>NC_134503.1:703272-1331373 GCF_040206685.1 Ascaphus truei
CTGCACGGGTGTGTAGTGAGTGTGTTTCCCTGCACGGGTGTGTAGTGAGTGTGTTTCCTGCACGGGTGAGTAGTGAGCGTGTTTCCCTGCACGGGTGTGTAGTGAGTGTGTTTCCCTGCACGGGTGTGTAGTGAGTGTGTTTCCCTGCACGGGTGTGTAGTGAGTGTGTTTCCCTGCACGGGTGTGTAGTGAGTGTGTTTCCCTGCACGGGTGTGTAGTGAGTGTGTTTCCCTGCACGGGTGTGTAGTGAGTGTGTTTCCCTGCACGGGGTGTGTAGTGAGTGTGTTTCCCTGCACGGGTGTGTAGTGAGTGTGTTTCCCTGCACGGGTGTGTAGTGAGTGTGTTTCCCTGCACGGGTGTGTAGTGAGTGTGTTTCCCTGCACGGGTGAGTAGTGAGTGTGTTTCCCTGCACGGGTGTGTAGTGAGTGTGTTTCCCTGCACGGGTGAGTAGTGAGTGTGTTTCCCTGCACGGGTGTGTAGTGAGTGTGTTTCCCTGCACGGGTGTGTAGTGAGTGTGTTTCCCTGCACGGGTGTGTAGTGAGTGTGTTTCCCTGCACGGGTGTGTAGTGAGTGTGTTTCCCTGCACGGGTGTGTAGTGAGTGTGTTTCCCTGCACGGGTGAGTAGGGAGTGTGTTTCCCTGCACGGGTGTGTAGTGAGTGTGTTTCCCTGCACGGGTGTGTAGTGAGTGTGTTTCCCTGCACGGGTGTGTAGTGAGTGTGTTTCCCTGCACGGGTGTGTAGTGAGTGTGTTTCCCTGCACGGGTGTGTAGTGAGTGTGTTTCCCTGCACGGGTGTGTAGTGAGTGTGTTTCCCTGCACGGGTGTGTAGTGAGTGTGTTTCCCTGCACGGGTGTGTAGTGAGTGTGTTTCCCTGCACGGGTGTGTAGTGAGTGTGTTTCCCTGCACGGGTGTGTAGTGAGTGTGTTTCCCTGCACGGGTGTGTAGTGAGTGTGTTTCCCTGCACGGGTGTGTAGTGAGTGTGTTTCCCTGCACGGGTGTGTAGTGAGTGTGTTTCCCTGCACGGGTGTGTAGTGAGTGTGTTTCCCTGCACGGGTGTGTAGTGAGTGTGTTTCCCTGCACGGGTGTGTAGTGAGTGTGTTTCCCTGCACGGGTGTGTAGTGAGTGTGTTTCCCTGCACGGGTGTGTAGTGAGTGTGTTTCCCTGCACGGGTGTGTAGTGAGTGTGTTTCCCTGCACGGGTGTGTAGTGAGTGTGTTTCCCTGCACGGGTGTGTAGTGAGTGTGTTTCCCTGCACGGGTGTGTAGTGAGTGTGTTTCCCTGCACGGGTGTGTAGTGAGTGTGTTTCCCTGTACGGGTGTGTAGTGAGTGTGTTTCCCTGCACGGGTGTGTAGTGAGTGTGTTTCCCTGCACGGGTGTGTAGTGAGTGTGTTTCCCTGCACGGGTGTGTAGTGAGTGTGTTTCCCTGCACGGGTGTGTAGTGAGTGTGTTTCCCTGCACGGGTGTGTAGTGAGTGTGTTTCCCTGCACGGGTGTGTAGTGAGTGTGTTTCCCTGCACGGGTGTGTAGTGAGTGTGTTTCCCTGCACGGGTGTGTAGTGAGTGTGTTTCCCTGCACGGGTGTGTAGTGAGTGTGTTTCCCTGCACGGGTGTGTAGTGAGTGTGTTTCCCTGCACGGGTGTGTAGTGAGTGTGTTTCCCTGCACGGGTGTGTAGTGAGTGTGTTTCCCTGCACGGGTGTGTAGTGAGTGTGTTTCCCTGCACGGGTGAGTAGTGAGTGTGTTTCCCTGCACGGGTGAGTAGTGAGTGTGTTTCCCTGCACGGGTGTGTAGTGAGTGTGTTTCCCTGCACGGGTGAGTAGTGAGTGTGTTTCCCTGCACGGGTGTGTAGTGAGTGTGTTTCCCTGCACGGGTGTGTAGTGAGTGTGTTTCCCTGCACGGGTGTGTAGTGAGTGTGTTTCCCTGCACGGGTGTGTAGTGAGTGTGTTTCCCTGCACGGGTGTGTAGTGAGTGTGTTTCCCTGCACGGGTGTGTAGTGAGTGTGTTTCCCTGCACGGGTGAGTAGTGAGTGTGTTTCCCTGCACGGGTGTGTAGTGAGTGTGTTTCCCTGCACGGGTGTGTAGTGAGTGTGTTTCCCTGCACGGGTGAGTAGTGAGTGTGTTTCCCTGCACGGGTGTGTAGTGAGTGTGTTTCCCTGCACGGGTGTGTAGTGAGTGTGTTTCCCTGCACGGGTGTGTAGTGAGTGTGTTTCCCTGCACGGGTTGTGTAGTGAGTGTGTTTCCCTGCACGGGTGTGTAGTGAGTGTGTTTCCCTGCACGGGTGTGTAGTGAGTGTGTTTCCCTGCACGGGTGTGTAGTGAGTGTGTTTCCCTGCAGGGGTGTGTAGTGAGTGTGTTTCCCTGCACGGGTGAGTAATGAGTGTGTTTCCCTGCACGGGTGTGTAGTGAGTGTGTTTCCCTGCACGGGTGTGTAGTGAGTGTGTTTCCCTGCACGGGTGAGTAGTGAGTGTGTTTCCCTGCACGGGTGTGTAGTGAGTGTGTTTCCCTGCACGGTTGTGTAGTGAGTGTGTTTCCCTGCACGGGTGTGTAGTGAGTGTGTTTCCCTGCACGGGTGTGTAGTGTGTGTTTCCCTGCACGGGTGTGTAGTGAGTGTGTTTCCCTGCACGGGTGTGTAGTGAGTGTGTTTCCCTGCACGGGTGTGTAGTGAGTGTGTTTCCCTGCACGGGTGTGTAGTGAGTGTGTTTCCCTGCACGGGTGTGTAGTGAGTGTGTTTCCCTGCACGGGTGTGTAGTGAGTGTGTTTCCCTGCACGGGTGTGTAGTGAGTGTGTTTCCCTGCAGGGTGTGTAGTGAGTGTGTTTCCCTGCACGGGTGAGTAATGAGTGTGTTTCCCTGCACGGGTGTGTAGTGAGTGTGTTTCCCTGCACGGGTGTGTAGTGAGTGTGTTTCCCTGCACGGGTGAGTAATGAGTGTGTTTCCCTGCACGGGTGAGTAGTGAGTGTGTTTCCCTGCACGGGTGTGTAGTGAGTGTGTTTCCCTGCACGGGTGTGTAGTGAGTGTGTTTCCCTGCACGGGTGTGTAGTGAGTGTGTTTCCCTGCACGGGTGTGTAGTGAGTGTGTTTCCCTGCACGGGTGTGTAGTGAGTGTGTTTCCCTGCACGGGTGTGTAGTGAGTGTGTTTCCCTGCACGGGTGTGTAGTCAGTGTGTTTCCCTGCACGGGTGTGTAGTGAGTGTGTTTCCCTGCACGGGTGTGTAGTGAGTGTGTTTCCCTGCACGGGTGTGTAGTGAGTGTGTTTCCCTGCACGGTTGTGTAGTGAGTGTGTTTCCCTGCACGGGTGAGTAGTGAGTGTGTTTCCCTGCACGGGTGTGTAGTGAGTGTGTTTCCCTGCACGGGTGTGTAGTGAGTGTGTTTCCCTGCACGGGTGAGTAGTGAGTGTGTTTCCCTGCACGGGTGTGTAGTGAGTGTGTTTCCCTGCACGGTTGTGTAGTGAGTGTGTTTCCCTGCACGGGTGTGTAGTGAGTGTGTTTCCCTGCACGGGTGTGTAGTGAGTGTGTTTCCCTGCACGGGTGTGTAGTGAGTGTGTTTCCCTGCACGGGTGAGTAGTGAGTGTGTTTCCCTGCACGGGTGTGTAGTGAGTGTGTTTCCCTGCACGGGTGTGTAGTGAGTGTGTTTCCCTGCACGGGTGTGTAGTGAGTGTGTTTCCCTGCACGGGTGTGTAGTGAGTGTGTTTCCCTGCACGGGTGTGTAGTGAGTGTGTTTCCCTGCACGGGTGTGTAGTGAGTGTGTTTCCCTGCACGGGTGTGTAGTGAGTGTGTTTCCCTGCACGGGTGTGTAGTGTGTGTTTCCCTGCACGGGTGTGTAGTGAGTGTGTTTCCCTGCACGGGTGAGTAGTGAGTGTGTTTCCCTGCACGGGTGTGTAGTGAGTGTGTTTCCCTGCACGGGTGTGTAGTGAGTGTGTTTCCCTGCACAGGTGTGTAGTGAGTGTGTTTCCCTGCACGGGTGTGTAGTGAGTGTGTTTCCCTGCACGGGTGTGTAGTGAGTGTGTTTCCCTGCACGGGTGTGTAGTGAGTGTGTTTCCCTGCACGGGTGTGTAGTGAGTGTGTTTCCCTGCACGGGTGAGTAATGAGTGTGTTTCCCTGCACGGGTGTGTAGTGAGTGTGTTTCCCTGCACGGGTGTGTAGTGAGTGTGTTTCCCTGCACGGGTGTGTAGTGAGCGTGTTTCCCTGCACGGGTGTGTAGTGTGTGTTTCCCTGCACGGGTGTGTAGTGAGTGTGTTTCCCTGCACGGGTGTGTAGTGAGTGTGTTTCCCTGCACAGGTGTGTAGTGAGTGTGTTTCCCTGCACGGGTGTGTAGGGAGTGTGTTTCCCTGCACGGGTGTGTAGTGAGTGTGTTTCCCTGCACGGGTGTGTAGTGAGTGTGTTTCCCTGCACGGGTGAGTAGTGAGCGTGTTTCCCTGCACGGGTGTGTAGTGAGTGTGTTTCCCTGCACGGGTGTGTAGTGAGTGTGTTTCCCTGCACGGGTGTGTAGTGAGTGTGTTTCCCTGCACGGGTGTGTAGTGAGTGTGTTTCCCTGCACGGGTGTGTAGTGAGTGTGTTTCCCTGCACGGGTGAGTAGTGAGTGTGTTTCCATGCAGGGGTGTGTAGTGAGTGTGTTTCCCTGCACGGGTGTGTAGTGAGTGTGTTTCCCTGCACGGGTGTGTAGTGAGTGTGTTTCCCTGCACGGGTGTGTAGTGAGTGTGTTTCCCTGCACGGGTGTGTAGTGAGTGTGTTTCCCTGCACGGGTGTGTAGTGAGTGTGTTTCCCTGCACGGGTGAGTAGTGAGTGTGTTTCCCTGCACGGGTGTGTAGTGAGTGGGTTTCCCTGCACGGGTGAGTAATGAGTGTGTTTCCCTGCACGGGTGTGTAGTGAGTGTGTTTCCCTGCACGGGTGTGTAGTGAGTGTGTTTCCCTGCACGGGTGAGTAATGAGTGTGTTTCCCTGCACGGGTGAGTAGTGAGTGTGTTTCCCTGCACGGGTGTGTAGTGAGTGTGTTTCCCTGCACGGGTGTGTAGTGAGTGTGTTTCCCTGCACGGGTGTGTAGTGAGTGTGTTTCCCTGCACGGGTGTGTAGTGAGTGTGTTTCCCTGCACGGGTGTGTAGTGAGTGTGTTTCCCTGCACGGGTGTGTAGTGAGTGTTTCCCTGCACGGGTGTGTAGTGAGTGTGTTTCCCTGCACGGGTGAGTAGTGAGTGTGTTTCCCTGCACGGGTGTGTAGTGAGTGTGGTTTCCCTGCACGGGTGTGTAGTGAGTGTTTCCCTGCACGGGTGTGTAGTGAGTGTGTTTCCCTGCACGGGTAAGTAGTGAGTGTGTTTCCCTGCACGGGTGAGTAGTGAGTGTGTTTCCCTGCACGGGTGTGTAGTGAGTGTGTTTCCCTGCACGGGTGTGTAGTGAGTGTTTCCCTGCACGGGTGTGTAGTGAGTGTGTTTCCCTGCACGGGTGTGTAGTGAGTGTGTTTCCCTGCACGGGTGTGTAGTGAGTGTGTTTCCCTGCACGGGTGTGTAGTGAGTGTGTTTCCCTGCACAGGTGTGTAGTGAGTGTGTTTCCCTGCACGGGTCGTGTAGTGAGTGTGTTTCCTGCACGGGTGTGTAGTGAGTGTGTTTCCCTGCACGGGTGTGTAGTGAGTGTGTTTCCCTGCACGGGTGTGTAGTGAGTGTGTTTCCCTGCACGGGTGTGTAGTGAGTGTGTTTCCCTGCACGGGTGTGTAGTGAGTGTGTTTCCCTGCACGGGTGTGTAGTGAGTGTGTTTCCCTGCACGGGTGTGTAGTGAGTGTGTTTCCCTGCACGGGTGAGTAGTGAGTGTGTTTCCCTGCACGGGTGTGTAGTGAGTGTGTTTCCCTGCACGGGTGATTAGTGAGTGTGTTTCCCTGCACGGGTGAGTAGTGAGTGTGTTTCCCTGCACGGGTGAGTAGTGAGTGTGTTTCCCTGCACGGGTGAGTAGTGAGTGTGTTTCCCTGCACGGGTGAGTAGTGAGTGTGTTTCCCTGCACGGGTGTGTAGTGAGTGTGTTTCCCTGCACGGGTGTGTAGTGAGTGTGTTTCCCTGCACGGGTGTGTAGTGAGTGTGTTTCCCTGCACGGGTGTGTAGTGAGTGTGTTTCCCTGCACGGGTGTGTAGTGAGTGTGTTTCCCTGCACGGGTGTGTAGTAAGTGTGTTTCCCTGCACGGGTGTGTAGTGAGTGTGTTTCCCTGCACGGGTGTGTAGTGAGTGTGTTTCCCTGCACGGGTGTGTAGTGAGTGTGTTTCCCTGCACGGGTGTGTAGTGAGTGTGTTTCCCTGCACGGGTGTGTAGTGAGTGTGTTTCCCTGCACGGGTGTGTAGTAAGTGTGTTTCCCTGCACGGGTGTGTAGTGAGTGTGTTTCCCTGCACGGGTGTGTAGTGAGTGTGTTTCCCTGCACGGGTGTGTAGTGAGTGTGTTTCCCTGCACGGGTGTGTAGTGAGTGTGTTTCCCTGCACGGGTGATTAGTGAGTGTGTTTCCCTGCACGGGTGTGTAGTGAGTGTTTCCCTGCACGGGTGTGTAGTGAGTGTGTTTCCCTGCACGGGTGTGTAGTGAGTGTGTTTCCCTGCACGGGTGTGTAGTGAGTGTGTTTCCCTGCACGGGTGTGTAGTGAGTGTGTTTCCCTGCACGGTTGTGTAGTGAGTGTGTTTCCCTGCACGGGTGTGTAGTGAGTGTGTTTCCCTGCACGGGTGATTAGTGAGTGTGTTTCCCTGCACGGGTGTGTAGTGAGTGTTTCCCTGCACGGGTGTGTAGTGAGTGTGTTTCCCTGCACGGGTGTGTAGTGAGTGTGTTTCCCTGCACGGGTGTGTAGTGAGTGTGTTTCCCTGCACGGGTGATTAGTGAGTGTGTTTCCCTGCACGGGTGTGTAGTGAGTGTTTCCCTGCACGGGTGTGTAGTGAGTGTGTTTCCCTGCACGGGTGTGTAGTGAGTGTGTTTCCCTGCACGGGTGAGTAGTGAGTGTGTACACGTGTGAGAGATGTGGACATTACATCTCTGCAGACCTGCGATGTTGGTTCACTACAAACCTCCACTCCCTGCACAGGAATCTAACGAGTGAGAGAGATTCCGGGGGCCGGGGTATGTCCCTCACCTGCAGCAGGCACTTGATCCTCTCTCCGGGCGCCATGATAAAGGCGCTAAGCCCCCCGGCTAGCATACCTGCGGCACACACCTGGTGAGGCCTGCAACAGAGGAGAGGTCTGTAACTGCCCCGGCCCCCCTCTCCCATCGGATTTAAGACACAATGACAAACCTGTAGCCCTCCGCCTCTGACTCTCTACCTCCTGGATCCCATGGTGGGATCCCATGGTGGGATCCCATGGTGGGATCCCATTCCACATCCCACTCATTCCTATTTCTACATGTTGGTTTTTACTATTTGAGGTTTCTCACTGAAAAATTAAATATCATTTTCCTATTTATTTAGTCACATTTTTAAAATTTCCCTCCATATTTTTTCTCTTGTTTATGGTGTAGGACACCCCTGGCAGGGGGTATGTATGGGGGGCAGGGGGTATGAATGGGGGCTGGGGGTATGTATGGGGGCTGGGGGTATGTATGGGGGGCAGGGGGTATGAATGCGGGCTGGGGGTATGTATGGGGGGCAGGGGGTATGTATGGGGGCTGGGGGTATGTATGGGGGCTGGGGGTATGTATGGGGGCTGGGGGTATGTATGGGGGGCAGGGGGTATGTATGCGGGCTGGGGGTATGTATGGGGGGCAGGGGGTATGTATGGGGGCTGGGGGTATGTATGGGGGCTGGGGGTATGTATGGGGGCTGGGGGTATGTATGGGGGCTGGGGGTATGTATGGGGGCTGGGGGTATGTATGGGGGCTGGGCTATGTTTGGGGGTATGTATGGGGGCATGTTTGAGGGCTGGGAGATTTTCACAACCTCAGTTGCCCCGGGGCTGAATTTATTGCCCCTCACCTCAGAGCGATATCTTGGCCCCTCTGCTGGAGCTTCTTCCCAAGGCCGAACCCGAAAAATGAGACGGCCATAATGGGGGTGGCCACCGCCAGGGGCGCTCCCATCCCTTTATACAGGCCCCGGAAACCCTGTGCAAGAGAGAGAGACGAGGGGGTGAGAGGTAAGTGTCCCTGATGTCTGTGTATTAGGAGGGGGTGAGAGGTAAGTGTCCCTGATATCTGTGTATAAGGAGGGATGAGAGGTAAGTGTCCCTGATATCTGTGTATTAGGAGGGGGTGAGAGGTAAGTGTCCCTGATATCTGTGTATTAGGAGGGGGTGAGAGGTAAGTGTCCCTGATATCTGTGTATAAGGAGGGGTGAGAGGTAAGTGTCCCTGGTATCTGTGTATTAGGAGGGGGTGAGAGGTAAGTGTCCCTGATATCTGTATTAGGAGGGGGTGAGAGGTAAGTGTCCCTGATATCGGTATTAGGAGGGGGTGAGAGGTAAGTGTCTCTGATGCCTGTGTATTAGGAGGGGTGAGAGGTAAGTGTCCCTGATGTCTGTGTATTAGGAAGGGGTGAGAGGTAAGTGTCGCTGATATCTGTGTATTAGGAGGGGGTGAGAGGTAAGTGTCCCTGATATATGTGTATTAGGAGGGGGTGAGAGGTAAGTGTCCCTGATATCTGTGTATAAGGAGGGGTGAGAGGTAAGTGTCCCTGATATCTGTGTATTAGGAGGGGGTGAGAGGTACGTGTCCCTGATATCTGTGTATTAGGAGGGGGTGAGAGGTACGTGTCCCTGATATCTGTGTATTAGGAGAGGTGAGAGGTAAGTGTCCCTGATATCTGTGTATTAGGAGGGGGTCAGAGATATGTGTCCCTGATATCTGTGTATTAGGAGGGGGTGAGAGGTAAGTGTCCCTGATATCTGTGTATTAGTAGGGGGTGAGAGGTAAGTGTCCCTGATATCTGTGTATTAGGAGGGGGTGAGAGGTACGTGTCCCTGATAGCTGTGTATTAGGAGGGGGTGAGAGGTAAGTGTCCCTGATATCTGTGTACTAGGAGGGGGTCATAGGTATGTGTCCCTGATATCTGTGTATTAGGAGGGGGTGAGAGGTAAGTGTCCCTGATATCTGTGTATTAGGAGGGGGTGAGAGGTAAGTGTCCCTGATATCTGTGTATTAGGAGGGGTGAGAGGTAAGTGTCCCTGATATCTGTGTATTAGGAAGGGGTGAGAGGTAAGTGTCCCTGATATCTGTGTATTAGGAGGGGGTCAGAGGTACGTGTCCCTGATATCTGTGTATTAGGAGGGGGTCAGAGGTACATGTCCCTGATGCCTGTATATTAGGAGGGGGTGAGAGGTATGTGTCCCTGATGCCTGTATATTAGGAGGGGGTGAGAGGTACGTGTCCCTAATGCCTGTGTATTAGGAGGCGAGAGGTACGTGTCCCTGTGTATTAGGAGGTGAGAGGTACGTGTCCCTGTGTATTAGGAGGTGAGAGGTACGTGTCCCTGTGTATTAGGAGGTGAGACGTACGTGTCCCTGTGTATTAGGAGGTGAGAGGTACGTGTCCCTGTGTATTAGGAGGTGAGAGGTACGTGTCCCTGTGTATTAGGAGATGAGAGGTACGTGTCCCTGTGTATTAGGAGGTGAGACGTACGTGTCCCTGTGTATTAGGAGGTGAGAGGTACGTGTCCCTGTGTATTAGGAGGTGAGAGGTACGTGTCCCTGTGTATTAGGAGGTGAGAGGTACGTGTCCCTGTGTATTAGGAGGTGAGAGGTACGTGTCCCTGATGCCTGTGTATTAGGAGGTGAGAGGTACGTGTCCCTGATGCCTGTGTATTAGGAGGGGGTGAGAGGTACGTGTCCCTGATGCCTGTGTATTAGGAGGTGAGAGGTACGTGTCCCTGTGTATTAGGAGGTGAGGGGTACGTGTCCCTGATGCCTGTGTATTAGGAGGTGAGAGGTACGTGTCCCTGATGCCTGTGTATTAGGAGGTGAGAGGTACGTGTCCCTGATGCCTGTGTATTAGGAGGGGGTGAGAGGTACGTGTCCCTGATGCCTGTGTATTAGGAGGTGAGAGGTACGTGTCCCTGTGTATTAGGAGGTGAGGGGTACGTGTCCCTGATGCCTGTGTATTAGGAGGTGAGAGGTACGTGTCCCTGTGTATTAGGAGGTGAGAGGTACGTGTCCCTGATGCCTGTGTATTAGGAGGGGGTGATAGGGGTAATGTCAGAGCCTCTGAAGTGGGAGAACCCGGTTTGAATCCCAGTGTCCACTCCTTGTGACTTTGGGCTTTATCTCTGCGCAGCGCTGGGTACACTGTCACACTATGTAATGACACACAGCTCAGTGCCTGTATGCGCAGCGCTGGGTACACTGTCACACTATGTAATGCGGGGTCTCTGCACACAGCTCAGTGCCTGTATGTGCAGCGCTGGGTACACTGTCACACCATGTAATGCAGGGTCTCTACACACAGCTCAGTGCCTGTATGTGCAGCGCTGGGTACACTGTCACACTATGTAATGCGGGGTCTCTGCACACAGCTCAGTGCCTGTATGTGCAGCGCTGGGTACACTGTCACACCATGTAATGCGGGGTCTCTGCACACAGCTCAGTGCCTGTATGTGCAGCGCTGGGTACACTGTCACACCATGTAATGCGGGGTCTCTGCACACAGCTCAGTGCCTGTATGTGCAGCGCTGGGTACACTGTCACACTATGTAATGCGGGGTCTCTACACACAGCTCAGTGCCTGTATGCGCAGCGCTGGGTACACTGTCACACTATGTAATGCGGGGTCTCTGCACACAGCTCAGTGCCTGTATGCGCAGCGCTGGGTACACTGTCACACTATGTAATGCGGGGTCTCTGCACACAGCTCAGTGCCTGTATGTGCAGCGCTGGGTACACTGTCACACTATGTAATGCGGGGTCTCTGCACACAGCTCAGTGCCTGTATGCGCAGCGCTGGGTACACTGTCACACTATGTAATGCGGGGTCTCTGCACACAGCTCAGTGCCTGTTTGCGCAGCGCTGGGTACACTGTCACACTATGTAATGCGGGGTCTCTGCACACAGCTCAGTGCCTGTATGCGCAGCGCTGGGTACACTGTCACACTATGTAATGCGGGGTCTCTGCACACAGCTCAGTGCCTGTATGTGCAGCGCTGGGTACACTGTCACACTATGTAATGCGGGGTCTCTGCACACAGCTCAGTGCCTGTATGCGCAGTGCTGGGTACACTGTCACGCTATGTAATGCGGGGTCTCTGCACACAGCTCAGTGCCTGTATGTGCAGCGCTGGGTACACTGTCACACTATGTAATGTCACACACACAGCTCAGTGCCTGTATGTGCAGCGCTGGGTACACTGTCACGCTATGTAATGACACACACAAGCTCAGTGCCTGTATGCGCAGTGCTGGGTACACTGTCACGCTATGTAATGACACACACAAGCTCAGTGCCTGTATGTGCAGCGCTGGGTACACTGTCACGCTATGTAATGACACACACAAGCTCAGTGCCTGTATGCGCAGTGCTGGGTACACTGTCACGCTATGTAATGACACACACAAGCTCAGTGCCTGTATGCGCAGCGCTGGGTACACTGTCACACTATGTAATGACACACACACAGCTCAGTGCCTGTATGTGCAGCGCTGGGTACACTGTCACACTATGTAATGACACACACACAGCTCAGTGCCTGTATGCGCAGCGCTGGGTACACTGTCACACTATGTAATGACACACACACAGCTCAGTGCCTGTATGTGCAGCGCAGGGTACACTGTCACACTATGTAATGCGGGGTCTCTGCACACAGCTCAGTGCCTGTATGCGCAGCGCTGGGTACACTGTCACGCTATGTAATGACACACAGCTCAGTGCCTGTATGCGCAGCGCTGGGTACACTGTCACGCTATGTAATGCGGGGTCTCTGCACACAGCTCAGTGCCTGTATGCGCAGCGCTGGGTACACTGTCACACTATGTAATGCGGGGTCTCTGCACACAGCTCAGTGCTTGTATGTGCAGCGCTGGGTACACTGTCACACTATGTAATGCGGGGTCTCTGCACACAGCTCAGTGCCTGTATGCCCAGCGCTGGGTACACTGTCACGCTATGTAATGACACACACAGCTCAGTGCCTGTATGCGCAGCGCTGGGTACACTGTCACACTATGTAATGACACACACACAGCTCAGTGCCTGTATGCGCAGCGCTGGGTACACTGTCACACTATGTAATGACACGCACACAGCTCAGTGCCTGTATGCGCAGCGCTGGGTACACTGTCACACTATGTAATGACACACACAGCTCAGTGCCTGTATGCGCAGCGCTGGGTACACTGTCACACTATGTAATGTCACACACACAGCTCAGTGCCTGTATGCGCAGCGCTGGGTACACTGTCACACTATGTAATGTCACACACACACAGCTCAGTGCCTGTATGCGCAGCGCTGGGTACACTGTCACGCTATGTAATGACACACACACAGCTCAGTGCCTGTATGCGCAGCGCTGGGTACACTGTCACACTATGTAATGACACACACAGCTCAGTGCCTGTATGCGCAGCGCAGGGTACACTGTCACACTATGTAATGACACACACACAGCTCAGTGCCTGTATGCGCAGCGCTGGGTACACTGTCACACTATGTAATGACACACACAGCTCAGTGCCTGTATGCGCAGCGCTGGGTACACTGTCACACTATGTAATGACACACACACAGCTCAGTGCCTGTATGTGCAGCGCTGGGTACACTGTCACACTATGTAATGACACACACACAGCTCAGTGCCTGTATGCGCAGCGCTGGGTACACTGTCACGCTATGTAATGACACACACACAGCTCAGTGCCTGTATGCGCAGCGCAGGGTACACTGTCACACTATGTAATGACACACACAGCTCAGTGCCTGTATGCGCAGCGCTGGGTACACTGTCACGCTATGTAATGACACACACAGCTCAGTGCCTGTATGTGCAGCGCAGGGTACACTGTCACGCTATGTAATGACACACGCACAGCTCAGTGCCTGTATGTGCAGCGCTGGGTACACTGTCACACTATGTAATGACACACAGCTCAGTGCCTGTATGCGCAGCGCTGGGTACACTGTCACACTATGTAATGTCACACACACAGCTCAGTGCCTGTATGCGCAGCGCTGGGTACACTGTCACACTATGTAATGACACACACACAGCTCAGTGCCTGTATGCGCAGCGCTGGGTACACTGTCACACTATGTAATGACACACAGCTCAGTGCCTGTATGCGCAGCGCTGGGTACACTGTCACACTATGTAATGTCACACACACAGCTCAGTGCCTGTATGTGCAGCGCTGGGTACACTGTCACGCTATGTAATGACACACACACAGCTCAGTGCCTGTATGCGCAGCGCTGGGTACACTGTCACGCTATGTAATGACACACACACAGCTCAGTGCCTGTATGCGCAGCGCAGGGTACACTGTCACACTATGTAATGACACACAGCTCAGTGCCTGTATGCGCAGCGCTGGGTACACTGTCACACTATGTAATGCGGGGTCTCTGCTCACAGCTCAGTGCCTGTATGCGCAGCGCTGGGTACACTGTCACACTATGTAATGCGGGGTCTCTGCACACAGCTCAGTGCCTGTATGCGCAGCGCTGGGTACACTGTCACACTATGTAATGCGGGGTCTCTGCACACAGCTCAGTGCCTGTATGCGCAGCGCTGGGTACACTGTCACACTATGTAATGCGGGGTCTCTGCACACAGCTCAGTGCCTGTATGCGCAGCGCTGGGTACACTGTCACACTATGTAATGCGGGGTCTCTGCACACAGCTCAGTGCCTGTATGCGCAGCGCTGGGTACACTGTCACACTATGTAATGCGGGGTCTCTGCACACAGCTCAGTGCCTGTATGCGCAGCGCTGGGTACACTGTCACACTATGTAATGCGGGGTCTCTGCACACAGCTCAGTGCCTGTATGTGCAGCGCTGGGTACACTGTCACACTATGTAATGCGGGGTCTCTGCACACAGCTCAGTGCCTGTATGTGCAGCGCTGGGTACACTGTCACACTATGTAATGACACACACACAGCTCAGTGCCTGTATGTGCAGCGCTGGGTACACTGTCACACTATGTAATGTCACACACACAGCTCAGTGCCTGTATGCGCAGCGCTGGGTACACTGTCACACTATGTAATGACACACACACAGCTCAGTGCCTGTATGCGCAGCGCTGGGTACACTGTCACACTATGTAATGACACACACAGCTCAGTGCCTGTATGCGCAGCGCTGGGTACACTGTCACGCTATGTAATGACACACACACAGCTCAGTGCCTGTATGCGCAGCACTGGGTACACTGTCACGCTATGTAATGACACACACAGCTCAGTGCCTGTATGCGCAGCGCTGGGTACACTGTCACGCTATGTAATGACACACACACAGCTCAGTGCCTGTATGCGCAGCGCTGGGTACACTGTCACTCTATGTAATGACACACAGCTCAGTGCCTGTATGCGCAGCGCTGGGTACACTGTCACACTATGTAATGACACACACACAGCTCAGTGCCTGTATGCGCAGCGCTGGGTACACTGTCACACTATGTAATGACACACACACAGCTCAGTGCCTGTATGCGCAGCGCTGGGTACACTGTCACACTATGTAATGACACACACACAGCTCAGTGCCTGTATGCGCAGCGCTGGGTACACTGTCACGCTATGTAATGACACACACACAGCTCAGTGCCTGTATGCGCAGCGCTGGGTACACTGTCACTCTATGTAATGACACACAGCTCAGTGCCTGTATGCGCAGCGCTGGGTACACTGTCACACTATGTAATGACACACACACAGCTCAGTGCCTGTATGCGCAGCGCTGGGTACACTGTCACACTATGTAATGACACACACACAGCTCAGTGCCTGTATGCGCAGCGCTGGGTACACTGTCACACTATGTAATGACACACACACAGCTCAGTGCCTGTATGCGCAGCGCTGGGTACACTGTCACGCTATGTAATGACACACACACAGCTCAGTGCCTGTATGCGCAGCGCTGGGTACACTGTCACTCTATGTAATGACACACAGCTCAGTGCCTGTATGCGCAGCGCTGGGTACACTGTCACACTATGTAATGACACACACACAGCTCAGTGCCTGTATGCGCAGCGCTGGGTACACTGTCACACTATGTAATGACACACACACAGCTCAGTGCCTGTATGCGCAGCGCTGGGTACACTGTCACACTATGTAATGACACACACACAGCTCAGTGCCTGTATGCGCAGCGCTGGGTACACTGTCACGCTATGTAATGACACACAGCTCAGTGCCTGAACTTATCTGACAGGGGTTAATTCCTGCCTAGAGTCCGTCTCTTCCCCATCCGTACCGATCTGCCTGGCAGGCATATCAATAGGGAGTGGTCTAGGGAGCCTATTGCTTCGGGTTCCCCATGAAGCCATAAGAACTTCTTTATCGGAGACTGCCTCAGAGCCTGTGACCGAGGAAAGGTTAAGGGATCAGGGTTTTTTTTTTTTTTAAGAACAGGGACACTGGGGTAAATTGGGGCTACCTATGGAAATGGTAATTGTCCCGATGCCCAGAAGTTAGATGGTTTAGTGCCCGGGATGAACGAAATCTGAAATTATTATTATTATTTTTAAGAATAATGCTGATTGCCTTTTAAGGTTGGCAGTGTGCTCGGCACTTTTCAAAGAAATTATATTACAAGTGATTAGTTTGGAGTTCTATACAGAATTATTTTAGTCATTTTTTCTTTTGGTTTGGCAATAGCTGAGGCACCAATTTGAATGAATTTATATTGTAGCAAAGTCAAGACCACAGTGACTGTTTAGTAAAACAATTAGTAAGTATTGTATGCAACTAATATATTTTTGAGTCTCTCTAGGCACATGTCAAAGTTGAAAGTGCACCTACGAGAGATGGGTTAATGGTCAAGCATTTCCTACGCAAGAACGTTCTTCATCCCAGATGAAAAGGCGCTACTACTACTATTAAAAGTACTACTCCTCACCATTACAGCAAATAAAGTGGCAGAGGTCTCTTTTTGGATCCACGTTACGCATATGAAACTTATCCCAGCACCACCCACAGTTGCTTCAATCTGCACCGTATCCAAAGTGGAAAAGCCTAGAGACACAGCCAAAATTCCAGGCCTCAACATATGAACTTTGAACTTTTTAATAATCTTTTTTCTTTACAGGTTTTGTTATTTTAATTATAAATGTATAGTCTATTAGGTTTGTGTAAATAGTGTGCACACAAAGACGATAGGGTAGGAACAGGTATATTTTGTTTAGTAATTGTTATTTTGTTTTTATTGATTTGTGTATAGCATATATGCACACCTTTTGTCACACAATGGAATTCTAGTAAACAAAGCCCATATTTTATGTATAATATAACCCAATATACTATCTATATTCAATAGGTTGCACCCCAGGGAAAATAAGTGTTATATTTAACCCCTTGAGAAAAAGACAATATGAAATAAGACATTTGTAGAACCATCTATAAGAAATTGGTTACGAAGGGTGTAGAAATACGAGTTTTCCCTAGGGAAGTTATTGACTCTGTGATAGGAGGACAGATAGAATATTACCCTGCAACTAGAATAGTTTATGTTATTTGGGGAAAATAGTCCAGTGTTTAAAGGTAGAGTTGACGGATGGGATTTGTTGGGACTTGGTGGTTGGATTAGTTCTCTGGAAGCGAAGCTATTGGATGCTTTTGTGTGTGTGTGTGTCTGTCCTACTCATCACTCTCTATGTATGTGTCATATGCAGTAAACTTTGATCCAGAAGTGCGTTGCACCCCCACCGACGCTATGCCTCTTTTCGGTGATGTCAGCAGTCCCCCAGAAGAAGAGACCGAGAAGAAATCAACTGTGCCGATATAATGGCCGAAAAAGAATGACAAGGCACAATTGGACAATCTCTTGGTCCAGCAGGACTATGCAATGGTTAACTGTTCTTTAAATAGACTGTCTCTAAAGAATAAGAGGGGACTAAGAAGATTGGATATGAGGCTATGAGGAAAGTGGGAGGTCACCCAGAGGCGTGTGTCAGCCACAAGGAAAGGATCATAAGTCAGCCATTTTTTACCATAGCAGCCATTTTTCTGTTTTGCCATTCTGAATAAATGCAGTATGAAAGATGCGTGAAAGATGAATATTTGTGCAATCGCTCCCGGTAGAAATTAGCCCCCACCAATTTTCACAAATTTTAGCCGCCATAATGTGCTAGTAGTTACAGAAGAGCAGTGTGAATAGTAATTTAGAAATTGGTAATAGTTTTTGTAGTAATAGTCAACCTGGTAAACAGAAAAGATATCATACCAGCCACACCGATATATATCTCTCTACAAACAAGAACTCCTGTGGCCACATATATATATATTTTTTTTTTATTTTCTTCGGACCCCCAAAACCTGCACCACTACTTCAGTACGACAAAATATATCAACAATATCAAAAACAATATAGTAGTTGTTAGGTTATGGACCCACGACAAAATGAGGGAAAGAGAATTGTTATGGGACTGATATTTATCGTTTGCATATTTGTATTATTAGTTGTTATTATTTCATGTTACAAATGTATGTGTTTATCTTTATGTAAAATGATTATGCCTTTTGGTAAGTCAGTTGATCACACATATGCATCACTGAACGTTAATGCCCCATTCACAGTTTCCCAAATATGATACATGACTCTGGACCTACTGCCACTAGAGTCCAGATACCTTTGATGGATTATGATAATATTCAAATCCAATACGAGACCCCCATATCCTAGAGGTTAATTGTCATTTAGTCATGACAAAAGGGGGGATTGAAAATGTGCATATAAGGGGGGGACTCCATTTTGATTGCTGGATAACCATTTTTCTATAACTATTCTGTACTAACATTTAAGTCTCAGGAACTAACCACATGCTATATGCCATATGAAATTCTGCTGCCCAGGCAGTCTGAGGAAGTGACCTGAACTATCACCTACTTATCTCTAGCCGAACTGTATTTGTTCAGACTTGTTTTGCCCTATAGAAAACAGGAACTTGTCTTCAGCCATATTGAGCATAAGTTACACAAGAATGCATTACAGAACATGCTGACATTTCCTTAACGGCCTCCTAACCCGGTAGTGAGCCCCTTTCTCAGGCCATAAACTGTCTAACTGTCATTTTGCTGAGATAGACAGACTGTGAAGTAAAAGGGGAAGTATGTTCTCATATCTGTGTTTTTTCTATGCTCAAGTTTGCTATATAAACTGGCTGTAACCCTTCAATAAATGAGAGAACAGTTTTTGACAAAGCTTCAATGGTTGTCTGACTCAATTACTGTCTTCTCCCGAGCTCGTCCACCATTTTGTTTTCCCAGATTATCAGCGCTATAAGAGTGGGTTAAATCCTCCGGAGGTTTGAAGTCATCCCGAGTCGGCAGACGGTGTATTTTCACGCTAAGACGTTGGAGAATACAAGGGCACATTTTCACTATGTAATGACACACACACAGCTCAGTGCTTGTATGCGCAGCGCTGGGTACACTGTCACGCTATGTAATGACACACACATTGCTCAGTGCCTGTATGCGCAGCGCTGGGTACACTGTCACACTATGTAATGACACACACACAGCTCAGTGCCTGTATGTGCAGCGCTGGGTGCACTGTCACGCGATGTAATGACACACACACAGCTCAGTGCCTGTATGTTCAGCGCTGGGTGCACTGTCACGCTATGTAATGACACACACACAGCTCAGTGCCTGTATGTGCAGCGCTGGGTACACTGTCACACTATGTAATGTCACACTATGTAATGACACACACAGCTCAGTGCCTGTATGCGCAGCGCTGGGTACACTGTCACACTATGTAATGTCACACACACAGCTCAGTGCCTGTATGCGCAGCGCTGGGTACACTGTCACACTATGTAATGACACGCACACAGCTCGGTGCTTGTATGCGCAGCGCTGGGTACACTGTCACGCTATGTAATGACACACACACAGCCCAGTGCCTGTATGCGCAGCGCTGGGTACACTGTCACACTATGTAATGACACACACAGCTCAGTGCCTGTATGCGCAGCGCTGGGTACACTGTCACACTATGTAATGCGGGGTCTCTGCACACAGCTCAGTGCCTGTATGTGCAGCGCTGGGTACACTGTCACGCTATGTAATGACACACACAAGCTCAGTGCCTGTATGCGCAGTGCTGGGTACACTGTCACGCTATGTAATGACACACACACAGCTCAGTGCCTGTATGTGCAGCGCTGGGTACACTGTCACGCTATGTAATGACACACACACAGCTCAGTGCCTGTATGCGCAGCGCTG
The DNA here is from genome assembly GCF_040206685.1 of Ascaphus truei. NCBI lineage: Eukaryota > Metazoa > Chordata > Amphibia > Anura > Ascaphidae > Ascaphus > Ascaphus truei. The sequence goes on from NC_134503.1 coordinate 722,600, forward strand.
GGTACACTGACACGCTATGTAATGACACACACACAGCTCAGTGCCTGTATGTGCAGCGCTGGGTACACTGTCACACTATGCAATGTCACACACACAGCTCAGTGCCTGTATGTGCAGCGCTGGGTACACTGTCACACTATGTAATGTCACACACACAGCTCAGTGCCTGTATGTGCAGCGCTGGGTACACTGTCACACTATGCAATGTCACACACACAGCTCAGTGCCTGTATGTGCAGCGCTGGGTACACTGTCACACTATGTAATGACACACACACAGCTCAGTGCCTGTATGTGCAGCGCAGGGTACACTGTCACGCTATGTAATGACACACACACACAGCTCAGTGCCTGTATGTGCAGCGCTGGGTACACTGTCACACTATGTAATGACACACAGCTCAGTGCCTGTATGCGCAGCGCTGGGTACACTGTCACGCTATGTAATGACACACACAGCTCAGTGCCTGTATGCGCAGCGCTGGGCACACTGTCACGCTATATAATGTCACACACACAGCTCAGTGCCTGTATGCGCAGCGCTGGGTACACTGTCACACTATGTAATGACACACACACACAGCTCAGTGCCTGTATGCGCAGCGCTGGGTACACTGTCACACTATGTAATGACACGCACACAGCTCAGTGCTTGTATGCGCAGCGCTGGGTACACTGTCACGCTATGTAATGACACACACACACAGCTCAGTGCCTGTATGCGCAGCGCTGGGTACACTGTCACACTATGTAATGACACACACACAGCTCAGTGCCTGTATGCGCAGCGCTGGGTACACTGTCACGCTATGTAATGACACACACACAGCTCAGTGCCTGTATGCGCAGCGCTGGGTACACTGTCACACTATGTAATGACACACACATAGCTCAGTGCCTGTATGCGCAGCGCTGGGTACACTGTCACACTATGTAATGCGGGGTCTCTGCACACAGCTCAGTGCCTGTATGTGCAGCGCTGGGTACACTGTCACGCTATGTAATGACACACACACAGCTCAGTGCCTGTATGTGCAGCGCTGGGTACACTGTCACGCTATGTAATGTCACACTATGTAATGCGGGGTCTCTGCACACAGCTCAGTGCCTGTATGTGCAGTGCTGGGTACACTATCACACTATGTAATGACACACACAGCTCAGTGCCTGTATGTGCAGCGCTGGGTACACTGTCACGCTATGTAATGTCACACACACAGCTCAGTGCCTGTATGTGCAGCGCTGGGTACACTGTCACACTATGTAATGACACACACAGCTCAGTGCCTGTATGCGCAGCGCTGGGTACACTGTCACGCTATGTAATGACACACACACAGCTCAGTGCCTGTTTGCGCAGCGCTGGGTACACTGTCACACTATGTAATGACACACACACAGCTCAGTGCCTGTATGCGCAGCGCTGGGTACACTGACACGCTATGTAATGACACACACAGCTCAGTGCCTGTATGTGCAGCGCTGGGTACACTGTCACACTATGTAATGTCACACACACAGCTCAGTGCCTGTATGTGCAGCGCTGGGTACACTGTCACACTATGTAATGACACACACAGCTCAGTGCCTGTATGTGCAGCGCTGGGTACACTGTCACACTATGTAATGACACACACACACAGCTCAGTGCCTGTATGTGCAGCGCTGGGTACACTGTCACACTATGTAATGACACACACACAGCTCAGTGCCTGTATGCGCAGCGCAGGGTACACTGTCACACTATGTAATGATACACACACAGCTCAGTGCCTGTATGTGCAGCGCTGGGTACACTGTCACACTATGTAATGATACACACACAGCTCAGTGCCTGTATGTGCAGCGCTGGGTACACTGTCACGCTATGTAATGACACACACACAGCTCAGTGCCTGTATGCGCAGCGCTGGGTACACTGTCACACTATGTAATGACACACACACAGCTCAGTGCCTGTATGCGCAGCGCTGGGTACACTGTCACGCTATGTAATGACACACACAGCTCAGTGCCTCTATGCGCAGCGCTGGGTACACTGTCACACTATGTAATGACACACACACAGCTCAGTGCCTGTATGTGCAGCGCTGGGTACACTGTCACACTATGTAATGCGGGGTCTCTGCACACAGCTCAGTGCCTGTATGCGCAGCGCTGGGTACACTGTCACACTATGTAATGCGGGGTCTCTGCACACAGCTCAGTGCCTGTATGCGCAGCGCTGGGTACACTGTCACGCGATGTAATGACACACACAGCTCAGTGCCTGTATGTGCAGCGCTGGGTACACTGTCACGCTATGTAATGTCACACACACAGCTCAGTGCCTGTATGCGCAGCGCTGGGTACACTGTCACGCTATGTAATGACACACACAGCTCAGTGCCTGTATGCGCAGCGCTGGGTACACTGTCACACTATGTAATGACACACACACAGCTCAGTGCCTGTATGTGCAGCGCTGGGTACACTGTCACGCTATGTAATGACACACACACAGCTCAGTGCCTGTATGCGCAGCGCTGGGTACACTGTCACGCTATGTAATGACACACACACAGCTCAGTGCCTGTATGCGCAGCGCTGGGTACACTGTCACACTATGTAATGACACACACAGCTCAGTGCCTGTATGCGCAGCGCTGGGTACACTGTCACACTATGTAATGCGGGGTCTCTGCACACAGCTCAGTGCCTGTATGCGCAGCGCTGGGTACACTGTGACACTATGTAATGACACACACAGCTCAGTGCCTGTATGCGCAGCGCTGGGTACACTGTCACGCTATGTAATGACACACACACAGCTCAGTGCCTGTATGCGCAGCGCTGGGTACACTGTCACGCTATGTAATGACACACACACAGCTCAGTGCCTGTATGCGCAGCGCTGGGTACACTGTCACGCTATGTAATGACACGCACACAGCTCAGTGCTTGTATGCGCAGCGCTGGGTACACTGTCACGCTATGTAATGACACGCACACAGCTCAGTGCTTGTATGCGCAGCGCTGGGTACACTGTCACGCTATGTAATGACACACACACAGCTCAGTGCCTGTATGTGCAGCGCAGGGTACACTGTCACACTATGTAATGACACACACACAGCTCAGTGCCTGTATGCGCAGCGCTGGGTACACTGTCACACTATGTAATGACACACACACAGCTCAGTGCCTGTATGCGCAGCGCTGGGTACACTGTCACACTATGTAATGACACACACACACAGCTCAGTGCCTGTATGTGCAGCGCAGGGTACACTGTCACACTATGTAATGACACACAGCTCAGTGCCTGTATGCGCAGCGCTGGGTACACTGTCACACTATGTAATGTCACACTCACAGCTCAGTGCCTGTATGCGCAGCGCTGGGTACACTGTCACACTATGTAATGTCACACACACAGCTCAGTGCCTGTATGTGCAGCGCTGGGTACACTGTCACGCTATGTAATGACACACACACAGCTCAGTGCCTGTATGCGCAGCGCTGGGTACACTGTCACGCTATGTAATGACACACACACAGCTCAGTGCCTGTATGCGCAGCGCTGGGTACACTGTCACACTATGTAATGACACACACACAGCTCACTGCCTGTATGCGCAGCGCTGGGTACACTGTCACGCTATGTAATGACACACACACAGCTCACTGCCTGTATGCGCAGCGCTGGGTACACTGTCACACTATGTAATGACACACACACACAGCTCAGTGCCTGTATGTGCAGCGCAGGGTACACTGTCACGCTATGTAATGACACACACACAGCTCAGTGCCTGTATGCGCAGCGCTGGGTACACTGTCACGCTATGTAATGACACACACACAGCTCACTGCCTGTATGCGCAGGGCTGGGTACACTGTCACACTATGTAATGACACACACACAGCTCAGTGCCTGTATGTGCAGCGCTGGGTACACTGTCACACTATGTAATGACACACACACAGCTCAGTGCCTGTATGCGCAGCGCTGGGTACACCGTCACGCTATGTAATGACACACACACAGCTCAGTGCCTGTATGTGCAGCGCTGGGTACACTGTCACACTATGTAATGACACACACACAGCTCAGTGCCTGTATGCGCAGCGCTGGGTACACCGTCACGCTATGTAATGACACACACACAGCTCACTGCCTGTATGCGCAGCGCTGGGTACACTGTCACACTATGTAATGACACACACACAGCTCAGTGCCTGTATGCGCAGCGCTGGGTACACTGTCACGCTATGTAATGACACACACACAGCTCAGTGCCTGTATGCGCAGCGCTGGGTACACTGTCACACTATGTAATGACACACACACAGCTCACTGCCTGTATGCGCAGCGCTGGGTACACTGTCACACTATGTAATGACACACACACAGCTCAGTGCCTGTATGCGCAGCGCAGGGTACACTGTCACGCTATGTAATGACACACACAGCTCAGTGCCTCTATGCGCAGCGCTAGGTACACTGTCACACTATGTAATGACACACACAGCTCAGTGCCTGTATGCGCAGCGCTGGGTACACTGTCACGCTATGTAATGACACACACAGCTCACTGCCTGTATGCGCAGCGCTGGGTACACTGTCACACTATGTAATGACACACACAGCTCACTGCCTGTATGCGCAGCGCTGGGTACACTGTCACACTATGTAATGACACACACACAGCTCACTGCCTGTATGCGCAGCGCTGGGTACACTGTCACACTATGTAATGACACACACACAGCTCAGTGCCTGTATGCGCAGCGCAGGGTACACTGTCACACTATGTAATGACACACACACAGCTCAGTGCCTGTATGCGCAGCGCTGGGTACACTGTCACACTATGTAATGCGGGGTCTCTGCACACAGCTCAGTGCCTGTATGTGCAGCGCTGGGTACACTGTCACGCTATGTAATGACACACACACAGCTCAGTGCCTGTATGCGCAGCGCTGGGTACACTGTCACACTATGTAATGACACACACACAGCTCAGTGCCTCTATGCGCAGCGCTGGGTACACTGTCACACTATGTAATGACACACACACAGCTCAGTGCCTGTATGTGCAGCGCTGGGTACACTGTCACGCTATGTAATGACACACACACAGCTCAGTGCCTGTATGCGCAGCGCTGGGCACACTGTCACACTATGTAATGACACGCACACAGCTCAGTGCCTGTATGTGCAGCGCTGGGTACACTGTCACGCTATGTAATGACACACACACAGCTCAGTGCCTGTATGTGCAGCGCTGGGTACACTGTCACGCTATGTAATGACACACACACAGCTCAGTGCCTGTATGTGCAGCGCTGGGTACACTGTCACACTATGTAATGACACACACAAGCTCAGTGCCTGTATGCGCAGCGCTGGGTACACTGTCACACTATGTAATGACACACACAAGCTCAGTGCCTGTATGCGCAGCGCTGGGTACACTGTCACACTATGTAATGACACACACACAACTCAGTGCCTGTATGCGCAGCGCTGGGCACACTGTCACACTATGTAATGACACGCACACAGCTCAGTGCCTGTATGCGCAGCGCTGGGTACACTGTCACGCTATGTAATGACACACACACAGCTCAGTGCCTGTATGTGCAGCGCTGGGTACACTGTCACACTATGTAATGACACACACAAGCTCAGTGCCTGTATGCGCAGCGCTGGGTACACTGTCACACTATGTAATGACACGCACACAGCACAGTGCCTGTATGTGCAGCGCTGGGTACACTGTCACACTATGTAATGACACGCACACAGCACAGTGCCTGTATGTGCAGCTCTGGGTACACTGTCACGCTATGTAATGACACACACAGCTCAGTGCCTGTATGCGCAGCGCTGGGTACACTGTCACGCTATGTAATGACACGCACACAGCTCAGTGCCTGTATGCGCAGCGCTGGGTACACTGTCACACTATGTAATGACACGCACACAGCTCAGTGCCTGTATGCGCAGCGCTGGGTACACTGTCACGCTATGTAATGACACACACAGCTCAGTGCCTGTATGTGCAGCGCAGGGTACACTGTCACACTATGTAATGACACACACACAGCTCAGTGCCTGTATGTGCAGCGCTGGGTACACCGTCACGCTATGTAATGACACACACACAGCTCAGTGCCTGTATGCGCAGCGCTGGGTACACTCTCACACTATGTAATGACACGCACACAGCTCAGTGCCTGTATGTGCAGCGCAGGGTACACTGTCACACTATGTAATGACACACACACAGCTCAGTGCCTGTATGCGCAGCGCTGGGTACACTGTCACACTATGTAATGACACACACACAGCTCAGTGCCTGTATGCGCAGCGCTGGGTACACTGTCACACTATGTAATGACACACACACAGCTCAGTGCCTGTATGCGCAGCGCTGGGTACACTGTCACGCTATGTAATGACACACACACACACAGCTCAGTGCCTGTATGCGCAGCGCAGGGTACACTGTCACACTATGTAATGACACACACACAGCTCAGTGCCTGTATGCGCAGCGCTGGGTACACTGTCACGCTATGTAATGACACACACACACACAGCTCAGTGCCTGTATGCGCAGCGCAGGGTACACTGTCACACTATGTAATGACACACAGACAGCTCAGTGTCTGTATGTGCAGCGCTGGGTACACTGTCACACTATGTAATGACACACACAGCTCAGTGTCTGTATGCGCAGCGCTGGGTACACTGTCACGCTATGTAATGACACACACACAGCTCAGTGCCTGTATGTGCAGCGCTGGGTACACCGTCACGCTATGTAATGACACACACACAGCTCAGTGCCTGTATGCGCAGCGCTGGGTACACTGTCACACTATGTAATGACACACACACAGCTCAGTGCCTGTATGCGCAGCGCTGGGTACACTGTCACACTATGTAATGACACACACAGCTCAGTGCCTGTATGCGCAGCGCTGGGTACACTGTCACACTATGTAATGACACACACACAGCTCAGTGCCTGTATGCGCAGCGCAGGGTACACTGTCACACTATGTAATGACACACACAGCTCAGTGCCTGTATGCGCAGCGCTGGGTACACTGTCACACTATGTAATGTCACACACACAGCTCAGTGCCTGTATGCGCAGCGCTGGGTACACTGTCACGCTATGTAATGACACACACACAGCTCAGTGCCTGTATGTGCAGCGCTGGGTACACTGTCACACTATGTAATGACACGCACACAGCTCAGTGCTTGTATGCGCAGCGCTGGGTACACTGTCACACTATGTAATGACACACACAGCTCAGTGCCTGTATGTGCAGCGCTGGGTACACTGTCACGCTATGTAATGACACACACACAGCTCAGTGCCTGTATGTGCAGCGCTGGGTACACTGTCACACTATGTAATGACACGCACACAGCTCAGTGCTTGTATGTGCAGCGCTGGGTACACTGTCACACTATGTAATGACACATACAGCTCAGTGCCTGTATGCGCAGCGCTGGGTACACTGTCACACTATGTAATGACACACAGCTCAGTGCCTGTATGCGCAGCGCTGGGTACACTGTCACACTATGTAATGACACACACAGCTCGCTCCTTCCTGATTCAGCAGATCCCGCCCTGTCAGGGTTATGTTCGGGAGGAAGGAGACAGCTGCCGCCAAATATCAGACCCCCGCCGCCGGACAGGGGAGACACGCTGGGGGACACGCTGGGACAACGCGGACACTCGGGGACAAGGAGCAAAGTGCGGAAACAGTGAGTAACGAGTTACACCTCTGCCTGAGGGAGAGAACATATGTATACAGCTAAACTCACTAAGCTCCCTGTGTGTCCTGCTCTGTGTCTCCCTGTCACTGTGTGGGGGGCCTGAGCTCCCTGTGTGTCCTGCTCTGTGACTCCCTGTCACTGTGTGGGGGGCCTGAGCTCCCTGTGTGTCCTGCTCTGTGACTCCCTGTCACTGTGTGGGGAGCCTGAGCTCCCTGTGTGTCCTGCTCTGTGTCTCCCTGTCACTGTGTGGGGGGCCTGAGCTCCCTGTGTGTCCTGCTCTGTGACTCCCTGTCACTGTGTGCGGGGCCTGAGCTCCCTGTGTGTCCTGCTCTGTGTCTCCCTGTCACTGTGTGGGGAGCCTGAGCTCCCTGTGTGTCCTGCTCTGTGTCTCCCTGTCACTGTGTGGGGGGCCTGAGCTCCCTGTGTGCCCTGCTCTGTGACTCCCTGTCACTGTGTGGGGGGCCTGAGCTCCCTGTGTGCCCTGCTCTGTGACTCCCTGTCACTGTGTGGGGGGCCTGAGATCCCTGTGTGCCCTGCTCTGTGACTCCCTGTCACTGTGTGGGGGGCCTGAGCTCCCTGTGTGTCCTGCTCTGTGTCTCCCTGTCACTGTGTGGGGAGCCTGAGCTCCCTGTGTGTCCTGCTCTGTGTCTCCCTGTCACTGTGCGGGGAGCCTGAGCTCCCTGTGTGTCCTGCTCTGTGTCTCCCTGTCACTGTGTGGGGGGCCTGAGCTCCCTGTGTGCCCTGCTCTGTGACTCCCTGTCACTGTGTGGGGGGCCTGAGCTCCCTGTGTGTCCTGCTCTGTGTCTCCCTGTCACTGTGTGGGGGGCCTGAGCTCCCTGTGTGTCCTGCTCTGTGTCTCCCTGTCACTGTGTGGGGGTCCTGAGCTCCCTGTGTGTCCTGCTCTGTGACTCCCTGTCACTGTGTGGGGAGCCTGAGCTCCCTGTGTGTCCTGCTCTGTGACTCCCTGTCACTGTGCGGGGGGCCTGAGCTCCCTGTGTGTCCTGCTCTGTGACTCCCTGTCACTGTGTGGGGGGCCTGAGCTCCCTGTGTGCCCTGCTCTGTGACTCCCTGTCACTGTGTGGGAGGCCTGAGCTCCCTGTGTGCCCTGCTCTGTGACTCCCTGTCACTGTGTGGGAGGCCTGAGCTCCCTGTGTGTCCTGCTCTGTGACTCCCTGTCACTGTGTGGGGAGCCTGAGCTCCCTGTGTGCCCTGCTCTGTGACTCCCTGTCACTGTGTGGGAGGCCTGAGCTCCCTGTGTGTCCTGCTCTGTGACTCCCTGTCACTGTGCGGGGAGCCTGAGCTCCCTGTGTGTCCTTCTCTGCGACTCCCTGTCACTGTGCGGGGGGCCTGAGCTCCCTGTGTGTCCTGCTCTGTGACTCCCTGTCACTGTGTGGGGGGCCTGAGCTCCCTGTGTGTCCTGCTCTGTGACTCCCTGTCACTGTGTGGGGGGCCTGAGCTCCCTGTGTGTCCTGCTCTGTCTCCCTGTCACTGTGTGGGGGGCCTGAGCTCCCTGTGTGTCCTGCTCTGTGACTCCCTGTCACTGTGTGGGGGGCCTGAGCTCCCTGTGTGTCCTGCTCTGTGACTCCCTGTCACTGTGCGGGGGGCTGAGCTCCCTGTGTATCCTGCTCTGTGACTCCCTGTCACTGTGTGGGGAGCCTGAGCTCCCTGTGTGCCCTGCTCTGTGACTCCCTGTCACTGTGTGGGAGGCCTGAGCTCCCTGAGTGTCCTGCTCTGTGTCTCCCTGTCACTGTGTGGGGAGCCTGAGCTCCCTGTGTGTCCTGCTCTGTGACTCCCTGTCACTGTGTGGGGGGCCTGAGCTCCCTGTGTGTCCTGCTCTGTGACTCCCTGTCACTGTGTGGGGGGCCTGAGCTCCCTGTGTGTCCTGCTCTGTGACTCCCTGTCACTGTGCGGGGGCCTGAGCTCCCTGTGTGTCCTGCTCTGTGTCTCCCTGTCACTGTGTGGGAGGCCTGAGCTCCCTGTGTGTCCTGCTCTGTGTCTCCCTGTCACTGTGTGGGGAGCCTGAGCTCCCTGTGTGTCCTGCTCTGTGACTCCCTGTCACTGTGTGGGAGGCCTGAGCTCCCTGTGTGTCCTGCTCTGTGACTCCCTGTCACTGTGTGGGGGGCCTGAGCTCCCTGTGTGTCCTGCTCTGTGACTCCCTGTCACTGTGTGGGGGGCCTGAGCTCCCTGTGTGTCCTGCTCTGTGACTCCCTGTCACTGTGTGGGGGGCCTGAGCTCTCTGTGTGTCCTGCTCTGTGACTCCCTGTCACTGTGTGGGGAGCCTGAGCTCCCTGTGTGCCCTGCTCTGTGACTCCCTGTCACTGTGTGGGGGGCCTGAGCTCCCTGTGTGTCCTGCTCTGTGACTCCCTGTCACTGTGCGGGGGGCTGAGCTCCCTGTGTGTCCTGCTCTGTGTCTCCCTGTCACTGTGTGGGAGGCCTGAGCTCCCTGTGTGTCCTGCTCTGTGTCTCCCTGTCACTGTGTGGGGAGCCTGAGCTCCCTGTGTGTCCTGCTCTGTGACTCCCTGTCACTGTGTGGGAGGCCTGAGCTCCCTGTGTGTCCTGCTCTGTGACTCCCTGTCACTGTGTGGGGGGCCTGAGCTCCCTGTGTGTCCTGCTCTGTGACTCCCTGTCACTGTGTGGGGGGCCTGAGCTCCCTGTGTGTCCTGCTCTGTGACTCCCTGTCACTGTGTGGGGGGCCTGAGCTCCCTGTGTGTCCTGCTCTGCGACTCCCTGTCACTGTGCGGGGAGCCTGAGCTCCCTGTGTGTCCTGCTCTGCGACTCCCTGTCACTGTGTGGGGAGCCTGAGCTCCCTGTGTGTCCTGCTCTGTGACTCCCTGTCACTGTGTGGGGAGCCTGACCTCCCTGTGTGTCCTGCTCTGTGTCTCCCTGTCACTGTGTGGGGGTCCTGAGCTCCCTGTGTGTCCTGCTCTGTGTCTCCCTGTCACTGTGTGGGGGGCCTGAGCTCCCTGTGTGTCCTGCTCTGTGACTCCCTCTCACTGTGTGGGGGGCCTGAGCTCCCTGTGTGTCCTGCTCTGTGTCTCCCTGTCACTGTGTGGGGGGCCTGAGCTCCCTGTGTGTCCTGCTCTGTGTCTCCCTGTCACTGTGTGTGGGGCCTGAGCTCCCTGTGTGTCCTGCTCTGTGACTCCCTGTCACTGTCACTGTGCCGGGAGCCTGAGCTCCCTGTGTGTCCTTCTCTGTGACTCCCTGTCACTGTGCGGGGAGCCTGAGCTCCCTGTGTGCCCTGCTCTGTGTCTCCCTGTCACTGTGTGGGGAGGCCTGAGCTCCCTGTGTGTCCTGCTCTGTGTCTCCCTGTCACTGTGCGGGGAGCCTGAGCTCCCTGTGTGCCCTGCTCTGTGTCTCCCTGTCACTGTGTGGGGAGGCCTGAGCTCCCTGTGTGTCCTGCTCTGTGACTCCCTGTCACTGTGCGGGGGGCCTGAGCTCCCTGTGTGTCCTGCTCTGTGACTCCCTGTCACTGTGTGGGGGGCTTGAGCTCCCTGTGTGTCCTGCTCTGTGTCTCCCTGTCACTGTGTGGGGGGCCTGAGCTCCCTGTGTTTCCTGCTCTGTGACTCCCTGTCACTGTGTGGGGGGCTTGAGCTTCCTGTGTGTCCTGCTCTGTGTCTCCCTGTCACTGTCACTGTGTGGGGGGCCTGAGCTCCCTGTGTGTCCTGCTCTGTGTCTCCCTGTCACTGTGTGGGGGGCCTGAGCTCCCTGTGTGTCCTGCTCTGTGTCTCCCTGTCACTGTGTGGGGGGCCTGAGCTCCCTGTGTGTCCTGCTCTGTGACTCCCTGTCACTGTGTGGGGGAGCCTGAGCTCCCTGTGTGTCCTACTCTGTGACTCCCTGTCACTGTGTGGAGGGCCTGAGCTCCCTGTGTGTCCTGCTCTGTGACTCCCTGTCTCTGTGTGGGGAGCCTGAGCTCCCTGTGTGCCCTGCTCTGTGACTCCCTGTCACTGTGTGGGGGGCCTGAGCTCCCTGTGTGTCCTGCTCTGTGTCTCCCTGTCACTGTGTGGGGGGCCTGAGCTCCCTGTGTGTCCTGCTCTGTGTCTCCCTGTCACTGTGTGGGGGGCCTGAGCTCCCTGTGTGTCCTGCTCTGTGACTCCCTGTCACTGTGTGGGGAGCCTGAGCTCCCTGTGTGTCCTGCTCTGTGACTCCCTGTGCGCCCTGCCATTTCAGGTGCCCCCTGGTTATTAATGCGTTAGTGTGCTGTGTGCCAGTATCACCTCTCGCGCCACAATCTTCCTGAAGCAGTCCAGCGTGCTGGCAAAGCGCGGGTTCTGCCCGGGGAGGGGTCTCGGTTGCGTCTGCAGCTTCACCTGAGCGGAACAATGCAACAATTACATCAGTGTTACAAGTTATCACAACACACGCGCTGGGGGTATGTAAGTGTGCGTTTATTTGTATAGTGCCATGCATATACACAGAGCTTCACAGCAGCAATACACGGGACTACAGGGGAAGTAAATATTAGGAAAAGGAGTCCCTGCCCCGAGGAGCTTACAATCTAAGTAGTGATTAGGGAGAACTTACAGAGGCAGTAGGAGGGCGCGTTCTGGTAAGTGCGTCTGCAGGGGGTCAGTGCGTCTGCAGGGGGTCAGTGCACAAGGTGTATAGTATTCGCCACGGAGCTGCCCATAAGCTGCGTTACAGAGGTGTGTTTAAGATGGGTTTTAAAGTGTGTCGGATATTGAGGGGAAGGGCATCCCAGGGGTGTGGGGCAGTCAGTGAGAGAGGTTTTAGGCGGGAAGGTATAGTGAGATATTAGGGTGAGATGTAAGGAGGGGCAGAGGAGGGTATAGTGAGATATTAGTGTGAGATGTAAGGAGGGGCATAGGAGTGTATAGTGAGATATTAGGGTGAGATGTAAGGAGGGGCAGAGGAGGGTATAGTGAGATATTAGTGTGAGATGTAAGGAGGGGCATAGAGTGTATAGTGAGATATTAGGGTGAGATGTAAGGAGGGGCAGAGGAGGGTATAGTGAGATATTAGGGAGAGATGTAAGGAGGGGCAGAGGAGGGTATAGTGAGATATTAGGGTGAGATGTAAGGAGGGGCAGAGGAGGGTATAGTGAGATATTAGGGAGAGATGTAAGGAGGGGCAGAGGAGGGTATAGTGAGATATTAGGGTGAGATGTAAGGAGGGGCAGAGGAGGGTATAGTGAGATATTAGGGTGAGATGTAAGGAGGGGCAGAGGAGGGTATAGTGAGATATTAGGGCGAGATGTAAGGAGGGGCAGAGGAGGGTATAGTGAGATATTAGGGAGAGATGTAAGGAGGGGCAGAGGAGGGTATAGTGAGATATTAGGGAGAGATGTAAGGAGGGGCAGAGGAGGGTATAGTGAGATATTAGGGGGAGATGTAAGGAGGGGCAGAGGAGGGTATAGTGAGATATTAGTGTGAGATGTAAGGAGGGGCAGAGGAGGGTATAGTGAGATATTAGGGCGAGATGTAAGGAGGGGCAGAGGAGGGTATAGTGAGATATTAGGGGGAGATGTTAGGAGGGGCAGAGGAGGGTATAGTGAGATATTAGGGCGAGATGTAAGGAGGGGCAGAGGAGGGTATAGTGAGATATTAGGGCGAGATGTAAGGAGGGGCAGAGGAGGGTATAGTGAGATATTAGGGAGAGATGTAAGGAGGGGCAGAGGAGGGTATAGTGAGATATTAGGGGGAGATGTAAGGAGGGGCAGAGGAGGGGGTATCGTGAGATATTAGGGTGAGATGTAAGGAGGGGCAGAGGAGGGTATAGTGAGATATTAGGGTGAGATGTAAGGAGGGGCAGTGGGGGTATAGTGAGATATTAGGGAGAGATGTAAGGAGGGGCAGAGGAGGGGGTATCGTGAGATATTAGGGTGAGATGTAAGGAGGGGCAGAGGAGGGTATAGTGAGATATTAGGGCGAGATGTAAGGAGGGGCAGAGGAGGGTATAGTGAGATATTAGGGAGAGATGTAAGGAGGGGCAGAGGAGGGTATAGTGAGATATTAGGGGGAGATGTAAGGAGGGGCAGAGGAGGGTATAGTGAGATATTAGGGAGAGATGTAAGGAGGGGCAGAGGAGGGTATAGTGAGATATTAGGGGGAGATGTAAGGAGGGGCAGAGGAGGGTATAGTGAGATATTAGGGAGAGATGTAAGGAGGGGCAGAGGAGGGTATAGTGAGATATTAGGGAGAGATGTAAGGAGGGGCAGAGGAGGGTATAGTGAGATATTAGGGCGAGATGTAAGGAGGGGCAGAGGAGGGTATAGTGAGATATTAGGGAGAGATGTAAGGAGGGGCAGAGGAGGGTATAGTGAGATATTAGGGGGAGATGTAAGGAGGGGCAGAGGAGGGTATAGTGAGATATTAGTGTGAGATGTAAGGAGGGGCAGAGGAGGGTATAGTGAGATATTAGGGCGAGATGTAAGGAGGGGCAGAGGAGGGTATAGTGAGATATTAGGGGGAGATGTTAGGAGGGGCAGAGGAGGGTATAGTGAGATATTAGGGCGAGATGTAAGGAGGGGCAGAGGAGGGTATAGTGAGATATTAGGGCGAGATGTAAGGAGGGGCAGAGGAGGGTATAGTGAGATATTAGGGGGAGATGTAAGGAGGGGCAGAGGAGGGGGTATCGTGAGATATTAGGGTGAGATGTAAGGAGGGGCAGAGGAGGGTATAGTGAGATATTAGGGTGAGATGTAAGGAGGGGCAGTGGGGGTATAGTGAGATATTAGGGTGAGATGTAAGGAGGGGCAGAGGGAGGTATAGTGAGATATTAGGGTGAGATGTAAGGAGGGGCAGAGGGGGGTATAGTGAGATATTAGGGTGAGATGTAAGGAGGGTATAGTGAGATATTAGGGTGAGATGTAAGGAGGGTATAGTGAGATATAAGGGTGAGATGTAAGGAGGGACAGAGGGGGGTATAGTGAGATATTAGGGTGAGATGTAAGAAGGGTATAGTGAGATATTAGGGTGAGATGTAAGGAGGGTATAGTGAGATATTAGGGTGAGATGTAAGGAGGGTATAGTGAGATATTAGGGTGAGATGTAAGGAGGGTATAGTGAGATATTAGGGTGAGATGTAAGGAGGGTATAGTGAGATATTAGGGTGAGATGTAAGGAGGGACAGAGGGGGGTATAGTGAGATATTAGGGTGAGATGTAAGGAGGATATAGTGAGATAGGGTGAGATGTAAGGAGGGGCATAGGAGTGTATAGTGAGATATTAGGGTGAGATGTAAGGAGGGGCAGAGGAGGGTATAGTGAGATATTAGGGAGAGATGTAAGGAGGGGCAGAGGAGGGTATAGTGAGATATTAGGGTGAGATGTAAGGAGGGGCAGAGGAGGGTATAGTGAGATATTAGGGTGAGATGTAAGGAGGGGCAGAGGAGGGGGGTATAGTGAGATATTAGGGTGAGATATAAGGACTGGCAGAGGAGGGTATAGTGAGATATTAGGGCGAGATGTAAGGAGGGGCAGAGGAGGGTATAGTGAGATATTAGGGAGAGATGTAAGGAGGGGCAGAGGAGGGTATAGTGAGATATTAGGGGGAGATGTAAGGAGGGGCAGAGGAGGGTATAGTGAGATATTAGTGTGAGATGTAAGGAGGGGCAGAGGATGGTATAGTGAGATATTAGGGCGAGATGTAAGGAGGGGCAGAGGAGGGTATAGTGAGATATTAGGGGGAGATGTTAGGAGGGGCAGAGGAGGGTATAGTGAGATATTAGGGCGAGATGTAAGGAGGGGCAGAGGAGGGTATAGTGAGATATTAGGGCGAGATGTAAGGAGGGGCAGAGGAGGGTATAGTGAGATATTAGGGAGAGATGTAAGGAGGGGCAGAGGAGGGGGTATCGTGAGATATTAGGGTGAGATGTAAGGAGGGGCAGAGGAGGGTATAGTGAGATATTAGGGTGAGATGTAAGGAGGGGCAGTGGGGGTATAGTGAGATATTAGGGGGAGATGTAAGGAGGGGCAGAGGAGGGGGTATCGTGAGATATTAGGGTGAGATGTAAGGAGGGGCAGAGGAGGGTATAGTGAGATATTAGGGCGAGATGTAAGGAGGGGCAGAGGAGGGTATAGTGAGATATTAGGGAGAGATGTAAGGAGGGGCAGAGGAGGGTATAGTGAGATATTAGGGGGAGATGTAAGGAGGGGCAGAGGAGGGTATAGTGAGATATTAGGGAGAGATGTAAGGAGGGGCAGAGGAGGGTATAGTGAGATATTAGGGGGAGATGTAAGGAGGGGCAGAGGAGGGTATAGTGAGATATTAGGGAGAGATGTAAGGAGGGGCAGAGGAGGGTATAGTGAGATATTAGGGCGAGATGTAAGGAGGGGCAGAGGAGGGTATAGTGAGATATTAGGGAGAGATGTAAGGAGGGGCAGAGGAGGGTATAGTGAGATATTAGGGGGAGATGTAAGGAGGGGCAGAGGAGGGTATAGTGAGATATTAGTGTGAGATGTAAGGAGGGGCAGAGGAGGGTATAGTGAGATATTAGGGCGAGATGTAAGGAGGGGCAGAGGAGGGTATAGTGAGATATTAGGGGGAGATGTTAGGAGGGGCAGAGGAGGGTATAGTGAGATATTAGGGCGAGATGTAAGGAGGGGCAGAGGAGGGTATAGTGAGATATTAGGGCGAGATGTAAGGAGGGGCAGAGGAGGGTATAGTGAGATATTAGGGGGAGATGTAAGGAGGGGCAGAGGAGGGGGTATCGTGAGATATTAGGGTGAGATGTAAGGAGGGGCAGAGGAGGGTATAGTGAGATATTAGGGTGAGATGTAAGGAGGGGCAGTGGGGGTATAGTGAGATATTAGGGTGAGATGTAAGGAGGGGCAGAGGGAGGTATAGTGAGATATTAGGGTGAGATGTAAGGAGGGGCAGAGGGGGGTATAGTGAGATATTAGGGTGAGATGTAAGGAGGGTATAGTGAGATATTAGGGTGAGATGTAAGGAGGGTATAGTGAGATATAAGGGTGAGATGTAAGGAGGGACAGAGGGGGGTATAGTGAGATATTAGGGTGAGATGTAAGAAGGGTATAGTGAGATATTAGGGTGAGATGTAAGGAGGGTATAGTGAGATATTAGGGTGAGATGTAAGGAGGGTATAGTGAGATATTAGGGTGAGATGTAAGGAGGGTATAGTGAGATATTAGGGTGAGATGTAAGGAGGGTATAGTGAGATATTAGGGTGAGATGTAAGGAGGGTATAGTGAGATATTAGGGTGAGATGTAAGGAGGGACAGAGGGGGGTATAGTGAGATATTAGGGTGAGATGTAAGGAGGATATAGTGAGATAGGGTGAGATGTAAGGAGGGTATAGTGAGATATTAGGGTGAGATGTAAGGAGGATATAGTGAAATATTAGGGTGAGATGTAAGGAGGGGCAGAGGGGAGTATAGTGAGATATTAGGGTGAGATGTAAGGAGGGGCAGAGGGGGGTATAGTGAGATATTAGGGTGAGATGTAAGGAGGGGCAGAGGAGGGTATAGTGAGATATTAGGGTGAGATGTAAGGAGGGGCAGAGGAGGTATAGTGAGATATTAGGGTGAGATGTAAGGAGGGGCAGAGGGGAGTATAGTGAGATATTAGGGTGAGATGTAAGGAGGGGCAGAGGGGAGTATAGTGAGATATTAGGGTGAGATGTAAGGAGGGGCAGAGGGGAGTATAGTGAGATATTAGGGTGAGATGTAAGGAGGGGCAGAGGGGAGTATAGTGAGATATTAGGGTGAGATGTAAGGAGGGGCAGAGGAGGGTATAGTGAGATATTAGGGTGAGATGTAAGGAGGGGCAGAGGGGGGTATAGTGAGATATTAGGGTGAGATGTAAGGAGGGTATAGTGAGATATTAGGGTGAGATGTAAGGAGGGTATAGTGAGATATTAGGGTGAGATGTAAGGAGGGTATAGTGAGATATTAGGGTGAGATGTAAGGAGGGTATAGTGAGATATTAGGGTGAGATGTAAGGAGGGTATAGTGAGATATTAGGGTGAGATGTAAGGAGGGACAGAGGGGGGTATAGTGAGATATTAGGGTGAGATGTAAGGAGGATATAGTGAGATAGGGTGAGATGTAAGGAGGGTATAGTGAGATATTAGGGTGAGATGTAAGGAGGGTATAGTGAGATATTAGGGTGAGATGTAAGGAGGGGCAGAGGAGGGTATAGTGAGATATTAGGGTGAGATGTAAGGAGGGTATAGTGAGATATTAGGGTGAGATGTAAGGAGGGGCAGAGGAGGGTATAGTGAGATATTAGGGTGAGATGTAAGGAGGGGCAGAGGGGGGTATAGTGAGATATTAGGGTGAGATGTAAGGAGGGGCAGAGGGGGGTATAGTGAGATATTAGGGTGAGATGTAAGGAGGGGCAGAGGGGGTATAGTGAGATATTAGGGTGAGATGTAAGGAGGGGCAGAGGGGAGTATAGTGAGATATTAGGGTGAGATGTAAGGAGGGGCAGAGGAGGGTATAGTGAGATATTAGGGTGAGATGTAAGGAGGGGCAGAGGGGGGTATAGTGAGATATTAGGGTGAGATGTAAGGAGGGTATAGTGAGATATTAGGGTGAGATGTAAGGAGGGTATAGTGAGATATTAGGGTGAGATGTAAGGAGGGTATAGTGAGATATTAGGGTGAGATGTAAGGAGGGTATAGTGAGATATTAGGGTGAGATGTAAGGAGGGTATAGTGAGATATTAGGGTGAGATGTAAGGAGGGACAGAGGGGGGTATAGTGAGATATTAGGGTGAGATGTAAGGAGGATATAGTGAGATAGGGTGAGATGTAAGGAGGGTATAGTGAGATATTAGGGTGAGATGTAAGGAGGGTATAGTGAGATATTAGGGTGAGATGTAAGGAGGGGCAGAGGAGGGTATAGTGAGATATTAGGGTGAGATGTAAGGAGGGTATAGTGAGATATTAGGGTGAGATGTAAGGAGGGGCAGAGGAGGGTATAGTGAGATATTAGGGTGAGATGTAAGGAGGGGCAGAGGGGGGTATAGTGAGATATTAGGGTGAGATGTAAGGAGGGGCAGAGGGGGGTATAGTGAGATATTAGGGTGAGATGTAAGGAGGGGCAGAGGGGGGTATAGTCTTGAAGGAGAGGAGAATTATGTAAGTAATCCCGGATTTGAGTCGCACCTGTCACCGCGGCGGATAAGTGACAGAAACATCTCGTCTCTTTTTGGGGAGATTATAGGGCGTCTTCTCCCGGCGTCTGGTTAAAACTAGTAACGTACGAAAGTAACGCAGAGAAAATCGCGCAGAGAAAATCGCGCAGAGAAAATCGCGCAGAGAAAATCCCGCAGAGAAAATCCCGCAGAGAAAATCGCGCAGGAAAATCCCGCAGAGAAAATCGCGCAGAGAAAATCGCGCAGGAAAATCGCGCAGGAAAATCGCGCAGGAAAATCGCGCAGAGAAAATCGCGCAGGAAAATCGCGCAGGAAAATCGCGCAGGAAAATCGCGCAGGAAAATCGCGCAGAGAAAATCGCGCAGGAAAATCCATTCTGTGCGTTTCAAATCCAACTAAACGGAATTGCAAATATGTCAATCAATGGGCGTTAACCCCGTCACCGCCGCAGGGGACTGTCCTCTCTGGCAGAAAAGGGGTCACGTGGTGCGGGGAGTGTACCCCAATACCATGGTGGGGGGGTGGGGGGGTGGGGAGCATCCAGCAGACGAGGTCCTGATACGTTGTGTTCGGTGACAAGTTTAGCAATCCCTTGTTTTTAACGGGGATTTAAATGGCGACCCAATAGGAACCCGTCACCGGTGATGTTGCGTCTTCCTGTTGTGCCACAATGTGGCAGCCATTTTGTTTCCCCTGGGAGAGATTTAACCACAGTAACTTTTCTGGTAAGTGTCTCAGGAACCCAGGGAGCTGAGAATAGCTTGGGTCCGCTCCGCCAGACCACGCTCCGCGAGACCACACTCCGCCAGACCACGCCCTGCCAGACCACGCCCCGCCAGACCACGCCCAACCAGACCACGCCCCGCCAGACCACGCTCCGCGAGACCACGCTCCGCCAGACCACGCCCCGCCAGACCACGCCCCGCCAGACCACGCCCTGCCAGACCACGCCCCGCCAGACCACACTCCGTCCGACCACGCCCCGCCAGACCACGCCCCGCCAGACCACCTGGGCCAATACGCTAAACCATGAGTGGCCAAATCCAGTCCTCAAGAGCTACTTCGAGCCCGGGTTTTCAGGGCGACCCGGCCTCAGACACCAGGAAGCTGACCAGACCGCTCACAGTGGGTGATCCGAAGTGACGTGTAATCATGCGAGGCGCACGAGGGGATGGCGCACGAGTGGATGGCGCACGAGGGGATGGCGCACGAGGGGATGGCGCACGAGGGGATGGCGCACGAGGGGATGGCGCACGAGGGGGACGCGGGGAGGCCCTGCAGGAACGGGGAGGCCCTGCAGGAACGGGGAGGCCCTGCAGGAACGGGGAGGCCCTGCGGGAACGGGGAGGCCCTGCGGGAACGAGGAGGCCCTGCGGGAACGGGGAGGCCCTGCGGGAACGGGGAGGCCCTGCGGGAACGGGGAGGCCCTGCGGGAACGGGGAGGCCCTGCGGGAACGAGGAGGCCCTGCGGGAACGGGGAGGCCCTGCGGGAACGGGGAGCCCTGCGGGAACGGGGAGGCCCTGCGGGAACGGGGAGGCCCTGCGGGAACGGGGAGGCCCTGCGGGAACGGGGAGGCCCTGCAGGAACGGGGAGTCCTGCAGGAACGGGGAGGCCCTGCAGGAACGGGGAGGCCCTGCGGGAACGGGGAGCCCTGCGGGAACGGGGAGGCCCTGCAGGAACGGGGAGGCCCTGCAGGAACGGGGAGTCCGGCGGGAACGGGGAGGCCCTGCGGGAACGGGGAGGCCCTGCGGGAACGGGGAGGCCCTGCGGGAACGGGGAGGCCCTGCGGGAACGGGGAGGCCCTGCGGGAACGGGGAGGCCCTGCGGGAACGAGGAGTCCTGCAGGAACGGGGAGGCCCTGCGGGAACGGGGAGGCCCTGCGGGAACGGGGAGGCCCTGCGGGAACGGGGAGGCCCTGCGGGAACGGGGAGTCCCTGCGGGAACGGGGAGGCCCTGCGGGAACGGGGAGGCCCTGCAGGAACGGGGAGGCCCTGCGGGAACGGGGAGGTCCTGCGGGAACGAGGAGTCCTGCAGGAACGGGGAGGCCCTGCGGGAACGGGGAGGCCCTGCGGGAACGGGGAGGCCCTGCGGGAACGGGGAGGCCCTGCGGGAACGGGGAGTCCCTGCGGGAACGGGGAGGCCCTGCGGGAACGGGGAGGCCCTGCAGGAACGGGGAGGCCCTGCGGGAACGGGGAGGTCCTGCAGGAACGGGGAGGCCCTGCAGGAACGGGGAGGCCCTGCAGGAACGGGGAGGCCCTGCAGGAACGGGGAGCCCTGCAGGAACGGGGAGGCCCTGCGGGAACGGGGAGGCCCTGCAGGAACGGGGAGGCCCTGCGGGAACGGGGAGGCCCTGCGGGAACGGGGAGGCCCTGCAGGAACGGGGAGCCCTGCAGGAACGGGGAGGCCCTGCGGGAACGGGAGGCCCTGAGGGAACGGGGAGGCCTTGCAGGAACGAGGAGGCCCTGCAGGAACGGGAGGCCCTGCGGGAACGGGGAGGCCCTGCGGGAACGGGGAGGCCCTGCGGGAACGGGGAGGCCCTGCGGGAACGGGGAGGCCCTGCGGGAACGGGGAGGCCCTACGGGAACGGGGAGGCCCTGCGGGAACGGGGAGGTCCTGCGGGAACGGGGAGGCCCTGCGGGAACGGGGAGGCCCTGCGGGAACGGGGAGTCCTGCGGGAACGGGGAGGCCCTGCGGGAACGGGGAGGCCCTGCGGGAACGGGGAGGCCCTGCGGGAACGGGGAGGTCCTGCGGGAACGGGGAGGTCCTGCGGGAACGGGGAGGTCCTGCGGGAACGGGGAGGCCCTGCGGGAACGGGGAGGCCCTGCGGGTACGGGGAGGCCCTGCGGGAACGGGGAGGCCCTGCGGGAACGGGGAGGCCCTGCGGGAACGGGGAGGCCCTGCGGGAACGGGGAGGTCCTGCGGGAACGGGGAGGCCCTGCGGGAACGGGGAGGTCCTGCGGGAACGGGGAGTCCTGCAGGAACGGGGAGTCCTGCAGGAACGGGGAGGCCCTGCAGGAACGGGGAGGCCCTGCAGGAACGGGGAGTACGGCAGGAACGGGGAGGCCCTGCAGGAACGGGGAGGCCCTGCAGGAACGGGGAGCCCTGCAGGAACGGGGAGGCCCTGCAGGAACGGGGAGGTCTTGCAGGAACGGGGAGCCCTGCAGGAACGGGGAGGTCCTGCAGGAACGGGGAGGCCCTGCGGGAACGGGGAGGCCCTGCAGGAACGGGGAGGTCCTGCAGGAACGGGGAGGCCCTGCAAGAACGGGGAGGTCCTGCAGGAACGGGGAGGCCCTGCAGGAACGGGGAGGCCCTGCAGGAACGGGGAGCCCTGCAGGAACGGGGAGTCCTGCGGGAACGGGGAGGTCCTGCAGGAACGGGGAGGCCCTGCGGGAACGGGGAGCCCTGCGGGAACGGGGAGCCCTGCAGGAACGGGGAGTCCTGCGGGAACGGGGAGGTCCTGCAGGAACGGGGAGGCCATGCAGGAACGGGGAGCCCTGCAGGAACGGGGAGTCCTGCGGGAACGGGGAGGTCCTGCAGGAACGGGGAGGCCCTGCAGGAACGGGGAGTCCCTGCAGGAACGGGGAGTCCGGCAGGAACGGGGAGTCCGGCAGGAACGGGGAGTCCTGCGGGAACGGGGAGTCCTGCAGGAACGGGGAGCCCTGCAGGAACGGGGAGTCCGGCAGGAACGGGGAGCCCTGCGGGAACGGGGAGTCCGGCAGGAACGGGGAGGCCCTGCGGGAACGGGGAGTCCGGCAGGAACGGGGAGGCCCTGCAGGAACGGGGAGTCCGGCAGGAACGGGGAGCATGTCTGTGGCCTGGGATAACGGGTCAGCGTGTTACTGACATGGTTGGCAGGTATACTGTGTGCTGCGCGGGAAGAGAGCTAAGGAAGAGGCTGGGAGATAAGAGACACCCAGCACAAACTCCAGCGCAGAGCGCACTCCCAATTTTGGGCACCAATCCTAAGAAAAGACATTATGGAACTAGAGAGAGTGCAGAGAAGAGCCACCAAATTAATAAAGGGGAAGGACAATCTAACTTATGAGGAGAGTCTATATTAGATTTATTTACATTAGCAAAGAGGCGTCTAAGAGGGGATATGATAACTATATACAAATATAATCGGGGACAATACAAGGAGCTTTCAAAAGAACTATTCATCCCACGGGCAGTACAAAGGACTCGGGCCATCCCTTAAGGTTGGAGGAAAGGAGATTTCACCAGCAACAAAGGAAACAGGTCTTTACAGTAAGGGCAGTTACAGTGTGGGATTCATTACCCATGGAGACTGTGATGGCAGATACAATAGATTTGTTCAAAAAAAGGTTGGACATTTTTTTAGATGGGAAAGGTATACAGGGATATACCAAATAAGTATACATGGGAAGGATGCTGATCCAGGGAGTAATCTGATTGCCAATTCTAGGAGTCAGGAAGGAATTTATTTTTCCCTTATTGGATGATATAACACTGAGGTTTTTTGTTTGCTTCCTCTGGATCAATAAGTATAGATATAGGATAAAGTATCTGTTGTCTAAATTTAGCATAGGTTGAACTTGATGGACGTACGTCTTTTTTCAACCTCATCTACTATGTAACTATGAGAGCGCCCGCACCCAGAGCTGAGAGCGCAGATAAGAGCGCACACACCCAGAGCTGAGAGCGTACACACCCAGAGCTGAGAGCGCAGATAAGAGCACACACACCCAGAGCTGAGAGCGCCCGCACCCAGAGCTGAGAGCGCAGATAAGAGCGCACACACCCAGAGCTGAGAGCGCACACACCCAGAGCTGAGAGCGCACACACCCAGAGCTGAGAGCGCAGATAAGAGCGCACACACCCAGAGCTGAGAGCGCACACACCCAGAGCTGAGAGCGCAGACAAGAGCGCAGACAGGGTACAGCAGAATAGTTTTGTATGTGGGACTGGTCTGACCGCACTATACACTGATACTGAGCCTTTGCGCACCTCTATATAATTATAATTATTATTATAACTTTTTCTTTGTTTAAACTTATTTTTTATTGTGTTTCATTTTGTTTGGCGAGTACGGGGTACAGAAAATAAAACGGGGCGAGTACGGGGTACAGAAAATAAAACGGGGCGAGTACGGGGTACAGAAAATAAAACGGGGCGAGTACGGGGTATAGAAAATAAAACGGGGCGAGTACGGGGTACAGAAAATAAAACGGGGCGAGTACGGGGTACAGAAAATAAAACGGGGCGAGTACGGCGTACAGAAAATAAAACGGGGCGAGTACGGGGTACAGACAATAAAACGGGGCGAGTACGGGGTATAGAAAATAAAACGGGGCGAGTACGGGGTACAGAAAATAAAACGGGGCGAGTACGGGGTACAGAAAATAAAACGGGGCGAGTACGGGGTACAGAAAATAAAACGGGGCGAGTACGGGGTACAGAAAATAAAACGGGGCGAGTACGGGGTACAGAAAATAAAACGGGGCGAGTACGGGGTACAGAAAATAAAACAGGGCGAGCACGGGGTACAGAAAATAAAACAGGGTGAGCACGGGGTACAGAAAATAAAACGGGGCGAGTACGGGGTACAGAAAATAAAACGGGGCGAGTACGGGGTACAGAAAATAAAACGGGGCGAGTACGGGGTACAGAAAATAAAACGGGGCGAGTACGGGGTATAGAAAATAAAACGGGGCGAGTACGGGGTACAGAAAATAAAACGGGGCGAGTACGGGGTACAGAAAATAAAACGGGGCGAGTACGGGGTACAGAAAATAAAACGGGGCGAGTACGGGGTACAGAAAATAAAACGGGGCGAGTACGGGGTACAGAAAATAAAACGGGGCGAGTACGGGGTACAGAAAATAAAACGGGGCGAGTACGGGGTACAGAAAATAAAACGGGGCGAGTACGGGGTACAGAAAATAAAACGGGGCGAGTACGGGGTATAGAAAATAAAACGGGGCGAGTACGGGGTACAGAAAATAAAACGGGGCGAGTACGGGGTACAGAAAATAAAACGGGGCGAGTACGGGGTACAGAAAATAAAACGGGGCGAGTACGGGGTACAGAAAATAAAACGGGGCGAGTACGGGGTATAGAAAATAAAACGGGGCGAGTACGGGGTACAGAAAATAAAACGGGGCGAGTACGGGGTACAGAAAATAAAACGGGGCGAGTACGGCGTACAGAAAATAAAACGGGGCGAGTACGGGGTACAGAAAATAAAACGGGGCGAGTACGGGGTATAGAAAATAAAACGGGGCGAGTACGGGGTACAGAAAATAAAACGGGGCGAGTACGGGGTACAGAAAATAAAACGGGGCGAGTACGGGGTACAGAAAATAAAACGGGGCGAGTACGGCGTACAGAAAATAAAACGGGGCGAGTACGGGGTACAGAAAATAAAACGGGGCGAGTACGGGGTACAGAAAATAAAACGGGGCGAGTACGGGGTACAGAAAATAAAACGGGGCGAGTACGGGGTACAGAAAATAAAACGGGGCGAGCACGGGGTACAGAAAATAAAACAGGGCGAGTACGGGGTACAGAAAATAAAACGGGTGAGTACGGCGTACAGAAAATAAAACGGGGCGAGTACGGGGTACAGAAAATAAAACGGGGCGAGTACGGGGTACAGAAAATAAAACGGGGCGAGTACGGGGTACAGAAAATAAAACGGGGCGAGTACGGGGTACAGAAAATAAAACGGGGCGAGTACGGGGTACAAAAAATAAAACGGGGCGAGTACGGGGTACAGAAAATAAAACGGGGCGAGCACGGGGTACAGAAAATAAAACAGGGCGAGTACGGGGTACAGAAAATAAAACGGGGCGAGTACGGGGTACAGAAAATAAAACGGGGCGAGTACGGGGTACAGAAAATAAAACGGGTGAGTACGGCGTACAGAAAATAAAACGGGGCGAGTACGGCGTACAGAAAATAAAACGGGGCGAGTACGGGGTACAGAAAATAAAACGGGGCGAGTAGGGGGGTACAGAAAATAAAACGGGGCGAGTACGGCGTACAGAAAATAAAACGGGGCGAGTACGGGGTACAGAAAATAAAACGGGGCGAGTACGGGGTATAGAAAATAAAACGGGGCGAGTACGGGGTACAGAAAATAAAACGGGGCGAGTACGGGGTACAGAAAATAAAACGGGGCGAGTACGGGGTACAGAAAATAAAACGGGGCGAGTACGGGGTACAGAAAATAAAACGGGGCGAGTACGGGGTACAGAAAATAAAACGGGGCGAGTACGGGGTACAGAAAATAAAACGGGGCGAGTACGGGGTACAGAAAATAAAACGGGGCGAGTACGGGGTACAGAAAATAAAACGGGGCGAGTACGGGGTACAGAAAATAAAACGGGGCGAGCACGGGGTACAGAAAATAAAACAGGGCGAGTACGGGGTACAGAAAATAAAACGGGTGAGTACGGCGTACAGAAAATAAAACGGGGCGAGTACGGGGTACAGAAAATAAAACGGGGCGAGTACGGGGTACAGAAAATAAAACGGGGCGAGTAGGGGGGTACAGAAAATAAAACGGGGCGAGTACGGGGTACAGAAAATAAAACGGGGCGAGTAGGGGGGTACAGAAAATAAAACGGGGCGAGTACGGGGTACAGAAAATAAAACGGGGCGAGTAGGGGGGTACAGAAAATAAAACGGGGCGAGTACGGGGGTACAGAAAATAAAACGGGGTGAGCACGGGGTACAGAAAATAAAACGGGGCGTTAACAACTTCCCACTCTCAGTCAGGACTGTTCTGCTATTATTACAATGGTTATTATTACTGTTATTATTAGTATGGTTATTATTACTGTTATTATTAGTATGGTTATTATTACTGTTATTATTAGTATGGTTATTACTGTTATTATTAGTATGGTTATTATTACTGTTATTATTAGTATGGTTATTATTACTGTTATTATTAGTATGGTGTGACAAACGGCTTACTCCGGGGCTCCGTCGTCTGTCCGGGACTGTTTAGAACACGGTCTTTTAGGGTAGGTTAAATGATGAGGCGTCACGTACTGTTCCTTTAAACAGGCTATGCCTGGTTTATTCAGTCCCAGGCACTGAGACTGCCACAGTGCATACAACAGAAAACAGATCAAAACAAAAGCTGCTCACCTGAGCGATAACTTAACTTAGATATCCCTGACTCAGGGTTGGAAGTGGCTTTTCCACTTCCAACATCAAAACACGGTACTTTTGCAGTCTTACACAAATGAACAGAAAGATTGAACCTGTTTGGGGAAGAGGCTTCTCCCCTCTGTAGTTCAGCAGCCTTCCAGCCTCCTGGCTCTTGTGGAGAGACCAGAGCAAACAGGAAAACAGTCTTACATACCTGATTCCTAATTAGCATGACAGGTGACAGAAATCAGGCAGCAGACAAACTCTGGTCTGGATCTCTCATCCCTCAGTTCCAGCGCTTGCCAAACTGTGGGATGGAGTGTATGTATTATAAGGCTGCACTCCCAGGCCAAACAGGATAGAAACTGTTTAGTATCCTGGGAGCCCTATATACGGAATTTATTACCATCCCCTGGTTTCTGTCACATATCCTCCCCCCCAGCTCAGACCTCGAGGGATGAGCGACCATGGATATTAGGGAGTGCATCCTTGACAACCCGTCAGCATTGCCATGTTTGTGCCCTGACCTGTGTTCCACAGAAAATTTAAAGGGTTGTAGGCTTAGGAACCACCTGGTCACTCTAGCATTCTTTTCCCTGTTTTGACACATCCAGGTAAGGGGTGCATGATCTGTGACCAACCGGAATTTTCTCCCCAACAGGTAGTATTTGAGCGTCTCTACAGCCCACTTTATTGCGAGACACTCTTTCTCTACTATGGAGTAATTTTTCTCCTGGGAATTTAGTTTCCTACTTAAATAAAGGATGGGGTGCTCCTCACCTTGAGACTCCTGGGAGAGTACCGCCCCCAGCCCTACCTCAGAT
The DNA here is from genome assembly GCF_040206685.1 of Ascaphus truei. Taxonomy (NCBI): domain Eukaryota; kingdom Metazoa; phylum Chordata; class Amphibia; order Anura; family Ascaphidae; genus Ascaphus; species Ascaphus truei. The sequence goes on from NC_134503.1 coordinate 750,419, forward strand.
GCGTCGGTTTGGACTACGAACTCTTTGGAGAAGTCAGGTGTGACCAACACTGGTTGGGCACAGAGAGCTTCTTTCAGGCTTCTAAAGGCTTGTTCGGTTTCGGGGGACCACTTTACCATTAGCGGTCCTCTTGCTTTTGTGAGGTCAGTTAGTGGGGTTGCCTTAGTTGCAAAATTGGGAATAAACCTTCTATAGTACCCAATTAACCCCAAAAAGGTCCTTACTTGTTTTTTTGTAACTGGCCTTGGCCAATTTTGTATCGCCTCCACTTTGAGTGTTTGGGGTTTGAGTAAACCTCTGCCAATAGAATATCCCAGATACTTGGCCTCCTCCAGACCAATAGTGCATTTAGCGGGGTTAGCAGTTAGTCCAGCAGACCGGACTGCGTCAAGCACAGCTTGGACCTTTGGAAGGTGGGATTGCCAATCCTCACTATGGATTACCACATCATCCAGGTAGGCGGCAGCATACCGAGCATGTGGTTTTAAAATTTTATCCATCATTCTTTGGAAATGTGGCGGGAGCTCCATGTAAGCCAAAAGGCAACACCTTATACTGAAAGAGGCCGTCTGGGGTTGAGAAGGCTGTCTTTTCTTTTGCCCTTTCTGTGAGGGGAACCTGCCAGTACCCTTTTGTTAGTCTAGGGTTGTGAGATATCGGGCTTTGCCCAGTCTCTCTACAAGTTCATCTACACTGGGCATAGGATAAGTATCAAATTTTTGACACCGCGGTTAGTTTCCGGTAGTCATTACAAAACCTTGTTGTACCATCTGGCTTTGGGACTAAGACTATAGGGCTGTTCCACCCACTTTGGGATTCCTCAATTACACCTAGTTTTAGCATTTTTTTAACCTCTAAACTTATAGCCTTTCTTTTGGCCTCCGGGATTCGGTACGGTTTAAGGGTTAACTCGGACCCCCGTTCAGAGACTAGGTCATGTTCAATACGCTAGTTCTACCTGGTTGTATAGAGAAGATTTCTTTGTTTCTTCTCACTAAATTCTGAACCTCTCGTTTCTGATGAACAGACAGGGTTTCAGCTATGCTAACCTCTGGGTCAGTTTCTTGATTCTCTGACGGACCTGGGGGTACTAGGGTTAACAAGACTTCTCTATCTTTCCAGGGCTTGAGTAGGTTTATATGGTAAATTTGCTCAGGTTTCCTCCTACCTGGCTGTCTTACCTTATAATTTACTTCTCCCACTCTTTCCAAGATCTCATATGGCCCATGCCATTTAGCAAGGAATTTACTCTCCACGGTGGGAACCAGAACTAGTACCCTATCACCTGGAAAAAAAAATTCTGACCCTAGCACCCTTATTATACGTATCCTCTGTGCTTCTTGAGCTTTCTCCATGTGTTCCCTCACTATGGGTAGGACTGCAGCAATGCGGTCCTGCATCTGGGCAACATGCTCTATTACACTTCTGTAAGGGGTAACCTCATGTTCCCAAGTCTCTTTGGCTATATCCAATAAGCCCCCTTGGGTGTCGGCCATACAATAGTTCAAACGGGGAGAAGCCTGTGGATGATTGGGGAACTTCCCTAATGGCAAATAACAGTACGGTAACAAACAATCCCAGTTTTTCCCATCTTTATCAACCGCCCGCCGTAACATGCTCTTTAAGGTTTTATTGAACCTTTCCACTAAACCATCTGTTTTGTGGATGATAGACTGAGGTTCTGAGATGCTTGATTTTTAGGAGTTTACATAGCTCTTTTGTTACTTGGGACATAAACGGTGTTCCCTGGTCAGATAGAATCTCTTTAGGAATTCCGACCCGGGAAAACAGAACTACTAACTCTTTTGCTATGTTTTTAGCAGAGGTGCTACGTAGGGGAACTGCCGTCCGGATATCGGGTGGCATAATCCAATATTACCAATATATGCTGATGTCCCCTAGCAGACTTTATTAAGGGTCCTACTAGATCCATAGCAATCCGGTCAAATGGTACCTCTATTATGGGAAGGGGTACCAATGGGCTGCGGTACGCCTTGAACGGGGCGGTGATCTGACATTCTGGGCATGAGGAGCAATAGTTTGTAATTTCTGCCAGAACCCCAGGCCAATAGAAGCTTCGGAGAACCTTTTCTTTTGTCTTTTCCACCCCCAGGTGTCCCCCCAATGGATGACTATGTGCGAGGTGTAATACTACGTTACGGAATGTCCGTGGTACCAACAATTGTTTAGTTGTAACTGATTTCCTTTTATCAACCCGATATACTAGGTCGTTCTCTACCTCGAAGTAGGGGTAATCAAGTGACCTATCTGTTTGGCCAGGAGTACTATTCTGGTCCCGTATATTTCCCCTTGCTACCGCTAATGTGGGGTCCTCCCACTGGGCCTTCTTAAAACTCCCAGGACTGACCTCTAGGTCAGCGAGGGTCTTATCCGGTTCTGGGGTGGTAAGTGTCTGATCAACATCTTGATTTGGGGTATTCCCTACCAAAGTAGTGATGGGGAAGGGAATTTTACAGCACTCCTCCTTTTCCCCCTTCTTATTTGGGCCCTCGTCAACCTCCATTTCTGAAAAAGGGAAAGGATTTGTTTCTTCTAATACTTCGTTATGGTCCGCTATTGAACTCTGGGCGCTATTCTGAGCGGGGGACCACATTTTTAGAAAATGGGGAAAGTCGGTCCCTATTAACACATCATGTGCCAGTTTGGGTACAATACCCACCTTGAAATCTAAAGAACCAAACTCTGTTTCAAAAAAAACATCAACAGTGGAATATTCATGATTATCCCCATGTATACAGCAAATTGCCACTCTTTGTGAACTGTTTCCCTGTTTCTTCTTAATGGGCAAGAGGTATTCGGACACAAGTGTGACCATGCTCCCAGAGTCAAGAAGTGCCCGAACCCTCCTACCATTAACCTTTACAAATGCCCACAAATGGTTATTCAAGGGGTCCTCTGGGCTAGGGCCCATACATTGGGACAACAGCGCATAAGGTTCCACGCTGTTGCATTGCATGGGCTCATCATTTAGTGGGCAGATTTTTGCTGTGTGGCCCCTCTCATGACAATTTACACATTTAGGTACATAGTCTGTGTCCCACTTAGAGCCTTTTCCCGGCTCCCCATGTTGGCTATTGCCCTTAGTGTGCGAACCACTGTTGCTGGTGCTGCGTGAAGGTGGTCGCCGCTCTTCAGCGCCCCTTAACCCCGGTACCCTTTTACCGTCTCTGGAAGAGTCCTGGAACCTTGGGTAGTGGGGTTGCTCCACGACTGTGGGTTGCGGGTTCTCTTCTGCTGCATTGTACCTTTCTACGAGGGCCACAAGCTCATCCGCATTGTGGGGGTCACTCCGACTGACCCAACGGCGTAAGGCAGAGGGAAGTTTTCTCAAGAACTGGTCCATGACCAACTGTTCCACGATGTGGCTGGCTGAGTTGATCTCGGGTTGTAGCCACTTCCGGGCGAGGTGGATGAGGTCATACATCTGGCTTCGGGTGGCTTTATCCATCGTGAAGGACCATGCGTGAAACCTTTGGGCGCGAACAGCCGTGGTTACGCCGAGGCGGGCGAGGATCTCGAACTTCAATTTTGCATAGACGTTAGCTTCGGCTGGCTCTAGATCAAAGTAAGCCTTCTGGGGTTCGCCGCTTAGGAAGGGTGCGATTAGACCAGCCCACTCAGCTTCTGGCCATCCCTCTCTCTGTGCCGTGCGTTCAAACGTGAGAAGATAGGCTTCCACATCATCCGAGGGTCCCATCTTCTGACGGTAGTGGCTTGCCCTGGTCATTTTCGGGACTGGGGCTGCCTCTGCCAGTGGAAGGTTACTGATAGTCCCCCTTAGGATCTCGAGTTCCTGCTGTAAGCCCTGGGCGAACCGTTGTTGCTCCTCTCTCAGCAAGCGGTTTGTCTCTTGCTGGTTTGCATTCGTCTGTTGCTGGTTTGCATTAGTCTCTTGCTGGTTTATTGACAGCCGTTGCTGGATTGCATTAGTCTCTTGCTGGGCTATTAACAGCTGTTGCTGGGTTTCATTCGCGTCTTTCTGGACAGCGACATTGCGTACCAGGGCACTCACCACGTCTTCCATCTTGTTTGGAGAGAGAGGGAAAAAAAACCTTTTTTTTTTTTTTTTTTTTTTTTCTTTAAAGTTCTTTAACCCCCAGACCTTTTAGTGTTCTGCCCGCATTCTCCACCATATGTGACAAACGGCTTACTCTGGGCTCCGTCGTTTGTCCGGGACTGTTTAGAACACGGTCTTTTAGGGTAGGTTAAATGATGAGGCGTCACGTACTGTTCCTTTAAACAGGCTATGCCTGGTTTATTCAGTCCCAGGCACTGAGACTGCCACAGTGCATACAACAGAAAACAGATCAAAACAAAAGCTGCTCACCTGAGCGATAACTTAACTTAGATATCCCTGACTCAGGGTTGGAAGTGGCTTTTCCACTCCCAACAACAAAACAAGGTACTTTTGCAGTCTTATACAAATGAACAGAAAGATTGAACCTGTTTGGGGAAGAGTCTTCTCCCCTCTGTAGTTCAGCAGCCTTCCAGCCTCCTGGCTCTTGTGGAGAGACCAGAGCAAACAGGAAAACAGTCTTACATACCTGATTCCTAATTAGCATGACAGGTGACAGAAATCAGGCAGCAGACAAACTCTGGTCTGGATCTCTCATCCCTCAGTTCCAGCGCTTGCCAAACTGTGGGATGGAGTGTATGTATTATAAGGCTGCACTCCCAGGCCAAACAGGATAGAAACTGTTTAGTATCCTGGGAGCCCTATATACGGAATTTATTACCATCCCCTGGTTTCTGTCACAATGGTTATTACTGTTATTATTAGTATGGTTATTATTACTGTTATTATTAGTATGGTTATTATTACTGTTATTATTAGTATGGTTATTACTGTTATTATTAGTATGGTTATTACTGTTATTATTAGTATGGTTATTACTGTTATTATTAGTATGGTTATTATTACTGTTATTATTAGTATGGTTATTACAGTATTACTATTGTTATTATTACTATGGCTATTATTACTAATACAGCATGTGACACACAGACGCAGCGTTGGCTGAGCAGGACACGGGTGTCACGCATGTTATATGCAGGTGTGCGCTACAGGCAGCCCTGTCATGTTATACACAGGTTCCTATCCAGCTCTTAGCCGCACAAACATCAACACATACCTGATCACTTGTATTATATATATATATATATATATGTACTATATACAGGAGCCGCACTGACACAGTGACACACAGACACAGTGACACACAGACATAGTGACACACAGACACAGTGACACACAGACATAGTGACACACAGACACAGTGACACACAGACATAGTGACACACACAGGCAGACTGAAAATGACATACAGACACACACACAGTAATAGACACACACAGTGGTACACAATGTAACACTATGACAATGACACACATATACACACACACAGTGACACACGGACACCGACAGACACACAGTGACACACATACACAGCAGCACACACATTCACAATGACACACACACACACACACACACTGTGACACTGACACACACAAAGTGACACACACGTGATAAATTGGAGACCCCATGGAGAGTTTGAAACTGGAACGGAAACCTGGAGTCTAGTAACTGCCGTTAATAACTATTAAATAGGTTGAGGCAGTGCGGGAGTTGCGTTATCTTAAGATAACCCATCAATAAGGGCTTAACCATTTCAGTGCCAGAGAGGCCAGCTGCTACGCATAGGAGGGGAATACTCACTTTGATGGTGTCCAAGGGTTGCCCAGCTAGTATGAGGCTCACCCCCCCCACCCCTCCAGCAAAGAAGTTCTTGACAGGAGAGACCCTCTCTGCCCCCCTCTTGGATGCCATGTGTGTGAAAGTGAGGGAGGGTGGGGTGTGGGAGGGTGGGGTGTGTGAGGGTGAGGGAGGGTTGGGTGTGAGGGTGAGGGAGGGTGAGGTGTGTGACAGTGAGCGCAGGGTGGGGTGTGTGACAGTGAGCGCAGGGTGGGGGAGGGTGGGGTGTGTGACAGTGAGCGCAGGGTGAGGGAGGGTGGGGTGTGTGACAGTGAGGCAGGGTGTGGGGGAGCAAATCAGAGAGGGGAGATTGGGGGAGGAGGGTCAGGGAGGTTAGAGAGTTATGATCAATGCTATGCGGAGTGAGCGAGCATCAGACCTGTGAGGATCAGACGTTTTTGTGAGGTCAGTGAGTTCTGAGTGAGGTCAGTGAGTTCTGAGTGAGGTCACTGAGTTCTGAGTGAGGTCACTGAGTTCTGAGTGAGGTCAGTAAGTTCTGAGTGAGGTCAGTAAGTTCTGAGTGAGGTCAGTGAGTTCTGAGTGAGGTCAGTGAGTTCTGAGTGAGGTCAGTGGTAGATGTCAGAGCGACGTCAGTATTCGGAGAGAATATAAGTGAGAGATAGCCCTGTAAGTGGGAGTGAGTGAAGTAAAAGTGAGGCGGAGTAGTGTGACCGAGAGATATTGCTCGTTGTCCCTGTGTGTGTGTGTCACTGTCCCAGGGCAGCGAGAAGTCCTGGCATAAAAGTGCCACCTCCATGTGCCCGCACTGTGACACAGCCAGAAAGGTTAAAGTCTGCACAATGAATCATTAGCAGCTCTGTGTGTTACTCTGTAACTGTGTGTGTGTTACTCTGTAACTGTGTGTGTGTTACTCTGTCACTGTGTGTGTTACTCTGTCACTGTGTGTGTGTGCCACTCTGTGTGTGTCTGTGTCACTGTCTGTGTGTTTCATGGTGTGTGTGTGTGTTACTCTCTGTGTGTGTCGCTGTGTGTGGGGGGGTCACTGTGTATGCGTGTGTCGCTGTGTGTGTGTTACTATGTGTGAGTGTGTGTGTGTTACTCTGTAACCTGCTCCACGGAATCTCTCCCACTAATCTGAGGAAGCTCTGTGGTAACACAAACCCACGTAAAGCCGCCATTGTAGTGCGCGCTACAGCACGTCTGACGGAGCGGTGCAAACAAAATACAGCAACCCTATCGGGCCGACCATAGTGCGAGCGATGAAGAGCGATGAAGAGCGACCACGTGGCAGAATTTTGACCCGACAAATAATTGTTTTTTCGTGCGTCGGCCACATCACGTAAGCAGTTCAGCCAATGAGGGTGAACCAGCCTGGTCACACCCCTGCCACGCCTCCCCATCTACAGTGCACACATCGCCAGGGGCGACAGGCGCACGCGACGCGCTCGCGCCCACTATATCCAATGCCCAACACGTAGAGCAGCGATCCGTCCATTCCCATTACCCTGCGTATCTGCGCAGCACCAATTAACACCTTCCCTGCCAGATAGGGTCGCCAGGCGGCTTCTCCAAACATACTGGACACAATGGTGACAGGCGCGACGCGCGCGAGACACAAATAATCGCAACGCAAAGATCTGCACGAAGACATTACTGTTCTGGGCCCAGGCTCGTATGTAGCATGTGAATAGGTCCATGCAGCATAGCCCGCCCCCTGTTACAGCACACAAAGTCCTCCTATTCGCTTCACCTTTATTGAGGGAGTAACAGAAGTATAAAGGTTCTATATGAGGATTGTGCTCGCAGATCTCTCTCGTCAGGAGAATAACCTATGAGAGGAAGGTATCCTGCTATGGGGAGTGCTTCTCTGAGGGGAAGGTAAAAAGGATTTCCCTTCTGAGGGAGCAGGGGAAGATGTCTACTCACTGTGTCTGCTTGTTGGAAAAGAGGGAGCACACTTTCCTGTCAGACAGGAACACGCTAAGGGGCATACCAATATGCAGATAAAGCAGGGGGAGAGGATTAAACCAATCTCAACTGGGAGTATTGGGAGGTTGCCATGGCAACTGAATAGAGGCTGTGTAAAAGGGGATTACTTGTAACAACTATGTTGCAATATACACAGCTCTGGCTGCTTCAGAGCAGGGAAAGCATGTAACTTTAGCTGGGGAGGGCAGGAAAATACACAGAAAAACACTCCTGTTCCAGGACAATTGGGGGTGATGCTGACTTTGGGGGTAATTCATTTAAATCTCGTGGCTGTAACGCTGCAAACCAGCGCACATTTATCAGACTAAAAAACATCGTTTCATTGGAATTCACTTATTGCGGCATTTTGGGCACAGAAGGAGAGACGGAGACTGTTATACAATGCATACTGTCTGCAGCAGCTGGGGGGAGGAGACGGAGGGGGGGGGACAAACATCTGGGGGGAGGAGAGGGAGGGGGACAAACATCTGGGGGGGGAGGAGGGAGCGGGACAAACATCTGGGGGGGAGGAGAGGGAGGGGGACAAACATCTAGGGGGGAGGAGAGGGAGGGGGACAAACATCTGGGGGGGAGGAGAGGGAGGGGAACAAACATCGGGGGGGAGGGGGAGGACAAACATCTGGGGGGGGAGGAGAGGGAGGGGGACAAACATCCGGGGGGGAGGAGAGGGTGGGGAACAAACATCTGGGGGGGAGGAGAGGGAGGGGGACAAACATCCAGGGGGGAGGAGAGGGTGGGGAACAAACATCTGGGGGGGAGGAGAGGGAGGGGAACAAACATCTGGGGGGGGGGAGAGGGAGGGGGACAAACATCTGGGGGGGAGGAGAGGGAGGGGGACAAACATCCAGGGGGGAGGAGAGGGTGGGGAACAAACATCTGGGGGGGAGGAGAGGGAGGGAAACAAACATCTGGGGGGGGGGAGGGAGGGGAACAAACATCGGGAGGGAGGGGGAGGACAAACATCTGGGGGGGGGCGAGGGAGGGGAACAAACATCGGGGGGGAGGAGAGGGAGGGGAGGACAAACATCTGGGGGGGGAGAGGGAGGGGAACAAACATCGGGGGGGAGGAGAGGGAGGGGGACAAACATCTGGGGGGAGGAGAGGGAGGGGGACAAACATCTGGGGGGGAGGAGAGGGAGGGGAACAAACATCTGGGGGGGAGGAGAGGGAGGGGGAAAAACATCTGGAGGGGAAGGTGACGGAGGGGGACAAACATCTGGGGGGGAGGAGAGGGAGGGGAACAAACATCTGGGGGGAGGAGAGGGAGGGGAACAAACATCTGGGGGGGAGGAGGGAGGGGAACAAACATCTGGGGGGGAGGAGAGGGAGGGGGACAAACATCTGGGGGGAGGAGAGGGGGGAAACAAACATCTGGGGGGGGGGGGAGAAGAGGGAGGGGGACAAACATCTGGGGGGGAGGAGAGGGAGGGGGACAAACATCTGGGGGGGAGGTGGGGGAGGGGAACAAACATCTGGGGGGGAGGAGAGGGAGGGGGAACAAACATCTGGGGGGGGAGGTGGGGGAGGGGAACAAACACCGCGGCTTTCCAGGGGAAGAGGAATGCCTTTATTTAAAAAAATAATACGTTGCTGTTTTTTTGCAGCTGAGGATTTTAATAAGTAGACACGGTGACAGGGCGACACGGTGACAGGGCGACACGGTGACAGGGCGACACGGTGACAGGGCGACACGGTGACAGGGCGACACGGTGACAGGGCGACACGGTGACAGGGCGACACGGTGACAGGGTGACACGGTGACAGGGCGACACACCGTCCTTCCCTCCCTGTGCCCGGTGACAGGGTGTCCTTCCCTCCCTGTGCCCGGTGACACAGTGACACGGTGACAGGGTGTCCTTCCCTCCCTGTGCTGGTGACACAGTGACAGGTTGACACGGCGTCCTTCCCTCCCTGTGCCCAGTGACATGGTGACAGGGTGTCCTTCCCTCCCTGTGCCGGTGACACAGTGACAGGGTGACACGGCGTCCGTCCCTCCCTGTGCCCGGTGACAGTGACAGGGCGTCCTTCCCTCCCTGCGCCTGTGACACAGTGACAGGGTGACACGGTGACAGGCTGTCCTTCCCTCCCTGTGCCCGGTGATAGGGTGTCTTTCCCTCCCTGTGCCGGTGACACAGTGACACGGTGACAGGGTGTCCTACCCTCCCTGTGCCGGTGACACAGTGACACGGTGACAGGGTGTCCTACCCTCCCTGTGCCGGTGACACGGTGACAGGGCGTCCTTCCCTCCCTGTGCCGGCTGACATAGTGACAGGGTGACACGGTGACAGGCTGTCCTTCCCTCCCTGTGCCGGTGACACAGTGATAGGGTGACACGGTGACAGGCTGTCCTTCCCTCCCTGTGCCGGCTGACACGGTGACAGGACGTCTTTCCCTGCCTGTGCCGGGTGTCACAGTGACAGGCTGTCCTTACCCCCCTGTGCCCGGTGACAGACAGGGCGTCCTTCCCTCCCTGTGCCGGCTGACACAGTGACAGGGTGACACGGTGACAGGCTGTCCTTCCCTCCCTGTGCCCGGTGACACAGTGACAGGGTGACACGGTGACAGGGCGTCCTTCCCTCCCTGTGCCGGCTGACACAGTGACAGGGTGACACGGTGACAGGCTGTCCTTCCCTCCCTGTGCCGGCTGACACAGTGACAGGGTGACACGGTGACAGGCTGTCCTTCCCTCCCTGTGCCGGCTGACACAGTGACAGGGTGACACGGTGACAGGCTGTCCTTCCCTCCCTGTGCCCGGTGACAGTGTCCTCCCCCCCCTGTGCCCGGTGACACTGTGACAGGCTGTCCTTCCCTTCCTGTGCCCGGTGACACGGTGACACAGTGACAGGGTGTCCTTCCCTCCCTGTGCCGGGTGACAGGGTGACACGGACAGAAGGGACTGTCATACTTTGCCTAACACAGGACAGGGGTAACTGCAGTGATTCACACCCGTGTGCCACCACACAGACCCCTCATAAATGCACCTCTGAGGTTACAACCAAAGTGCAAAACGGAAACTTTGGGATTATTGTAATAAATAAATAATGGCATCTTTAAACCGCGTCTAACTAGGAAACGGTGACATCACGTGAGTAACGCGTCACCCGTGCGTTAAATAAACCAGCAGTGTTACCCTGCAAATAAGGCAAAGCTACGGGGTTATTGTACAGGGGCGCAGGGGCGCAGGGGCGCAGGGGCGCGTGGGGTGTCTGACTGAGTGCAGTCAGTAGGTGGCCTCTTGACACAGGGTGCCAGCACCCCCACCCCCCTACCCTTCCTTCCCCCACTCACTCCTTCCTTCCCCCTCACCCTTTTCTTCCCCCCACACACCTTCCCCAGTCCCTCTACCCCCCACACCTTCCCCAGTCACCCCTACACCTTCCCCAGTCCCCCCCTACGCCCCCACACCTTCCCCAGTCCCCCCACCCCACACACCTGCCCTCCTCCACCCCCCCCCCCCACTTCTCCCAACATTATTTCCTTCCCTTGCAGTCGCAGCACTAACAGAAGCTGGGCCCAGGAGCTGACTATCAAATCTCTGTCAGCGGGACCTGCAACTCCTGGCTCTGCAGAGAAGGTACCAGAGGAAAGGCACAGAGAAGCCCCTTAGCGAGGTGCCCCCCGCCACAGATATGCCCCCCTGGGGCCCTCTCCTCCTCCTCCTCCTCTGCCCCTGCGTGTGCGCACTAAAGATCTGTGCTTTCAACGCGCAGCACTTTGGGGAGAAGAAGGTGGCCAAAGACCACGTTCTGACCGTCATTGTCCAGGTAAGACAGGCCCACGCTGTCACTGCCCCCCAGCATGTAGTGACCTGCACCCCCGGCACTAACCCAACCACATAAAAAGGGCAAACGGTGACATTGGGGGCAGGGGCCCTGGGACCCCCTGCACAGGATGGGGGGGGGGGGGGGGGCAGCATTAATAGGACCATTTCCCAAACAGCCTACAAGGCCACTTGAGTACATTTCTCCCACTTCAAAGACAGTATTTTCACCTTAAAACAGCACTATCTGTACGTAGCTCTTTAAGAAGAGATTACCCAATGAAGGCCCAAAAGAATCGGGATGTAGCTGCTGTGTCATTTAAAATAGGGCGTTTAATTAAGCCATATGAAAGGCGGCTAAGAACCCCCACGCGTTTCACCCCTAGCAGGTGCTTTATCTCACACGGACATTTAAATAGCCCCTCCGTGGAGCTGCGTGGTCCAGCTCGGGCCAGCCCCACGCAGCTCTATACAATACGAAAGACTTGTACAGAGATATACAAAGTCAGCCCAGGGACGGGGCGCACTCACGCAAACACTGCAGGGGAACCAAAGAGCTGACACTCTAATCCGCCTCATTATCTCTGTCCTTGCAGATCCTGCGGCGGTGTGACATCTGCCTCCTGCAGGAGGTGCATGACACCAAGGGACTGGCGACAGCCAAACTCCTGGGGGCCCTGAACAGGTGAGAGGAGGGCGGGGGGCCGGTACCTGCTGAATCGGGGAGATCTCTGATTACCCCTCTGTGTCTCCCCACAGACCCCACACCTCCGACCTGTTCCTGTCTGTCAGCAGCCCCCCGCTGGGCAGGAACGCTTACGTGGAACAGTATGTGTTTGTATACAGGTGAGTCTGGGATAACCCCGTGTCCCGCGGAGACGCAGCGCACAGGCGGAGCACTCTGCGTGGAAGGCTTGCAATCCCGGGGCACAGGGAGATAAAGGGCACGAGGAGAGTTCATGCTTACCTTTGCTTACCTGTGCGTTAGGAGTTTATGCTTACCTGTGCTTACCTGTGTGTTAGGAGTTTATGCTTACCTGTGCGTTAGGAGTTTATGCTTACCTGTGCTTACCTGTGCGTTAGGAGTTTATGCTTACCTGTGCTTACCTGTGCGTTAGGAGTTTATGCTTACCTGTGCTTACCTGTGCGTTAGGAGTTTATGCTTACCTGTGCTTACCTGTGCGTTAGGAGTTTATGCTTACCTGTGCTTACCTGGGCGTTAGGAGTTTATGCTTACCTGTGCTTACCTGTGCGTTAGGAGTTTATGCTTACCTGTGCTTACCTGTGCGTTAGGAGTTTATGCTTACCTGTGCTTACCTGTGCGTTAGGAGTTTATGCTTACCTGTGCGTTAGGAGTTTATGCTTACCTGTGCTTACCTGGGCGTTAGGAGTTTATGTTTACCTGTGCTTACCTGTGCGTTAGGAGTTTATGCTTACCTGGGCGTTAGGAGTTTATGCTTACCTGTGCTTACCTGTGCGTTAGGAGTTTATGCTTACCTGTGCTTACCTGTGCGTTAGGAGTTTATGCTTACCTGTGCTTACCTGTGCGTTAGGAGTTTATGCTTACCTGTGCTTACCTGGGCGTTAGGAGTTTATGCTTACCTGTGCGTTAGGAGTTTATGCTTACCTGGGCGTTAGGAGTTTATGCTTACCTGTGCTTACCTGTGCGTTAGGAGTTTATGCTTACCTGTGCTTACCTGTGCGTTAGGAGTTTATGCTTACCTGTGCTTACCTGTGCGTTAGGAGTTTATGCTTACCTGTGCGTTAGGAGTTTATGCTTACCTGTGCTTACCTGTGCGTTAGGAGTTTATGCTTACCTGTGCGTTAGGAGTTTATGCTTACCTGTGCGTTAGGAGTTTATGCTTACCTGTGCTTACCTGTGCGTTAGGAGTTTATGCTTACCTGTGCGTTAGGAGTTTATGCTTACCTGTGCTTACCTGTGCGTTAGGAGTTTATGCTTACCTGTGCCTACCTGTGCGTTAGGAGTTTATGCTTACCTGTGCTTACCTGTGCGTTAGGAGTTTATGCTTACCTGTGCATTAGGAGTTTATGCTTACCTGTGCGTTAGGAGTTTATGCTTACCTGTGCGTTAGGAGTTTATGCTTACCTGTGCGTTAGGGGAGTCCAGGTGCTGCTGCCTGATTCTGTTTAAAAAGCCAATTTCGCTTGCAAAATGCTGTATAATTATACAGCAAAAAACCCTGTGCAGCCACCCCTGGGTTGTAACTGCGGCTGCACGTGTGTAATATTCTGCACGGCAACGCAGAGAGCGGCGCAGTGATATTACAGGTGATGGCGCGATAACGAGATGAGCGGCACAGACACTTAGGGACTTATTGGACGCGGAATTGGTGCGGTCGCACTTTGCTGAATAAGCCCTGTGATGGATAAGTCGCTGTGTAAGCTTTGCTGCCCTCTCTGTGCTGCCTCTGTGGTGATGCCATTTTTAATTTGTCTCGTTTCCTCTCTAGAGAAATAGGTTCATAATGCGGTCTTTATTTCCATTCGATTATTAAGTAAAGCCGGATATTTTCTAAGCCAGGCCTCACACTCCTTTACTGGGATGCGCAGTGGGGGGGGGGAGGGGTGGGTGCGCAGTGGGGGGGGGGCTGCGCATTGGGGGGGGGCTCTTTATAAAGCATCATGAAAGCAGTAACCAGTCACACACAGCGCCTCTCACATGCACGCAGGATAATGTCCCAGTCCTGCATTCCTCTGTCACATGATCTCTGCCCTCTGCAGGTCAGACAAGGTCAAAGTGACCGACCAATACAAATACGCAGATAATGACCCATCCAATCCGGACGTCTTCGCTCGGGAGCCGTATATTATCCGCGTGTCTCTGCCGTCCACAGGTGAGAAGTTACACCGGTACACGCCTTTCCTCGCCGCGCCGCGACTCCCTGCGCCTTCACACAGTGTGTACCACTGAGCCACTTTGCAGGGTCTCTTCTCCCACATTACGGCTGGAAACGTGGGGTTCGCTTATTAACATAACGGCACAAAACAGGAACAAAAACTAAATGCCTGGCCCCTCGGGGCCACTAACTACAAGTCAGTCCCCTAACTACAGACTGGAGAGCGACAAACGTAAACCTTTTACCTCTGTAAGTGACCCTCCCACCGTCTCTCGGACCCTCTCAGGCTGTTAGTTTGACCGAAACAACCGGCGGCCCCGCGTCCAGCAGGCCTGGGAACCGTTCCCACCTGCGGCCCCGTGTCCAGCAGGCCTGGGAACCGTTCCCACCGGCGGCCCCGCGTCCAGCAGGCCTGGGAACCGTTCCCACCGCGGCCCCGTGTCCAGCAGGCCTGGGAACCGTTCCCACCGCGGCCCCGTGTCCAGCAGGCCTGGGAACCATCCCCACCGGCGGCCCCGCGTCCAGCAGGCCTGGGAACCGTCCCCACCGGCGGCCCCGCGTCCAGCAGGCCTGGGAACCGTTCCCACCGGCGGCCCCGCGTCCAGCAGGCCTTGGAACCGTCCCCACCGGCGGCCCCGCGTCCAGCAGGCATGGGAACTGTCCCCACCGGCGGCCCCGCGTCCAGCAGGCCTGGGAACCGTGCCCACCGGCGGCCCCGCGTCCAGCAGGCCTGGGAACCGTCCCCACCGGCGGCCCCGCGTCCTGCAGGCTTGGGAACCGTTCCCACCGGCGGCCCCGCGTCCAGCAGGCCTGGGAACCGTTCCCACCGGCGGCCCCGCGTCCAGCAGGCCTGGGAACCGTACCCACCGGCGGCCCTGCAGGTTGGGGTGAGGCTCAGTTCTGCCAGTCACGTCCCCACCGGCGGCCCCGCGTCCAGCAGGCCTGGGAACCGTTCCCACCAGCGGCCACGCAGGTTGGGGTGAGGCTCAGTTCTGCCAGTCACGTGACCAGTGGCTTGCCCAGCTAGGAGTTTAACCTCCTGCGTGCTGGAGGATATCACCCAGTCTGGAATAAATGAAGAGATCAGCGCTCCACGGATTTTAAAAGTTCCGTTTTTATTGCGCCATACACAACGCCCGTTTCGCCTTCGTACTGGTCTCCCACCCACTGGGGATATCAGCAAACAACGAAAGAAAGAAGATGCAGCCAATCGGGAGCCTAAAGATCAGCCTGTCCTTGTGTCTAATATTGTGTGTTTAACGCTATGTGATTGCTAAGGGGTTCAGGTGTTTGATGTCTATCACATTGTTATGTGATTGAGGGGGGAATATATACTCCTGGTTTTGTCTTTGGCACTATGCCTTTTTCACGTGAGAGAGACCAGTACTAAGGTGGAAACGGGCGTTGTGTATGGCGCAATAAAAACGGAACTTTTAAATCCGTGGAGCGCTGATCTCTTCATTTATTCCAGACTGGGTGTTACCGGTATCCCCTGAACCAGCAGCACCGGTAATACTGTTACTGTATGTATCTGGTTTAAGGTGTGCAGCATATCATTGAATTTGTGTTGGAGTGTATTATACTGCACGCTCTCTCTAACAGAGACAGTCTGTGACTGTCACAATATAGATAAATGTGTGTGTGTGTGTGTGTGTGTGTGTGTGTGTGTGTGTGTGTGTGTGTGTGTGTGTGTGTGTGTGTGTGTGTGTGTGTGTGTGTGTGTGTGTGTGTGTATCCAGGAGAGGTCAGTGGTAACACTGTGCGTTTCCCCCCCTCTGCCCCCAGCCCTGCTGGATCTGGTTCTGGTTCCTCAGCACACGGACCCTGACACTGCGGCCGCGGAAATCAATGCGCTTTATGATGTTTTCCTGGACATCAGGGGTCGCTGGAGGGCAGAGGTGAGACGGGGGCCTTGTTATACAATGAGAAGTGTGGCCCCTCTCAGCTTTCCATGTGCTGCTGTACCTGCTGCCGCCTCTCACCGGGGCAATTACCCAACATCGGGCACCCCCCGCAGGCTGCAGCCTGCTCACGTCACCCCCTTCTCGCCCTCGCTTTGCAGAACATCATGTTTCTGGGGGACTTTAACGCTGGCTGCAAGTACCTGTCCAAGAAGAAGAGGAGCTCCCTGCGCCTCTACAGCGACCTCGTGTTTCATTGGCTGATCGGAGACAGCGCGGACACCACCGTGAGAGAGAGCACTAACTGCCCCTATGACAGGTGAGGGCCGGAGGAGGGGGGTATATAACGGGCCCGATTTACCAAGCAGTGCTATTCCCAACACCACACCCCGACGTCATCAAAGCGCCACCCGCTGCGCCCGAAGCGGTGACACCCGCCAGTGCCGAGTGAGCGAGGATACAGAGGAGGGGGCGCGCGCGGCGCTGTATACACAGGCGCGTCCGGTGCTGTATACACAGGCGCCAGTTATAGGGATATACACACAGTGCTGTATACACAGGCGCCAGTTATAGGGATATACACACAGTGCTGTATACACAGGCGCCAGTTATAGGGATATACACACAGTGCTGTATACACAGGCGCGTCCGGCGCTGTATACACAGGCGCCAGTTACAGAGATACACACACAATGCTGTATACACAGGCGCGTCCGGTGCTGTATACACAGGCGCCAGTTATAGGGATATACACACAGTGCTGTATACACAGGCGCCAGTTATAGGGATATACACAGTGCTGTATACACAGGCGCGTCCGGTGCTGTATACACAGGCGCCAGTTATAGGGATATACACAGTGCTGTATACACAGGCGCCAGTTATAGGGATATACACAGTGCTGTATACACAGGCGCGTCCGGCGCTGTATACACAGGCGCCAGTTACAGGGATACACACACAATGCTGTATACACAGGCGCGTCCGGCGCTGTATACACAGGCGCCAGTTATAGGGATATACACACAGTGCTGTATACACAGGCGCGTCCGGCGCTGTATACACAGGCGCCAGTTACAGGGATACACACACAGTGCTGTATACACAGGCGCGTCCGGCGCTGTATACACAGGCGCCAGTTACAGGGATACACACACAGTGCTGTATACACAGGCGCGTCCGGCGCTGTATACACAGGCGCCAGTTATAGGGATATACACACAGTGCTGTATACACAGGCGCGTCCGGCGCTGTATACACAGGCGCCAGTTACAGGGATACACACACAATGCTGTATACACAGGCGCGTCCGGCGCTGTATACACAGGCGCCAGTTACAGGGATACACACACAATGCTGTATACACAGGCGCGTCCGGCGCTGTATACACAGGCGCCAGTTATAGGGATATACACACAGTGCTGTATACACAGGCGCGTCCGGCGCTGTATACACAGGCGCCAGTTACAGGGATACACACACAGTGCTGTATACACAGGCGCGTCCGGCGCTGTATACACAGGCGCCAGTTACAGGGATACACACACAGTGCTGTATACACAGGCGCGTCCGGCGCTGTATACACAGGCGCCAGTTATAGGGATATACACACAGTGCTGTATACACAGGCGCGTCCGGCGCTGTATACACAGGCGCCAGTTACAGGGATACACACACAATGCTGTATACACAGGCTCGTCCGGTGCTGTATACACAGGTGCCAGTTATAGGAATATACACACAATGCTGTATACACAGGCGCGTCCGGTGCTGTATACACAGGCGCCAGTTACAGGGATACACACACAATGCTGTATACACAGGCGCCAGTTACAGGGATACACACACAATGCTGTATACACAGGCGCGTCCGGCGCTGTATACACAGGCGCCAGTTATAGGGATATACACACAATGCTGTATACACAGGCGCCAGTTACAGGGATACACACACAATGCTGTATACACAGGCGCCAGTTACAGGGATACACACACAATGCTGTATACACAGGCGCCAGTTACAGGGATACACACACAATGCTGTATACACAGGCGCCAGTTACAGGGATACACACACAATGCTGTATACACAGGCTTGTCCGGTGCTGTATACACAGGCTTGTCCGGCGCTGTATACACAGGCGCCAGTTATAGGGATATACACACACAGTGCTGTATACACAGGCTTGTCCGGCACTGTATACACAGGCGCCAGTTACAGGGATACACACACAATGCTGTATACACAGGCTTGTCTGGTGCTGTATACACAGGCGCCAGTTATAGGGATATACACACAATGCTGTATACACAGGCGCCAGTTATAGGGATATACACACAATGCTGTATACACAGGCACCAGTTACAGGAATATACACACAATGCTGTATACACAGGTGCCAGTTACAGGGATACACACACAATGCTGTATACACAGGCGCGTCCGGCGCTGTATACACAGGCGCCAGTTACAGGAATATACACACAATGCTGTATACACAGGCGCGTCCGGCGCTGTATACACAGGCGCCAGTTACAGGAATATACACACAATGCTGTATACACAGGCGCGTCCGGCTCTGTATACACAGGCGCCAGTTACAGGAATATACACACAATGCTGTATACACAGGTGCCAGTTACAGGGATACACACACAATGCTGTATACACAGGCGCGTCCGGCGCTGTATACACAGGCGCCAGTTACAGGAATATACACACAATGCTGTATACACAGGCTTGTCCGGCGCTGTATACACAGGCGCCAGTTACAGGGATATACACACAATGCTGTATACACAGGCTCGTCCGGCGCTGTATACACAGGCTCCAGTTACAGGAATATACACACAATGCTGTATACACAGGCACCAGTTACAGGAATATACACACAATGCTGTATACACAGGCTCGTCCGGTGCTGTATACACAGGCTCCAGTTACAGGGATATACACACAATGCTGTATACACAGGCGCGTCCGGCGCTGTATACACAGGCTCCAGTTACAGGGATATACACACAATGCTGTATACACAGGCGCGTCCGGCGCTGTATACACAGGCGCCAGTTACAGGAATATACACACAATGCTGTATACACAGGCTCGTCCGGCGCTGTATACACAGGTTCCAGTTACAGGGATATACACACAATGCTGTATACACAGGCGCGTCCGGCGCTGTATACACAGGCTCCAGTTACAGGGATATACACACAATGCTGTATACACAGGCGCGTCCGGCGCTGTATACACAGGCTCCAGTTACAGGGATATACACACAATGCTGTATACACAGGCGCGAGCTGTATACTGAGGGCTCATTTTGTAGGTTAGATATACATGAATTTTCCCATATAAACACCACGCGGTATAATTACTGAGAAGCTAAAGATGTATCTTATTCTAAGAGCTAAAAACGTACGCGCAGAGCGAGCGCAGAACTAGCACCGAACGCACAACTAGCACAGCGCAGACCGAGCGCAGAGCGAGCGCAGAACTAGCACCGAACGCACAACTAGCACAGCGCAGACCGAGCGCAGAGCGAGCGCAGAACTAGCGCAGAACTAGCACCGAACGCACAACTAGCACAGCGCAGACCGAGCGCAGAACTAGCACCGAACGCACAACTAGCACAGCGCCGACCGAGCGCAGAACTAGCACCGAACGCACAACTAGCACCAAGTGCAGAATTAGCGCAGAACTAGCGCAGAACGCACAACTAGCACCAAGTGCAGAATTAGCGCAGAACTAGCGCAGAACGCACAACTAGCACCAAGTGCAGAATTGGCGCAGAACTAGCGCAGAACGCACAACTAGCACCAAGTGCAGAATTGGCGCAGAACTAGCGCAGATCGCAGAGCGTAGAACTAGCGCAGATCGCAGAGTGAGCGCAGAGCGTAGAACGAGCGCAGATCGCAGAGTGAGCGCAGAGCGCAGAACTAGCGCAGATCGCAGAGTGAGCGCAGAGCGCAGAACTAGCGCAGATCTCAGAGTGAGCGCAGAGCGCAGAACTAGCGCAGATCGCAGAGTGAGCGCAGAGCGCAGAACTAGCGCAGATCGCAGAGTGAGCGCAGAGCGTAGAACGAGCGCAGAGCGTAGAACGAGCGCAGAGCGCAGAACTAGCGCAGATCGCAGAGTGAGCGCAGAGCGCAGAACTAGCGCAGATCGCAGAGGTGAGCGCAGAGCGTAGAACGAGCGCAGATCGCAGAGCGTAGAACGAGCGCAGATCGCAGAACGAGCGCAGAGCGTAGAACGAGCGCAGAGCGTAGAACGAGCGCACATGGACAGGGTCCGGGAGGCTCCTGCGGGACCCTTATTCAGACAGGAAATGATCTCAGCGCGGGTAACGCTGACTCCATTTTCTTCTCAGGATCGTGGTTTACGGGAAGGAATTACAAGACATTGTTCACTCAGCCACAATATACAACTTTACCCGAGAGCTGGGACTCAGCGAGGCACAGGTACAGGGGGGGAGCGAGGCACAGGGGGAGCGAGGCACAGGGGGAGCGAGGTACAGGGACAGAGGGGAGCGAGGCACAGGGACAGGGGGAGAGAGGCACAGGGGGGAGCGAGGCACAGGGACAGAGGGGAGCGAGGCACAGGGACAGGGGGGAGCGAGGCACAGGCAGGGGAGCAAGGCACAGGGACAGGGGGAGAGAGAGGCACAGGGACAGGGGGAGAAAGGCACAGGGACAGGGGTTGCGAGGCACGGGGGAGCGAGGTACAGGTACAGGGGGAGCGAGGTACAGGGGGGGAGCGAGGCATAGGGGGAGCGAGGGACGGGGGGAGCGAGGCACAGGGGGAGCGAGGCACAGGGACAGGGGGGAGCGAGGCATAGGTACAGGGGGAGCGAGGGACGGGGGGAGCGAGGCACAGGGGGGAGCGAGGCACAGGGACAGGGGAGCGAGGCACAGGGGGAGCGAGGCACAGGGGGGAGCGAGGCACAGGGACAGGGGGGATCGAGGCACAGGAACAGGGGGGGGAGCGAGGCACAGGGACAGGGGGGAGCGAGGCACAGGGGGAGCGAGGTACAGGTACAGGGGGATCGAGGTACAGGGGGAGCGAGGGACAGGGGGGAGCGAGGGACAGGGGGGAGCGAGGCACAGGTACAGGGGGAGCGAGGTACAGGGGGAGCGAGGGACAGGGGAGAGCGAGGCACAGGGGGAGCGAGGCACAGGGACAGGGGGAGCGAGGCACAGGTACAGGGGGAGCGAGGCACAGGTACAGGGGGAGAGAGGCACAGGGGGAGCGAGGCACAGGGGGAGAGCAAGGCACAGGGGGAGCGAGGCACAGGGACAGGGGGAGCGAGGCACAGGTACAGGGGGAGCGAGGGACAGGGGGGAGCGAGGCACAGGTACAGGGGGAGCGAGACACAGGTACAGGGGGAGCGAGGCACAGGGGGAGCGAGGGACGGGGGGAGCGAGGCACAGGGGGGAGCGAGGCACAGGGGGAGCGAGGCACAGGCACAGGGGGAGCGAGGCACAGGGGGGAGCGAGGCACAGGCACAGGGGAGCGAGGCACAGGCACAGGGGGGAGCGAGGCACAGGCACAGGGGGAGCGAGGCACAGGGGGAGCGAGGGACAGGGGGAGCGAGGGACAGGGGAAGCGAGGGACAGGGGGAGCGAGGGACAGGGGGAGCGAGGGACAGGGAGAGCGAGGGACAGGGGGGAGCGAGGGACAGGGGGGAGCGAGGGACAGGGGGGAGCGAGGGACAGGGGGAGCGAGGCACAGGGGGAGCGAGGCACAGGGACAGGGGGGAGCGAGGCACAGGGGGAGCGAGGTACAGGGGGGAGCGAGGCACAGGTACAGGGGGGAGTGAGGCACAGGGGGAGCGAGGCACAGGGACAGGGGGGAGCGAGGCACAGGGGGAGCGAGGCACGGGACAGGGGGGAGCGAGGCACAGGGGGAGCGAGGCACAGGGGGAGCGAGGCACAGGGGGAGCGAGGGACAGGGGGAGCGAGGGACAGGGGGAGCGAGGCACAGGGGGGAGCGAGGCACAGGGACAGGGGGGAGCGAAGCACAGGTACAGGGGGAGCGAGGCACAGGTACAGGGGGGAGCGAGGCACAGGGGGAGCGAGGTACAGGGGAGCGAGGCACAGGTACAGGGGGGAGCGAGGCACAGGTACAGGGGGGAGCGAGGAACAGGGACAGGGGAGAGAGGCACAGGTACAGGGGGGAGCGAGGCACAGGGGGGAGCGAGCACAGGTACAGGGGGGAGCGAGGCACAGAGACACAGGGGAGCGAGGCACAGGGACACAGGGGAGCGAGGTACAGGGACAGGGGGCAGCGAAGGACAGGGGGAGCGAGGCACAGAGACACAGGGGAGCGGGGTACAGGGACAGGGGGGGAGCGAAGGACAGGGGGGGAGCGAAGGACAGGGGGGAGCGAAGGACAGGGGGGAGCGGGGGCACAGGGACAGGGGGAGCGAGGCACAGGGGGGAGCGAGGCACAGGGGGGAGCGAGGCACAGGCACAGGGGGAGCGAGGCACAGGGGGGAGCGAGGCACAGGCACAGGGGGAGCGAGGCACAGGCACAGGGGGAGCGAGGCACAGGCACAGGGGGAGCGAGGCACAGGGGGAGCGAGGGACAGGGGGAGCGAGGGACAGGGGAAGCGAGGGACAGGGGGAGCGAGGGACAGGGGGAGCGAGGGACAGGGAGAGCGAGGGACAGGGGGGAGCGAGGGACAGGGGGGAGCGAGGGACAGGGGGGAGCGAGGGACAGGGGGAGCGAGGCACAGGGGGAGCGAGGCACAGGGACAGGGGGGAGCGAGGCACAGGGGGAGCGAGGTACAGGGGGGAGCGAGGCACAGGTACAGGGGGGAGTGAGGCACAGGGGGAGCGAGGCACAGGGACAGGGGGGAGCGAGGCACAGGGGGAGCGAGGCACGGGACAGGGGGGAGCGAGGCACAGGGGGAGCGAGGCACAGGGGGAGCGAGGCACAGGGGGAGCGAGGGACAGGGGGAGCGAGGGACAGGGGGAGCGAGGCACAGGGGGGAGCGAGGCACAGGGACAGGGGGGAGCGAAGCACAGGTACAGGGGGAGCGAGGCACAGGTACAGGGGGGAGCGAGGCACAGGGGGAGCGAGGTACAGGGGGAGCGAGGCACAGGTACAGGGGGGAGCGAGGCACAGGTACAGGGGGGAGCGAGGAACAGGGACAGGGGGAGAGAGGCACAGGTACAGGGGGGAGCGAGGCACAGGGGGGAGCGAGGCACAGGTACAGGGGGGAGCGAGGCACAGAGACACAGGGGAGCGAGGCACAGGGACACAGGGGAGCGAGGTACAGGGACAGGGGGCAGCGAAGGACAGGGGGAGCGAGGCACAGAGACACAGGGGAGCGGGGTACAGGGACAGGGGGGAGCGAAGGACAGGGGGGAGCGAAGGACAGGGGGGAGCGAAGGACAGGGGGGAGCGGGGCACAGGGACAGGGGGGAGTGAGGCACTGGGACAGGGGAGCAGGGCATAGGGGGAGCAGGGCACAGGAACAGGGGGGAGAGAGGCACAGGGGGAGCGAGGCACAGGGACAGAGGGTAGCGAGGCACAGGGGGAGCGAGGCACAGGGGGAGCGAGGCACAGGGACAGAGGGCAGTGAGGCACAGGGAGAGCGAGGCACAGGGACAGAGGGCAGTGAGGCACAGGTACAGGGGGTCAGCGAGGCACAGTTTAAAGTGTACTCATGTGGTTCATCGCTCTGTCCTCTCTCAGGCCCTGGAGGTCAGTGACCATTACCCTGTGGAAGTGGATCTGGACGGGTGTGAGCGTCTCCTCTCCTCGTGTTCCCTTATTGGACTGAGCCTCCTGGCCGCCTGTGGGATGGGACTCTCACCTTAGCATGAAATCAGACCCCCGCAGGGACCGGGCGGGCTCTGTACGGAGCACAGGAATACCATGTACCAACAACGCAGGAAGATCGTCCAAAACCTGCACCAACTGGGGGTACTCTACAGGAACAAACCTCCCTCCGCCCGCTGGTCAGAAAGCGCATCGCACAGCAGATACTAATACCAATTATAGACCAAGGGGACATCGTTTACAGCTCGGCACCCCAAACCCACCGCAGCAAACTAGACACCCGCTACAAGTCACTACGCCGCTTTCTCCCTCAATGTAACTACAACACACATCGCTGCGAAATGCTCAAAGAACTAGATTGGGCATCACTCGAGTCCAGGCGCAAAGTACATTTTTCCGGTCTTGCTTTCAAATAATTTTTGAACAAGCTCCTCACCCCTACCGCACGCAGCTCCTCACCCCTACCACACGCAGCTCCTCACCCCTACCACACGCAGCTACTCACCCCTACCACACGCAGCTCCTCACCCCTACCGCACGCAGCTCCTCACCCCTACCGCACGCAGCTCCTCACCCCTACCGCACGCAGCTCCTCACCCCTACCACACGCAGCTCCTCACCCCTACCACACGCAGCTACTCACCCCTACCACACGCAGCTCCTCACCCCTACCGCACGCAGCTCCTCACCCCTACCGCACGCAGCTCCTCACCCCTACCGCACGCAGCTCCTCACCCCTACCGCACGCAGCTCCTCACCCCTACCGCACGCAGCTCCTCACCCCTACCGCACGCAGCTCCTCACCCCTACCACACGCAGCTCCTCACCCCTACCGCACGCAGCTCCTCACCCCTACCGCACTCCGCTCCTCACCCCTACCACACGCAGCTCCTCACCCCTACCACACGCAGCTCCTCACCCCTACCGCACGCAGCTCCTCACCCCTACCGCACGCAGCTCCTCACCCCTACCACACGCAGCTCCTCACCCCTACCACACGCAGCTACTCACCCCTACCACACGCAGCTCCTCACCCCTACCACACGCAGCTCCTCACCCCTACCACACGAAGCTCCTCACCCCTACCACACGCAGCTCCTCACCCCTACCACACGCAGCTCCTCACCCCTACCGCACGCAGCTCCTCACCCCTACCGCACGCAGCTCCTCACCCCTACCGCACGCGGCTCCTCACCCCTACCGCACGCAGCTCCTCACCCCTACCGCACGCAGCTACTCACCCCTACCACACGCAGCTCCTCACCCCTACCACACGCAGCTCCTCACCCCTACCGCACGCAGCTCCTCACCCCTACCGCACGCAGCTCCTCACCCCTACCGCACGCAGCTCCTCACCCCTACCGCACGCAGCTCCTCACCCCTACCACACGCAGCTCCTCACCCCTACCGCACGCAGCTCCTCACCCCTACCGCACTCCGCTCCTCACCCCTACCACACGCAGCTCCTCACCCCTACCACACGCAGCTCCTCACCCCTACCGCACGCAGCTCCTCACCCCTACCACACGCAGCTCCTCACCCCTACCACACGCAGCTCCTCACCCCTACCACACGCAGCTACTCACCCCTACCACACGCAGCTCCTCACCCCTACCACACGCAGCTCCTCACCCCTACCACACGCAGCTCCTCACCCCTACCACACGCAGCTCCTCACCCCTACCACACGCAGCTCCTCACCCCTACCACACGCAGCTCCTCACCCCTACCGCACGCAGCTCCTCACCCCTACCGCACGCGGCTCCTCACCCCTACCGCACTCCGCTCCTCACCCCTACCGCACTCCGCTCCTCACCCCTACCGCACGCAGCTCCTCACCCCTACCGCACGCAGCTCCTCACCCCTACCGCACGCGGCTCCTCACCCCTACCGCACGCAGCTCCTCACCCCTACCTCACGCAGCTCCTCACCCCTACCGCACGCAGCTCCTCACCCCTACCGCACGCAGCTCCTCCCCCCTACCGCACGCAGCTCCTCACCCCTACCGCACGCAGCTCCTCACCCCTACCGCACGCAGCTCCTCACCCCCACCGCACGAAGCTCCTCACCCCTACCGCACGCGGCTCCTCACCCCTACCGCACGCGGCTCCTCACCCCTACCGCACGCAGCTCCTCACCCCTACCGCACGCAGCTCCTCACCCCTACCGCACGCAGCTCCTCACCCCCACCACACGAAGCTCCTCACCCCTACCGCACGCGGCTCCTCACCCCTACCGCACGCAGCTCCTCCCCCCTACCGCACGCAGCTCCTCACCCCTACCGCACGCAGCTCCTCACCCCCACCGCACGAAGCTCCTCACCCCTACCGCACGCGGCTCCTCACCCCTACCGCACGCGGCTCCTCACCCCTACCGCACGCGGCTCCTCACCCCTACCACACGCAGCTCCTCACCCCTACCGCACGCAGCTCCTCACCCCTACCGCACGCAGCTCCTCACCCCTACCGCACGCAGCTCCTCACCCCTACCTCACGCAGCTCCTCACCCCTACCGCATGCAGCTCCTCACCCCTACCGCACGCAGCTCCTCCCCCCTACCGCACGCAGCTCCTCACCCCTACCACACGCAGCTCCTCCCCCCTACCGCACGCAGCTCCTCACCCCTACCACATGCAGCTACTCACCCCTACCACACGCAGCTCCTCACCCCTACCACATGCAGCTCTTATCCCCTGAGATCAGACTCCAAAAGACTGTTCATGGTCCCAAGGTTCAGCAAAGTATCCGGCCGCTCCTCCTTCTCTTACCGTGCACCCCAAAACTGGAACAGTCTGACGGAGACTCTCACATCCACCACCAGTCTAAGTTCTTTCATAACTAAGGCTGTCTCACATTTTAACCTGGACTGTAACTGTTACATACGCCTATATTATATATTATCTCTTACTGTGCATGCCATGTCTTAAAATATAATGTATGAGCAGGGTTATATAATGTAACCACACATTATCGTAACTCTGTGCTCGGACATACTTGAAAACGAGAGGTAACTCTCAATGTATTACTTCCTGGTCAAACATTTTAAAAATAAAATTCATTATTTCCCCACAGCTCAGTATTTGCTCCGCACACTACCCCTACTGCTACACACACACACACACACACACACACACACACACACACACACACACACACACACACACACACACACACACACTACCCCTACTACTGCTCCAGCACTGACACACACACGCACACACTACCCCTACTGCTGCTCCAGTACTGACACACACAGACACACACTACCCCTACTGCTGCTCCAGTACTGACACACACACACTACCCCTACTGCTGCTCCAGTACTGACATACACACACAGACACACACTACTCCTACTGCTGCTCCAGTACTGACACACACAGACACACACTACCCCTACTGCTGCTCCAGTACTGACACACACACACACACTACCCCTACTGCTGCTCCAGTACTGACATACACACACAGACACACACTACCCCTACTACTGCTCCAGCACTGACACACACACACACACACACACTTCCCCTACTACTGCTCCAGTACTGACACACACGCATGCACACTACCCCTACTGCTGCTCCAGTACTGACACACACACACACACTACCCCTACTGCTGCTCCAGTACTGACACACACACACACACACACACACACACACACACACACACACACACACACACACACTACCCTTACTGCTGCTCCAGTACTGACACACACACACTACCCCTACTGCTGCTCCAGTACTGACACACACACACACACACTACCTCTACTGCTGGTCCAGTACTGACAAACACACACTACCCCTACTGCTGCTCCAGTACTGACACACACACACACACACTACCTCTACTGCTGGTCCAGTACTGACAAACACACCGCTACTACTGCTCCAACTGGCACACGCACGCACAGACCGCTACCACCACCCGGCATCGTACTTGCCATGCCCATTGTTATACAGGTACTGACCCAACGTACACACAGCACTGTCACTGCATCTCAATTCTGCCCTGTAGCACCCCCTACTTTTCCAGTAAGTGCCTTACTCCTCTCGGCATCACCAAAACATCACACAGCCCCCATCCCTGCACCCTCACCCTGCTACCCAGCACCACCAAAACATCACACAGCCCCCATCCCTGCACCCTCACCCTGCTACCCAGCACCACCAAAACATCACATGCCCCCATCCCTGCACCCTCACCCTGCTACCCAGCACCACCAAAACATCACATGCCCCCATCCCTGCACCCTCACCCTGCCACCCAGCACCACCAAAACATCACACAGCCCCCATCCCTGCACCCTCACCCAGCACCACCAAAACATCACACAGCCCCCATCCCTGCACCCTCACCCTGCTACCCAGCACCACCAAAACATCACATGCCCCCATCCCTGCACCCTCACCCTGCCACCCAGCACCACCAAAACATCACATGCCCCCATCCCTGCACCCTCACCCTGCTACCCAGCACCACCAAAACATCACACAGCCCCCATCCCTGCACCCTCACCCTGCTACCCAGCACCACCAAAACATCACACAGCCCCCATCCCTGCACCCTCACCCTGCTACCCAGCACCACCAAAACATCACATGCCCCCATCCCTGCACCCTCACCCTGCCACCCAGCACCACCAAAACATCACATGCCCCCATCCCTGCACCCTCATACCCAGCACCACCAAAACATCACACGGCCCCCATCCCTGCACCCTCACCCAGCTACCCAGCACCACCAAAACATCACATGTCCCCATCCCTGCACCCTCACCCTGCCACCCAGCACCACCAAAACATCACACGGCCCCCATCTCTGCACCCTCACCCTGCTGCCCAGCACCACCAAAACATCACATGCCCCCACCCCTGCACCCTCACCCTCATACCCAGCACCACCAAAACATCACATGCCCCCATCCCTGCACCCTCACCCTGCCACCCAGCACCACCAAAGCATCACACCGCCCCCATCCCTGCACCCTCACCCTCATACCCAGCACCACCAAAACATCACATGCCCCCATCCCTGCACCCTCATACCCAGCACCACCAAAACATCACATAACCCCATCCCTGCACCATCACCCTGCTACCCAACACCACCAAAACATCACATAACCCCATCCCTGCACCATCACCCTGCTACCCAGCACCACCAAAACATCACATGCCCCCATCCCTGCACCCTCACCCTGCCACCCAGCACCACCAAAGCATCACACCGCCCCCACCCCTGCACCCTCACCCTCATACCCAGCACCACCAAAACATCACATGCCCCCACCCCTGCACGCTCACCCTCATACCCAGCACCACCAAAACATCACACGGCCCCCATCTCTGCACCCTCACCCAGCACCACCAAAACATCACATGCCCCCATCCCTGTACCCTCACCCTGCCACCCAGCACCACCAAAACATCACATGCCCCCATCCCTGCACCCTCACCCTGCCACCCAGCACCACCAAAACATCACATGCCCCCATCCCTGCACCCTCACCCTCATACCCAGCACCACCAAAACATCACACGGCCCCCATCCCTGCACCCTCATACCCAGCACCACCAAAAAATCACATGCCCCCATCCCTGCACCCTCACCCTGCCGCCCAGCACCACCAAAACATCACATGCCCCCATCCCTGCACCCTCATACCCAGCACCACCAAAACATCACATGCCCCCATCCCTGCACCCTCACCCTCATACCCAGCACCACCAAAACATCACATGCCCCCATCCCTGCACCCTCCACCCAGCACCACCAAAACATCACATGCCCCCATCCCTGCACCCTCACCCTCATACCCAGCACCACCAAAACATCACATGCCCCCATCCCTGCACCCTCACCCTCATACCCAGCACCACCAAAACATCACATGCCCCCATCCCTGCACCCTCACCCTGCCACCCAGCACCACCAAAACATCACATGCCCCCATCCCTGCACCCTCATACCCAGCACCACCAAAACATCACACGGCCCCCATCCCTGCACCCTCACCCTGCCACCCAGCACCACCAAAACATCACATGCCCCCATCCCTGCACCCTCACCCTCATACCCAGCACCACCAAAACATCACATGCCCCCATCCCTGCACCCTCACCCTGCCGCCCAGCACCACCAAAACATCACATGCCCCCATCCCTGCACCCTCATACCCAGCACCACCAAAACATCACATGCCCCCATCCCTGCACCCTCACCCTCATACCCAGCACCACCAAAACATCACACGGCCCCCATCCCTGCACCCTCACCCTGCCACCCAGCACCACCAAAACATCACATGCCCCCATCCCTGCACCCTCATACCCAGCACCACCAAAACATCACATGCCCCCATCCCTGCACCCTCACCCTGCTGCCCAGCACCACCAAAACATCACATGCCCCCATCCCTGCACCCTCACCCTCATACCCAGCACCACCAAAACATCACACAGCCCCCATCCCTGCACCCTCACCCTGCTACCCAGCACCACCAAAACATCACATGCCCCCATCCCTGCACCCTCATACCCAGCACCACCAAAACATCACATGCCCCCATCCCTGCACCCTCACCCTCATACCCAGCACCACCAAAACATCACATGCCCCCATCCCTGCACCCTCACCCTGCCACCCAGCACCACCAAAACATCACATGCCCCCATCCCTGCACCCTCATACCCAGCACCACCAAAACATCACACGGCCCCCATCCCTGCACCCTCACCCTGCCACCCAGCACCACCAAAACATCACATGCCCCCATCCCTGCACCCTCACCCTCATACCCAGCACCACCAAAACATCACATGCCCCCATCCCTGCACCCTCACCCTGCCGCCCAGCACCACCAAAACATCACATGCCCCCATCCCTGCACCCTCATACCCAGCACCACCAAAACATCACATGCCCCCATCCCTGCACCCTCACCCTCATACCCAGCACCACCAAAACATCACACGGCCCCCATCCCTGCACCCTCACCCTGCCACCCAGCACCACCAAAACATCACATGCCCCCATCCCTGCACCCTCATACCCAGCACCACCAAAACATCACATGCCCCCATCCCTGCACCCTCACCCTGCTGCCCAGCACCACCAAAACATCACATGCCCCCATCCCTGCACCCTCACCCTCATACCCAGCACCACCAAAACATCACACAGCCCCCATCCCTGCACCCTCACCCTGCCACCCAGCACCACCAAAACATCACATGCCCCCATCCCTGCACCCTCACCCTGCTGCCCAGCACCACCAAAACATCACATGCCCCCATCCCTGCACCCTCACCCTCATACCCAGCACCACCAAAACATCACACGGCCCCCATCCCTGCACCCTCACCCTGCCACCCAGCACCACCAAAACATCACATGCCCCCATCCCTGCACCCTCACCCTGCTACCCAGCAACACCAAAACATCACATGCCCCCATCCCTGCACCCTCACCCTCATACCCAGCACCACCAAAACATCACATGCCCCCATCCCTGCACCCTCACCCTGCCACCCAGCACCACCAAAACATCACATGCCCCCATCCCTGCACCCTCACCCTGCTACCCAGCAACACCAAAACATCACATGCCCCCATCCCTGCACCCTCACCCTCATACCCAGCAACACCAAAACATCACATGCCCCCATCCCTGCACCCTCATACCCAGCACCACCAAAACATCACATGCCCCCATCCCTGCACCCTCATACCCAGCATCACCAAAACATCACATGCCCCCATCCCTGCACCCTCACCCTGCCACCCAGCACCACCAAAACATCACATGCCCCCCATCCCTGCACCCTCATACCCAGCACCACCAAAACATCACACAGCCCCCATCCCTGACCCCTCACCCTGCTACCCAGCACCACCAAAACATCACATGCCCCCATCCCTGCACCCTCACCCAGCACCACCAAAACATCACATACCCCCATCCCTGCACCCTCACCCAGCACCACCAAAACATCACATGCCCCCATCCCTGCACCCTCACCCAGCACCACCAAAACATCACATGCCCCCATCCCTGCACCCTCACCCTGCTGCCCAGCACCACCAAAACATCACATGCCCCCATCCCTGCACCCTCACCCTGCTGCCCAGCACCACCAAAACATCACATGCCCCCATCCCTGCACCCTCATACCCAGCACCACCAAAACATCACATGCCCCCATCCCTGCACCCTCATACCCAGCACCACCAAAACATCACACGCCCCCATCCCTGCACCCTCACCCTGCCACCCAGCACCACCAAAACATCACACGTCCCCATCTCTGTACCCTCACCCTGCCACCCAGCACCACCAAAACATCACATGCCCCCATCCCTGCACCCTCACCCTGCCACCCAGCACCACCAAAACATCACTCGCCCCCATCCCTGCACCTTCATACCCAGCACCACCAAAACATCACATGCCCCCATCCCTGCACCCTCATACCCAGCACCACCAAAACATCACTCGCCCCATCCCTGCACCCTCATACCCAGCACCACCAAAACATCACATGCCCCCATCCCTGCACCCTCATACCCAGCACCACCAAAACATCACTCGCCCCCATCCCTGCACCCTCATACCCAGCACCACCAAAACATCACTCGCCCCCATCCCTGTACCCTCACCCTGCCACCCAGCACCACCAAAACATCACATGCCCCCATCCCTGCACCCTCACCCAGCACCACCAAAACATCACACGGCCCCCATCCCTGCACCCTCATACACAGCACCACCAAAACATCACATGCCCCCATCCCTGCACCCTCACCCTCATACCCAGCACCACCAAAACATCACATACCCCCATCCCTGCACCCTCACCCTGCCACCCAGCACCACCAAAACATCACTCGCCCCCATCCCTGCACCCTCATACCCAGCACCACCAAAACATCACATGCCCCCATCCCTGCACCCTCACCCAGCACCACCAAAACATCACATGCCCCCATCCCTGCACCCTCACCCTGCCACCCAGCACCACAAACACATCAATCGCCCCCATCCCTGCACCCTCATACCCAGCACCACCAAAACATCACATGCCACCAAAACATCACATGCCCCCATCCCTGCACCCTCACCCAGCACCACCAAAACATCACACGGCCCCATCCCTGCCCCCTCACCCAGCACCACCAAAACATCACATGCCCCCATCCCTGCACCCTCACCCAGCACCACCAAAACATCACATGCCCCCATCCCTGCACCCTCACCCTGCTGCCCAGCACCACCAAAACATCACATGCCCCCATCCCTGCACCCTCACCCTGCCACCCAGCACCACCAAAACATCACACGGCCCCCATCTCTGCACCCTCACCCTCATACCCAGCACCACCAAAACATCACACGCCCCCATCCCTGCACCCTCACCCTGCCACCCAGCACCACCAAAACATCACACGGCCCCCATCTCTGCACCCTCACCCTCATACCCAGCACCACCAAAACATCACATGCCCCCATCCCTGCACCCTCATACCCAGCACCACCAAAACATCACATACCCCCATCCCTGCACCCTCATACCCAGCACCACCAAAACATCACTCGCCCCCATCCCTGCACCCTCATACCCAGCACCACCAAAACATCACATACCCCCATCCCTGCACCATCACCCTGCCACCCAGCACCACCAAAACATCACATGCCCCCATCCCTGCACCCTCATACCCAGCACCACCAAAACATCACACGCCCCTATCCCTGCACCCTCACCCTGCCACACAGCACCACCAAAACATCACACGCCCCCCATCCCTGCACCCTCACCCTCATACCCAGCACCACCAAAACATCACATGCCCCCATCCCTGCACCCTCACCCTGCCACCCAGCACCACCAAAACATCACTCGGCCCCCATCCCTGCACCCTCACCCTCATACCCAGCACCACCAAAACATCACATGCCCCCATCCCTGCACCCTCACCCTCATACCCAGCACCACCAAAACATCACATGCCCCCATCCCTGCACCCTCACCCTGCCACCCAGCACCACCAAAACATCACATGCCCCCATCCCTGCACGCTCACCCTCATACCCAGCACCACCAAAACATCACATGCCCCCATCCCTGCACGCTCACCCTCATACCCAGCACCACCAAAACATCACATGCCCCCATCCCTGCACCCTCACCCTCATACCCAGCACCACCAAAACATCACATGCCCCCATCCCTGCACCCTCACCCAGCACCACCAAAACATCACATACCCCCATCCCTGCACCCTCACCCTGCCACCCAGCACCACCAAAACATCACACGGCCCCCATCCCTGCACCCTCATACCCAGCACCACCAAAACATCACACGGCCCCCATCCCTGTACCCTCACCCTGCCACCCAGCACCACCAAAACATCACACGTCCCCATCTCTGTACCCTCACCCTGCTGCCCAGCACCACCAAAACATCACATGGCCCCATCCCTGCACCCTCACCCTGCCACGCAGCACCACCAAAACATCACACGGCCCCCATCCCTGCACCCCCACCCTGCCACCCAGCACCACCAAAACATCACATGGCCCCATCCCTGCACCCTCACCCTGCCACCCAGCACCACCAAAACATCACATGGCCCCATCCCTGCACCCTCACCCTGCCACCCAGCACCACCAAAACATCACATGCCCCCATCCCTGCACCCTCACCCAGCACCACCAAAACATCACTCGCCCCCATCCCTGCACCCTCATACCCAGCACCACCAAAACATCACATGCCCCCATCCCTGCACCCTCATACCCAGCACCACCAAAACATCACATGCCCCCATCCCTGCACCCTCATACCCAGCACCACCAAAACATCACATGCCCCCATCCCTGCACCCTCACCCTGCCACCCAGCACCACCAAAACATCACATGCCCCCATCCCTGCACCCTCATACCCAGCACCACCAAAACATCACTCGCCCCCATCCCTGTACCCTCACCCTGCCACCCAGCACCACCAAAACATCACATGCCCCCATCCCTGCACCCTCACCCTCATACCCAGCACCACCAAAACATCACATGCCCCCATCCCTGCACCCTCACCCAGCACCACCAAAACATCACACGGCCCCCATCCCTGCACCCTCACCCTCATACCCAGCACCACCAAAACATCACTCGCCCCCATCCCTGCACCCTCATACCCAGCACCACCAAAACATCACTCGCCCCCATCCCTGTACCCTCACCCTGCCACCCAGCACCACCAAAACATCACTCGCCCCCATCCCTGCACCCTCATACCCAGCACCACCAAAACATCACTCGCCCCCATCCCTGCCCCCTCACCCAGCACCACCAAAACATCACTCGCCCCCATCCCTGCACCCTCACCCTGCCACCCAGCACCACCAAAACATCACTCGCCCCCATCCCTGCCCCCTCACCCAGCACCACCAAAACATCACTCGCCCCCATCCCTGCACCCTCACCCTGCCACACAGCACCACCAAAACATCACATGCCCCCATCCCTGCACCCTCATACCCAGCACCACCAAAACATCACATACCCCCATCCCTGCACCCTCACCCTCATACCCAGCACCACCAAAACATCACATGCCCCCATCCCTGCACCCTCATACCCAGCACCACCAAAACATCACATACCCCCATCCCTGCACCCTCACCCTGCCACCCAGCACCACCAAAACATCACATGCCCCCATCCCTGCACCCTCATACCCAGCACCACCAAAACATCACATACCCCCATCCCTGCACCCTCACCCTGCCACCCAGCACCACCAAAACATCACATGCCCCCATCCCTGCACCCTCATACCCAGCATCACCAGAACATCACATGCCCCCATCCCTGCACCCTCATACCCAGCACCACCAAAACATCACATGCCCCCATCCCTGCACCCTCACCCTCACCCAGCACCACCAAAACATCACTCGCCCCCATCCCTGTACCCTCACCCTGCCACCCAGCACCACAAACACATCAATCGCCCCCCATCCCTGCACCCTCACCCTCATACCCAGCACCACCAAAACATCACATGCCCCCATCCCTGCACCCTCACCCAGCACCACCAAAACATCACATGCCCCCATCCCTGCACCCTCACCCTCATACCCAGCACCACCAAAACATCACATGCCCCCATCCCTGCACCCTCACCCAGCACCACCAAAACATCACATGCCCCCATCCCTGCACCCTCACCCAGCACCACCAAAACATCACATGCCCCCATCCCTGCACCCTCATACCCAGCACCACCAAAACATCACTCGCCCCCATCCCTGCACCCTCACCCTCATACCCAGCACCACCAAAACATCACATGCCCCCATCCCTGCCCCCTCACCCA
Source organism: Ascaphus truei (assembly GCF_040206685.1). Lineage (NCBI taxonomy): Eukaryota > Metazoa > Chordata > Amphibia > Anura > Ascaphidae > Ascaphus > Ascaphus truei. The sequence goes on from NC_134503.1 coordinate 786,849, forward strand.
GCACCACAAACACATCAATCGCCCCCATCCCTGCACCCTCATACCCAGCACCACCAAAACATCACATGCCCCCATCCCTGCCCCCTCACCCAGCACCACCAAAACATCACTCGCCCCCATCCCTGCACCCTCACCCTGCCACACAGCACCACCAAAACATCACATGCCCCCATCCCTGCACCCTCATACCCAGCACCACCAAAACATCACATGCCCCCATCCCTGCACCCTCATACCCAGCACCACCAGAACATCACATGCCCCCCATCTCTGCACCCTCACCCTGCCACCCAACACCACCAAAACATCACACGGCCCCCATCCCTGCACCCTCACCCTGCCACCCAACACCACCAAAACATCACACGCCCCCATCCCTGCACCCTCATACCCAGCACCACCAAAACATCACACGCCCCCATCCCTGCACCCTCATACCCAGCACCACCAAAACATCACACGCCCCCATCCCTGCACCCTCACCCAGCACCACCAAAACATCACACGCCCCCATCCCTGCACCCTCACCCAGCACCACCAAAACATCACACGCCCCCATCCCTGCACCCTCACCCAGCACCACCAAAACATCACACGCCCCCATCCCTGCACCCTCATACCCAGCACCACCAAAACATCACATGCCCCCATCCCTGCACCCTCACCCTGCCACCCAGCACCACCAAAACATCACATGCCCCCATCCCTGCACCCTCACCCAGCACCACCAAAACATCACACGGCCCCCATCCCTGCACCCTCACCCAGCACCACCAAAACATCACATGCCCCCATCCCTGCACCCTCACCCTGCCACCCAGCACCACCAAAACATCACACGGCCCCATCCCTGCACCCTCATACCCAGCACCACCAAAACATCACATGCCCCCATCCCTGCACCCTCAACCCTGCCACCCAGCACCACCAAAACATCACACGGCCCCATCCCTGCACCCTCATACCCAGCACCACCAAACATCACACGGCCCCATCCCTGCACCCTCATACCCAGCACCACCAAAACATCACACGGCCCCCATCCCTGCACCCTCATACCCAGCACCACCAAAACATCACACGGCCCCCATCCCTGCACCCTCATACCCAGCACCACCAAAACATCACTCGCCCCCATCCCTGCACCCTCACCCTCATACCCAGCACCACCAAAACATCACATGCCCCCATCCCTGCACCCTCATACCCAGCACCACCAAAACATCACTCGCCCCCATCCCTGTACCCTCACCCTGCCACCCAGCACCACCAAAACATCACATGCCCCCATCCCTGCACCCTCACCCAGCACCACCAAAACATCACATGCCCCCATCCCTGCACCCTCACCCTCATACCCAGCACCACCAAAACATCACATGCCCCCATCCCTGCACCCTCACCCTGCCACCCAGCACCACCAAAACATCACATGCCCCCATCCCTGCACGCTCACCCTCATACCCAGCACCACCAAAACATCACATGCCCCCATCCCTGCACGCTCACCCTCATACCCAGCACCACCAAAACATCACACGGCCCCCATCCCTGCACCCTCACCCAGCACCACCAAAACATCACACGGCCCCCATCCCTGTACCCTCACCCTGCCACCCAGCACCACCAAAACATCACACGGCCCCCATCCCTGCACCCTCATACCCAGCACCACCAAAACATCACACGGCCCCCATCCCTGTACCCTCACCCTGCCACCCAGCACCACCAAAACATCACACGTCCCCATCTCTGTACCCTCACCCTGCTGCCCAGCACCACCAAAACATCACATGGCCCCATCCCTGCACCCTCACCCTGCCACGCAGCACCACCAAAACATCACATGGCCCCATCCCTGCACCCTCACCCTGCCACCCAGCACCACCAAAACATCACATGCCCCCATCCCTGCACCCTCACCCAGCACCACCAAAACATCACTCGCCCCCATCCCTGCACCCTCATACCCAGCACCACCAAAACATCACATGCCCCCATCCCTGCACCCTCATACCCAGCACCACCAAAACATCACATGCCCCCATCCCTGCACCCTCATACCCAGCACCACCAAAACATCACATGCCCCCATCCCTGCACCCTCACCCTGCCACCCAGCACCACCAAAACATCACATGCCCCCATCCCTGCACCCTCATACCCAGCACCACCAAAACATCACTCGCCCCCATCCCTGTACCCTCACCCTGCCACCCAGCACCACCAAAACATCACATGCCCCCATCCCTGCACCCTCACCCTCATACCCAGCACCACCAAAACATCACATGCCCCCATCCCTGCACCCTCACCCTCATACCCAGCACCACCAAAACATCACATGCCCCCATCCCTGCACCCTCACCCTCATACCCAGCACCACCAAAACATCACATGCCCCCATCCCTGCACCCTCACCCAGCACCACCAAAACATCACACGGCCCCCATCCCTGCACCCTCACCCTCATACCCAGCACCACCAAAACATCACTCGCCCCCATCCCTGCACCCTCATACCCAGCACCACCAAAACATCACTCGCCCCCATCCCTGTACCCTCACCCTGCCACCCAGCACCACCAAAACATCACTCGCCCCCATCCCTGCACCCTCATACCCAGCACCACCAAAACATCACTCGCCCCCATCCCTGCACCCTCATACCCAGCACCACCAAAACATCACTCGCCCCCATCCCTGCCCCCTCACCCAGCACCACCAAAACATCACTCGCCCCCATCCCTGCACCCTCACCCTGCCACCCAGCACCACCAAAACATCACTCGCCCCCATCCCTGCCCCCTCACCCAGCACCACCAAAACATCACTCGCCCCCATCCCTGCACCCTCACCCTGCCACACAGCACCACCAAAACATCACATGCCCCCATCCCTGCACCCTCATACCCAGCACCACCAAAACATCACATACCCCCATCCCTGCACCCTCACCCTCATACCCAGCACCACCAAAACATCACATGCCCCCATCCCTGCACCCTCATACCCAGCACCACCAAAACATCACATACCCCCATCCCTGCACCCTCACCCTGCCACCCAGCACCACCAAAACATCACATGCCCCCATCCCTGCACCCTCATACCCAGCACCACCAAAACATCACATACCCCCATCCCTGCACCCTCACCCTGCCACCCAGCACCACCAAAACATCACATGCCCCCATCCCTGCACCCTCATACCCAGCATCACCAGAACATCACATGCCCCCATCCCTGCACCCTCATACCCAGCACCACCAAAACATCACATGCCCCCATCCCTGCACCCTCACCCTCACCCAGCACCACCAAAACATCACTCGCCCCCATCCCTGTACCCTCACCCTGCCACCCAGCACCACAAACACATCAATCGCCCCCCATCCCTGCACCCTCACCCTCATACCCAGCACCACCAAAACATCACATGCCCCCATCCCTGCACCCTCACCCAGCACCACCAAAACATCACATGCCCCCATCCCTGCACCCTCACCCTCATACCCAGCACCACCAAAACATCACATGCCCCCATCCCTGCACCCTCACCCAGCACCACCAAAACATCACATGCCCCCATCCCTGCACCCTCACCCAGCACCACCAAAACATCACATGCCCCCATCCCTGCACCCTCATACCCAGCACCACCAAAACATCACTCGCCCCCATCCCTGCACCCTCACCCTCATACCCAGCACCACCAAAACATCACATGCCCCCATCCCTGCCCCCTCACCCAGCACCACAAACACATCAATCGCCCCCATCCCTGCACCCTCATACCCAGCACCACCAAAACATCACATGCCCCCATCCCTGCCCCCTCACCCAGCACCACCAAAACATCACATGCCCCCATCCCTGCACCCTCATACCCAGCACCACCAAAACATCACATGCCCCCATCCCTGCACCCTCATACCCAGCACCACCAGAACATCACATGCCCCCCATCTCTGCACCCTCACCCTGCCACACAACACCACCAAAACATCACACGCCCCCATCCCTGCACCCTCATACCCAGCACCACCAAAACATCACACGCCCCCATCCCTGCACCCTCATACCCAGCACCACCAAAACATCACACGCCCCCATCCCTGCACCCTCACCCAGCACCACCAAAACATCACACGCCCCCATCCCTGCACCCTCACCCAGCACCACAAAAACATCACACGCCCCCATCCCTGCACCCTCACCCAGCACCACCAAAACATCACACGCCCCCATCCCTGCACCCTCATACCCAGCACCACCAAAACATCACATGCCCCCATCCCTGCACCCTCACCCTGCCACCCAGCACCACCAAAACATCACATGCCCCCATCCCTGCACCCTCACCCAGCACCACCAAAACATCACACGGCCCCCATCCCTGCACCCTCACCCAGCACCACCAAAACATCACATGCCCCCATCCCTGCACCCTCACCCTGCCACCCAGCACCACCAAAACATCACACGGCCCCATCCCTGCACCCTCATACCCAGCACCACCAAAACATCACATGCCCCCATCCCTGCACCCTCAACCCTGCCACCCAGCACCACCAAAACATCACACGGCCCCATCCCTGCACCCTCATACCCAGCACCACCAAACATCACACGGCCCCATCCCTGCACCCTCATACCCAGCACCACCAAAACATCACACGGCCCCCATCCCTGCACCCTCATACCCAGCACCACCAAAACATCACACGGCCCCCATCCCTGCACCCTCATACCCAGCACCACCAAAACATCACTCGCCCCCATCCCTGCACCCTCACCCTCATACCCAGCACCACCAAAACATCACATGCCCCCATCCCTGCACCCTCATACCCAGCACCACCAAAACATCACTCGCCCCCATCCCTGTACCCTCACCCTGCCACCCAGCACCACCAAAACATCACATGCCCCCATCCCTGCACCCTCACCCAGCACCACCAAAACATCACATGCCCCCATCCCTGCACCCTCACCCTCATACCCAGCACCACCAAAACATCACATGCCCCCATCCCTGCACCCTCACCCTGCCACCCAGCACCACCAAAACATCACATGCCCCCATCCCTGCACCCTCACCCTGCCACCCAGCACCACCAAAACATCACATGCCCCCATCCCTGCACGCTCACCCTCATACCCAGCACCACCAAAACATCACATGCCCCCATCCCTGCACGCTCACCCTCATACCCAGCACCACCAAAACATCACACGGCCCCCATCCCTGCACCCTCACCCAGCACCACCAAAACATCACACGGCCCCCATCCCTGTACCCTCACCCTGCCACCCAGCACCACCAAAACATCACACGGCCCCCATCCCTGCACCCTCATACCCAGCACCACCAAAACATCACACGGCCCCCATCCCTGTACCCTCACCCTGCCACCCAGCACCACCAAAACATCACACGTCCCCATCTCTGTACCCTCACCCTGCTGCCCAGCACCACCAAAACATCACATGGCCCCATCCCTGCACCCTCACCCTGCCACGCAGCACCACCAAAACATCACATGGCCCCATCCCTGCACCCTCACCCTGCCACCCAGCACCACCAAAACATCACATGCCCCCATCCCTGCACCCTCACCCAGCACCACCAAAACATCACTCGCCCCCATCCCTGCACCCTCATACCCAGCACCACCAAAACATCACATGCCCCCATCCCTGCACCCTCATACCCAGCACCACCAAAACATCACATGCCCCCATCCCTGCACCCTCATACCCAGCACCACCAAAACATCACATGCCCCCATCCCTGCACCCTCACCCTGCCACCCAGCACCACCAAAACATCACATGCCCCCATCCCTGCACCCTCATACCCAGCACCACCAAAACATCACTCGCCCCCATCCCTGTACCCTCACCCTGCCACCCAGCACCACCAAAACATCACATGCCCCCATCCCTGCACCCTCACCCTCATACCCAGCACCACCAAAACATCACATGCCCCCATCCCTGCACCCTCACCCTCATACCCAGCACCACCAAAACATCACATGCCCCCATCCCTGCACCCTCACCCTCATACCCAGCACCACCAAAACATCACATGCCCCCATCCCTGCACCCTCACCCAGCACCACCAAAACATCACACGGCCCCCATCCCTGCACCCTCACCCTCATACCCAGCACCACCAAAACATCACTCGCCCCCATCCCTGCACCCTCATACCCAGCACCACCAAAACATCACTCGCCCCCATCCCTGTACCCTCACCCTGCCACCCAGCACCACCAAAACATCACTCGCCCCCATCCCTGCACCCTCATACCCAGCACCACCAAAACATCACTCGCCCCCATCCCTGCACCCTCATACCCAGCACCACCAAAACATCACTCGCCCCCATCCCTGCCCCCTCACCCAGCACCACCAAAACATCACTCGCCCCCATCCCTGCACCCTCACCCTGCCACCCAGCACCACCAAAACATCACTCGCCCCCATCCCTGCCCCCTCACCCAGCACCACCAAAACATCACTCGCCCCCATCCCTGCACCCTCACCCTGCCACACAGCACCACCAAAACATCACATGCCCCCATCCCTGCACCCTCATACCCAGCACCACCAAAACATCACATGCCCCCATCCCTGCACCCTCATACCCAGCACCACCAAAACATCACATACCCCCATCCCTGCACCCTCACCCTGCCACCCAGCACCACCAAAACATCACATGCCCCCATCCCTGCACCCTCATACCCAGCACCACCAAAACATCACATACCCCCATCCCTGCACCCTCACCCTGCCACCCAGCACCACCAAAACATCACATGCCCCCATCCCTGCACCCTCATACCCAGCATCACCAGAACATCACATGCCCCCATCCCTGCACCCTCATACCCAGCACCACCAAAACATCACATGCCCCCATCCCTGCACCCTCACCCTCACCCAGCACCACCAAAACATCACTCGCCCCCATCCCTGTACCCTCACCCTGCCACCCAGCACCACAAACACATCAATCGCCCCCCATCCCTGCACCCTCACCCTCATACCCAGCACCACCAAAACATCACATGCCCCCATCCCTGCACCCTCACCCAGCACCACCAAAACATCACATGCCCCCATCCCTGCACCCTCACCCTCATACCCAGCACCACCAAAACATCACATGCCCCCATCCCTGCACCCTCACCCAGCACCACCAAAACATCACATGCCCCCATCCCTGCACCCTCACCCAGCACCACCAAAACATCACATGCCCCCATCCCTGCACCCTCATACCCAGCACCACCAAAACATCACTCGCCCCCATCCCTGCACCCTCACCCTCATACCCAGCACCACCAAAACATCACATGCCCCCATCCCTGCCCCCTCACCCAGCACCACAAACACATCAATCGCCCCCATCCCTGCACCCTCATACCCAGCACCACCAAAACATCACATGCCCCCATCCCTGCCCCCTCACCCAGCACCACCAAAACATCACATGCCCCCATCCCTGCACCCTCATACCCAGCACCACCAAAACATCACATGCCCCCATCCCTGCACCCTCATACCCAGCACCACCAGAACATCACATGCCCCCCATCTCTGCACCCTCACCCTGCCACCCAACACCACCAAAACATCACACGCCCCCATCCCTGCACCCTCATACCCAGCACCACCAAAACATCACACGCCCCCATCCCTGCACCCTCATACCCAGCACCACCAAAACATCACACGCCCCCATCCCTGCACCCTCACCCAGCACCACCAAAACATCACACGCCCCCATCCCTGCACCCTCACCCAGCACCACCAAAACATCACACGCCCCCATCCCTGCACCCTCACCCAGCACCACCAAAACATCACACGCCCCCATCCCTGCACCCTCATACCCAGCACCACCAAAACATCACATGCCCCCATCCCTGCACCCTCACCCTGCCACCCAGCACCACCAAAACATCACATGCCCCCATCCCTGCACCCTCACCCAGCACCACCAAAACATCACACGGCCCCCATCCCTGCACCCTCACCCAGCACCACCAAAACATCACATGCCCCCATCCCTGCACCCTCACCCTGCCACCCAGCACCACCAAAACATCACACGGCCCCATCCCTGCACCCTCATACCCAGCACCACCAAAACATCACATGCCCCCATCCCTGCACCCTCACCCTGCCACCCAGCACCACCAAAACATCACACGGCCCCATCCCTGCACCCTCATACCCAGCACCACCAAACATCACACGGCCCCATCCCTGCACCCTCATACCCAGCACCACCAAAACATCACACGGCCCCCATCCCTGCACCCTCATACCCAGCACCACCAAAACATCACACGGCCCCCATCCCTGCACCCTCATACCCAGCACCACCAAAACATCACTCGCCCCCATCCCTGCACCCTCACCCTCATACCCAGCACCACCAAAACATCACTCGCCCCCATCCCTGCACCCTCACCCTCATACCCAGCACCACCAAAACATCACACGGCCCCCATCCCTGCACCCTCACCCTCATACCCAGCACCACCAAAACATCACATGCCCCCATCCCTGCACCCTCACCCTGCCACCCAGCACCACCAAAACATCACATGCCCCCATCCCTGCACCTTCATCCTGCTGCCCAGCACCACCGGTACCTACATCACCTTATCTTACAAGCGCGTGTCACTGCGAGAAACGGCACTTATCTACCCAGGTAACGAGCGTGTATAACACCGGTACCATATATATAGTTACATCACCTTATCTGCCCAGTAACGAGCATGTATAACACCGGTACCATATATAGTTACATCACCTTAACTCGGGGCCTAACTCCAGTCCTCAAGCCCCCCAAACAGGTCAGGTTTTCAGGATATCCCAGCTTCAGCAGAGGTGGCTCAATCAGAGGCTCAGTCTTTGACTGAGCCTCCTGTGCTGAAGTAGGGACTGACTGAGCTACCTGTGCTGAAGCAGGGACTCATTGAGCCACTTGTGCGGAAGCCGGGATATCCTGAAAACCTGACCTGTTGAGGAGTGTCAGTGCGAGAAACTGCACTTATCTGCCTAGGCCACTAGCATGAAACTAGCAGGGGCAGAAAGCACGTGTGGCAAGTTAGGGAGCCCTGCCCCATGCTGTGAGGGGTACAGGTAATGGGCCTGTTACTGTGTACATGGTATTCACATGTACACCGACAGCGAGAGCTGCTATTGTGCTGCCTGCATACACTCCTATTCTAGAGCCAGCTCCCTGCTGACACAGCACTGACACAGCACACACACCGTCCCATTACCCTGCAGGGACCTGCCAGGTGCTTCTCTTACAGCATCCTCTGCTCCGGGCTCACAGAGGGGGACACAGCACTGACACAGCACACACCGTCCCATTACCCTGCAGGGACCTGCCAGGTGCTTCTCTTACAGCATCCTCTGCTCCGGGCTCACAGAGGGGGACACAGCACTGACACAGCACACACCGTCCCATTACCCTGCAGGGACCTGCCAGGTGCTTCTCTTACAGCATCCTCTGCTCCGGGCTCACAGAGGGGGACACAGCCGGACATTACACGGGGACTACTGGGGCCGCCGAAAGCAGGTGGGACGGACAGGTGAGTGGGACCCTTTTCTGGAGGGTGGAATGAGTTTGTGGATGTAATTCCCTGCTGGAAGGGGCCCTCCACCAGGGCAGGGTTCAACGCGAGTCTTTCACCAGCGCCCATCTTCACCTCTGCAGGTAGCCTGCTGCTACATGTCTGTCATCAAGGGGAGACTGTGGGTTTAGTGCCAAGCTTTTATCTTCGTGTCTTTGAAGTGGGTGCGCTTGGGCGGCTTGTGATCTTTGCCCTGGTCACGTAACCCCTGCCTGCTGCATTCCAGGTCTCTCTGGCAGTGACAGTAATGACCGTTCCTGCGCCTGAGTAGCTGATTGCAAGCTCTGCTGCTCGCATAGCTGCGTGATGAAGGCGCTCGCCCTCTGCCTCCTGCTGCTTGTCCCGCACATCACCGCAGCCACGCTCAAAATCTGCGCGTTTAACGTCAAAAGCTTCGGGGAGGCGAAAGCATCGAACAGGAAGGTGATGAGCGCTCTGGTAAAGGTGGGAATCTGCGTCTGCTCTCTCGCTGTGGTAACCGCCCTTGCAAAGTGCCGGGCCCCGTGGCAGATAAGGGTTAAGTGATGTTCCCTGCAGCTGGACATTTCCCCTCTGGAATCCAGAGCTTAGTACAGTCCCCGAATACACCACAATGTCAGCCTTTATAGGGAGCGCTGCCGGGGCGGGAGTTTGTGCGTATATACCGGCAACAGTGTATACTGAGTGTGAGGGAGTGCCACGGGTAAGGGGCAGTGAGGGAGAGAAGGTGCTGGGTGTATAGTGAGTGTCACGGGTAAGGGGCAGTGAGGGAGAGAAGGTGCTGGGCGTATAGTGAGTGTGAGGGAGTGCCACAGGTAAGGGGCAGTGAGGGAGAGAAGGTGCTGGGCGTATAGTGAGTGTGAGGGAGTGCCACAGGTAAGGGGCAGTGAGGGAGAGAAGGTGCTGGGCGTATAGTGAGTGTGAGGGAGTGCCACAGGTAAGGGGCAGTGAGGGAGAGAAGGTGCTGGGCGTATAGTGAGTGTGAGGGAGTGCCACAGGTAAGGGGCAGTGAGGGAGAGGTTTTTAAGGTAACGGGTAAGGTTAGGAGTTTTTAGGGTAACAGGGATTTGCCTTGGCAGTGAAGCGTCCGGCGGCGAGATGTCCCTGTGGCGAAGTGAGTGGCAACTAAACGCCGGTGGCACAATGCCCGAGAAAGCCCAGAGGCCACACGCGCTGTCACTGACTGTTTGTTTATCGCAGATTCTGTCCCGTTGCGATATCTGCGTCATCCAGGAGGTTAGAGACTCCAAGGGGTAGGCCGTCCCGGCCCTGCTGCGGGAACTCAACAGGTGAATGCAAAGCAACATACATGTGCGTGTCTCAGTGCTGCGGGAACTCAACAGGTGAATGCAAAGCAACATACATGTGCGTGTCTCAGTGCTGCGGGAACTCAACAGGTGAATGCAAAGCAACATACATGTGCGTGTCTCAGTGCTGCGGGAACTCAACAGGTGAATGCAAAGCAACATACATGTGTGCGTCTCAGTGCTGCGGGAACTCAACAGGTGAATGCAAAGCAACATACATGTGCACGTCTCAGTGCTGCGGGAACTCAACAGGTGAATGCAAAGCAACATACATGTGCGTGTCTCAGTGCTGCGGGAACTCAACAGGTGAATGCAAAGCAACATACATGTGCGCGTCTCAGTGCTGCGGGAACTCAACAGGTAAATGCAAAGCAACATACATGTGCGCGTCTCAGTGCTGCGGGAACTCGACAGGTGAATGCAAAGCAACATACATGTGCGTGTCTCAGTGCTGCGGGAACTCGACAGGTGAATGCAAAGCAACATACATGTGCGTGTCTCAGTGCTGCGGGAACTCGACAGGTGAATGCAAAGCAACATACATGTGCGTGTCTCAGTGCTGCGGGAACTCGACAGGTGAATGCAAAGCAACATACATGTGCGTGTCTCAGTGCTGCGGGAACTCGACAGGTGAATGCAAAGCAACATACATGTGCGTGTCTCAGTGCTGCGGGAACTCGACAGGTGAATGCAAAGCAACATACATGTGCGTGTCTCAGTGCTGCGGGAACTCGACAGGTGAATGCAAAGCAACATACATGTGCGTGTCTCAGTGCTGCACACGTGCGGAATTCATTACCCATGGAGCCCGTGATGGCAGATACAATAGATATCTTTAAGAATAAGTTAGACATGTTAGAAGGGAAAGGTATACAGGGATATATATTTAGAAGGGAAAGGTATACAGGGATATATATAATATATACACAAGGGAAAGGTATACAGGGATATATATAATATATACACAAGGGAAAGGTATACAGGGATATATATAATATATACACAAGGGAAAGGTATACAGGGATATATATTTACAAGGGAAAGGTATACAGGGATATATATTTACAAGGGAAAGGTATACAGGGATATATATTTACAAGGGAAAGGTATACAGGGATATATATTTACAAGGGAAAGGTATACAGGGATATATATTTACAAGGGAAAGGTATACAGGGATATATATTTACAAGGGAAAGGTATACAGGGATATATATTTACAAGGGAAAGGTATACAGGGATATATATTTACAAGGGAAAGGTATACAGGGATATATATAATATACACAAGGGAAAGGTATACAGGGATATATATTTACAAGGGAAAGGTATACAGGGATATATATTTAGAAGGGAAAGGTATACAGGGATATACCAGATAAGCACACATGGGAGGGAGGCTGACCCCGGGAGTAATTACTGAAGTCAGGGAGGACATATTTTTTCCCTTTATGAGAAATCCTTATATGATATGACACTGGGGCTTGTGTTTGCTTCCTCTGGATAATATACTGTAAGTACGGATATAGGATAAAGCGGCCGGTGTCAAACCACGCCGCGTTGCCATGGAAACATCACATGACATTCGCGACATCATTTAACGCCGGAGCCGAGAGGGCGCGAGCCGGGAGGTAAGAGGGTGGGGTGGGGGGAGGGGGTTGCATAGGTTAAAAACTTTGCGCACCCCTGGGATAAAGTATGTCGTGTAAATTTAACACAGGATGAAAATGATGGACATGTGTATTTTCAACCTCTCATCTACTATAGACCAATGTAACTATATAACTATGTATGGAACTATAATACTATACAACTATGTAACTATATAACTATAATACTATATAACTATCTATGGAACTATACTATACAACTATGTATAGAATTATATAACGATAATACTATGTAACGATAATACTATGTAACTATAATACTATACAACTATAATACAACTATGTATGGAACTATATAACTATAACACTATGGAACTATAACACTATGGAACTATGTATGGAAATATAATACTGTGTGCATGAGCTGCTTATCGGTGGCACAGATATGACCGGATCTGAGCTCCGGTGCTGTGACAGAGTTGTGTCCGGTCCCTGCAGGTACGATGGTTCCCATCAGTACACACACCTGGAGAGCAGAAGGCTGGGGAGGAACAGCTACAAGGAGCAGTTTGTCTTTATATACAGGTAAAGCAGAGGCCGAATCCTTCCCAGTCCGTTTCGAGCTGCGTGTGACCCGCTATTTATTAACACCCACACGTTACTGGGCTTGCTGCAAGATTCCCTCCGCTGTGGGTGAATGGAGCGGTCCTATTATCCAACTACCATGAGCTGAAGCTCCTCTCAGCCGGTTCATTCGCTGCTTTATTCAGTCGGCCATTGTACTAATTGTGGCCCTGGGGCTGAGTTTCACATTCTGCACACGCTGATACTATTCTTACAAACACCCAGAAGTAGAGAACAGGGTGACTCTCCGGCCACGTGTTTACTTTACCCCCCAGTAATTAGAACCAGGAGGTGCACCCCCCCCTCAGTGTGGACGAGGGGTACCCGACACTCAGGTTGTTATTACACGGCAGGTCGGAGGTGCACCCCCCCTCAGTGTGGACGAGGGGTACCCGACACTCAGGTTGTTATTACACGGCAGGTCGGAGGTGCACCCCCCCTCAGTGTGGACGAGGGGTACCCGACACTCAGGTTGTTATTACACGGCAGGTCGGAGGTGCACCCCCCCCCCCTCAGTGTGGACGAGGGGTACCCGACACTCAGGTTGTTATTACACGGCAGGTCGGAGGTGCACCCCCCCTCAGTGTGGACGAGGGGTACCCGACACTCAGGTTGTTATTACACGGCAGGTCGGAGGTGCACCCCCCCTCAGTGTGGACGAGGGGTACCCGACACTCAGGTTGTTATTACACGGCAGGTCGGAGGTGCACCCCCCCTCAGTGTGGACGAGGGGTACCCGACACTCAGGTTGTTATTACACGGCAGGTCGGACGTGGTGAAGGTGACAGATTGGTACCAGTACGTGGAGGACCCGCCGGATCACCCGGACGCTTTTGCAAGAGAACCGTTCATCGTGCGCTTCCACTCACCAAAAACAGGTTCACACCCACACCCCTCTCCCTACCCACCTCCTTTTGAAGTTTCGGGGTACCATACACCCCCCCCCCCCCCCCCACCACCAACCTCTTCAGTGTTAAGTACTATTACCTCCAGCACTGAAGGAGTTAAAGCCAGCAACTCCCCCAAAACAGTAGAAATCAAATCCTAAATGAGGTGTTCACAGATTTCTTACATTTCATTGGAGCTTTTACTTTTTGTTTTACTGGCATCACCGGTAACCTTGCTAATATCTTATCTTAATGGGCGAAGCTGGCAGCGGCCATTTTAATTCCCCTGTGAGGTAGCATTTACCGCAATGCAACAGCAGGATTGATAAGCGTGAGTGCAATTAGAGTGTAAGAAGAAGGCGCTGACAAGAAGTACTGTACTGTATATTGATCCAGAAGGCGGCAAACTGACAATGATATATAGGAGACTTTTGGGACAAACACCGCAATTACACATATTGCACCTAAAATAGGTGAAGTGGCGACTCCCGCCCAGAGGCGCAAGAACATCCCGAGGGGGGGTCCCCTAAACACGTATCTTCTGTATTCTTGCACCAGTAACCTGAGATTTAGTTATTGGTTTGGAACATATTGCCTGTTGAATTATGCTTGCCCTTAGAAACGGTATAAAGCGACATTACTGCAGAATGAGATAGGATTTAAAGTAGAAAAAGCCCCCCGATATGCCCCCCCTGCCCCTGCACCTCCTGCTCCCCACCCAATATGCCTGCCCCTTACCTCCTGCCCCCCACCCAATATGCCCGCCCCTGCACCTCCTATTCCCCAATATGCCCGCCCCTGCACTTTCTGCTCCCCGATATGCCCACCCCTGCCCCCCCCCAATATGCCCAACCATGGACCGCCTGCCCCCCAATATGCCCGCCCCATGACCGCCTGCCCCCCGATATGCCCGCCCCTGCCCCCCCAATATGCCCGCCCATGGACCGCCTGCCCCCAATATGCCCGCCCCTGGACCTCCTGCTCCCCTGTATGCCAGCCCATGCCCCCCCCCTCCCCTGTATACCAGCCCCTGCCCCCCCAATATGCCCGCCCCTGCACCTCCTGCTTCCCAATATGCCCGCCCCTGCACCTCCTGCTTCCCAATATGCCCGCCCCTGCACCTCCTGCATCCCAATATGCCCGCCTCTACTCCCCCAATATGCCCGCCCCTGCACCTCCTGCTTCCCAATATGCCCGCCCCTGCACCTCCTGCATCCCAATATGCCCGCCTCTACCCGCCCAATATGCCCGCCTCTACCCGCCCAATATGCCCGCCCCTGCACCTCCTGCATCCCAATATGCCCGCCTCTACTCCCCCAATATGCCCGCCCCTGCACCTCCTGCCCCCCGATATGCCCGCCCCTGCTCCCCTATATGCCCGCCCCTGCACCGCCTGCCCCCCGATATGCCCGCCCCTGCTCCCCGATATGCCCGCCCCTGCTCCCCTATATGCCCGCCCCTGCTCCCCTATATGCCCGCGTGCTCCCCTATATGCCCGCCCCTGCTCCCCTATATGCCCGCCCCTGCTCCCCTATATGCCCGCCCCTGCTCCCCTATATGCCCGCCCCTGCTCCCCTATATGCCCGCCCCTGCTCCCCTATATGCCCGCGTGCTCCCCTATATGCCCGCCCCTGCTCCCCTATATGCCCACCCCTGCTCCCCTATATGCCCGCCCCTGCTCCCCTATATGCCCGCCCCTGCCCCCCGATATGCCCGCCCCTGCTCCCCTATATGCCCGCCCCTGCCCCCTGAGGTATGTACTGGCTTTGCTGAGGCCGACAGCAGCTCCACAGGTTTACAGTTCCGGGTCACGCTACCCAATAGGAAGCTGCAAGGTATGACCACTTCCGGTTGGCCCACGAAGCTTTAAATCCCCCATTTCAATAGCCCCACACAGCGGCACCACGCATCCCGGGAAGCCGGGGGTCCCCGCGGCGGGTTAGCTCGAGAGCCCCCGGTGCAATCCCAGAACACCCACACACAGCAGCCAAGACATGGCCGGTACCGAGCCCAGTACCGGTCTCTGCCTGTTCCTACCGCAGCGGGCTGTGAAACGCAGTAATACCGATCTGAAACAGGTCACCGGGCTGCGTTATAAGTCTCCACACCCCCCCCCATTATAAGTCTCCACCCACCCCATTATAAGTCTCCCCACCCCCCCATTATAAGTCTACCCACCCACCACCCCCATTATAAGTCTCCACACCCCCCCCACTATAAGTCTCCACCCCCCCCCATTATAAGTCTCCCCACACCCCCCATTATAAGTCTCCCCACACCCCCCATTATAAGTCTCCCCACCCACCCCCCATTATGAGTCTCCCCACCCACCCCCCATTATGAGTCTCCCCACACCCCCCATTATAAGTCTACCCACCCACCACCCCCATTATAAGTCTCCCCACACCCCCCATTATTGCTTAACAGCTGTTTTCTACATAAAATATTGCTCTCTTTGTGAAGTTCTGAAGGACTTTGTCCTGATGTCGCACCACACCTGTCCCAGAGAAGCAGCAAAGGAAATTAACAAGCTCCTACAGGTCATGCTGGAGGTGAAGAGGCGCTGGAGAATAGAGGTAGGTGTGAAAAAAGAAATCCTATATATGGTGTCGTGTCGTCCCCCCCCCATATCATCTAAAAATTAGATATTTCTTTTCACGAGTCAGCCGCAAAAAGAAAAGGGGGCGGATCAGGTTGTGTGACCAAAACCCTTCCTAGCATCAAGGGTTAATGCAAGATTTCAGGGTTTTATGCTTTGAAGTGGGTTCTGTTGTGTCCTGGTCTGCAGCTTCCTGGTCAATCACTAACAGACGTAGAATGACAATTCCCCCCCCCCAGTCACAACAGCATAACCATGTATATGGGATTATGGGGCAGTGCAGAATATCACAATATATCCCATCACGATGCACCAGAGGGGAAATTAAAACCAATCTATGTAGCATCTACAAATAAAAGCCGACAATGCCAAGTCTGACGCCATCTTGGTTTATTAGAACATCATGCTCCTCGGGGATCTGAACGCCGCGTGCGGCTACGTGACGGTGACCGACTGGAGAGGGATTCAACTGCGGAGCGGCGGCACTTTCCACTGGCTGATTGGGGACAAAGATGACACGACCGTGAGCCAGAAAACACACTGCGCCTACGACAGGTAACACTAAGGGCGTGTAAGTTACAGACCACTTGTTCTTACACCAACCGTTAGACAGCCACTTGGAGATCTACTCCAACTGTCCGACATCGAGGGCTCAATGTGACAGAAGACAGTTTGAGCATTGACATGTCAGATCCCATTCTCCCAAAATGTGACCTCACAGGAGCTCCCCATAATTGTATTACTTTGTTTCCCAAAGGATCGTGGTCCACGGAGAGGATTTTCTTAAAGCAATTGTGCCCGGCTCTGCCAAACCTTTCAACTTCAAGAAGAAACTGGGACTGTCTGAAGAGGAGGTAAGGAAACCAAGTGCAGGACCCGACTACACTAGAATCATGCAGATTGGGTTAGTTTAAGGGGTTATATAAAAATGACTAAGCAGATTGGCTCAATCTTACCCACCCTCTTTCTTCGGCAGGCTTTGGCAGTAAGTGATCACTTCCCAGTGGAGGTAAATCTTCGGGGAGATCACATACGGGACCGGGAGTTGTGATTGGAAGACGTGCATGAAGGCCCTTCCTCGTGGCTGGCCCTTACGTGCAGCTAATGGCAGTGTAACCACTTCCACGTTAAACCTTGTGCCTTCTAAATTACCAAGATCATACTGAGCCCCCTGATCACATGGGGTTTAAAAGCAGTAATCCCGAGGACAGCACCAGAGACCTCTAGCAGGAAGCAGTAACAGACTATATTACCACTTCCTTTTAAACATGTAATCTCACAAACGAGTAGATTGCCACATTAAACTGCAACAGGTATTAATTGGCAGAAACACTGAATCAGTGACAGCCAGGCTCCTGCTGTGCAGTCCATCCACGTGTAATAAAATATTTGTGTACTTATACTCCAGCTGCAAAGAGTAAGGAGTACTGTCTGGTCAGAGCTGGGTACCCTGCACATGGCAGCACACAGAGGATACAATGAAAACACAAACCCCAACATAATATATCCAAGACTTTTATTGGTGTTAAGTTCCCGGAGCAGCATGGACTCTGCTCCCCAGTGTTAGCTGAAGTGGGGGACTTTAAGCAACGTGCAGTGCTCGCCACGAATCCAGGGGACCCCTGGTTGGCATGTATTTCACCCCACAGCCATCAGGAACCAGACGCTTTTCAGCTACCATGGTCTCAAAGTCTTCAAAATTGAACTTTGTGAATCCCCATTTCTTGGAGATGTGAATCTGAGGAAGCAGATGTCACAAGTTAGACAAAGCAGAGCAAGAACAAAGCCACGCACCCCAGCCACCGAGAGAACAAAGCCACGCACCCCAGCCACCGAGAGAACAAAGCCACGCACCCCAGCCACCGAGAACAAAGCCACGCATTTCGCTTGAGAATACAGACTATACATTTAAAGCCAAATGAGATGTTACAATATTAGGTGACTGCATAGCACTGATTGAGGTAAACACGAGAAACCAGTACGAATGTCTGAGGTCCGTAAGAATTCGCAGCATGGCAGCAGTACAATCCCAAAATTAACCTTTACTCAAATAGTGATGTGATATAATACAGCCTTATTTATTTGAGGAACTTGTTTAAGGTGTTAAAATTGTGACAGGAAATTCTAGTTTTGCAGCCTAATTAATGATAACAAAATGCGAATATAGATATCTGCCATCATTAGAAATCTCACTAGAGCATTGATTATTTAAGCAATAATTGGTTTTACAGAAACCCTTGTTCCAGCGTTAGATCCCGTTTTACCTTCTGACGCCCGGGGAACTTGAACTTTGCTCTGCGGAGAGCTTCCACCACATGCTCCTTGTTTTGAGTCTTGGTGCGGATGGACATGATGACCTGTCCGATGTTCACTCGAGCCACGGTGCCCTGGGGCTTCCCAAAGGCTCCTCGCATTCCGGTCTGAAGTCTGAAAGCAGAGAGACGCAGAGAGACTCAGAGAGCGCACATGCACCGCGGGGAACACATCGGTATCTGCAGAACTGTCTCCGAGGTCCCTTAGAGAACTTTGTACGAAGGACAAAGCACATACACAACCAGGGATGTTACTGTATGCAGCCATTGCACACCACCTTCTGATAGCAACAGAAGCTGGTCGGCTTAATTGACTGCAATAAATCTTTAGGGATAATCTAATAATCATTTCTCCATTGGCCTCATTTTTTGTACCTAAATCTCTTCCCAAATTATGACCGTTGTTGCCATCTGACAAGGGAGGCAGGGGCTCCAAGACTATAATGGAACGAGATTACTGGACAGAAAAGAAATGGTTTCCCATGTGGGTTATCAATTCAGCCCAAGTAAAGGTCAGCTGCTGGAATAGAAGCAGCATCTCGCTCACAACAGATTGCACGAGACCAGTGGTTAGAGGGTAAACTGAAGGAGTGTATCCTATGCTTCTAAAAAAAGAGACATTAAATCTAAACCAACTATAAAATATTCTGCATAAAGACATCCACTTCACAGCTGCGTGTTTTAACTATGAGCAGCTGTTGAAAGCCCAGCCCTGTAGCTTTCCATACCCCGTTACATAGGGACCTTCCCACTGCTGTACACGGGCAGCACGTGAGCATTACCTGTCAGCACCGGCACAGGATAACATCTTGTTGATGCGGATGACATGGAAGGGATGCAGGCGCACTCTGATGTGGAAACCATCCTTGCCGCAACTCTTCACCATGTACTTGTTGGCACAGATACGGGCGGCTTCAAGGGCTGTGAAAGTGAGCAGAGGGAGAGTGAGCATATGACAAGTCATTGGTAACAAACTAGTGACTGCAATACCCTGCAGGACACCGACAGTAAACATGTTTGTTAAGTGTCTCCGAGGTCCCTTAGAGCACTTTGTATGAAGGACAAAGCACATACACAACCAGGGATGTTACTGTATGCAGCCATTGCACACCACCTTCCGATAGCAACAGAAGCTGGTCGGCTTAGTTGACTGCAAGATCTTCACAAATCTACAAGCTTTAGGTACGTGTATGTATACACAGGGCATATAATCCAGGAGTGAACAGATTACTAAAAGGGACTTTGAGGCATATTGCTCCCCACTGTTTTAAGCCGTAATGCATACCAATTGTATTCACATCAGTGGTTCAGTTTGTTCTTTAACCACAGGTCATACCCAGGAGAGACCTCTTATATCTGTGCCCCTAAATCACAGCCACACCGATTGATGGCAAAATGTGATACATCACACAACGGGAGAGACTGGGCAAAGCTGCCTTACCAACAGGAACCAGAAGATGTATGCAAGAGATATGGGACAATTCTATTAACAGGGTCTACAACACCAATATACCGAGTGGCCCACTGACCAGCAGCCGAGACCACCCAACCCCCACCACCTCCTGACTTACCTTCAGAGGATAGCTGCTCATATTCATCCGACACCATGTGACCACACAGGGGGAACTCATCCACCTTCGCCTTCTTACGACCCAAGTCAAAGATTCGGATTTTGGGATCTGCGGAGGGGAGGGGTTTTTATTAGAGGGGGGAATATAATGAGCCAATAACCACAAGCTGCTTTTAAAGCAGTTTCACCTTGCACAAAGGAACCATAGTGCTTGTAAAATAGGCAATACTGTACATTGGAGTACTGACATTTTGTGGTCAGTCACTCTTTTCCTCCCATCACTACTGGGATGTTAAACTGGGCTGAGAATGGAAGATGGGGTGAAAGGTCTATATTCTAGGAAGGCTCGAAGTCCCTTAATATGCTCAACCTGTGCCTTATTTAGGCATTACCCAATAGAGCAGTGATTCCAGTCCCCACAAATCCCCAAAACAGGCCAGGTTAAGGATATCCCAGATTCAGCACAAAAATGACAGCCACCTGGGCTGAAGCAGGGATATCATTAATACCAGACCGGTTAGGGGGTTCTTGGGGACTGGAGTTTTGAAACAACCCACCAAGAACTACTTTTATAATGTAAATGCAGCAATTCCTACAAAGGAGGACTTGAAAATCCAACTGCACCAGTGACTGACTCTACAAAATTACAAATTATCCAATGGGATTCCCAGTTCATGAAAAGGATTGAAGCCAGCAAGAACTTACCAGGGACACCCCTACAGAAACGGGACTTGGGGTAGGGCTTGTTTTTGCAGTATCTGTAACTGGAAACAAAACACACATTTAAATGTACCGTACTGTATGATACCATATGTACACTGGGACAGATTACACAGGTCCCATATCCAATACCGGCAGACTGAACAGGTGTCTCTGCTGTCTAAGGCTGAGTCCATGGTGACTCCAGACGTGCGGAGACGCTCGGAGGGAAAGCGGGGGCTTTCCCTGGCCTAAGTTTGCGCGCTGTCCGGGGAGTGCCAGTGACATCACGGAGCTGGTTCGCTCTCATTGGGCGAACCGCTGACGTGACCGGCCCTCCGCTCCCGTGAGCGCTCAAACTAGAAAAATAATGTCGGCTACGCTTCCGCACGTCCCTGCTAAACCCGCTCATTGGAGCTGCAAGGGCTCACTGCTGAGCGTGAATCAGCGCTTAGCCGCGGCCTAACTATGCTCCTGACAACTTAGGCCAAGTCCCTGCTGGCGCTGAGCGCGTTCATGCTTGGAGCGCCGGGTGTCCTGCTTGTACATGTGCGCGGGGGGGGGGGGGCATTGCAGGTAGTTGAGCGCGTGGGTAAGTATAGGTTTTATGTTTACCCAAGCACCGATCGAGGCTGATCGTGTGCACGAGCGCCGCACACACACACCGCGTGAGCAGAGACTTACATATATCTATATATGCAATTCCTCGGCGCAAGCGCCGCCCGCTCAGCGCTAGCGGGGACTTAGCCTTAGACTTGTAGTGCTTAAGAACTGCAATGTTTTGGGACCAGACAGTACAGATGCACCAAGGCACCAGTCAGTGTAGGAGGTCTTGACATCTAGAACTGTAATCTAGGGCTGCGCTTATAGTGCCGGCGACGTCATAACAAATGCATTGCCGCAGTCACGTGCGCTTATAGTAAGCGCAGCGGCTTGGTCGCAATCACTGGAAGTCATCTCAATTTGATTTTTACAGCAACCACAGCCTGACGTCACCATCGCCGGTACTATAAGCGCAGCCTTATTCCTACTGTCTCTAGCATACTTGTAAATTCCCGTCAACTTTAGGAAGATGTCTGAACATTGATACCGTATTTGTTTCTGTAAAGCCTCCAAAAGTGGGAGCTGAAAGGTCCCTGGGGGTTTGAAAAAAACTGCTGCAGACACTATAGGAGTAGAGTTACCACCAAGGGACTTGAAATGTGGCTATTTGCGAAGGGCCATACCTAAAGTGTTAACGTTAGAAGTTACTGTCTGTCCAGGAACATGAGAGCAGAAAAGGAGTCCTTTATCAGGCCCCATCAGTTATCTGAACCGAATAGAGAGAATCTCGGCCTCCCTACGGAGTATGTAACCCTACTAAGGGCTGAGATGTTATTCTTGTTTGTGAAAAAGCAGATCACATGGAAAACCCTAATGACACCTAGGACTGTTATATAACCAGGTTTCTTAGGAGTCCTTGGGTTTCCCAGGCATCCCTAACAGGCCCCCTGCTTCAGGTCATTTGAAAATTGTACCAAAGAGGAATCTATAATGCATCTGATAGACGCGCTATTAGAGAGGGTCGGGGTTCCTTACAATGCATCTGATCTCAGACGCGCTATTAGAGAGGGTTGGGGTTCCTTACAATGCCTCTGATCTCAGGCGCACTATTAGAGAGGGTCGGGGTTCCTTACAATGAATCTAATCTCAGGCGCACTATTAGAGAGGGTTTGGGTTCCTTACAATGCCTCTGATCTCAGGCGCGCTATTAGAGAGGGTCGGGGTTCCTTACAATGAATCTAATCTCAGGCGCACTATTAGAGGGGGTTGGGGTTCCTTACAATGTATCTGATCTCAGACGCGCTATTAGAGAGGGTTGGGGTTCCTTACAATGCCTCTGATCTCAGACGCGCTATTAGAGAGGGTTGGGGTTCCTTACAATGCATCTGATCTCAGACACGCTATTAGAGAGGGTTGGGGTTCCTTACAATGCATCTGATCTCAGACACGCTATTAGAGAGGGTTGGGGTTCCTTACAATGCATCTGATCTCAGACACGCTATTAGAGAGGGTTGGGGGGGTTTCACAGAATCACAATATAAATATGGGTTCCAAGAGAAAAAAAAAATAAGTTGGGCCGCACTGATCTATAACTTTCTTTACTACATGGAGTTACACATCACAAACCTTATATCAAACCCTGTTTAATAGTGACAGGTATACCGTACTCATAACCCCGACCCATCACTTATCCAGTGTACCAAGTGCAGAAACATGCAGCAGAGCGCCGCATACACCGGGTACTAACAGGATCCCTGCACCCTCCCACGTGAGGCGGCCTCAGCCGGGGGATTTACAGCCAAGCCCGGTATATAACCCGGTCAGACATTCCAGCACAGGGAGGCCATCAGGGTGCAGAGGCACAGGCCAGCCCGAGGCTCCCCTCAGCTCACACCCCGGCTCCCCTCACCGGGATAGAGACCCAGGCTCGCTCCCCCCCCCCCCGGGGAACACGGACCCAGGCCAGCCCGAGGCTCTGCGCGGCCTCCCGGCCACATGTCGCACACTCACCAGCGGGCGGGTCGGCGGCCCATGATGGCGGCTTATACCTGCGAAGGAGAGAAGAGAGCGATGAGAGGCGGGAGCGGGACACAGGGGAGGGCGGCGGGGGGAAGGCGGGCGGGACACGGGGGAAGGCGCAGGCAGGAGCCGCCATTTCACTCACCTCGCCGACAGCAAAGAGGAAGCTACTGCGCCTGCGCACTGCCTTTTATACGCGCCCTCCCTCACCTCCTGATAGTGCGCACGCAGCACGCACATGCGCACTGAGGACGGAAAGGTTAATCTGACGTCACGCGGAACGCATCATTTTTTTTTTTACAACTTTATTAGTATTGTTGTTCTCTGTGTTCACTTGCCTATCTGGTGCTGGGAATGTGCAGGTGTGTTTAGTACTGCTCTATATTGCAGCATGGACCCATTCTTAAAACTTCATAGCCACTTAATTTGCTTAAAGTTATCAAGATGTCTCCATGGCTACTTTTGACAGGAAATAGGACCATCAAGAGATACATATTCTCAACATTTTCCTCTGGTATATATATATCGCACCCCTGATTGTTTTAGAAGCAGGTTCCTGGGAGTAGCAGTTGGAGGAGCCTCACTGTGAATAATGTAAATATGTTCCTGAGTATAGATATGTGTGCTAAGTTTGATCTGTCCCCAGTTATTGTTTTATAGTTAGGGAAAGTGCCCTACCCAGATAGCGCCTGAAGCAATGGCCACGGTGAATCCATTTGTTCAGATACAGGGAAGCCTATGTCCAAAAGGGGCATAGTTGGATCGGCCCAACCGGAATGTCTGTAGGTAACTCGGACCCAGTCTGCCCGGAGGTGGCAGTCAGTGTACAGTACCGGCATCCTGACCCCGAGGAGATAGAATGTCGGCCAATTCCCAGACGCTGTACAGACGAGGGACGATTCAGCTAACCCAGAGAGTAACAAGCCTCAGTACCTCCCCAGAGTATGAAGATGAGGGTACCTAGGGAAGGAGCAAATAGTACAAACCCTGTGAATATATCAGAACTGTCAATATTGGGAAGTGATTCTCAATGCAAAGAGTATTACCAACGGCTGCGAATAAAGCTCGTGTTTGTACTATAAAAGTGCCTGGCGCTCATCATTATTCCATCAGCATATTCACGCTCCGAGCCTGCGCGGACCCAGCACCCTGACACGGTGTGAGAGACGGAGCCCAGCCTGCACGGACTCAGCACCCTGACCAGGTCTGAGAGACTGAGCCCAGCACCCTGACCAGGTCTGAGAGACTGAGCCCAGCACCCTGACCCGGTCTGAGAGACGGAGCCCAGCCTGCACTGACCCAGCACCCTGACCAGGTCTGAGAGACTGAGCCCAGCCTGCACTGACCCAGCACCCTGACCAGGTCTGAGAGACGGAGCCCAGCCTGCACTGACCCAGCACCCTGACCAGGTCTGAGAGACTGAGCCCAGCCTGCACTGACCCAGCACCCTGACACGGTGTGAGAGACGGAGCACAGCCTGCACTGACCCAGCACCCTGACCAGGTCTGAGAGACGGAGCCCAGCCTGCACTGACCCAGGATCCCTGACCAGGTCTGAGAGACGAAGCCCGGCCTGCACTGACCCAGCACCCTGACACGGTGTGAGAGACGGAGCACAGCCTGCACTGACCCAGCACCCTGACCAGGTCTGAGAGACGGAGCCCAGCCTGCACTGACCCAGGATCCCTGACCAGGTCTGAGAGACGGAGCCCAGCCTGCACCCAGCACCCTGACCAGGTCTGAGAGACGGAGCCCAGCCTGCACTGACCCAGCACCCTGAGCAGGTCTGAGAGACTGAACCCAGCCTGCACTGACCCAGCACCCTGAGCAGGTCTGAGAGACTGAACCCAGCCTGCACTGACCCAGCACCCTGACCAGGTCTGAGAGACGGAGCCCAGCCTGCACTGACCCAGCACCCTGACCAGGTCTGAGAGACTGAGCCCAGCCTGCACTGACCCAGCACCCTGACCAGGTCTGAGAGACTGAGCCCAGCCTGCACTGACCCAGCACCCTGACCAGGTCTGAGAGACGGAGCCCAGCCTGCACTGACCCAGCACCCTGACCAGGTCTGAGAGACGGAGCCCAGCCTGCACTGACCCAGCACCCTGAGCAGGTATGAGGCTGAGCAAAGCCATGTATATTCCCATGATGTAAAGAGCCAGACAGGAAGGGTACATATAATATGTATAACGCCCCAGATTTGCGCCATTTCTCATTCTTTGCGGTTTTCGACTCGTTGTGAAAACCTCCGGTCATCCATTCTGCGGAAAAGTATTTTTGCTCGTTGTCATTTTTCGAAATACAGGTTTATATCTCGGGGTTACAGTTTATATCTCAGGGTTACAGTTTATATCTCGGGGTTACAGTTTATATCTCAGGGTTACAGTTTATATCTCAGGGTTACAGTTTATATCTCAGGGTTACAGTTTATATCTCAGGGTTACAGTTTATATCTCGGGGTTACAGGTTTATATCTCAGGGTTACAGTTTATATCTCAGGGTTACAGTTTATATCTCAGGGTTACAGTTTATATCTCAGGGTTACAGTTTATATCTCGGGGTTACAGTTTATATCTCAGGGTTACAGTTTATATCTCGGGGATACAGTTTATATCTCAGGGTTACAGTTTATATCTCAGGGTTACAGTTTATATCTCAGGGTTACAGTTTATATCTCAGGGTTACAGTTTATATCTCGGGGTTACAGTTTATATCTCAGGGTTACAGTTTATATCTCGGGGTTACAGTTTATATCTCAGGGTTACAGTTTATATCTCGGGGTTACAGTTTATATCTCAGGGTTACAGTTTATATCTCAGGGTTACAGTTTATATCTCAGGGTTACAGTTTATATCTCAGGGTTACAGTTTATATCTCAGGGTTACAGTTTATATCTCGGGGTTACAGGTTTATATCTCGGGGTTACAGTTTATATCTCAGGGTTACAGTTTATATCTCAGGGTTACAGTTTATATCTCAGGGTTACAGTTTATATCTCAGGGTTACAGTTTATATCTCGGGGTTACAGTTTATATCTCAGGGTTACAGTTTATATCTCGGGGTTACAGTTTATATCTCAGGGTTACAGTTTATATCTCAGGGTTACAGTTTATATCTCAGGGTTACAGTTTATATCTCGGGGTTACAGGTTTATATCTCGGGGTTACAGTTTATATCTCGGGGTTACAGTTTATATCTCAGGGTTACAGTTTATATCTCAGGGTTACAGTTTATATCTCAGGGTTACAGTTTATATCTCGGGGTTACAGTTTATATCTCAGGGTTACAGTTTATATCTCAGGGTTACAGTTTATATCTCGGGGTTACAGGTTTATATCTCGGGGTTACAGTTTATATCTCGGGGTTACAGTTTATATCTCAGGGTTACAGTTTATATCTCGGGGTTACAGGTTTATATCTCGGGGTTACAGTTTATATCTCAGGGTTACAGTTTATATCTCAGGGTTACAGTTTATATCTCAGGGTTACAGTTTATATCTCGGGGTTACAGTTTATATCTCGGGGTTACAGTTTATATCTCGGGGTTACAGTTTATATCTCAGGGTTACAGTTTATATCTCGGGGTTACAGTTTATATCTCAGGGTTACAGTTTATATCTCAGGGTTACAGTTTATATCTCAGGGTTACAGTTTATATCTCAGGGTTACAGTTTATATCTCGGGGTTACAGTTTATATCTCAGGGTTACAGTTTATATCTCGGGGTTACAGTTTATATCTCAGGGTTACAGTTTATATCTCAGGGTTACAGTTTATATCTCAGGGTTACAGTTTATATCTCGGGGTTACAGTTTATATCTCAGGGTTACAGTTTATATCTCGGGGTTACAGTTTATATCTCAGGGTTACAGTTTATATCTCAGGGTTACAGTTTATATCTCGGGGTTACAGGTTTATATCTCGGGGTTACAGTTTATATCTCAGGGTTACAGTTTATATCTCAGGGTTACAGTTTATATCTCAGGGTTACAGTTTATATCTCGGGGTTACAGTTTATATCTCAGGGTTACAGTTTATATCTCGGGGTTACAGTTTATATCTCAGGGTTACAGTTTATATCTCAGGGTTACAGTTTATATCTCAGGGTCAGGGTTTATATCTCAGGGTTACAGTTTATATCTCGGGGTTACAGTTTATATCTCAGGGTTACAGTTTATATCTCAGGGTTACGGTTTATATCTCAGGGTTACAGTTTATATCTCAGGGTTACAGTTTATATCTCGGGGTTACAGTTTATATCTCGGGGTTACAGTTTATATCTCAGGGTTACAGTTTATATCTCGGGGTTACAGTTTATATCTCAGGGTTACAGTTTATATCTCAGGGTTACAGTTTATATCTCAGGGTTACAGTTTATATCTCAGGGTTACAGTTTATATCTCGGGGTTACAGTTTATATCTCGGGGTTACAGTTTATATCTCAGGGTTACAGTTTATATCTCGGGGTTACAGTTTATATCTCAGGGTTACAGTTTATATCTCGGGGTTACAGTTTATATCTCAGGGTTACAGTTTATATCTCAGGGTCAGGGTTTATATCTCAGGGTTACGGTTTATATCTCAGGGTTACGGTTTATATCTCAGGGTTACAGTTTATATCTCGGGGTTACAGTTTATATCTCGGGGTTACAGTTTATATCTCAGGGTTACAGTTTATATCTCAGGGTTACAGTTTATATCTCAGGGTTACAGTTTATATCTCGGGGTTACAGTTTATATCTCGGGGTTACAGTTTATATCTCAGGGTTACAGTTTATATCTCAGGGTTACAGTTTATATCTCAGGGTTACAGTTTATATCTCAGGGTTACAGTTTATATCTCAGGTCCGGTTCCTGCAGACTCAATCGACTCTTTAAAGTTTCCTAATTCAGGAACGAGCCCCTAGCCAGACTCTTAAAGCAACCCGTGTTGTTCTTTCCTTGGTGTGTGTTTGCCTGAATTTGTAAAACTAATAAAGATAAACTATTAGAAAATATATATAGTACAGAAAACATTAAATGGCTGAGTGCTCTCACCTTATTGCAGCTCAAAGACTTGTTATGTAAGTGGCGCTAAGTTACAATTAACTCGCCCATTTAAACAGGCTCCTAAGGCTGCGCTTATAGTGCCGGCAACGCGACGTGGAGTCAAAACAAATGCATTGTCGCCATTGCTGGCGCTTATAGTGCACGCGACCAAGCGACAGCGCTACCAAAAATCTGCTAGTCACTGTTATTATTTTTTCAGCGGCGGTCTCCCTTTGTGGCCAATCAGAGAGCTTCTCCGTCCCTCTGCCCTCCCCCTTTCTGACGTCACTGGCCTGTAGCCTAAACTTAAACTACCACTATTGCGACGGGTGATGTCATCGGTCGCGTCCCCGTCGCCGGCAGTACTAGCGCAGCCGTAGAAAGGGTAAATTCCCCTAAACGAACCATTCCACTTATTTGTGTTCTGAAAAAGATCAATATTGTATTTTTCTATCGAAATTCATGGTTAGAAGATTCCTGATGACTTTCCCATTTTATCCATACGGACAATACTTAGAGTGTAAGCTCTTCAGTGCAGGGACTCCACGTCCTAATGTTACATGTACGACTGTCGCGCTTATTCCCAGTCTGTCCCGGGTATTACTGCTGCGACGCGCTGAGGATATGCCTGGTGATATACAGACATACTATAAGGGCATACATCTATCTATCTCTATATCTATCTTCTTCTATTCTATATATATATATATATTTTTTTTTTTTCAAACCGTTGTATGTGTGTCTGTCTGTCCTGTGTCTCCCTGTGTCTAGGGGCAATCTGATTGGTCCGTCGGTCCGTGGGTCGCCGCCCTCCCACGGCTCTCATTGGCTCACGCCTTCCCCCTGTGTCCCACCCCCCCACGGCTCTCATTGGCCGGTAACCCCCCCCCCCCCCCGTGTGTCCCGCCCTCCACAGCTACACCGCGTGCCCCTCTGAGCACAGTGCAGCCGCAGATTCTCCTCACCGAGCACCCCTGCAACCCCCCCAGCCGCACCTCGACCCGGCCCGCCATCTGCTGCGAAACCCACCAGCCACACCCGGGCCGCAACCTCCATCCGCACCCCCGCCGGATCAGTCCCTCACACCCGCATTACCACCCCCCTCGAAGCGCACCATCAGCCCCTCTCACCGTCGCCTCTCTCCCTGCCGCTCACCTCTCACGGCCGCACGCCGCATCCTCCAGGCCGTCGCCTCTCTCCCGCACGCCGCACACTTCCGGCCCTCGCCTCTCTCCCGCACGCCGCACACTTCCGGCCCTCGCCTCTCTCCCGCACGCCGCACACTTCCGGCCCTCGCCTCTCTCCCGCACGCCGCACACTTCCGGCCCTCGCCTCTCTCCCGTTGCCGCCTCTAGCACGCACGCCCGCTCCTGCCTTTCACTCCCCCCCACTCTTGCCTTCACCCCCCCACTCTTGCCTTTACCCCCCCTAATCTTGCCTTCACCCCCCAACTCTTGCCTTCACCCCCCCCCCACTCTTGCCTTTCACCCCCCCCACTCTTGCTTTCATCCCCCCGCTCCTGCCTTCCAGTCACTCAGTCACCCACCCGCGCACCCACTCACTCACCCAACCGCGCACCCACTCACTCACCCACCCACGCACCCACTCACTCACCCGCGCACCCACTCAGTCACCCACCCGCGCACCCACTCACTCACCCAACCGCGCACCCACTCAGTCACCCACCCACGCACCCACTCACTCACCCGCGCAACCACTTAGTCACCCACCCGCGCACCCACTCACTCACCCAACCGCGCACCCACTCAGTCACCCACCCGCGCACCCACTCAGTCACCCACCCACCCGCGCACCCACTCAGTTACCCACCCGCGCACCTACTCAGTCACCCACCCGCGCACCCACTCAGTCACCCACCCGCGCACCCACTCAGTCACCCACCCGCGCACCCACTCAGTCACCCACCCACTCAGTTACCCACCCGCGCACCCACTCAGTCACCGACCCGCGCACCCATTCAGTCCCCCACCCGCGCACCCAGTCACGCACCCACCCACCCACCCAGTCACGCACCCGCTCAGTCACCTGTCTTTTGTGGAAAATATAAAAAGAAACAGGTTGCATTGTAATCTTTTTTTCGGTGTGACAAGAACAAAACAGTTACGTTCAAGTTGTGCGCTAAAAAATATTTTGGTAGGTGCGCTATGGGTTGGGAGGGGGGTGCCCTGCTCCTTTCATTTGTCCTGGGCCCCATGCTTTCTGTTGACGACCCTGCTCCCGCCCGCCACCGCAGCAGACACCCCGCCCCACAGTAAGTCCGCTGCCGCCACCCCCCTGTCACACCCCCTGAAGCGCTCTGTACATTAATGGCGCTATATAAATAAAGACATATAATACACACCGCACCCAAAGTCAGCCGCCGCAGAGATACCCGCAGGGTGCCGCCGCACCCTGTCACTAACCCACCTGCAGTGAGCCGCACAACCCTCCCGCCTGCGACTGGGGGGGGGGGGGGAGAATCAAAAGGATCCACTGCTGCCGAGCTCTGAAGGGGGGGGGGGGAGAACATCACTAACCAAAGGTGAGCCACCGCCGCTAACCTCTGAAGGGGGGGGGGATTCCAACCCGCCCACCCAGGGAGACGCCGCCGAGCTGTGAAGGGGGCGGGTGAGCGTAGAGCGAGGGGGAGCGGGAAAATGTTATCCCGGGCAACGCCGGGTACATCAGCTAGTATTTTATAATAAAAGGATACAGAAAATAAGCGACTGACGGTATACCCGTATATTCCAAACTTCCCCGGCACACAAGAGATCGTGTGGTTACCACATGTGCTGGTCTGAATGTCCTTTTCCAGGTGCAAATGGCACATAATTATCCTATTGAACATATCACTGTCCTTACACGGTGGGATGGGGGCAATAGGTGACTCTGCCAGCAGGTGGTGCTGTGTCACAGCCTATGCCGCAGTATGGAGAGTCCTGGTGCATGAGGACGACGCTCAGGGTGTGATGTATGGCGGCTGGTTGGGTGTTGGCCGAAGCCTCCTTATCCCTTCTCGATGCTCCGGGGAGACGGGCTGTGCTGAAGGCCCCATGAAAAGCAGTAGCGCTGTGCAGGCGCGCCCTCAGAAAATCTGATTGGGGGGTGCAGTCGCGGTGTCATGTGGACGACACGTTGCCACGACAACGCACCGTCACAAAACGTGGCGGCATCACATGGTGACACGTTGCCACGACAACACGACGCCATGTCACGTGACAGCGTGTTGTCATGGCAACACCCCGCCATGTGATGTTGTGTCGCCATGACGACGCAGCATCACATGGCGCCACAATGTGGATGGAGGAGGCCTGCTCTCTTACGGAGACCCCGCGCTCTCTCACGGCAATCAGTGTCACTGCTGTGGGGAAGAGTGCGGGGGGTCTCTGCAAGCGCGATAGCAATTCTGGGGGGTGGAAGTGCACACTTGCCCCCCCTGGGGGGGGGGGGGGGGGTGGAAGAGCACCCTTGTGCCCCCCGGTTGCGCCGCTGGTACTGTGCTCTTGCTGCAGGAACCCGATGCCTCGCGTCACTCGCTGGTTTCAGGGGGCAGGTTAGGTGCCCCTATGCGACAGAAGTAGCAACAAATGAGGAGTAGCGGGTATGATACCTTTTATTGGATGAACAAGTAGTTATGTTACAAGCTTTCCAACCTCTCAGGGTCCTATCGGAGAGAGGAAGAATCGCTGCGGTGACTCCAGTGATGCGGGGGGTGAGGAATAATCGCTGCGGTGACCCCAGTGATGCGGGGGGGTGAGGAATAATTGCTGCGGTGACTCCAGTGATGCGGGGGGGGTGAGGAATAATTGCTGCGGTGACCCCAGTGATGCGGGGGGTGAGGAAGAATCGCTGCGGTGACTCCAGTGATGCGGGGGGTGAGGAATAATTGCTGCGGTGACCCCAGTGATGCGGGGGGGGGGGTGAGGAATAATTGCTGCGGTGACTCCAGTGATGCGGGGGGTGAGGAATAATCGCTGCGGTGACCCCAGTGATGCGGGGGGTGAGGAATAATCGCTGCGGTGACCCCAGTGATGCGGGGGTGTGAGGAATAATCGCTGCGGTGACCCCAGTGATGCGGGGGGTGAGGAATAATCGCTGCGGTGACCCCAGTGATGCGGGGGGTGAGGAATAATTGCTGCGGTGACCCCAGTGATGCGGGGGTGTGAGGAATAATTGCTGCGGTGACTCCAGTGATGCGGGGGGTGAGGAAGAATCGCTGCGGTGACCCCAGTGATGCGGGGGGTGAGGAATAATTGCTGCGGTGACCCCAGTGATGCGGGGGGGTGAGGAATAATTGCTGCGGTGACCCCAGTGATGCGGGGGGTGAGGAATAATTGCTGCGGTGACCCCAGTGATGCGGGGGGTGAGGAATAATTGCTGCGGTGACCCCAGTGATGCGGGGGGTGAGGAATAATTGCTGCGGTGACTCCAGTGATGCGGGGGGTGAGGAATAATTGCTGCGGTGACCCCAGTGATGCGGGGGGTGAGGAATAATTGCTGCGGTGACTCCAGTGATGCGGGGGGTGAGGAATAATTGCTGCGGTGACTCCAGTGATGCGGGGGGGGTGAGGAATAATTGCTGCGGTGACCCCAGTGATGCGGGGGGTGAGGAATAATTGCTGCGGTGACTCCAGTGATGCGGGGGGTGAGGAATAATTGCTGCGGTGACCCCAGTGATGCGGGGGGTGAGGAATAATCGCTTCGGTGACCCCAGTGATGCGGGGGGTGAGGAATAATTGCTGCGGTGACCCCAGTGATGCGGGGGTGAGGAATAATCGCTGCGGTGACCCCAGTGATGCGGGGGGTGAGGAATAATTGCTGCGGTGACCCCAGTGATGCGGGGGGTGAGGAATAATTGCTGCGGTGACCCCAGTGATGCGGGGGGGTGAGGAATAATCGCTGCGGTGACCCCAGTGATGCGGGGGGTGAGGAATAATTGCTGCGGTGACTCCAGTGATGCGGGGGGTGAGGAATAATTGCTGCGGTGACCCCAGTGATGCGGGGGGTGAGGAATAATCGCTTCGGTGACCCCAGTGATGCGGGGGGTGAGGAATAATTGCTGCGGTGACCCCAGTGATGCGGGGGTGAGGAATAATCGCTTCGGTGACCCCAGTGATGCGGGGGTGAGGAATAATTGCTGCGGTGACTCCAGTGATGCGGGGGGTGAGGAATAAGTTACAAGGCGGCTCTGGGAAAGCTCATAATATCCCCACAAAAAGTAGCAGAGCATTTCTCCTGATTAGAAAATGACGGGGGGGTTTCCCAGGGAGAATGGAAACAATATTTAGCACAGCTAGCTGCGGCAAACGTAATCAATTCCAAATGATTTAGTTTGTTATCACCATTATTATTCAATCTAACATTAGGGCCCCCCCGAATGACCCCATAAAAACACGGAGGGTTTCCACGCACGTCTTTAAATAAGACGCTCGCAGCCTGTGCAGACAACACGCCACTTTCATATCAAACACACGCAA
Source organism: Ascaphus truei (assembly GCF_040206685.1). NCBI lineage: Eukaryota > Metazoa > Chordata > Amphibia > Anura > Ascaphidae > Ascaphus > Ascaphus truei. Next base: position 821,174 of record NC_134503.1, read on the forward strand.
AGGGACGCCTCTAGTCCGCCACAAAATGAACATTTTTAGATACCCGGCTTTAGGACACGTTCTGATAAATGTGCGGCGAACTCTAAGCGGCCAGACATGGGCGGCAAGAGGGCGCAAAGGCGGGCACATAAGTGGGATGCTATCTATGAATGTATTGTATCTCTGGTGCACAAGTACTGCAATACTCAAGTACTCTACCAATGTCATTTTATACGTTGCCCGAAACGCGTTGGAGATACTACCGGCCCCCTAACCATCATGTCTACCATGGAATAAAGCACCTTTAACCCTTTATTTGCTGGTGTCTAGCCCCCAAGTTCGGTGCTGTGCTGCGCTTTTTTTCTCCTGTGAAGATCTCCTGCTGTCTCTGCGTGATGCACGCCAACGGAACCGCTGCCTCAGAACCGCGAGCACCCCTCTCCTTCGCACTAAGGATTGGGGGTTCATTCTATATTTGCCTGTGCCATTCTCCAGGGTGACTACTTGTTGCATTGGTGATCACACAGGATCTGCATTTATACATGTGACCCTTGTGTTGGAAGTTACACGCCACGTGTCCCCATACAGGATGTGCATTTACACATGTGACCCTTGTGTTGGAAGTTACATGCCACGTGTCCCCACACAGGATCTGCATTTATACATGTGACCCTTGTGCTGGAAGTTACACGCCACGTGTCCCCACACAGGATCTGCATTTACACATGTGACCCTTGTGTTGGAAGTTACATGCCACGTGTCCCCACACAGGATCTGCATTTATACATGTGACCCTTGTGCTGGAAGTTACACGCCACGTGTCCCCACACAGGATCTGCATTTATACATGTGACCCTTGTGTTGGAAGTTACACGCCACGTGTCCCCACACAGGATCTGCATTTATACATGTGACCCTTGTGTTGGAAGTTACACGCCACGTGTCCCCACACAGGATGTGCATTTACACATGTGACCCTTGTGTTGGAAGTTACACACCACGTGTCCCCACACAGGATGTGCATTTATACATGCGACCCTTGTGTTGGAAGTTACACGCCACGTGTCCCCACACAGGATCTGCATTTATACATGTGACCCTTGTGTTGGAAGTTACACACCACGTGTCCCCACACAGGAGTTGCATTTATACATGTGACCCTTGTGTTGGAAGTTACACGCCACGTGTCCCCACACAGGATCTGCATTTATACATGTGACCCTTGTGTTGGAAGTTACACACCACGTGTCCCCATACAGGAGCTGCATTTATACATGTGACCCTTGTGTTGGAAGTTACACGCCACGTGTCCCCACACAGGATCTGCATTTATACATGTGACCCTTGTGTTGGAAGTTACACGCCACGTGTCCCCACACAGGATCTGCATTTATACATGTGACCCTTGTGTTGGAAGTTACACACCACGTGTCCCCACACAGGATCTGCATTTACACATGTGACCCTTGTGTTGGAAGTTACACGCCACGTGTCCCCACACAGGATCTGCATTTATACGTGTGACCCTTGTGTTGGAAGTTACACGCCACGTGTCCCCACACAGGATCTGCATTTATACGTGTGACCCTTGTGTTGGAAGTTACACGCCACGTGTCCCCACACAGGATCTGCATTTATACATGTGACCCTTGTGTTGGAAGTTACACACCACGTGTCCCCACACAGGATCTGCATTTATACATGTGACCCTTGTGTTGGAAGTTACACGCCACGTGTCCCCACACAGGATCTGCATTTATACATGCGACCCTTGTGTTGGAAGTTACACGCCACGTGTCCCCACACAGGATCTGCATTTATACGTGTGACCCTTGTGTTGGAAGTTACACGCCACGTGTCCCCACACAGGATCTGCATTTATACATGTGACCCTTGTGTTGGAAGTTACACGCCACGTGTCCCCACACAGGAGTTGCATTTATACATGTGACCCTTGTGTTGGAAGTTACACGCCACGTGTCCCCACACAGGATCTGCATTTACACATGTGACCCTTGTGTTGGAAGTTACACACCACGTGTCCCCACACAGGAGTTGCATTTATACATGTGACCCTTGTGTTGGAAGTTACACGCCACGTGTCCCCACACAGGATCTGCATTTATACATGTGACTCTTGTGTTGGAAGTTACACACCACGTGTCCCCACACAGGATCTGCATTTACACATGTGACCCTTGTGTTGGAAGTTACACGCCACGTGTCCCCACACAGGATCTGCATTTATACATGTGACCCTTGTGTTGGAAGTTACACGCCACGTGTCCCCACACAGGATCTGCATTTACACATGTGACCCTTGTGTTGGAAGTTACACGCCACGTGTCCCCACACAGGATCTGCATTTATACATGTGACCCTTGTGTTGGAAGTTACACGCCACGTGTCCCCACACAGGATCTGCATTTATACATGTGACCCTTGTGTTGGAAGTTACACGCCACGTGTCCCCACACAGGATCTGCATTTACACATGTGACCCTTGTGTTGGAAGTTACACACCACGTGTCCCCACACAGGATGTGCATTTATACATGTGACCCTTGTGTTGGAAGTTACACACCACGTGTCCCCACACAGGATCTGCATTTATACATGTGACCCTTGTGTTGGAAGTTACACGCCACGTGTCCCCACACAGGATCTGCATTTACACATGTGACCCTTGTGTTGGAAGTTACACACCACGTGTCCCCACACAGGATGTGCATTTACACATGTGACCCTTGTGTTGGAAGTTACACACCACGTGTCCCCACACAGGATCTGCATTTATACATGTGACCCTTGTGTTGGAAGTTACACGCCACGTGTCCCCACACAGGATCTGCATTTATACATGTGACCCTTGTGTTGGAAGTTACACACCACGTGTCCCCACACAGGATGTGCATTTACACATGTGACCCTTGTGTTGGAAGTTACACGCCACGTGTCCCCACACAGGATCTGCATTTATACATGCGACCCTTGTGTTGGAAGTTACACGCCACGTGTCCCCACACAGGATGTGCATTTATACATGCGACCCTTGTGTTGGAAGTTACACGCCACGTGTCCCCACACAGGATGTGCATTTACACATGTGACCCTTGTGTTGGAAGTTACACGCCACGTGTCCCCACACAGGATCTGCATTTACACATGTGACCCTTGTGTTGGAAGTTATACGCCACGTGTCCCCACACAGGATCTGCATTTATACATGCGACCCTTGTGTTGGAAGTTATACACCACGTGTCCCCACACAGGATCTGCATTTACACATGTGACCCTTGTGTTGGAAGTTACACGCCACGTGTCCCCACACAGGATGTGCATTTATACATGTGACCCTTGTGTTGGAAGTTACACGCCACGTGTCCCCACACTAAGGCGTTGAATCCCGGCACACTGGACTATTGAATACTCACTAGTCTGGATTAAAGTTGCTCCCCAAGATGACCAATAACATTGATGAAGATATCATTGTTTCCAATGGTCAAAATAGCTGAGCACCGAATTTTGGGCGTTTCTCCTACGTTTTGCTCACCAGTATACAGAGGCTAACACTAGTGCCACACTTTTATTACTTATTGTGTCTGCACACTATGTTTGCGCACCGCTGGATTACACGATCACAGCCCTCAGTACTGACAACAGCAGCGATACACAGGAATAGTGTGTGAGTTGCTGCTGGGAATGGACCAATCACAGAGCAGCAGATAGACTGCAACTCCCAGAAGCCTCTGCTGCTGTAATAGGAGCATGTGACATGGTCAGACCAATGAGAGAGAGTTAGGCAGAAAGTGTGAGGGCGTGAATTAAGGGAGAGAGATAAGACGCGTCCCAGATAAGGAATCATCATCTAAATCCTCACCGCTGGGGAGGGATTCCCACAGGGCTGGGATACAGGCGGCCTTGTGTGCTACCCCCTGCCTGCTGAGAGGCACAGATTCACCAACCGTAAAATACCGCAGGATGGCCGCTCCCCGCGGGACCACGAAGAGTAGGAGAAGCGCAAGTCACCTGACACAAGGGAGCGATCTGCGCAGGTACAATTACCTGTGGGGGGGGGGGGGGGGGCAGCATATTAACAACGGCCCCCCCTGTCCCAGCACAGGCCTGCGACTGCAGCCCCAGGGATATCGCTGGGACAATGGCTGGGTACCGGGTAGTGTTGTTATATAAATTGTGTTTAAACCTGTGTTAAGGTTATAGGGCAGAGAACAAGTGGGAAAGAATCCCACAATGGATGCTCCAAAGTTATAATAGGCGTCCCATTTGGTTGGCTCATTGAAACCGTCAGAGGCACCAGGTCCAGGTGGTGTGTCAAATTTGTACTATAAAAATGTGATAGGAATCCTTGGGCCTTGCCTGTTGGACTTATTTAATGGTTTCCTTAGTGGAAAACAAACCCCCCCCCCCCCCCCCCCCCACAGGTGACGAAGGCCAATAGAGTGGTGATCCCTAAAGAGGGAAAGGACCCCTTATGTTGTGGTAGCTACAGGCCAATCTCACTGCTTAATACTGGTTTGAAACTCTATAGTAAAATCTTGGCTAATAGGGTGAATCCAATACTTCCTAGATGAATCCATTATGATCAGGTGGGATCTATGAGTGACCGCCAGGCGTCGGATAACAAGGACAATTATTAATGTTATTGACGAGATACACAAGTCTAACCCGAAAGCTGTTTTGTTGAGTCTGGATGCGGCGAAGGCGTTTGACAGGATAAGGTGGGATTTCCTGGATAAAATACTAGAGGCATTCGGATTTTCCGGGGGTCTTTCTAGAGGGGGTCCGTGCCCTCTATTAGTCACCAACAGCAACTTTGAAGATTCCATGTGGGGATGGGAATTTGATAAGGATTAAGAACGGGACCAGTCAGGGATGGCCACTTTCTCCTCTTCTTTTTGCCTTAACAATCGCACCTCTCGCGGCTACTATTAGAGCTATGAGAGCTAAAAATGTCACTGTTTGCAGATGATATTATCCTCACTATATCTAACCCACTGACATCTCTCCCGAATTCGGAGATTTGGTGATTTATCCGATTATAAAGTTAACATGGGAAAGTCGGAAGCCCTAAACGTAACGCTATCTAAAATGGAGGTGGAGGTTCTTAAATGGCACTTTGACTACAAATGGAAAAAGACCAATTTGAAGTATCTGGGGATATATCTTACTAGGGATTACAACTCATTATACAAGTATAATTACCCCAATCTTTTCTCTAAGATAAAAAAAGATCTACAAGCATGGAACTCCCATTGTATCTCCTGGATAGGGCGTTTAACTGCAGTCACGATGAATATCCTTCCTAGACTTCTGTCCTATTTTCAGAGACACACGCACACGCTAAAGGAGAAGGTGGCATGGCAGTCCCACATATTCTAAATTATTATATGGCCTCCCATATGAAACAAATGGGTTATTGGCAATCTCAGAGAGGGGTCTATGCTTGGGTGGACTTGGAGACCTCACTCAAGAAACCGGTTGGGCTGCCCTCCTTGCTATGGTCTAGCTTAGGAACTGAGCTTGGGAGACAGTCGGAACCAGCATTCAGCATCCCAGGGATCCCTCCCCTATCCAGCATCCCAGGGATCCCTCCCCTATCCAGCATCCCAGGGATCCCTCCCCTATCCAGCATCCCAGGGATCCCAGACCCATCATACTTTCTTGTAGTGATTCAGAGATGAGGCGAGTTTTTCCATGAATTGGACTTCATTAACCCTTCTGATAACCTCTCTTCTGGAGGGCGGGCGTGTCTTTTCCCACGCTGCTGCTACAGCGCATCTATCCGCCGTTAGTATATGCAGGATCAGCTGGGTGTAGTGATTCACACTTTCCGTGGGTTTGGCTAGAATAATTAAGGTTGGATCTAGTGGAATTTTAATATCCGTCACCTCTTTTATTAATTTCAAAACGATCTTCCAGTATGTCTGCATTACCGGACAATACCACCAGACGTGCGCCAGGTCTGCCCTCTGTCCACATCCCCTCCAGCAGCTATCCGAGGTCCCCGGGAACATCTGCTTTAGTCTTTTGGGGGTGTAATACCAACGTAACTATATATCCAGAAGAGAGGTTATTAGAAGGGTTAATGAAGTCCAATTAATGGAAAACTCGCCTCATTTCTGACTCACACTACAAGAAAGTATGATGGGTCTGGGATCCCTGGGATGCTGGATAGGGGAGGGATCCCTGGGATGCTGGATAGGGGAGGGATCCCTGGGATGCTGGATAGGGGAGGGATCCCTGGGATGCTGGATAGGGGAGGGATCCCTGGGATGCTGGATAGGGGAGGGATCCCTGGGATGCTGGATAGGGGAGGGATCCCTGGGATGCTGGATAGGGGAGGGATCCCTGGGATGCTGGATAGGGGAGGGATCCCTGGGATGCTGGATAGGGGAGGGATCCCTGGGATGCTGGATAGGGGAGGGATCCCTGGGATGCTGGATAGGGGAGGGATCCCTGGGATGCTGGATAGGGGGGGGATCCCGGAAGGAGATGGTGTTTGGGAGGGTTGGGTGTAGAATGTGCGGTTTATAAAAGGTTAGGACATGTAATGTGACTTGATGTTTGTAAGTCTGATATAAAATGGTTTCCCCTCCTTTTTCTGCCCCTCCCTTTCCCCACTTATGTTTGAAAACATTAATAAAAATAAAAGTTTAAAAAAAAAAAAATGGGGGGGAAAAACACCCCCCCACGACTGTTGTATACCATTGTGTATATCTCACGATACTTGCACCACCACCTGTCCGAGTGGTTTATTTGTATTGTGTCCGTTTCCCTGACCATTTATTGGATTTGAAACTAGCCACCGATAGACCACAAATGAGACCGACTTTATACATGCACCTGTGAGATTATACACACACAGTGCACCTGTGAGATCACACACACACACACACACACACACACACTGCACCTGTGAGATTACACACACACAAACACACACTGCACCTGTGAGATTATACACACATTGAGAGTTGCACTATTGTGTGTTTTTTCTTTGCTTCTGTTCTTTACTGGTTCACTGCGCTCCCGGATTCTTCTACTGCCATGTAACACTGTGCCATCTTTGTTAAATGCCCATTTGTTTTGTAGCCACCATATTTAATATACCATATGCACAATAATACCAAGAGAATATAAGACAGGCAGAGCTGCCGGGATGGGTGCCAAACCAGGACAGGATTAAAGAGCGAGTCCAAAAATCAGCAGGGGTATGTTAAATCACCTTAAAAACATGACATGTTAATGTATTAAGTGAGGCGCAGGGCGTCTACTGTCACCTGCGACTATAAGAATTACTACATGGCCACAAGACTATTACAATGTAATTAAATGTATCCAAAGACGGCGAAAAGCTGGCAAATTCTTGGCGTCAATGTTGAACGCAAGCACCATGCATACGGGGGTTTTAGGGTGAACTTGCTGTACTTGTACTAGTTGTGGCTCAGGCAGCGGGCAGCCCGAGGCCTTCCCGGGGCAGATGTGGCCGCCAGCTGAAGAGCCGGACACTACGGTGTGTGGTTGACATGGCTGTTGCACAAGGAGTGGGAGGAGATCCATGCACCAGCGACATGGGGACGCCATGTTTTCAGCAGCCGCTCTAGTGAAGGAAGGCGTGAGAAACATGGCGGACAAACACCACATGGTACAGAAGAGGAGACCCATGGAGAATTAAAAGCAGAACTTTATTTCATTATCATTAAGAGCCGAGTACTGTAGTCGTGCACAAAAATATTAACTTTATAAAAACTAAGACAAGATTTGGTTAACTGGAAGCAAACCGGATGCTTTGCTTTGGTTGATAAACCATCAAGCGACCCAACGAAGAATAACGAAGAATCTCGTGGTAACCCAGATCTCAGGACACACAATGAACACAAACACAGATCGCTTTATACCAGGCAGTGGGGGAGGGGGGCGAGCGGGCACCCAGGATAGTGGAGATCACCAAATTAACCCTTCACTGGGGAAAAAAACAAATCTTTTAACCCTTTGCTGCTGGAATGTGATGAGGATAAATCACCAGATTTACATTTGAGGGAATTGGTCTCTAGTGGCAGTGTTCAGCTCTAGCAGGTAGTGGTTCCCTTTAATGGACTAACAGGACAGTAGTAGCCCACAGACTTGGCTTGTGCTAGAGCCCAACACCAAGTCTTCTTTAGAGGTCAGTGAAGAATCTGGTCTGACCATCTCAACCATCGTATCTTTGGAAGCTCAAGTATTACAAGATCAAAGAAGTCGGATAGTCCCACAGGTTGCAAAAAATAAAATATACAGACAGAAAGGGAAATGTAACATTCTTGTAAACAGCCCTTATACATAACGTGTGGCTATCCATCACCTGCCCCTCCCCCAACGCCAAGGACACCGCCATCTGCCGACTCAGAGCCCCTCCCCCCTACAGCCTACAGTAAAGAGACTTGTGTAAACAAATACAAGGAGCAGGACAGCACATGGACGCGTGGCGTGTGTGGCGCGCGTGGCATGAAGCAGCCGCCGCCGCCGCACAGGGCAGGGAATGGATCCAGACACAGCTGACATTGGCAGCCATCTCCAAAACCGTTCCGGAATAGAAAGTGTAGCGTCCATCGCAGAGCTGCGCTTCAGCCCACGAATCGGACCATCCCACTGCCCACAGAATAAACCTACTGCACCCGTTCCCGTCACCCCTCGTGTGCCACGGGGGTCAGTATGGCAATTGCATAAAGCTGGAACCAGCTAAGCAAGACCACCAAACCAGAGCGGACCTCTGACCCCTTAGTCACATGGGGAGAGGCTCGGAGAAGGGCGGCTGTACATAGGACAAGGAGTACACATTTAGGGGGGGGGACTGGGAACAGGACGAGGGGGGACAGTGGGTGGCAGTTTAAGGCACAGACACATGGTAGGGGCTGCCAGGAATGTGCTCATCCCCCCACTTGACAACCAGGATATAGTCCCCCTTGTCTTTTAGAAGGTACGTGACGTTGTACAGACGGTTCCCCAGATGCTTCACTATGATCTCTTCGCACGGGGTCTTCGGGCCGTGAACCCCCACAAGCAGCATGTTGTTACCTGAGAGGTGGAGGAAAAGCAGAATTAGAACAGAATCACCGTCAGTAGCGATTGGTCAGAGACCAAACCATTATAAATCCCCAGTCAGATCCGCTGCCCCATCAATGTATCCAGGCCAGCTGCTCTGTTCCTGGCGACGCAGTGTCCTGTTAGAGGGATCTGTTGCGCAGCACAGGGTCACAGGGTCACAGGGTCACCCATTGCCCACAGCTGGCAGAGAATAGAGACTGACCTTTATGACCTATAGTACTGCGATTTTATCTTGTACCCATCTACAAAATGTAACCCATAAATGTGTCGATCTAGGCACAAGTGCCCAGGATTAAAGGTATTTTGACTGAGTGAATTCTAAATGTATTTGATTTAGTTCCAAATATAATTAAAGCTGCAGTTCAGTCTTTTTTTTTTACATTTATTTTTTTACTTCAATAGTTTCATGTGCGCAATCTCTAATTAGCTAAAGAACTGTATAGCTGCAGCTCAATTCGTTCTCCATGTATTGATAGGCGAAATTTGGTGACATATTAAAAGCTGGCATTTGTTTATAATCTGCTTGTCTCTCAGTGGAAGCTCATGAATATTCATGAGCACTCCTGCACTGACATGTGCAAGAGGGAGGGCAGGGCTGACAAAGGGGTGTGCCAGGGCTTGTGACAGGACATGAAGGGGCAGTGCCTTAGCAAATGGCTGTTAAAATAGAATACAAGAAAATTGGTCTTTCAAAGTAATTTTTTTAAAAACAGAAAATGCTAAAAGTATTTTTTCTTAATACAGAACTGATTTATTAAAAAAAAACACATGCAGGATATTGACTGAACTGCAGCTTTAATTAGTGGTTCACATTCCCTTCTAATACCCCCACCCAGGGCCCTCGGGCAATTCCCTTCTAATACCCCCACCCAGGGCCCTCGGGCAATTCCCTTCTAATACCCCCACCCAGGGCCCTCGGGCAATTCCCTTCTAATACCCCCACCCAGGGCCCTCGGGCAATTCCCTTCTAATACCCCCACCCAGGGCCCTCGGGCAATTCCCTTCTAATACCCCCACCCAGGGCCCTCGGGCAATTCCCTTCTAATACCCCCACCCAGGGCCCTCGGGCAAATCCCTTCTAATACCCCCACCCAGGGCCCTCGGGCAATTCCCTTCTAATACCCCCACCCAGGGCCCTCGGGCAATTTGTGATACTTCTCCATTTCCCTGCGTTTGTTTGTCTTCTGTGCAGGAAAACAAGCCGTGTGCCGCCGGGCCCCGTGGGAGAGGGGCCGTGGTGTGCCGCCGGGCCCCGTGGGAGAGGGGCCGTGGTGTGCCGCCGGGCCCCGTGGGAGAGGGGCCGTGGTGTGCCGCCGGGCCCCGTGGGAGAGGGGCCGTGGTGTGCCGCCGGGCCCCGTGGGAGAGGGGCCGTGGTGTGCCGCCGGGCCCCGTGGGAGAGGGGCCGTGGTGTGCCGCCGGGCCCCGTGGGAGAGGGGCCGTGGTGTGCCGCCGGGCCCCGTGGGAGAGGGGCCGTGGTGTGCCGCCGGGCCCCGTGGGAGAGGGGCCGTGTGCCGCCGGGCCCCGTGGGAGAGGGGCCGTGTGCCGCCGGGCCCCGTGGGAGAGGGGCCGTGTGCCGCCGGGCCCCGTGGGAGAGGGGCCGTGTGCCGCCGGGCCCCGTGGGAGAGGGGCCGTGTGCCGCCGGGCCCCGTGGGAGAGGGGCCGTGTGCCGCCGGGCCCCGTGGGAGAGGGGCCGTGTGCCGCCGGGCCCCGTGGGAGAGGGGCCGTGTGCCGCCGGGCCCCGTGGGAGAGGGGCCGTGTGCCGCCGGGCCCCGTGGGAGAGGGGCCGTGTGCCGCCGGGCCCCGTGGGAGAGGGGCCGTGTGCCGCCGGGCCCCGTGGGAGAGGGGCCGTGTGCCGCCGGGCCCCGTGGGAGAGGGGCCGTGTGCCGCCGGGCCCCGTGGGAGAGGGGCCGTGTGCTGCCAGGCCGGGCCCCGTGGGAGAGGGGCCGTGTGCTGCCAGGCCGGGCCCCGTGGGAGAGGGGCCGTGTGCTGCCAGGCCGGGCCCCGTGGGAGAGGGGCCGTGTGCTGCCAGGCCGGGCCCCGTGGGAGAGGGGCCGTGTGCTGCCAGGCCGGGCCCCGTGGGAGAGGGGCCGTGTGCTGCCAGGCCGGGCCCCGTGGGAGAGGGGCCGTGTGCCGCCGGGCCCCGTGGGAGAGGGGCCGTGTGCCGCCGGGCCCCGTGGGAGAGGGGCCGTGTGCCGCCGGGCCCCGTGGGAGAGGGGCCGTGTGCCGCCGGGCCCCGTGGGAGAGGGGCCGTGTGCCGCCGGGCCCCGTGGGAGAGGGGCCGTGTGCCGCCGGGCCCCGTGGGAGAGGGGCCGTGTGCCGCCGGGCCCCGTGGGAGAGGGGCCGTGTGCCGCCGGGCCCCGTGGGAGAGGGGCCGTGTGCCGCCGGGCCCCGTGGGAGAGGGGCCGTGTGCCGCCGGGCCCCGTGGGAGAGGGGCCGTGTGCTGCCAGGCCGGGCCCCGTGGGAGAGGGGCCGTGTGCCGCCGGGCCCCGTGGGAGAGGGGCCGTGTGCCGCCGGGCCCCGTGGGAGAGGGGCCGTGTGCCGCCGGGCCCCGTGGGAGAGGGGCCGTGTGCCGCCGGGCCCCGTGGGAGAGGGGCCATGTGCCGCCGGGCCCCGTGGGAGAGGGGCCGTGTGCTGCCAGGCCGGGCCCCGTGGGAGAGGGGCCGTGTGCCGCCGGGCCCCGTGGGAGAGGGGCCGTGTGCCGCCGGGCCCTGTAGGGAGAATCCTGCTCCTTGGGTTAAGCAGACTGGAGCCACAAAGTCCGGCTCCCTCAGCCCTACTTACCGGCTTTGCTGCAGTCCACGGTGAAAGAATTCTTCTGGCCCACAAAGGCCTTGTTGAGACCAAGTCCCTTGGCCACCACTTTGCTGGCGTCCGAGGACACCTTCGGCGCTGCCGCCTGCTGCGTGAAGGCCTCTGCTTTTGTGACCGAGTCCACAAACACCGATGAGGATTCGTTGAGGTTGTGGCTGGTCACCAGGCGAGGGCCTGAAACGAGTAGGAAGGCAAGCTCAGAGAAGATGTATAAACCAGTGAAAGGCCGGAGCGGCAGAGCACGGGGACGAGTTACCAAGCTACCCGTGTATACAGGTCCTAATGACGGACAGTGCACATCGGACTTTAGTCTATGAACAGGTTTGGGGAAAGACCCAAGAACAATTTACAGTAAACATGATCCACTGGGAGAGCCGTCAAATAAACAACCACACCGTGGATACCTTGGCCAGTCAGCTTGTAGGACCCAAGCAGGGAGACTGGCTCCCAGCATGGTTACCGCCTTCCCACTTCAGAGGCCTAGGAGGTGTCATTTACTCACCAGTAATCTTTGCTTTGAAGGGGCTCCCCACAATGTGATAGGGTCCTCCATATTTGATGGAGATCAGGTAGCTGCCAGGTGCCATGGGGGTGTAGGTGACCTTGTAGCCCTCAGCACACTCTTGACATTCCATTTTGACCTTGGAGGGGCCATCAATGGTGACGGTCAGGGCTCCAGCACCGGCATTTGTGGTGTTCACAATGAACTCTGCGGCATTGCCTGAGAGAGGAGAAGCTCATGAGAACCGTGTATCTGTCCTTCATGGGACAGACGTGCGAGCAGAGACCTCGCACTCCTACAGCATGGACATTTGGATTCGTTTCGCACTAGTAACTCCTCCGGAACCCGTTCTTGGTCAATAAAGACTCTAAAAACACCCAGCTCCTCAAACTCTTTACCATAAATCCTTGTCACAAGGCTTCATATGCCCAATCCCTTCCAGGAAGCGGCAGTGTCAGGAGCTCTGTACTGCAGCACGGTAAGAGGAGTTAGTTAGTGCAGAGACTGGAGGATCCCAGCAACACCGCGGTTAGATTCATACCTGTGGCGCCTCCTTCCAAACCCGCCCCGTATGCAGACACCATCCCAGGGTCTCCGGCCTGACCCGGCTCCCCCACACGGATCTTGAAGGGGCTGCCAGGGATGTGGGAGCCGTTGAATTTGACATCGATTAGGTACAGGCCGTTCTCACGGGGCATGAAACGCACTGCATATTTATCTGAAACGCACGAGGCACAATGAGGAAGGGACCCTACGCCCGCCATAAGTAGGAGAAACTGCCACTGCTGCCCTTACTGTACGACCCACAGGTCACCTATTGCCTGGCCACCTGTCTATTTACCTATATGCCACAGGTACCAGAAGAGAATCAAATGCAAAGCAATGTTCTACCCCTCCCCCATTCGGAGGACACGGAGGGCTTTAGTTACGGGGTTCTGTTTTGCACTTTCGATGCAGGATGGTGGTGGGGATAAGAGGCGGGATTAGGAAAGGCACCAATGACGGGGATAAGTTCTTTTTTTAACCACTGCTCAGATTAAGGCAAAGCGTACAATTTTAGATGTCCATCTTGCACCTACAGGGGACACCACAGTTACCATCCATCTGTCCACCTCACATCAGTGAACAGAAAATACTGTGCGAATGTGAGAAGTTACACCGAGTCAGGTGTCCAGAGAAGTCCTGTTCCTGAACGTAGGCGGGGAATGTAACCACCCCGCTGCAGATCAATATAACGGGCAGAGGGGTCTTGGGATCAGACCGTGCACAGCAGGGAAAGCAATTCCCATTAATATACATCTTTACAGAAGATTATTCACCAGTCAGCATTGGACAAAATAATCAGAATTCACAGGATAAGAGTCAGAGGGGAAAACCCGCACCCAGTTACTGCCAAGAACGTCATATGGGGCCTCAGTTTCATTTGATCACTATGAGTTTCCAGTGGGGTCCGACCACACAGGTGTTAAATTCCTTTTATATTACTGAAACTAATCCTGTTGATCTAGTTTATGGCTCAGTGCAGCAGCACAGTATTTGCATGTACAGTACTTCCCCCACTCATCAGAAAGCCCTCCCACCCAATTAATCCCCCCCCCCTCCCACCCAATTAATCCCCCCCCCTCCCACCCAATTAATCCCCCCCTTCCACCCACGTTTCCCCGGATAGATCAGACTTCTCACCTTCATCGATCTCCGTCACACAGCACTCTTCCAGCGCCCCAGAGGGGCTGTGAACTTTGGCATCTAGAACTCCTTTGGCACCGTTAAGACTTACTGCAAAAGAGGCTGGCTGGTTGACCTTTAACCCTGACTCCTAAAAGCACATCACATGGTTTAGTGACATCACAATGAGGCATCGGATTAAGCAGACATCAGAAGGTAGGAGAGGGCCCAGCTATGGGCTTGTACTCACTAAATACCTACCTGCCTTCAGCCGGGTTTAAGGAGGGAGAGGAACATGCAATGGGGTACCTTCGTGGCACAGCTCGTCACAGCACAGTCACACCGTGCACGAGCCTCACACGCCAAGTCACAGCACATTCTCACCGTGCACGAGGCTCACACGCCAAGTCACAGCACAGTCTCACCGTGCACGAGCCTCACACGCCAAGTCACAGCACATTCTCACCGTGCACGAGGCTCACACGCCAAGTCACAGCACAGTCACACCGTGCACGAGGCTCACACGCCAAGTCACACCGTGCACGAGGCTCACACGCCAAGTCACAGCACAGTCTCACCGTGCACGAGGCTCACACGCCAAGTCACAGCACATTCTCACCGTGCACGAGGCTCACACGCCAAGTCACAGCACATTCTCACCGTGCACGAGGCTCACACGCCAAGTCACAGCACAGTCACACCGTGCACGAGGCTCACACGCCAAGTCACAGCACATTCTCACCGTGCACGAGGCTCACCCGCCAAGTCACAGCACATTCTCACCGTGCACGAGGCTCACACGCCAAGTCACAGCACATTCTCACCGTGCACGAGGCTCACACGCCAAGTCACAGCACATGCTCACCGTGCACGAGGCTCACACGCCAAGTCACAGCACATTCTCACCGTGCACGAGCCTCACACGCCAAGTCACAGCACAGTCACACCGTGCACGAGGCTCACACGCCAAGTCACAGCACATTCTCACCGTGCACGAGGCTCACACGCCAAGTCACAGCACATTCTCACCGTGCACGAGGCTCACACGCCAAGTCACAGCACATTCTCACCGTGCACGAGGCTCACACGCCAAGTCACAGCACATTCTCACCGTGCACGAGGCTCACACGCCAAGTCACAGCACATTCTCACCGTGCACGAGGCTCACACGCCAAGTCACAGCACATTCTCACCGTGCACGAGGCTCACACGCCAAGTCACAGCACATTCTCACCGTGCACGAGGCTCACACGCCAAGTCACAGCACATTCTCACCGTGCACGAGCCTCACACGCCAAGTCACAGCACATTCTCACCGTGCACGAGGCTCACACGCCAAGTCACAGCACATTCTCACCGTGCACGAGGCTCACACGCCAAGTCACAGCACATTCTCACTGTGCACGAGGCTCACACGCCAAGTCACAGCACATTCTCACCGTGCACGAGGCTCACACGCCAAGTCACAGCACATTCTCACCGTGCACGAGGCTCACACGCCAAGTCACAGCACATTCTCACCGTGCACGAGCCTCACACGCCAAGTCACAGCACATTCTCACCGTGCACGAGGCTCACACGCCAAGTCACAGCACATTCTCACCGTGCACGAGGCTCACACGCCAAGTCACAGCACATTCTCACCGTGCACGAGGCTCACACGCATATTTAATTTTATACCCAAAGCTCATAGTGTAAAGCGCACCCCGATCACATGTACTGACGTCCTGTATGTAGGGAGGCCTCATCAACTGTGACGTGGTCTGTCCAAGTGGATTGTTTGTCACAGCACAGTCACCGTGCACGAGGCTCACACGCCAAGTCACAGCACATTCTCACCGTGCACGAGGCTCACACGCCAAGTCACAGCACAGTCACACCGTGCACGAGGCTCACAAGCCAAGTCACAGCACATTCTCACCGTGCACGAGGCTCACACGCCAAGTCACAGCACATTCTCACCGTGCACGAGGCTCACACGCCAAGTCACAGCACATTCTCACCGTGCACGAGGCTCACACGCCAAGTCACAGCACAGTCACACCGTGCACGAGGCTCACACGCCAAGTCACAGCACATTCTCACCGTGCACGAGGCTCACACGCCAAGTCACAGCACATTCTCACCGTGCACGAGGCTCACACGCCAAGTCACAGCACATTCTCACCGTGCACGAGGCTCACACGCCAAGTCACAGCACATGCTCACCGTGCACGAGGCTCACACGCCAAGTCACAGCACATTCTCACCGTGCACGAGCCTCACACGCCAAGTCACAGCACAGTCACACCGTGCACGAGGCTCACACGCCAAGTCACAGCACATTCTCACCGTGCACGAGGCTCACACGCCAAGTCACAGCACATTCTCACCGTGCACGAGGCTCACACGCCAAGTCACAGCACATTCTCACCGTGCACGAGGCTCACACGCCAAGTCACAGCACATTCTCACCGTGCACGAGGCTCACACGCCAAGTCACAGCACATTCTCACCGTGCACGAGGCTCACACGCCAAGTCACAGCACAGTCACACCGTGCACGAGGCTCACAAGCCAAGTCACAGCACATTCTAACCGTGCACGAGGCTCACACGCCAAGTCACAGCACATTCTCACCGTGCACGAGGCTCACACGCCAAGTCACAGCACATTCTCACCGTGCACGAGGCTCACACGCCAAGTCACAGCACATTCTCACTGTGCACGAGGCTCACACGCCAAGTCACAGCACATTCTCACCGTGCACGAGGCTCACACGCCAAGTCACAGCACATTCTCACCGTGCACGAGGCTCACACGCCAAGTCACAGCACATTCTCACCGTGCACGAGCCTCACACGCCAAGTCACAGCACATTCTCACCGTGCACGAGGCTCACACGCCAAGTCACAGCACATTCTCACCGTGCACGAGGCTCACACGCCAAGTCACAGCACATTCTCACCGTGCACGAGGCTCACACGCCAAGTCACAGCACATTCTCACCGTGCACGAGGCTCACACGCCAAGTCACAGCACATTCTCACCGTGCACGAGCCTCACACGCCAAGTCACAGCACACTCACCGTGCACGAGGCTCACACGCCAAGTCACAGCACATTCTCACCGTGCACGAGGCTCACACGCCAAGTCACAGCACATTCTCACCGTGCACGAGGCTCACACGCCAAGTCACAGCACATTCTCACCGTGCACGAGGCTCACACGCCAAGTCACAGCACATTCTCACCGTGCACGAGGCTCACACGCCAAGTCACAGCACCTTCTCACCGTGCACGAGGCTCACACGCCAAGTCACAGCACATTCTCACCGTGCACGAGGCTCACACGCCAAGTCACAGCACATTCTCACCGTGCACGAGGCTCACACGCCAAGTCACAGCACATTCTCACCGTGCACGAGGCTCACACGCCAAGTCACAGCACATTCTCACCGTGCACGAGGCTCACACGCCAAGTCACAGCACATTCTCACCGTGCACGAGGCTCACACGCCAAGTCACAGCACATTCTCACCGTGCACGAGCCTCACACGCCAAGTCACAGCACATTCTCACCGTGCACGAGGCTCACACGCCAAGTCACAGCACATTCTCACCGTGCACGAGGCTCACACGCCAAGTCACAGCACATTCTCACCGTGCACGAGGCTCACACGCCAAGTCACAGCACATTCTCACCGTGCACGAGGCTCACACGCCAAGTCACAGCACAGTCACACCGTGCACGAGGCTCACACGCCAAGTCACAGCACATTCTCACCGTGCACGAGCCTCACACGCCAAGTCACAGCACATTCTCACCGTGCACGAGGCTCACACGCATATTTAATTTTATACCCAAAGCTCATAGTGTAAAGCGCACCCCGATCACATGTACTGACGTCCTGTATGTAGGGAGGCCTCATCAACTGTGACGTGGTCTGTCCAAGTGGATTGTTTGTCACAGAGCAAGCTGGATACAGGTTACTTGGGAAGCCCTTCCAGCAACAAAGGGGTTAAAACAGTAAGTATTCTTAATGACCCCTTTATTTCTGACTGTCGGGGGTGAGGTTCATATTCACCAGTTTGACTACTGTGGGATTCTGGGAATAGCATAAAAATAACGTCGAAATACTTTTTGGTTCTCACAGGGCGTGTAATACTACAGTATGTATTGGGGGCATATGGACATATCGGGGGGAGGGAGAGAATAGAGGGGTGTTTTAATTGTTCAGTCCCAACCAACGTTAAAGCCAAATGCATTATATGGGTGATAATATAAAATCTGCTCTTTATCTGTTGCCTGACGTAAATCCTCCATTTTATTCTATCCCAGGTAGCAGGGAATTGCAAGATTTCATGCACGAGAAATCACAGCCACACAGCAAGCTGGAGCCACGCGCAGGCGTGATCGCCCGTCCTCGCCCTCCTTAAACCCCAGCCAGGTGTTCATTTTTCTATCGGCAGCAAATGTAAAGGCTTCAGTTCCTGTTCGAAGCCTTTAAGTGAGACACGAGAAAAACCCATTGTGAGCCTCCTGGGCAAGCTGGGAGAGTACTGCACCATGGGGGGCAGCTGGAGACGGGGCAGTCTGCTGGGGTCTCCCTATACAAGGAGAATGCCTGGGCAGGCTGGGAGAGTACTGCACCATGGGGGGCAGCTGGAGACGGGGCAGTCTGCTGGGGTCTCCCTATACAAGGAGAATGCCTGGGCAGGCTGGGAGAGTACTGCACCATGGGGGGCAGCTGGAGACGGGGCAGTCTGCTGGGGTCTCCCTATACAAGGAGAATGCCTGGGCAGGCTGGGAGAGTACTGCACCATGGGGGGCAGCTGGAGACGGGGCAGTCTGCTGGGGTCTCCCTATACAAGGAGAATGCCTGGGCAGGCTGGGAGAGTACTGCACCATGGGGGGCAGCTGGAGACGGGGCAGTCTGCTGGGGTCTCCCTATACAAGGAGAATGCCTGGGCAGGCTGGGAGAGTACTGCACCATGGGGGGCAGCTGGAGACGGGGCAGTCTGCTGGGGTCTCCCTATACAAGGAGAATTCCTGGGCAGGCTGGGAGAGTACTGCACCATGGGGGGCAGCTGGAGACGGGGCAGTCTGCTGGGGTCTCCCTATACAAGGAGAATGCCTGGGCAGGCTGGGAGAGTACTGCACCATGGGGGGCAGCTGGAGACGGGGCAGTCTGCTGGGGTCTCCCTATACAAGGAGAATTCCTGGGCAGGCTGGGAGAGTACTGCACCATGGGGGGCAGCTGGAGACGGGGCAGTCTGCTGGGGTCTCCCTATACAAGGAGAATTCCTGGGCAGGCTGGGAGAGTACTGCACCATGGGGGGCAGCTGGAGACGGGGCAGTCTGCTGGGGTCTCCCTATACAAGGAGAATGCCTGGGCAGGCTGGGAGAGTACTGCACCATGGGGGGCAGCTGGAGACGGGGCAGTCTGCTGGGGTCTCCCTATACAAGGAGAATGCCTGGGCAGGCTGGGAGAGTACTGCACCATGGGGGGCAGCTGGAGACGGGGCAGTCTGCTGGGGTCTCCCTATACAAGGAGAATTCCTGGGCTGCAAGGTGAACATTTAATTCTACAATCAAATGTACACCGGGAATGCAAGCAAATATTTAACCCCTTCAGTGCCAAAGAGGGCAGCATTGTTCGGCAGTCTCCTTTGGCACGGACTGGGTTAAGACGAGGGGGAGACTGGCTCTTCTCAGCTGCGCAGGCGCGTTCTCTGCCCAGCTGCGAGGGTTCAGGTTTTTCCCAGTGCCTCACCTGAAGACTAGAAACAGTGAGTCTGCGGGCATCATCCGAGGGGGACCCCACTGGCACCACGAAGGGGCTGTCCGGGACGTGCTCATCGTTAAACTTGACGGAGACCTCGTAATCGCCTGGAAAGGAAGGGAGAGAAAATAAAAATATATATGAGATTAGGTAAAGCGGCTTAATTTCATGAACACCGGATGCAAACGGCATGTACACCGTCAGTGCCACAAACTGCGGCAATCACCGACATCGTTACATAACGAGGACGCGGCTCGGGGTCATTAGGAGGGTCTATACTTCATAAGGAAACATTGCTGCTGCTCACAGGTAATGTGCTGGGGCAGACCACGGGGGCAGTGCCACGGGGCAGACCACGGGGGCCGTGTCATTAACGTACCAGGCTCCTGTACGATATAGGACACCCCACAGGATCCGTCCTTCCGGTCCTCAAAAGAGATTTCTGCTTTGCTGGGACCCTCCACAGCGATGGACAGACCCCCGGCACCCGCCTCACGTGTCCAGATACTGAACTCCGCTAATAAGAGAAGAGAACATGTAACATGTAACATGCAATACACACGGGTATTCCTGAGGTGTAACTGGCACAGAGCAGCTGGTAACCTCAGGCGCTCGTTTAACAGCACGATGTGAACTTCTGTGACCTCCCCATGTCATCTTCCAGCTACTATAATCAAGGGTCTCAAGTCTTACATTGTAAGACCCCCGACTCTGCCAGCGGCCCCGTGTCTGCATCCTTGTGAAGACGCGTCCGGGAGAGCCAGGGATCTGTGGCACCAACGCCATCATACCGAGCAATAGTAGGAACACACCATAGGAATCCCCAGTGGTCATTACACCGAACGCCCACAGTATTAATACTCTGAAGAGCAGAGGTTCATACCCAAAGCATGGGGCAAGAAAACCCTGCACATGCTCACATGAAGCTGGCTCTCCCACTGCAGAGGCCAGCACGTGAATCTGTAGGCCACACCTCCAACCCACACTGGGAAGCTGTACCTGGCGTTCCAACCTCCGCCCGCTCAAGGCCAGGCCCTCCAGCCCGCACTTTGTGGGCGCCTCCTTCACCCAGGGGCCCAACGGTGAACTGGAAGGGGCTCCCCGGCACGTGCTGGCCCCTGTACTTGACGTTGACGGTGTGGACGCCCATCTCGGTGGGGACGAAGCGGATGCAGTAAGTGTTACTCTCCCCCTCCATGATCTCCGCGTCGTGAACCTTCCCCAGGGGGCTGGTGACCTGCGCCGTCATGTCGTGGATGTTGATCTCTGCAAAGAGACGCAGCTTAATATCATTCAGGAGGTCTACTGCAGGAAGCGGCTCCTTTGGGGTTTCAGTCCCCTTCATTTGCTGCCTGGCAGAACAAGGGGCTCTGTAGAGTCGACATTTTGTGCGGCCCGCAATAAGTCACAAGCGAGAGCTTTATTTTTGCGCACTACTTGCGCTTCATTTACATCAGGGGTTCTCAACTAGTTCAAGGCCCACTAACAGGTCAGGTTAAGCATATCCTGGCTCCAGTCTGTGCTGAAGCTGGGATATCCTTCACCTGACCTTGGGGGGGGTGGGGGGGGTGGGGGGGGGGGTTGGGTTCCGATTAACACCAAACCCTTGAGCAGCAGATGTTGTATACACTCGATATTGTTATTCTGCAGATTTCCTGCAAGGGCAGAGATTGTGCAGAAGCGGAAGTACCGAGGTCCCTCACGCTGGCCACCAGTGCCGCTTCCCTCCCAGACGTTTGGGGTGTTTGGTCTTACCGGGTATTTTTAGGCTCAGGTCACACTGGCTGCCGATATTTGCCACAGACGGGGCAGTGCGTCTCCGCGTGATGCTCTCCTTCATTCGCCCTTCCCCCGTAACCTTCACGGAGAAGGGACTCCCTGCAGGACACAAGAACGTTCTGAGCACTTCGGAACCACGCAGGCTTACAAAGTGCTTCTAAAAACCTAACCCCAGCCAGTGCGAGAGGGGCCTGACCCTCCCAGGTCTGGAGGGGATAGGACAGTCAACCCTCACCCATGTGGTTCCACCTGACCGGGCAGGAATCGCTGCCCCCCCTTCCCTGGTTACCTGGAACATGCTGGTCGGCAAACTTGATGTTGATGATATAATTCCCCGGCTCCGTTGGGCAGTATGTCACTTTGCAGGTCCCATCTTCCAAGTCCTCAGTGTTTATGTCAACTTTACTGGGACCCTCGATGGACAGGCTGAGACCCCCGTAACCTGCAGGTGAAGGTGGGCAGCATGGATAAGGGTGGGGTTTGAAGAGCTGACCATACACAAAAAAAACCCCACAAGGCATGACTCCCTCCAGCAATGAAAGGGTCACAGAAGCCAACGTTATTAAAATAGTGTCCCGACTGCTCACCCGCTTCTCTGGTGTCGATGATGAACTCTGCCGGCTCAAACGTCCTGCCCTCGGTCAGACCTGGGCCCGACACGACCACGCGGCTGGCGTCGCCGATCTCGGACTGGCTGATCATCACCATGATGGGGCTGCTGGGAATGTGCAGCCCGTTCTTCTTGATGTTAACTTTGTGCTCGCCCGTCTCCTTGGGCACAAATGAAATGCCTGGGGGGGGGGGCAGGGTAATTGGGTGTGCGAGGCAATGCCATCACTACAGATACAGCATGCCCATTTAGTTGCAGGAACTTTCCCAGCTAGGCATTTGCTGCCCTAACTAGTTCTAATGCTCCTACCCACAGTATAGCAGATTATGGCAACAATTCACCTGGATCACCCGTTTTTTTCCACTTTTTTGCCCAAAGAGCCATGAAGGAGAAACTTCTGTACACCTGCACCAGGTGTCACCAAGCTCAGAAGTTGGGTATCCGAGCTAAACCATCCATCCATGCCAGGTAGAGTTGCGATACCCGCTTAGGTCTTGTGGCCAAATTCCAAAGGTTAAGAGAATCCAACTGGAATCCTCAACCACTTATTCTGAACTCCCTCCCCCCCCCCCCCCCCATGTAGACCAGTCATGGCGTCTGCTTACCGATGTGCCCGTTCCGCAGTCTCTTGAGAAGGCAGGGCTCCTCCCTGCCAGAGGGAGAGGTCACAGTGGCGGTCAGCTGGCTCAAGTCTGTCTCTGTGATATTCAGGGGGATGTCAGCAGCAGACCCAACCTTTAGGTGGGACATGCGCATGGTCTCATCACCTGTAAAACCAACGACAGTTAAAAGATCTACTGCACAATGTAAATAGGACGACGTTACCGAGAACGTCAACACTACAGGTTCAGGTTTGTACACTATGAAAGCCAGGAGAAACCAATACAGGGTTAAACACTGCAGGTTTAACTAGTTGGACTCAGAAATGACCTGCAAACCGTGTTGCATTTCTCGAGGAGACATACCTGTGATTTTAGCAACAAAGGGACTGCCTGGGATGTGTTTGTTGTTGTATTTGACAAGGATGTTGTAGTCTCCAGGCAGCACAGGGAGATAGGACACTGTGCATGTCCCATCCTGGTTATCTGTACAGCCGATATCTGCTTTGGAAGGACCCTCGATAGCAAGCGACAAGCCACCTGCAGTGAAAGAGCACATTGAATGAAGCGGTTTTAGCAAGGTTATTTCCATCTCCCTCCCTGGTCCTGCCACTCACCTTCACCAGCATCCTTTGTGTTCACCGTGAAGACGGCTGGCTTATTCACAGTGCCGTGGATCAGTCCTGGACCATAGGCAGTGACGTTGCCACTGTTGACATAATCCACGTAGAACTGCAAAGGGCTTCCTACAAACCAAAACAGATCACAACGGCGAATCAGCACAGCAGCAGTATTACCACAATGTGTCACTGGCAGTGTATGGGGTGAGGGAGAACTGGGCGGCCAAGATAAAACCCAACTGAAGGATCAAAGAGAGAGAAAATTGAGCCTTAAAGGACAGAGCATAAGATTGTGCGATGGAGAAAACACTTCAGAATCAGTTTGTAAAGGAGTTGGGGCAACATTTTAACAGACGGTGCAGGTCTCCGCTTATGCATTAGTATTCCCCGGCTTAAGAGATCACCTCCCTCAATAGTCAGCCCACATTTCTGGGGCTTGCATACAGACCACCAACTGGGAGAGTTGGGGTTAATTGTGGCATTATTTTTTGTTGCGTGAGGGACAGTTACGGGATGCTCAGGAACACGTGAAGCCCCCGGTATAATTTCCAGGCAGAAACCCACCTGGGATGTGCATGCTGTCATACTTAATGTCCATCTCGTGCAGCCCAGCCTCAGTGGGAGCGTATCTCACGGTGACCGTCCCATCTTTATTATCCGTGATGTCCGGTTTAGCCACCTTCCCAGACGGCATGCGCACTTCCCCTGCAAACAGGGGTATCAATGGCGATTAGTTACCGACTTACAGGTGTGCCACCAGAACTCCCATCCCACCTCACAAGAGCCCATCAGAACTCCCATCCCACCTCACAAGAGCCCATCAGAACTCCCATCCCACCTCACAAGAGCCCATCAGAACTCCCATCCCACCTCACAAGAGCCCATCAGAACTCCCATCCCACCTCACAAGAGCCCATCAGAACTCCCATCCCACCTCACAAGAGCCCATCAGAACTCCCATCCCACCGCACAAGAGCCCATCAGAACTCCCATCCCACCGCACAAGAGCCCATCAGAACTCCCATCCCACCGCACAAGAGCCTATCAGAACTCCCATCCCACCTCACAAGAGCCCATCAGAACTCCCATCCCACCTCACAAGAGCCCATCAGAACTCCCATCCCATCTCACAAGAGCCCATCAGAACTCCCATCCCACCTCACAAGAGCCCATCAGAACTCCCATCCCACAAGAGCCCATCAGAACTCCCATCCCACCTCACAAGAGCCCATCAGAACTCCCATCCCACCTCACAAGAGCCCATCAGAACTCCCATCCCACCTCACAAGAGCCCATCAGAACTCCCATCCCACCTCACAAGAGCCCACCAGAACTCCCATCCCACCTCACAAGAGCCCATCAGAACTCCCATCCCATCTCACAAGAGCCCATCAGAACTCCCATCCCACCTCACAAGAGCCCATCAGAACTCCCATCCCACCTCACAAGAGCCCATCAGAACTCCCATCCCACCTCACAAGAGCCCATCAGAACTCCCATCCCACCTCACAAGAGCCCATCAGAACTCCCATCCCACCTCACAAGAGCAAGTCAACATTGGAAGGTCAACTGAATAAAAAAGCCAATACGGCCTTCCATTATCTCTGTGCCCACTGCTCCCCAGCAAGGTCACCATTTCCAAACCCAACCAATGCGGCCATTGCCCAGTCAGGCAGCGGTTACCTGTAATCTCCCCTTTCTTAATGGTGAAGGGAATAACCAGGTCGAAAGGTCGCAGTCCTGCCATGTCCAACCCGTTCACACCTATTAGTGGCCGGTCAGTGGCCTAAACAGGGAAATTTGGAGGAAGCACACATGAGCAGTTAGTGTTGGTCAAGAATGGAGGATGAAACAGTTGGAGGTGACATGCTTCAATGGGAAGAGTGAAGTCCAAACTTAGCTGCACGTTTCCCCTGCCTGGCACAGTACCGCTCTACCCCAGCTCACCGTCTATGCAGAGAATAGAATCCAAATCTGTTTGAATACCCATTAGTGACACCCCCCCCACCCCCACAGTGGAGCCCTGATTTAGAAAAAAGACAGTCAATTTAATAAAAGTTCTGATGGTTCTGAACCTGCAGCACAGTTTGGGCTTAGAAACGAATGTAAAACAAACATCAGATGAAAGGGAGTCTTTGCAGCTAGTTTATCCAAAAACTTGGCAAACCTGGAAAAATGAACTCTGCAAGAGACCATTAGACACGGATCACGGAACACATGAAACTGGCGAGACGAGCACAGAGAAGGTGACCTCCCTGCCACCCACCCAGCTGCGGTGACATTATGGACAACAGATGAATAACCTTATGGGAAGGAGATAGAGTTGGGAGCAAGGAGGAAAGAGAATGGGAAGATGTGAGAGACATCTGGAATGCAAGAATGGATGGACAGAGGTTGAGCCCACCCCCTCCCCAAATTTAAAGGCCATTGGAGACCGAGGGAAAACCCATCTCCAGTGCATCACAAACAGGGAAGGACGTCCCCTTGGAATTCATTGAGAGCTCGTCACCGCAGTAGCAGCCGGATTAAGTGAAGCATCAGCCAGATGTTAGGCCGAGAGACCAACAAAAAGGTGTTTTAGTCTAGTCTGAATTGCAACCATGTAAACGGGAGTGTAAGTGCTTTGCTTGTGAAGGAACATGCAGCGAGACCCGACAAGGACACAAAAGCAAGGCCCTTAAAAGCATGAGGCGTAACCCAGTAGAGGAAGCCATGTGCGTTCCATTCAACCCTTAACGTATCATTCAGCAGAGGCCCCACCAAGTGTGGCCAAGAAGACTTCCCATAACAATGGGATCGTGGGCAGTTAGTACAGACAAGCCAAGCTCTGAGCAGCAAGTAACTTCTTGTTGGAGTATTGAATTCCAGGGTTCTTTCCCGTCCCCCCAATGCCCTGGGAAGGTTCTTCTCCCCGAGTGATACAGTTACTGTTAAAGGAAGGGTACCCAGGGTTGCTGCATGCCAGTGTATGCGTAAGGAGATTCTAACTGCTGCGGAACCATCTGCTGGGACATCATTTGATCGCCGTCAAGAGCCTGCGTTGGAGGTTTAAGCACAGGTTAGTTCACGGTAACGTTACAAAGAAAGCGGCATGTTTATGGTACAACCTGTAAAGGAACGGTAGGTGGAAGGATGGCGTGTGTGCGCTAATCTAAACCAATCACAGAACTCGCAATAAAAACCAAACAGCAGAGTTTCCCTCCCACCCGGATCTAAGAGTCAGGACAAGGACAGCCCAGTAGGGAAGCTTGGACACTGGAATGGATCTGCAAACTCCTGCCAGCAGACTGTATGGGAAAGACATTAGGATGGAAGACCTGGCAGGATTTCATGACCCAAACTTACCATGACCTGGAAGGGACTGTTGGGAATATGCTCTCCTCCAAAGCGCACACAGATGACGTATTTTCCAGGCTGAGGGGCAGTGTAAAAGATGTCGAAGGTGCCATCTGGATTCTCCACGACATCAACATCCACTTCTGTGCCATCCGGGGTGCACACTGTACAGGTGACTTTACCCTTTCCTGCCGCCTTGGCATCAACCGTTATTACAGTCTTCTCTCCGATCTGGATGGTAGGACCAATGCCGGCACCTGGACAGGGTCAAAACAAGGGACCAGGACAAGGCAGCAGAGAGAAAGACAGAGGTAGCCTGGTGAATAAGGTCACAAACCCACGCTGGACCCCAGACATGCACCCAGTCCAACATTCACAGCCAGATCTGGTTCTGCAACGGGTTCAGTACTCAGGAAATGTCAATCCGGGTGGGAAAGGGATTCTCAGCCTTTCCCAAAATACGCGTTTGAACGCCAGATTTTTAGACTCACCAGGAAGAGACTCTGGTCTATTTGCTCCAGTTAACAGGAGCTAAAAACTTTAACTTCTTGTGGCACCAACAGCACAAACTGATCTTCAGACCAAGACCATTTCGCCCCCAACTCAAATCTTACAGTACGACTAATGGAGGGAATTGAGGGAGCGAACTGTACATCCATCGGTTCCTGAACACTGGAAAACTGCATTATGCATTTTCTGGACAGAAGCACTAAGATTTAGAGGCCTATACAGAGCAAGTCACTCAGCAGCACAGAGATGTGGTCACTAGCTTCTGACTGGGGTGAGGGGGAAGGTGTATCCAGCATCAACCTCTGGCTCAGAAAGAAAATAAGAATCCCCTGCCTAGGACTCCGCTTCCAGGCACTTCGGAGAGCCAGTGGAAGAGCCTTCTAAAACCGTGCCTGGTCTCCAAATATTGTGCAGCTTGTGGCAAACACAGCCGTGATTCACTGCCAAAGCACCGGCATACGCAGCTGCCATGGCAATGCCTAAGAACGTATGCTGGCTACTCTCCTGCAAGGATCAGCATCCGCTTCGGAAACCGTGTGCTTACTGGTGCAGTGTCAAGCACTGGAAGCCTTCACTAGTGTGACGGGGGTGGGGGGGGGGGGTGAGTTGTGGGGGGGGAAATTTACATTTCCTGAGGACGGAGGCCCCCGTGAGAACATTTTTGCACGTGGAGCACAAGCAGAGAAGAGCGTGAGGTGCAGAGCCAAGTGCAATTAGAAGGCAGCAGCCAAGCTTACAAGACATTTCATTACAGCGAGCCATGCAAAGCAGCACATGCATGGAAGCCTAGTAACGGGCGGCAGAGGAACACGTCCCACCCAACCCTACGTGTCTTTCCCATCCAGGGAAGTGCATTATGGAGAACGGGCTGGGATACTGGAGAAAACCAAAACCCTGTGTGCACTAGATGGTTTTTAATCTCTGGAATGGACGGGACCAGTGAGGTGTCCAAAATACAGTCTGTGTTGTAGCAATAGGCAAGTGTCTGAAGCTCAACGTATTGAGTGTAGAGTGCTGGTTAAATATCCAGCACTGGCCCTTGTATGTCAAAGGATTTAACATCTGCAGATTTGGGATCAGCCCAGCCCCAAGGGCCAGGACAATATCACTAAATTAGCTGCAATGAGTAGCAAAAGGGAAATGTTACTTCCGTGTGACAAATGGCGCCTCAATGTTTGAATAGCCACCATATTTAATTGGTTTTCATTTCAAGATCCCTTCCAAACTCCATTATACAATCACTTAGGACGAATTATGTTCTAGCAGCTCCCCTCCCCACCACAGGGATCCCCGGCTTATTACATGCCCAATACTAGTCTACAGCATATTCCAACCACCCAGAAAACTACTGCTCTATAGCTTGAAATGCATCATCACACACCCAGCCATTCACAGCCTCACTGCAACCTCACCCAGAAAGCCAGTGGGACAAGGCCGGACTGGGAATATGCATTCAGATCGTTACACTGTTGTACAGTTGGGGTGACAAGATCACTCCGAGTGCTGGCACCGAGCTAGCCATGAAGTGCCTGGGGACATAGCACCTGACAATGGGTTTAAAGCTTTAGAGACTTGACAAACCTACACAAGGTATTTGTAAGACAAAACCCATGCTGCCCTCATGATTGAATCTGTGGTGAACGCATTAGTATAAAGGCTGAACACATGTTCCCAGTCCCATGAATTCTCAGCCCACCTTACCACATACACAGCCCCTGGGCTATTCACAGCTGTTCAAAAACCAGCAAGTACTTTTCCATCCACCATTGGACGGGCCCACGGAGTGAGGTCGTACAGTACCACGGGTCATTGGGCAAGATGCCACGATACATAAAGTCTTGTGTTACAGCATTAATGGATTTAATGCTTGCAAATATAGTAATGATGTCCACCCCCCGATTACAGGTATATACACAGCTGTGAACTCCCAGACACCAACGCGTTGCAGCAGACCACACAGGCAGCAAAATGGCGGAATACCCATTTTAAGACAAACAAAAGTTCAGTTGACACCAGCAAGCAGCTTACCTAGCCCGTGACCTCCGATTGACACTGAGGTGAAAGGGCAAAGAGCAAGGAAAGGTCAAGTGAGACAAGGTGACAAAAACGTGAGGGTAAATAAAGTGCATAACAATAAACGAGATACAATGTAACATCATGACAGGTTATTCCATAAACAGTGTGCAGCGTTGGGGAGTGTGTACGTCAAGAAGCGCAGGGAGGAGGAGAGCAACGGGGCGTTCACAAGAGTCCGAAAGGCATTCCACGCGCTGCCCTACGCTGGGATCCAAGCGGGTTCAGCACTTCACATTAACGCAATACAGAGACACCTACACGCCCCACGTCGTCTGGAACAACGCGCGGCTCACAAAGTGCAAGGATTACAGTTAGTCGCCTGCATTACGTTCTATGCCACGTCTACCAGGCAGTGATCCACTACCGGCATCATTGGAGAGTCAAAGACCATCTTGGTGTTAGTACTTTGTATTTCAGAGTAAAGTTAGATCCACTGGCTAATGAACTATTTAGCTATTCTGTGTTCCTCCCCATTGGGGACCAGAACAGCACCAAGGAACGTTATGGGGAATGGTTTGGGCACAGGCTCTGCTGTAACGAACGTCCGAAACACATTAACATCCAGAGGAAGTCTGACCATCGTACAGATCAGCTTCTGACCATCGTACAGATCAGCTTCTGACCATCGTACAGATCAGCTTCTGACCATCGTACAGATCAGCTTCTGACCATCGTACAGATCAGCTTCTGACCATCGTACAGATCAGCTTCTGACCATCGTACAGATCAGCTTCTGACCATCGTACAGATCAGCTTCTGACCATCGTACAGATCAGCTTCTGACCAAGTCAAACCCCGAGAGTGGAATACCTTACACAGCGGCCGAGCAACCCCAGGATCTTACCTGTCACAGTGCACTTGCTGGCATCGCCTGTGGGCAAGGCACGAATGCGATAAGGTGAATAAGGGATCTCATCGCCCCCATACTTTATGAGGATGGTGTAGCGTCCAGTCATATCAGGCACATAGGACACCGTGTAAGTGCCATCTTGGTTGTCACGGATGGTGGCCTTCTTGGGTTTGCCCTCAGGATCCTGTAGGAGAATGCATGTTAGGTCTGGTGAGAGCGTTGTATAACAAAAAAGTGTACCAGCCAACTCTGCAGATCACACGGCACTTACCGTGATCTGGACAGCAAGCAGGCCTTCACCAGCATCCTTGGCATCAATCGTGAACTCTACTGGTAGGCTGGCTGGCACTCCTGTGGTGTTCAATCCTGGCCCACTGGCTTTCACCTTGCTGGCATCGTGAGTGGGCAAAACCTTTACTTTGAAAGGGCTGGAGGTAAAAGAAGCAGTTGGCACAGATTATTGTGCTGGTTCCAGTCACATCAGGTTCCCTTAAATGTGTAGGAGGCACACAGGACACAACTATTCCAACACAGGGCACAACTATTCCAACACAGGACACAACTATTCCAACACAGGACACAACTATTCCAACACAGGGCACAACTATTCCAACACAGGGCACAACTATTCCATCTGAGCCCTCAGGAGTTCGTGGCTTTGTGGTCAAACGGTTTGTCAGTTACCTGCGGGGAACCTCCTCATCGCCATAATGCACAGAGATGCTGTAGGGACCCTCTCTGCTTGGCACATATTTAACAGTCTGGACTCCTTCTCCATTGTCTACAATGTCCACAGGTTCTACCAAACCTGCCACGGCAAAAAAAATAAACACACAAGTCACCGATTCAGATCCCGGAAACAAGACCAATTAATACAATGGCCAACAAAATGAAGGTAATGTTAAAAACCCTTATAGGGTATTCAACCTTCTGCTCAAATTGTTTTGGGGGATGGTATTCATTTTTCTGTTCTTTGAATTTTATGATCCCATTCATAAATAATCCTTGTAATAAATTCTACACTATGTGCTGATTAATACATACAATTCAAAATGTTGATTTAACTTTAGGTGGCAACTTACCCTTGGGCCCTTGAACTTTGACCTGCAGGGGCGCCACACCAGCCTTGCTCGTGTCCACGCTGAAGGATTGCGGGACATTCGCCCTCACCAGCCCTGGACTCAAGCCCTGACCAGAACATTTCACCTTTGTGCAATCAACGACATCATGGACTGGAACCTTGAAGGGGCTCCCTGCAGAAACATGAGGCGTTAGGGGGGTGTCTGCCCTTCTGATGGGATCAATGCAGCCCAATACCTCAGACATGGTGCAAGGTATGATGGAAAACTACAGAGCAGCTACAAATTGACACAATGTGAAGGGCACGAACAGGGAAGTTTAGAGAAAAGTCACATTGATGAAAGGTGCAGTGTAGTCTTATGTGTTTGGTCTTGGAAAAGATTTGGACTGGTTGGGAAGTTATGGGAAAAGCCTCACCTGGAACTTGGTGTCCACCGTATGTGACATTCAGACTGTAGATGCCCGCCTCATAAGGGATATATTCCACAGAGCAGCTGCCATCTTTGTTATCTGTGCAGGACATCTTTGCTTCGGATGGGCCCTCAACAGCCAAACCCAAACCTCCTGTGCCAGCTCCCCTAAAAAGGGACGGTTATCAAGAGCTTGGGTTAGGACAGACTCTAAACATTGTACTATATAGTGAATGAGTCCTCCAGTGGCGTCATTGGTTTAAATCTCCCTCAAAAGTATTGGGGGACATGTCTCGATGCACATTACACAAGCCCTTTAGAGGACTAGTTCCAGCTCTAGAACACATTGTATGGCGAGTGGATATTCAGCCTCACCTAGTCTCCACTGTGAATTTGTTGGGCTTGTTGGTGGTCCCGCTCTGGATTCCAGGACCGTGAACTCTGACCCGTGTTGGGTCACACCCTTCTGTCACCGGAACCCTGAAGGGACTCTTGGGCACAGGGCTTCCATCATATGACACATCCACCGCATGGAGTCCTGCAGAGAAGGACGTTTAGTACATTCAAAATTAAGCCAATTCACCGCACCAATGTTCAGAAACCAGACCAACTTCTGCTGCCACGCGGCCTGCAACGCCCCAGTGCAACGCAAGCCCCTCTGGCAGTAAGGGTTAATAGTGCCTGGAGCATGGAGCTAAAATCAGCATATCTGCCACTCTGCGCTTCCGCATCTTTGTAAACAATATAATGTTTTGTTCCTTGTCCTCAATCTCTTCCATAACAGGTTTTTGCCCCTTTAGTTTGTTACAAAGGGTTAAGATGTTCCTATATAAAAGCATACTGTTTGGGGTGGGGGGGGGACAGAAACCCCTCCCTGCAAGCTGTCCATGGCCAACAGATTGGATTTACGAGTCATGGCATAAAGTGCATCACTCACCTTCCTCATATGGAGTGTACTCCACTTTGTAGGTACCATCCCCATTGTCCTGCACGTAGGCATCTGTGAAGTTGCCAGATGGGTTGGACACCCTGGTCTTAAGATATGGCCCTCCACTTTTGGAGAGAGCCCGAGCATCCACGTTGAATTCTGTAGTGGCTTCTCTGAAAACGCCTGCAAAGAAGCTAGAATTACAGCTCCATCCTATATCACAAAACTATCCCACGCAACTAAAAGCTTGAAGGACCCCGCTCGTTCAGACACTGACCTTTTCCCTCCACTCCTGGCCCATAGACTTTAACACCAGAAGTATCCACAGCCGGTTTCACCTGCAGTTTGCTGGGGAAGTTTGGCACCGCCTGCCCGCCATACTTAATTGTGATAGTGTAGACTCCGGGGTACAGTGGGATGTAGGTGATTGTGTAGGTTCCATCCCCATTGTCCTGGATGTGCACCTCCGCCTGCATGCCATTGTCCGATATGATTTCTATGGTTAGCTCGGCGCTGCCGGCATTGGAGCAGTCTACGTTGAACTTGCCAGATTCCCCAACCTGAGCTTGTTCCAGCCCTGGGCCAGTGCAGGTCACCTTGGAAGGGTCGAAGCGCGGCTCAATCTTGGCCTTAAAGGGAGAGCCGGGGATGTGAGAGTCAGCAAAGAGGATGTTTATGTTGTAGTCTCCGGGCTCCGTTGGCAGGTAGGACACAGAACAGGTGCTGTCCCCATTGTCCAGACATTCTATTTTGGCCTCGCAAGGACCTTCCACTGTCAGACCTAGGCCTCCCAGCCCTGCCCCTTTAGTGTCGATGGTGAAAGGGGCAGAGGAGCCAACATTGCCTCCTTTCAACCCAGGACCATAAGCCTTAACCTGCAGGACAGAGCAGACAGAGGGAGCTTAAAAAAAAGGCAACTAAACAAGGGAAAGTAAATGACACCATTGTACAGCTTAGTCACGGCTCCAAGCAGCTCAACCACCGGGTGCATGGAATGCAGAGACACAAGACTGAGCCACTGCAGCTCAACCACCGGGTGCATGGCATGTAGAGACACAAGACTGGGTCATTGCAGCTCAACCACCTGGTGCATGGCATGCAGAGACACAAGACTGGGTCACTGCAGCTCAACCACCTGGTGCATGGAATGCAGAGACACAAGACTGGGCCACTGCAGCTCAACCACCGGGTGCATGGCATGCAGAGACAAGACTGGGCCACTGCAGCTCAACCACCGGGTGCATGGCATGCAGAGACAAGACTGGGCCACTGCAGCTCAACCACCTGGTGCATGGAATGCAGAGACACAAGACTGGGCCACTGCAGCTCAACCACCGGGTGCATGGCATGCAGAGACAAGACTGGGCCACTGCAGCTCAACCACCGGGTGCATGGCATGCAGAGACACAAGACTGGGCCACTGCAGCTCAACCACTGGGTGCATGGAATGCAGAGACACAAGACTGGGTCATTGCAGCGCAGTCTTCAGGTTCCTCCAATGAGCACAGGAAGCAGTGACTGCGTATTAATGGTTTGAATAAAAGACATAGCATGTACAAGGCAATTTCAGCTTTAAAAATGGAAGCTTTGCCATTCTAGCAAGACTTGTCAAAACGTTACCCTAGAATAACTGGGCAGATTGTTTGCCCAGTGTTATTCCTGTTCAGCATCGATGTTTGCAGAGGGAGTGATGGCTACACAAGCCTTACCTTGGAGGGGTTGGTGGGAGGGACTCCTTCCACAGGGAACGGGCTGCCTGGCACAGGGACGCCATCATAAGTCACCTCCACCTCATATGGACCTTCCTCCCGGGGGATGAATTTGACGGTGCTGTTGTCAGGACTCAGTCCCGGCTCCACCTTGCAAGGAACGGACTTGCTGGATGGGCCAGTGATTTTGGATGCCACTTTGCCTTGTCCTCCAGCTCCTTTGGATTTTACCGTGAACTCCTGATCTTTACCAACCTCCACTTCTGCAGAGGACAGCGGACATCGGCTTTATGCATTGTACGCAACGCTGCTAAACATTAAATTCGCATCAACCGTAAACTCCCAGCAAACAGGGCAGCCTCATTCCAGATTGCAAAGTCATTTTAGCGTTAATTAATAAAGCTTCTCTGCCAGAAGTTCAACATTGAGACTATATAGAAAGGCCCCTTGGGGTCTGAAACGTCAGCTCCTGTTTGTCAATAACTTTGTCTGGTGCTGAAACTATTCTGGTCTTTTCTTAGACAAAATACACAGTTTATCTAGCAGACACCCTCTGTAGGACACGTCACAGTGTGCAGCATACACACACACGCGGACACGTCACTTAGTGATACACACACACACACTCTGTAGGACACGTCACTTAGTGTGTGACACACACACACAACCACTTATTGTGCAGCATATACACACTTTTTTAATCCCTGTTCTGAACTTGACATTGCAAAGACAGGAAATGTAAAATAGAGATTGGAGGAAGATGGCTAATTGGGCGCGGGTAAAGCCCACCCGGCCTTGTCCCGACTCCCAGAAAATATACAGCCCCCCACAACTCATTAAACGGAGGTGGGAGGTGAATAGCACTGAGAGCAGATTGAGCCCAAACTAGTCGCAAAACCCAAATTATGGCTTCTCTGCACCAACCCATTTACAGCTGGAAGCACTGGTAACATTACAATTCCTTTCAGCTCGGACGGAAACCAGGAGACCCCCCCCACCCCAGAGACCCCCCACCCCAGAGACACCCCCCCCCCACCCCGGAGACACCCCCCCCTCACCCCGGAGACACCCCCCCCTCACCCCGGAGACACCCCCCCCTCACCCCGGAGACACCCCCCCCTCACCCCGGAGACACCCCCCCCTCACCCCGGAGACAAGGAGACACCCCCTCACCCCGGAGACACCCCCCCCCTCACCCCGGAGACACCCTCACCCCGGAGACACCCTCACCCCGGAGACACCCTCACCCCGGAGACAAGGAGACACCCCCTCACCCCGGAGACAAGGAGACACCCCCTCACCCCGGAGACAAGGAGACACCCCCTCACCCCGGAGACAAGGAGACCCCCTCACCCCGGAGACAAGGAAACCCCCTCACCCCGGAGACACCCCCTCACCCCGGAGACACCCCCTCACCCCGGAGACACCCCCTCACCCCGGAGACAAGGAGACCCCCTCACCCCGGAGACAAGGAAACCCCCTCACCCCGGAGACAAGGAGACACCCCCTCACCCCGGAGACACCCCCCCCCTCACCCCGGAGACCCCCTCACCCCGGAGACAAGGAGACACCCCCTCACCCCGGAGACACCCCCCCCTCACCCCGGAGACAAGGAGACACCCTCACCCCGGAGACAGATAAGGAGAGTGAAATAAACTTACTGTCGCCGAGTCCAGAAACTTTAATCTTACTGAGGTCCAGAGTTGGTGCGATGCTCACAGGGAAGGGGCTCTTGGGAATATTGTCACCACCATAAGTCACATTCACGCCCAAATTACCCTGCGGGGGCGGGAAGAGTTAGAAAAAAAAAGTTATAGCGTCTCTCTCTATAACCTACTGTGCAGAAACAGGACTGGTCTCCCCATGTCTGCAGCGCTTCCTCTAACGTGCGACTTGTGTTTGCTGAACACGTGCAGGAAGATACAGGTTACAAAGTGCGGACGTGCGCGAGCGGTAACGCCCAATTCCCACCGGCCTGAACTTTAAGCAGAATAAAAACTTGCAATAAACTAAAACTAGCATTAGTGTGACGTAGGAAGCGTTATTCTGCCCGCGCTGGGGGGGCGGCGGCGTCTCACGGCTCCATCCGGCATCATCCAGGAGACGGAGACCGGGACAGTTACCAGAACCCTACAGATATGGCGGCTTATTCATTGGTGCGATCCCGTGCAGCACCGGCGTTAAACAGGCCTTTCCTCACAGGGTTAAACCTCCGCTAACGCCCGTATTTACTGAGGCCTGGTGTGGCGCAGACATGCAACCTGCCGGCGCGTTACCTGCTGCACTGGGGTGTATTTCACAGTGTAAGAGTTGTCATGGTTATCGATGATATCGAAGTCCCGCACGGCCTCGCCCTTCGCTGGACCAGTGAACTGCACGTCCAGTTTGGCCTTGCCAGCCGCCTTGCTGTTAACCGTGAAGTGGGTGGGCTTCCCGATCTCCACACCTTCAGAAACAATGAAACACGTGTGTGCCAACGTGGTGCAGGTCACACAGCGCGCGGTGCAGGTCACACAGCGCGCGGTGCAGGTCACACAGCGCGCGGTGCAGGTCACACAGCGCGCGGTGCAGGTCACACAGCGCGCGGTGCAGGTCACACAGCGCGCGGTGCAGGTCACACAGCGCCTGCGCGTGGTGCAGGTCACACAGCGCGCGGTGCAGGTCACACAGCGCGCGGTGCAGATCACACAGCGCCTGCGCGTGGTGCAGGTCACACAGCGCGTGGTGCAGATCACACAGCGCGCGGTGCAGATCACACAGCGCCTGCGCGTGGTGCAGGTCACACAGCGCGTGGTGCAGGTCACACAGCGCGTGGTGCAGGTCACACAGCGCGTGGTGCAGGTCACACAGCGCGTGGTGCAGGTCACACAGCGCGTGGTGCAGGTCACACAGCGCGTGGTGCAGGTCACACAGCGCGTGGTGCAGGTCACACAGCGCGTGGTGCAGGTCACACAGCGCGTGGTGCAGGTCACACAGCGCGTGGTGCAGGTCACACAGCGCGTGGTGCAGGTCACACAGCGCGCGGTGCAGGTCACACAGCGCGCGGTGCAGGTCACACAGCGCGCGGTGCAGGTCACACAGCGCGCGGTGCAGGTCACACAGCGCGCGGTGCAGGTCACACAGCGCGCGGTGCAGATCACACAGCGCCTGCGCGTGGTGCAGGTCACAGCGCGCGGTGCAGGTCACACAGCCCCTGCGCGCGGTGCAGGTCACACAGCGCCTGCGCGCGGTGCAGGTCACACAGCGCCTGCGCGCGGTGCAGGTCACACAGCGCCTGCGCGCGGTGCAGATCACACAGCGCCTGCGCGCGGTGCAGATCACACAGCGCCTGCGCGCGGTGCAGATCACACAGCGCCTGCGCGCGGTGCAGATCACACAGCGCCTGCGCGCGGTGCAGGTCACACAGCGCCTGCGCGCGGTGCAGATCACACAGCGCCTGCGCGTGGTGCAGGTCACACAGCGCCTGCGCGTGGTGCAGATCACACAGCGCCTGCGCGTGGTGCAGATCACACAGCGCCTGCGCGTGGTGCAGATCACACAGCGCCTGCGCGCGGTGCAGGTCACACAGCGCCTGCAGGAAGCGGCAGATCACAAAGCGCCTGCGCGTGGTGCAGATCACACAGCGCCTGCAGGAAGCGGCAGATCACAAAGCGCCTGCAGGAAGTGGCAGATCACACAGCGCCTGCAGGAAGCTGCAGATCACACAGCACCTGCAGGAAGCTGCAGATCACACAGCGCCTGCAGGAAGCGGCAGACGCCGTCACAAAAATGTCTACAAACCCTTACAGAACGGCAGATTGTATGGCATGGCTACACAGTCCTATTAGATGCGACAGCTCCAGCCATATCTACACCGTGTCCAACTTACCGCTTCGGTTGAGTCCTGGCCCATCTGCCTTTACTTTGCTTGCATCGTGCGATGGGTCAACTTTGATATGAATGGGGCTCATTGGAGTGGCCTGCAAAACAAAAAAGGGCCACGCGCTCAGAGACACGTCAATAGGGAAGCTCCTAGGTCACTGCATTCAGACTGGCCATGGGGACGATCGTTAAGCAAGGCATGTCCCCCTACAATATCAGCAATGTGCCAGGATAATACCCAATGTACCAGGAACAGAGAGGCCTAGCAGTGCGTAGGTTACCATCGTTACTATATGAACACACAGCAGGGAGTGGAGCAGTCACCTGGCCAGCGAACAGAACCATGATTGTGTAACTCCCGGCTCCGGGGGGGTTGTATTTCACAGTGAATGTGTCGTTATCGTTGCGAATGATGTCAAAGTCGATATCTGCTTCAGCCGAGCCCACAACCCCAGGTGCGCACTTTATTCCAATGCTCACGTCACCTGAGCACAGAACACGGGAGAGGAACAGGAAACAAGGTCACTGAACGTATGGCGTCTGCCGCACTCCCCAGCAGGAGCCACATAAACCACACGTTAAACTTCCGGGCCTTACTGGGGATACCCCAAATACCCCAGCAGCACGTGTGCAAAGATTGCAATGAGGTTAACCCCTTCTCTACCAGATGCCCAACACTTAATGGCTCTTGCCCATTGCAGGTAGCCTCAATGAGAATATAGAAGTCCACTCCCAAGCACAAGGTGCCTCATCTGCTCACCTTGCCCGGCATCGGCACAATCCACGGTGAAGTAGGTGGGTTCATGAGCTTTCAAACCGCTCTTTGCAACACCCGGGCCATAAACCTTCACCTTATTGGGGCGGCTGCCGGCACCAATGTTCATCTGAAGAGAGAAGGAATCGGTTAGCACAGAAAACTTACCGTACGGGGGTAAAACAGGGTAACGGGAAGTGCCGAGGCCTGAGGAACCAGCACCGTTACGTGGGGTGTTTGCACAGTAGCCGTTTATTTTGCCTAATGCGCAGGGGTAATTATGAATGCCAATAGCAATATACTTTGGTCACGGTTACACCATCTGTGACCAGTATAAAGCTCAGCTCCTAAGAACATGGTCAGTGAGCGGGGATAGTATTTTAGAAGATTCACCCCACTCGGCCCATAAAGGGGATGTTAGACCAAGAATTGTTCTGGCCCGGCACCGTAGGGAAGTGTGCGGTCTGCACATGGTAACAACCGCAGCAAAGCAGAGTGCCGCTGGGAGAGACGGTTAGACCAGTGGGAGAAGCCACCAAGCACCGACACCGGGCATCATACCACACGCACCGACACCGGGCACCATACCACACGCACCGACACCGGGCACCATACCACACGCACCGACACCGGGCACCATGCCACACGCACCGACACCGGGCACCATGCCACACGCACCGACACCGGGCACCATACCACACGCACCGACACCGGGCATCATACCACACGCACCGACATCGGGCATCATACCACACGCACCGACACCGGGCACCATGCCACACGCACCGACACCGGGCATCATACCACACGCACCGACACCGGGCACCATGCCACACGCACCGACACCGGGCACCATGCCACACGCACCGACACCGGGCATCATACCACACGCACCGACACCGGCCACCATGCCACACGCACCGACACCGGGCATCATGCCACACGCACCGACACCGGGCATCATACCACACGCACCGACATCGGGCATCATGCCACACGCACCGACACCGGGCATCATACCACACGCACCGACACCGGGCATCATACCACACGCACCGACACCGGCCACCATGCCACACGCACCGACACCGGGCACCATACCACACGCACCGACACCGGGCACCATACCACACGCACCGACACCGGGCATCATACCACACGCACCGACACCGGGCACCATGCCACACGCACCGACACCGGGCACCATGCCACACGCACCGACATCGGGCATCATACCACACGCACCGACACCGGGCACCATGCCACACGCACCGACACCGGGCATCATACCACACGCACCGACATCGGGCATCATACCACACGCACCGACACCGGGCACCATGCCACACGCACCGACACCGGGCATCATACCACACGCACCGACACCGGGCACCATGCCACACGCACCGACACCGGGCATCATACCACACGCACCGACACCGGGCACCATGCCACACGCACCGACACCGGGCACCATACCACACGCACCGACACCGGGCATCATACCACACGCACCGACACCGGGCACCATGCCACACGCACCGACACCGGGCACCATGCCACACGCACCGACACCGGGCACCATGCCACACGCACCGACACCGGGCACCATGCCACACGCACCGACACCGGGCACCATGCCACACGCACCGACACCAGGCATCATACCACACGCACCGACACCGGGCATCATGCCACACGCACCGACACCGGGCATCATGCCACACGCACCGACACCGGGCACCATACCACACGCACCGACACCGGGCACCATACCACACTCCGGCACTCACTAATGCAAGGTGCCACTGGATTGGCACGAGAGGTTTTCTAGACACCTGGTAAACCCCGGCGATAATCCAGACTTCCAATCCCCACATGTTCCTGTTCAATGATCTTAACCCTCGTTTTGAACGGGATGCAAGAAAGGGTTAAGGAGGGGCGGCTGCCTGGGACTCACCCTGAAGGGGCTGTTGGGGATGTTCACACCTCCCCAGGACACCAGGACGGTGTGTTTAAGGGGTTTCTTGGGCAGGTAGGTGCAGCTGTAAGTCCCGTTGCCATTATCCTTTGTTGTGACTTCTACAGGGGTTCCCTCGGCATCCTGCGAGGGAAAGGGCAGACGTGAGGGCGGCTTCCAAGAGGCGGTCATGTGACCAGTTAAAGGGACCGGCGGGACGCACGCACGCACCTGCATGGACACATTGAGAGGCGCTTTGCCTCCAAGTTTGGCATCAACCGTGAACTCTGCTGGTTTGTTTATGGACAGCCCGGTGTTTTCCAGTCCAGGACCGTACGCCTTCACCTGCAAAAGCCCAAGGAAAGCAGCAATTTAACCTGTTCTCTGCCAGAGTGGCCTGCAACACATTGTCAGGCAATGCCATCGGCCACACTGGCAAGGGAAGAGTTAAGTAACCTACGCTAGGAGAATGGGATCTTAATCTAGCTTTCAAATCAGATGCGGCACCACCATATTGTTACCAAACACCCTGATCTCAAGTCACCGCCCAGTTACACAGTGTAACCAGCTCCCATTACCTTCTCTCACCCAGTTACAGTGTAACCAGCTCCCATTACCTTCTCTCACCCAGTTACAGTGTAACCAGCTCCCATTACCTTCTCTCACCCAGTTACACAGTGTAACCAGCTCCCATTACCTTCTCTCACCCAGTTACACAGTGTAACCAGCTCCCATTACCTTCTCTCACCCAGTTACAGTGTAACCAGCTCCCATTACCTTCTCTCACCCAGTTACAGTGTAACCAGCTCCCATTACCTTCTCTCCCCCAGTTACACAGTGTAACCCGCTCCCATTACCTTCTCACCCAGTTACAGTGTAACCCGCTCCCATTACCTTCTCTCACCCAGTTACAGTGTAACCCGCTCCCATTCCCTTCTCTCACCCAGTTACAGTGTAACCAGCTCCCATTACCTTCTCTAACCCAGTTACACAGTGTAACCAGCTCCCATTCCCTTCTCTCACCCAGTTACAGTGTAACCAGCTCCCATTACCTTCTCTCACCCAGTTACAGTGTAACCAGCTCCCATTACCTTCTCTCACCCAGTTACAGTGTAACCCGCTCCCATTACCTTCTCTCACCCAGTTACAGTGTAACCAGCTCCCATTACCTTCTCTCACCCAGTTACAGTGTAACCAGCTCCCATTACCTTCTCTCACCCAGTTACAGTGTAACCAGCTCCCATTACCTTCTCCCCCCCAGTTACACAGTGTAACCAGCTCCCATTACCTTCTCTCACCCAGTTACACAGTGTAACCAGCTCCCATTACCTTCTCTCACCCAGTTACAGTGTAACCAGCTCCCATTACCTTCTCTCACCCAGTTACAGTGTAACCCGCTCCCATTCCCTTCTCTCACCCAGTTACAGTGTAACCTGCTCCCATTACCTTCTCCCCCCCAGTTACACAGTGTAACCAGCTCCCATTACCTTCTCTCACCCAGTTACACAGTGTAACCAGCTCCCATTACCTTCTCTCACCCAGTTACAGTGTAACCAGCTCCCATTACCTTCTCACCCAGTTACACAGTGTAACCAGCTCCCATTACCTTCTCTCACCCAGTTACACAGTGTAACCAGCTCCCATTACCTTCTCTCACCCAGTTACACAGTGTAACCAGCTCCCATTACCTTCTCACCCAGTTAGTGTAACCAGCTCCCATTACCTTCTCACCCAGTTACAGTGTAACCAGCTCCCATTACCTTCTCTCACCCAGTTACTGTGTAACCAGCTCCCATTACCTTCTCTCACCCAGTTACAGTGTAACCAGCTCCCATTACCTTCTCTCACCCAGTTACACAGTGTAACCAGCTCCCATTACCTTCTCTCACCCAGTTACAGTGTAACCAGCTCCCATTACCTTCTCACCCAGTTACACAGTGTAACCAGCTCCCATTACCTTCTCTCACCCAGTTACAGTGTAACCAGCTCCCATTCCCTTCTCTCACCCAGTTACAGTGTAACCAGCTCCCATTACCTTCTCTCACCCAGTTACAGTGTAACCCGCTCCCATTACCTTCTCTCACCCAGTTACAGTGTAACCAGCTCCCATTACCTTCTCTCACCCAGTTACAGTGTAACCCGCTCCCATTACCTTCTCTCACCCAGTTACAGTGTAACCAGCTCCCATTACCTTCTCTCACCCAGTTACAGTGTAACCAGCTCCCATTACCTTCTCTCACCCAGTTACACAGTGTAACCAGCTCCCATTACCTTCTCTCACCCAGTTACAGTGTAACCAGCTCCCATTACCTTCTCTCACCCAGTTACAGTGTAACCAGCTCCCATTCCCTTCTCTCACCCAGTTACAGTGTAACCCGCTCCCATTACCTTCTCTCACCCAGTTACAGTGTAACCAGCTCCCATTACCTTCTCTCACCCAGTTACAGTGTAACCAGCTCCCATTACCTTCTCTCACCCAGTTACAGTGTAACCCGCTCCCATTACCTTCTCTCACCCAGTTACAGTGTAACCAGCTCCCATTACCTTCTCTCACCCAGTTACAGTGTAACCCGCTCCCATTCCCTTCTCTCGCCCAGTTACAGTGTAACCCGCTCCCATTACCTTCTCTCACCCAGTTACAGTGTAACCAGCTCCCATTACCTTCTCTCGCCCAGTTACAGTGTAACCAGCTCCCATTACCTTCTCTCACCCAGTTACAGTGTAACCCGCTCCCATTACCTTCTCTCACCCAGTTACAGTGTAACCCGCTCCCATTACCTTCTCTCACCCAGTTACAGTGTAACCAGCTCCCATTACCTTCTCTCACCCAGTTGCACAGTGTAACCAGCTCCCATTACCTTCTCTCACCCAGTTACAGTGTAACCAGCTCCCACTACCTTCTCTCACCCAGTTACACAGTGTAACCAGCTCCCATTACCTTCTCTCACCCAGTTACAGTGTAACCAGCTCCCATTACCTTCTCTCACCCAGTTACAGTGTAACCAGCTCCCATTCCCTTCTCTCACCCAGTTACACAGTGTAACCAGCTCCCATTACCTTCTCTCACCCAGTTACAGTGTAACCAGCTCCCATTACCTTCTCACCCAGTTACAGTGTAACCCGCTCCCATTACCTTCTCTCACCCAGTTACAGTGTAACCAGCTCCCATTACCTTCTCACCCAGTTACAGTGTAACCCGCTCCCATTACCTTCTCTCACCCAGTTACAGTGTAACCCGCTCCCATTACCTTCTCTCACCCAGTTACACAGTGTAACCAGCTCCCATTACCTTCTCTCACCCAGTTACAGTGTAACCAGCTCCCATTACCTTCTCTCACCCAGTTACAGTGTAACCAGCTCCCATTACCTTCTCTCACCCAGTTACAGTGTAACCAGCTCCCATTACCTTCTCTCACCCAGTTACAGTGTAACCAGCTCCCATTACCTTCTCTCACCCAGTTACAGTGTAACCAGCTCCCATTACCTTCTCTCACCCAGTTACAGTGTAACCAGCTCCCATTACCTTCTCTCACCCAGTTACAGTGTAACCCGCTCCCATTACCTTCTCTCACCCAGTTACAGTGTAACCAGCTCCCATTCCCTTCTCACCCAGTTACAGTGTAACCCGCTCCCATTACCTTCTCTCACCCAGTTACAGTGTAACCAACTCCCATTACCTTCTCACCCAGTTACACAGTGTAACCAGCTCCCATTACCTTCTCTCACCCAGTTACAGTGTAACCCGCTCCCATTACCTTCTCACCCAGTTACAGTGTAACCAGCTCCCATTACCTTCTCTGACCCAGTTACAGTGTTCCCATTACCTTCTCTGGGTAGAAGTCTTTGGGTGCTGCTTTGATATCGGCCATGAAGGGGCTGAGTTTGATGTCGTCGTTGTTGCAGAGGACGTGGACGGCGTATTCACCGGCTTCCAGCGGCCAGTAACGCACGTCACATGACCCGTCTC
This sequence comes from Ascaphus truei, assembly GCF_040206685.1. Lineage (NCBI taxonomy): Eukaryota > Metazoa > Chordata > Amphibia > Anura > Ascaphidae > Ascaphus > Ascaphus truei. The sequence goes on from NC_134503.1 coordinate 866,048, forward strand.
CCTTATCATCACATTCAATCTTAGCCTGAGAGGGGCCTTCCACCGAGAACCCTGCGCAGGAGGAGGAGCTGTCAGTCCAAGCAGGGAACAGCACCCGACACGCTTTTATGTTACACCATAAATTAGTCAGACCCATTAATGCCAGACTGGTTAGAAACCCCAGGGAAAGACGAGACTAAGAGCGGTCTAATGATGTAACGTGCGGTCAAAAGAGCGAGAGGCAGGTCTGGTTTTTAAAGCAAAGTGGGTCTGAAAAGACATTAGGAAATCAGGCAGCGGATGCGGGGATTCTCGGACACGTCCTGGAGTTTCTCCTATTTTGTACAACCCAATGTTTATGGTTTAATTAGAATGCCTTCACCGACAGATTGTAGGGTACCTCTGTTTGTGAACCAATCACCATATATAGCTATAGATTGTTAGATGGTTTTCACATTTCAAGAAGAGACTTAAACATAAAAAATAAAAAGTGCATCCAAACGAGCCGTGCAGCTCGTTAAACTATTACATGAACATCAAAGGCTGGAGACCGACGAGAAGGCGACACACATCCGTCCGTCCAGCACCGATCTCACAGCACAATACTGTATTTATAGCATGTGTTACCAGGAGGCACTACACAGGGTTACCGCTCGCTCTCACGTATGTCCTGGGCACAGGGTTAAGATAGACGGACCTTGTGCATGGACACAGCTCCCACAAACAGACCATCTCCCGAAAGGGCAGATTTAGAAAACGCTCCATAGTCCTACGGACTGGCACTCACCCAATGGGCCCACGTCATCTCCGATGGCTTCCACCACGAAGTCAGCCGACTTTCCAACAACACCTCCTTCCAGCCCAGGGCCCCATGCCCGAACCTTCTGCTGCCCGCACTCTGTGCCAACCTTCACCTCAAACGGACTGAAGAAGAGGAACAGGTTTTATTAAAGTACAACGCACCTGTGGCACAACATTGCAAGCATACGAGGAGTATGGAACATGGCCTAACCTCCGGGGGATGTTCTGCCCGCCCCAAGTGATGGTAACTATATAGTTGCCAGGGGCAGTTGGGTAATATTCAAACCAGTATACTCCGTCTCCCAGGTCCTTCTGCTTCACACGTTCCTCAGCACCCTCTGCAGAAAAAACAAAGCGTGCGGTCAGTCACCTCACAGCGATGCGCTCGGACAGCACCACATAACGGACTGTCAGGCGCTCAGCGCGGGGACCAGAAACCATTGCGGTCACTGGAAGTGCAAGACATGCGCCACCGCAGCAGCAGTTACACACTGGAACCTGGCAGCAGGAGGGGGGCATTTCAATAAAGCATTGTCAGGGTCCTTTTGTGGTATTAAAGAGACCTTGAAACTTATAGGCTGGTCCCATAAATGCCATCCCCAAAAAGACAAGGGTTCGGTTTCTAGAAAGCTCCATTCAAGAAACATTCTTTTCCAGAATACAATTGTGACAGCTTATGCTATTAAAATGGCTGCCATCTACAAAGAATGGCTCATCTAGATTGGTATATATGGCTTTTCCATCCATGCCAGTCGGTGCTGCATGGTATATATGGCCTTGGCATCCATGCCAGTCTGTGCTGCATGGTATATAGGGCTTTAGCATCCATGCCAGTCTGCGCTGCATGGTATATAGGGCCTTGGCATCCATGCCAGTCTGTGCTGCATGGTATATATGGCCTTGGCATCCATGCCAGTCTGTGCTGCATGGTATATAGGGATTTGGCATCCATGCCAGTCTGCGCTGCATGGTATATATGGCTCATGCATCTGGAAGAAGCTGAAATGACACGTTCCACTCACTTGGTCCCTTGACCACAACCTTCAGTTCCCCACTTCCTGCTCCTTTGGTGTAGACCTTGAAGTCCGCCGTCTCCTTCACACGCACACCCTTTGGCTGCAGGCCACGGCCCACGGCACGGCACGAGGTGGGGTTGCAAGCTGAAATAAGAGAGTGCACTTTAGAGAGGGGGCACATCGGTTAACGGGGGGGCACATCGGTTAACGGGGGGACCCTGGAACCCCAACCAAGCAATACCAAAACCAAGCAGGAAAATAACCAGAAAAGTTTGGAAGAGCAGATGGAACAGCTCCGGATCGTTAGAAACCAGGAGATATTCTACTGGATATATCAGAAATACGGGTATGAAGAACCTCAACTGTGATCTGAAAACGCAACTCCATGCACACAGACGCTGCCCCGACGCAAGCTCCCGGCGCAGGAGCAAGCCCCCGACACAGACGCTGCCCCAACGCAAGCTCCCGGCGCAGGCGAAAGCCCCCGACACAGGCGCTGCCCCGACGCAAGCTCCCGGTGCAGGCGCAAGCCCCCGACACAGGCGCATCTAGGAATACTTCATTTTGGTCGGCTCTTCCGCAGATTTTACCAAACAGACTCGTGTGCGAGAGCTTTTATCTGCCAGAAGGCTGGTTCTCCGTGGTCCTAATGGCTTCTATACACTACACAGGATTCATTTTTCATGCTTCTTCACTGCAAGGCACCCCAATGCGGAGCATGCACCCCCCTCTACCCCACCCCCCACGGGTATGGGATGAGAACCCTAGTTCTGTGCACCATGCAATATATATATGTGCCTTTGCAGTCCTTCAGTCTAAACATTCAGTGTACACACACCCCAATAAACAGTCTCATGCACATGTACCGTAAGGACCTCCAGTCTCGCTCCCCTGAGATAGCAGGGGAGGACGCCGCAGGAAGTGACATCAGCAAAGTCCAGCCAGCCGACAGCCTTCCACAAGCTGAGGCATGAGGGAGAGAGGGAGAGACAGGGACAGGAAGAAGAGGGAAATGCAAGAACCATATAAAGCGAGAGAAAGGTTTCAGGGGAAAGGACAGGAGAAGTAACGGTGCCCCGCCTCATACCGAGACGCACAGAGCCTCCGAGAGATGGCCGGAAGGATTCAGAGCCAGGTGGTCAGCGACAAGCTCTGGTAACCAGACTGGCTTGTACAAGAACACTTATATTTTAACACTTTCACTGCCATAGTGACCTGTGAGGTAAAGCGGCAGCACCGGCGCCGAGCTCAATAAGGTGCAGCCACCCCGTCATGAAGCAGCATTTGTACAATGGCCCAGAATGGGAGCGGCAGCAGCTTATTGTAACCGGCGCCTGTCCGGTGCCCAGCGCCGGCGGGACAGAACCACACCTTGCCCGATGGTGACCGTGTAGGGACTCTTTGGGATCTGCGCGGTGGCGAAGGTGATGTAGATGGTATAGACGCCCTCCATGGTGGGTTTGTAAGTGCAGCGGTACGTGCTGCTGCCTTTATCCTCCACCTGAACGTCCACAGTGTCCTTCCTTCCGTTGGGGTCCTGGATAGTCACGTCAACCTCTCCAACCCCAGCACCTGCAGGGAGCACGAGGAAGGTGAAGGGGTGACCAGGGTAACCATGTTACCGTAGGAGCTACAATGGGTTAATCCCAGCACTGGGTTCCTGTCAGGAGGTGTGTGTCATGTAATCCCTTTTGCTCTATATCCGGCGTTTCATTTGTTATGCTACACGTAAAGAAAAAACCCGCACAGCTCGAGTATTAAATGAACCACGTTGTGACCGGATGGGGACGTAATTGTATACAGGAGAAAAGGAACCCAGTCTTCAAGCACTCTGTCTCGACTCGATGTATAATTGTAATGTTAAAATACTTTATAAGTTAACAATGAATAAAAAAAGGGGGGTTAAAATAAAATTAAATAGTATGATTCAACAGCACGTGACTATCTTGGTAACCCAGCTATGGCTAGGTGGGTAGATAGTAATAGGGAGATCCCTAATAGATATTCGGATCTAGTGCTATGTATATAGCTACCTAGAGATATAGGAAAGGAGCCAAGGTGAACCCACCCGGGAGAGGTTATGTCTTAATATGGATGTATCAGGGCGTGTAGTATAACGCGCTTTATTGATAAACTTTATGTAGTGTGTGCGTAAACACACTTTGGCACTTTATGTAGTGTGTGCGTAAACACACTTTGGCATTTGTTAAGTAGATGTATATAAAGGAGGTTGTGGGTCATTTGTGCTCCGGACAAAGTGACGCTGTGTCCCCCCGAAACGCAGTGCTCGTTTCTGTACCCTACATATAATATTGCCGTGCGGTTTGCGCATATTCAGACACCAGTCCTGTTTGTTGCTACATGGAATTTGTTTACTGTAGGACGTAAACCGGGAGGGTGGGGAGATGGGGGGGGATTAGGTTGACCAATTTGTAAAGCGCCCGCTCTCAGGAAATATTAAAAACGTTAAACAGCGCCCAACTTATCATCAAGGCTCTTCCTCTCCCCCACACATCCCTTTGTTGGGCTCAGCGGTCCCCTTCTCACCTGCGGTGAAGATCTCAAAGTAGGTGGGCTTGTTTGCAATGTTGCCGCTGGGCTCCAGGCCGGGACCCTGGGCGGTCACCTTGCTGGCATCACCGTGAGATTTGTCCACATTCACCTCGAACGGGCTTTTTGCGATGTGCTGACCAGCAAACAGGACGGTCACCTGCCCGTGAGGAGAGAATCACGCAGTGAGCACGCCAGCTGCCTTTATATTAAAAACGGAGGTGCCAACCACCATCCAAACACATGTGCCACGTGTGCCCAATCCCATCGCTGCTGGACAGGCGTGTAACGTTGTTTAGAGCAGCTCTCCATACCAAACCCCCCAATGGTGACCGCACACCTCACCTTGTGCATCCCGGTCACTTTTGGAATGTAGTAGACAGAGAAGGTTCTGTTCTTGTCGTTGTTCGCAGTCACCTTGGCCTGGAGAAAAAGTGGGGCAGGTTTAGAGACTCTGCAGCACAAAGATTTTCTATAACACGGTACTTTCTATACAACACTGGGCCACAACCAACCACTCATTGGGGGAACCTTGGAGTTTGCTGTATACAAGGATTACCTTTAATGGACCAACACGAGTTCCTACCGCACAGAGCTTTCCAAGCCCAACAGGTCAGTGTATTTACACCTGTGAACTTATGAAAGATCTGTACTACAATCTAGAAAACCCACCCATGCTCGGCTAGTAAGGGGTGTTCCACCAAATGTACAGTGATTACCAACAGCTGCAACGTCCCATGTATATGGCACAGCGGGACCCTGTGGCGGTGCAGGAGACAGTAGAAGATAGCAGACAGTTATAAAAAGGACTCTGGCAATTACCTCTTCTCTGTGCCCGGCAGGGTCTTCCACGTATACCAGGACCTCCCCCTGTCCAGCGCTGATTGTTTCCACTGTGAATTCGGCACGCTTCTTCACCATGTTACCAGTTGGTTCAATGCCTGTGAGAAAGAAAACAGTTTCATGGAGCCGACAAGTGTCCAAAAGTCTCCTTTCAAGAGTATCCAGACAAACCATCTCCAGTGAAACAGCTCGCTCACCTGGTCCATAAGCCCGTGCCTTCTTGGGGTTCAGTTTGGGCCTGAGGGGGGCCCCAGGCTTCAGCTTGGCTTTTGGGAACTGGGACAGGTAAGTCATGACAGAATGCTCATCCACGTTGGGATCCACAATCTCTTCAGGGGTAATCACCTGTTAGACAAGGTCACGTTAAACCCAAGTGAAAGCATAGCCTGACCCATTATGGGTTTCTTTTTGTTTTTTATAGTCCATGAGGGGGACATTATCCTCAGAACGGACATTGGATAAAGTGGTTGCAGAATGGAGTGAGACCACCTCACCCTTCAGAAATAGGTGTGAAGCCATCAGTGTGAAGGAAACCCTGGCACATGAGGACAGTGTGTAGACAATGTATCCAGAACACCCATGGGAAGGAGAACAGGAAGTTCCCCGAAATGTTGCTCAATGGCTACCAGCACCATACAGTGTGGTGAAAGTACCGCTATCCGGTTCGGACCTCTCCACACTATAGGAAACACTTATCTGGACCCAAGAGTTACGGTCATTGTAAAGCCGGAGAATCAATTCTCCCAAGGTCACCAGATGGGTCTCACACCCAATTCCTGTGGCCACAGAAAGTGGTTAAACCAGTGTGACTTGTGCCCACACACGTGGCATTCCCATGAGGTTTGGGATGGGGGAAGCAAACCGTTCCATGTTCTACTCCCTTTTCTGAATGAGACACATGGACAAGAGACCCAGAATGCAACGCAGGAAGCCATCATTACCAAAGACTGACAGCAGATTTGCCCATTTTCCCAGCAGCTGCAATAGCTCAGACCCCATTTGATCCTTGACCCTTTTGTATTCAGTCTTATGTCCATCCCAAGCCTGTTTGAATTCCCTGGCTGTATTATCCCCTGCCACCTCTGTTGGGAGGCCTTTCTATGTATCCACCAACCTTTGTCAAGTAGTTCCAGACAGTCCTCCTTATCCTGCCACCCTACAGCGGCAGGGAATGACCGTGTTATAGGACCTCTCTACTGTACTTTGTTGAAACCATTTGTGACAATTTATCAAATCTCTTACAGACCCTAAACTGCACATAAGGTCCTGGAATCTTTCCTGATGTCTTGTGCTAGATCCTGCACCATCCGAGGTCACCATGCATGGATAGTCTTCAGAGAACGGCAAGAACAGCAAGAACACCCCCCAGGTGACACGCAAGCTCCCATGAAGGGATTGCAATGGAATGTGTATAGCAAGGTGTAGTCAACAGCAAATGCTCTGACCTCCGTGGAGCGCATGGAGATAAGGAGAAGGCCTTCTGCAGACACCCACCTGAGGGATTCCCAGCCAGTCGTCTGCCTGCTGCATGGCCTCGCGTGCATTATCCACAGGTTTGCTGGAGTCCCAGGAGTCCCAATCAGGACAGAGACCTGCGAGGGAAACAGCAGCATTGTCAGGCCTGGCGACCACAAGACAACGCAGGTACATACCCCACTATTACACGGCATTGCCAACGTGCTCTTGGCCCCTTTTGGCTGTAAAGGTGTTAACGGCCTCAATTCACAAATCCCCTAAAATCTCCCCATTCGTTTTCTCCCAGTCACTTTACTCCCAATTGTAGGCAGTTCTGCCCCCATCTCCTAAACCGGCGGAGTTGGTGTATACACCAAGTGGTCTGGGATGGTTTCAATACAAGCGCTTTGCATTCGGTTGTGCCCTGCATCCTACAGACTCTTTAACCAATAGGACACGGTAGAGCAGAGAGTTGTGGTAGATTGTAACTCACCTGGAGCACAGCTATCCACCAGGGCACCCAGAGCCCGGCCGCTCTGCCAATCTCTGCTGAAGTTTGTGACGGGAAGCTGGGGCAGCTTGTTCTGGATCCATCCCAGGAGCCTCTGCTTTGGTGTCTGCTTCTTGACCTCTTCGTCCTCCTCTTCATCCCACATGGGCATGGAGATGGAATAGTGCAGAATGAGGGTCCAGATGAGGCCCAAGATGAGCTTGAGGTTGCCATCCACAATGGCTTTGCTGTCTGCAAGACAAGACCCAACATGTTGACTAGGCCTCACACGGCTTGGGTGATCAGCCCAGGCCCACCTAGCAGGAAACCAACACTAGCATTAAACCAGAGCCGGGCAGAGGGGGGAGAGTGCGGGTCTGCACAATTACCAGATTGTAATGCCACACACGTGGGGCACGAGAGGTCCGCCACCCACATTATAAAACCTTGTACTGTAGGGCCCTACAGCACCAAATGGGTTAATGGGTACGTAGTCTACAGCAGGGGTCTCAACTCCAGGCCTCAAGCCCCCCACAGGTCAGGATCACTTCAGTCCTGGTGGCTCAATCAGCCCCTGCTTCAGCACAGGTGGCTCAGACTTTGGACTGAGCCACCTGTGCTGAAGCTGGGATATCCTAAAAACCTGACCTTTTGGCAGGGCGGGGGCTTGAGCAGCCCTGGCTTAGTGTTAGGGGACGGTGTTTGCGGGAGCGTTGTAGTGCGGATCCTCAGTCACGGTTACAGAACTAGACATAACACCAGCGCTTACCCAAGGCTGCACACGGAGCGGAGAGACAGCAAGTCTGCCTGGGTAACATGTCCCAGGGAGGATAAATACCCTGCAGGACACTCCATGCGTGTGGCCTGCAGCGTCACACTGCAGGGAGTGGGCTGCCCTAGCGCCTGCAGCGCACTGCAACGTCACACCGCAGGGAGTGGGCTGCCGCAGCGCCTGCAATGTTACACCGCAGGGAGTGGACTGCCGCAGCGCCTGCAGCGTCACACCGCAGGGAGTGGGCTGCCGCAGCGCCTGCAGCGCACTGCAACGTCACACCGCAGGGAGTGGGCTGCCACAGCGCCTGCAACGTCACACCGCAGGGAGTGGGCTGCCACAGCGCCTGCAACGTCACACCGCAGGGAGTGGGCTGCCACAGCGCCTGCAACGTCACACCGCAGGGAGTGGGCTGCCGCAGCGCACTGCAACGTCACACCGCAGGGAGTGGGCTGCCGCAGCGCACTGCAACGTCACACCGCAGGGAGTGGGCTGCCGCAGCGCACTGCAACGTCACACCGCAGGGAGTGGGCTGCCGCAGCGCACTGCAACGTCACACCGCAGGGAGTGGGCTAGCGCAGCGTCACACCGCAGGGAGTGGGCTGCCCCAGCGCCTGAACGCAAAGCACCGGCCCCTCACACACAGATTAAGGGAGCTTCATTTCTAGTAATCAGTTCTCCGAAAAGAACAGACAATTTTACCCCAAAACGTAAATTTGTTGTGTTTTTTGCTTTCAAATATTGCTAGTTAATCATTTGAAACCCATCTCCACTGGTTAGAGTTCCCGCCCAGTGACACCCCGATACTAAAGGTCGGATCCCGGGTGGGTTATCCAAGGACCCCACCACCCAAACGTTACGCAGAAGTGAATGGACCTGTTCTACGAGCGAGGGCGCGATACAGAGCAGACTGGCTCCCGAGCGAGGGCGCGATACAGAGCAGACTGGCTCCCGAGCGAGGGCGCGATACAGAGCAGACTGGCCCCCGAGCGAGGGGGCGCGATACAGAGCAGACTGGCTCCCGAGCGAGGGCGCGATACAGAGCAGACTGGCCCCCGAGCGAGGGCGCGATACAGAGCAGACTGGCCCCCGAGCGAGGGGGCGATACAGAGCAGACTGGCCCCCGAGCGAGCGCGCGATACAGAGCAGACTGGCCCCCGAGCGAGGGTGCGATACAGAGCAGACTGGCCCCCGAGCGAGGGTGCGATACAGAGCAGACTGGCCCCCGAGCGAGGGTGCGATACAGAGCAGACTGGCCCCCGAGCGAGGGGGCGCGATACAGAGCAGACTGGCCCCCGAGCGAGGGCGCGATACAGAGCAGACTGGCTCCCGAGCGAGGGCGCGATACAGAGCAGACTGGCTCCCGAGCGAGGGCGCGATACAGAGCAGACTGGCCCCCGAGCGAGGGCGCGATACAGAGCAGACTGGCCCCCGAGCGAGGGGGCGCGATACAGAGCAGACTGGCTCCCGAGCGAGGGGGCGATACAGAGCAGACTGGCCCCCGAGCGAGGGCGCGATACAGAGCAGACTGGCTCCCGAGCGAGGGCGCGATACAGAGCAGACTGGCTCCCGAGCGAGGGCGTGATACAGAGCAGACTGTCCCCCGAGCGAGGGGGCGCGATACAGAGCAGACTGGCTCCCGAGCGAGGGCGCGATACAGAGCAGACTGGCCCCCGAGCGAGGGCGCGATACAGAGCAGACTGGCTCCCGAGCGAGGGCGCGCGATACAGAGCAGACTGGCCCCCGAGCGAGCGTGCGATACAGAGCAGACTGGCTCCCGAGCGAGGGGGCGCGATACAGAGCAGACTGGCTCCCGAGCGAGGGGGCGCGATACAGAGCAGACTGGCTCCCGAGCGAGGGCGCGATACAGAGCAGACTGGCCCCCGAGCGAGGGCGCGATACAGAGCAGACTGGCTCCCGAGCGAGGGGGCGCGATACAGAGCAGACTGGCTCCCGAGCGAGGGGGCGATACAGAGCAGACTGGCCCCCGAACGAGGGGGCGCGATACAGAGCAGACTGGCCCCCGAACGAGGGGGCGCGATACAGAGCAGACTGGCCCCCGAGCGCGCGATACAGAGCAGACTGGCTCCCGAGCGAGGACGCGATACAGAGCAGACTGGCCCCCGAGCGAGGGCGCGATACAGAGCAGACTGGCCCCCGAGCGAGGGCGCGATACAGAGCAGACTGGCCCCCGAGCGAGGGAGCGCGATACAGAGCAGACTGGCCCCCGAGCGAGGGGGCGCGATACAGAGCAGACTGGCCCCCGAGCGCGCGATACAGAGCAGACTGGCTCCCGAGCGAGGGGGCGCGATACAGAGCAGACTGGCTCCCGAGCGAGGGCGCGATACAGAGCAGACCGGCTCCCGAGCGAGGGGGCGCGATACAGAGCAGACCGGATCCCGAGCGAGGGGGCGCGATACAGAGCAGACCGGCTCCCGAGCGAGGGGGCGCGATACAGAGCAGACCGGCTCCCGAGCGAGGGGGCGCGATACAGAGCAGACTGGCCCCCGAGCGAGGGGGCGATACAGAGCAGACTGGCTCCCGAGCGAGCGCGCGATACAGAGCAGACTGGCCCCCGAGCGAGGGGGCGATACAGAGCAGACTGGCCCCCGAGCGAGGGGGCGCGATACAGAGCAGACTGGCCCCCGAGCGAGGGCGCGATACAGAGCAGACTGGCCCCCGAGCGAGGGCGCGATACAGAGCAGACTGGCTCCCGAGCGAGGGGGCGCGATACAGAGCAGACTGGCCCCCGAGCGAGGGCGCGATACAGAGCAGACTGGCCCCCGAGCGAGGGGGCGATACAGAGCAGACTGGCTCCCGAGCGAGGGGGCGCGATACAGAGCAGACTGGCCCCCGAGCGAGCGCGCGATACAGAGCAGACTGGCCCCCGAGCGAGCGCGCGATACAGAGCAGACTGGCTCCCGAGCGAGGGGGCAATACAGAGCAGACTGGCTCCCGAGCGAGGGCGCGATACAGAGCAGACTGGCCCCCGAGCGAGGGGGCGCGATACAGAGCAGACTGGCCCCCGAGCGAGGGGGCGCGATACAGAGCAGACTGGCCCCCGAGCGAGGGGGCGCGATACAGAGCAGACTGGCCCCCGAGCGAGGGCGCGATACAGAGCAGACTGGCCCCCGAGCGAGGGCGCGATACAGAGCAGACTGGCCCCCGAGCGAGGGCGCGATACAGAGCAGACTGGCCCCCGAGCGAGGGCGCGATACAGAGCAGACTGGCCCCCGAGCGAGGGCGCGATACAGAGCAGACTGGCCCCCGAGCGAGGGGGCGCGATACAGAGCAGACTGGCCCCCGAGCGAGGGCGCGATACAGAGCAGACTGGCCCCCGAGCGAGCGTGCGATACAGAGCAGACTGGCCCCCGAGCGAGGGGGCGATACAGAGCAGACTGGCCCCCGAGCGAGCGTGCGATACAGAGCAGACTGGCCCCCGAGCGAGGGCGCGATACAGAGCAGACTGGCCCCCGAGCGAGGGCGCGATACAGAGCAGACTGGCCCCCGAGCGAGGGGGCGCGATACAGAGCAGACTGGCCCCCGAGCGAGGGCGCGATACAGAGCAGACTGGCCCCCGAGCGAGCGTGCGATACAGAGCAGACTGGCCCCCGAGCGAGGGGGCGATACAGAGCAGACTGGCCCCCGAGCGAGCGTGCGATACAGAGCAGACTGGCCCCCGAGCGAGGGCGCGATACAGAGCAGACTGGCCCCCGAGCGAGGGCGCGATACAGAGCAGACTGGCCCCCGAGCGAGGGCGCGATACAGAGCAGACTGGCCCCCGAGCGAGGGGGCGCGATACAGAGCAGACTGGCCCCCGAGCGAGGGGGCGCGATACAGAGCAGACTGGCCCCCGAGCGAGGGCGCGCGATACAGAGCAGACTGGCCCCCGAGCGAGGGCGCGATACAGAGCAGACTGGCCCCCGAGCGAGGGCGCGATACAGAGCAGACTGGCCCCCGAGCGAGGGGGCGCGATACAGAGCAGACTGGCCCCCGAGCGAGGGGGCGCGATACAGAGCAGACTGGCCCCCGAGCGAGGGCGCGATACAGAGCAGACTGGCTCACACCATTTATTCCGCTCTGCGCTTAAATCACACAAATACATTTGCATAGAATTACAAAGTCCTTCACTTGAACACGATGCCAACATTGTGCTGCCATCTGGGAGGCGATGCGAAGCCAGCGCACTGCACGCGAGCACACGCACAGGGCTTTACCCACCCACGGACACCGTCGTGTCACCGCGCCATGTTCAAAACATCTGCCGCATGAATACAGAATGTTACACCCACGAGACTGTGTATACTGCGCCAAGCAGACCTCAAAGGGAACAACTCGCACAACAGGACTCGAGAGCAGAAGTTACCAATTACTCCCAGCTGGGTAAGGACGGTGACAGCCTCTGAAGTGGGCCTGTGGCATTCACAGCAGCCTTGGGGTTGTGGCCCCCATGGTATAGAAGCCAATGTTTGCCCCTTGCGACTGATGCAATCTACCACCGAGGAGGAGAGGCCATAAGCTTGCTGGGAGAGAGGGGCCACGGGCTACTTATCCATCCATAAAACCCGCTGAGAGATTTCCGAGTCACACGGAACGGGTTCGGGTTCCCCGTTAGTCGGATGTTGGATTTTATTTTCCTGCATCCGGGAGACAGGCAAAATAAGGCTGAATCCCAGCACCGATAGCGGGGCGGATATATACAGTTACACGGGCGAGGGCGGGTATATACAGTTACACGTGCGAGGGCGGATATATACAGTTACACGTGCGAGGGCGGATATATACAGTTACACGTGCGAGGGCGGATAAATACAGTTACACGTGCGAGGGCGGATATATACAGTTACACGTGCGAGGGCGGATATATACAGTTACACGTGCGAGGGCGGATATATACAGTTACACGTGCGAGGGCGGATATATACAGTTACACGTGCGAGGGCGGATATATACAGTTACACGTGCGAGGGCGGATATATACAGTTACACGTGCGAGGGCGGATATATACAGTTACACGTGCGAGGGCGGATATATACAGTTACACGTGCGAGGACGGATATATACAGTTACACGTGCGAGGGCGGATATATACAGTTACATGTGCGAGGGAATCTGAGACACATGAAAACGGCAGCCATCTTTAACCATCACCACAAACAGTAGCCACATATTTTGGAAACTTCATCCCACGAGGCATGTGAGGAATGTACCCCCCCCACCCCCCATAATGCTTAGGGGCCACAAACATGTTGCAGAGGGGGTTGGTGAGAGGGGCGCCGGTGACTGGGGGTGGGAAGGGGCAGGCAGAAGGAAGTATTTGAAATGTCTGACTCGTGAGTCAATGCAGCGAAGTTTTCCCGTATATGGGCTTTGCTGCTGAATTACACATTTTCCTGATGCTCAAAGCTTGGATTTGGCCCCAAAACATCTCCTCTCCTACTCCCCCCCGGAGACGGGTCACAGGCTCCTCCCACTAGTGTCACTGTATACTGCAGTGGTCACTATACACAGTAATGGCAGACGTTTGGGACCGTACCTACAAGTCATTCCCAGCCTTTAAAACAGGCCTGGACAACTCCAGTCCGAGGGCCGCAAACAGGCCAGGTTTTCAGGATATCCCTACTTAAGCACAGCTAGCTCAATTAGTGGCTCAGTCATACTGAGCCACCAATTAAGCCAGCTGTGCTTAAGTAGGGATATCCTAAAAACCTGGCCTGTTTGCGGCCCTGGAGGACTGGAGTTGTGCAGGCCTGCTTTAAAATATGCCTACTGCGCCTCTCAGTCTAAGTAAGGGGAGGGCGCGCTGGTAGCAGCGCCACCTTCCCCACTGCAGAACAGAGAAAAGTTGTTGTTTTCTTGCAGCCCGTCACTACCGTGGGTTGTGGCAAATTGGGTGGTTAGCACCACTATACAGAGGCGTTCATTTTTGGGTGTGGCCAAAGTACACATTTAATGCATAAAACTTGGGGCAGTGAAGATTCGGAGCATTTGCTGGTTTACAGCAAAGCTGCAGTTCGACTTTACATCAACCAGAAAACGCTGCAAATTGCTTGACCAGACCATTGCAAAGGATTCTGGGTATCCCATGCAACAGGAGTCAGGCAGATGCAATGATAATGGAGCTGCAGGAAGAAATGGAGGTAGAGACGATGCTAGACCATGAATGCAGCGAGAACTTGCCCCTTTGGCCGTTAGAGGCCTGCAATGCCCCCACAGCAGCCGAAGTGTTAACTGCCAGACCCGTCAAATAAGGGATTTCAGGCGGAGACGACGCTGGAATATCCACGTTATTTTTACGCGGCACACCCTCGTCTCCAATACAATTTGCCTGAAGATTATTAGCACAACCATGGAGACGGGCGTGTTATTGTACACGCGACAGTCCCAGCAGATCCCGCACAGGGTTATCCTCTGCGGATAGACAGCTTGTGTACAGCCGTACCAGCACTGAATGTGTTAAACGTGGTAAAACAAAAAAAGAAAGAAAGAAAAGACTGAGTCAGGGTCTGAGGCGGAGACCTCCCTCCCCCACTTCCACGGTCAGCACGAGGCTCCGCTAATCACGGCACTTTCCAACATTTTTTGGCCTTATATGGCAAGCACAAGGAGACTGCGCCTGCCAGGGATCTCCCCCCCCCCCCCCCAGAGTTTGGGGGATGGAGCTGGGAGGGGGGGGGGGGGGGGAGAGGAGTATTTTTTGGTCACTTCCAGAACAAGGGCCTTAAAGTAGCAGGCCCGCCGAAAACAGAGCAGGCTGCTTTTATATCACATACTGCGGGATACAGAGAAGCAAGATGTCCGACCCCACAAGTGAATGTGCAAAGTAATAAAGTGCTCCTACAATCATTAAAGTTCAGCTTTGTCTTCAAATACTTTCTGGGCAAGCTACCCGTCTACCTGAACAATCTCCTCGCCCCTACCACAAAAAGACTGTTCATGTTCCCAAGATTCAGCAAAGTATCCGGCCGCTCCTCCTCCTCTTACCGTGCACCCCAAAACTAGAACAGTCTACCGGAGACTCTCACAGCCGCCACCAGTCTAAGTTCTTTCAGAACTAAAGCTGTCTCACAGTTTAATCTGGTCTGTAACTGTTACATACGCCTATAATATATATTATCTGTAACTGTTACATACGCCTATAATATATATTATCTGTAACTGTTACATACGCCTATAATATATATTACCTGTAACTGTTACATACGCCTATAATATATATTATCTTTACCTGTGCACGCAATGTCTTGTATATAATGTGTACCCTGCTCCCTTAATGCAACTATGTATTTGTCAACCTAACTGTGCCCAGGACATACGTGAAACAAGAGGTAACTTTCAATGCATTATTTCCTGGTGAAAATAAAGAAGTGGCGGCCCTCACCCCATGGCACGTTACTGGGCAGTGCCAGCCTGCCACGCACCACGCTGGGCCTTCGTGCCAGCACCTCTGTTCAAGGCCACGAGACTTCAGTGAGTCAGGATATGAGGAGGTACCACTTACACACCAAGTGAAACTTCTCCAATTTAAATCATCTTGGAGTCACATTGAACTAAGCTACATCACCGCACAACCATTCCTTCCAGGAACGGCCCTCTCCGATTTATACAACCATTCCTTCCAGGAACGGCCCTCTCCGATTTATACAACCATTCCTTACAGGAACGGCCCTCTCCGATTTATACAACCATTCCTCACAGGAACGGCCCTCTCCGATTTATACAACCATTCCTCACAGGAACGGCCCTCTCCGATTTATACAACCATTCCTTCCAGGAACGGCCCTCTCCGATTTATACAACCATTCCTTCCAGGAACGGCCCTCTCCGATTTATACAACCATTCCTTCCAGGAACGGCCCTCTCCGATTTATACAACCATTCCTTCCGGGAACGGCCCTCTCCGATTTATACAACCATTCCTTCCGGGAACGGCCCTCTCCGATTTATACAACCATTCCTTCCAGGAACGGCCCTCTCCGATTTATACAACCATTCCTTCCAGGAACGGCCCTCTCCGATTTATACAACCATTCCTTCCAGGAACGGCCCTCTCCGATTTATACAACCATTCCTCACAGGAACGGCCCTCTCCGATTTACACAACCATTCCTTCCAGGAGCGGCCCTCTCCGATTTATACAACCATTCCTTCCAGGAACGGCCCTCTCCGATTTATACAACCATTCCTTCCAGGAACGGCCCTCTCCGATTTATACAACCATTCCTCACAGGAACGGCCCTCTCTGATTTATACAACCATTCCTTCCGGGAACGGCCCTCTCCGATTTATACAACCATTCCTTCCAGGAACGGCCCTCTCCGATTTATACAACCATTCCTTCCAGGAACGGCCCTCTCCGATTTATACAACCATTCCTCACAGGAACGGCCCTCTCCGATTTATACAACCATTCCTTCCAGGAACGGCCTTCTCCGATTTATACAACCATTCCTTCCGGGAACGGCCTTCTCCGATTTATACAACCATTCCTTCCAGGAACGGCCCTCTCCGATTTATACAACCATTCCTTCCGGGAACGGCCCTCTCCGATTTATACAACCATTCCTTCCAGGAACGGCCCTCTCCGATTTATACAACCATTCCTTCCAGGAACGGCCCTCTCCGATTTACACAACCATTCCTTCCAGGAGCGGCCCTCTCCGATTTACACAACCATTCCTTCCAGGAACGGCCCTCTCCGATTTATTCTTCTGTGCCGGTCGCTGACGGAAATTCCCATTTAAATGACGGGATTTTTGGAAGCAGCCGGCTGCCTCAGACAGAATTAAGCGGTACCTGGCAGATAGTTTTCCAGGTTACAGATAAAACCACCGCGGGTAAAAGGCCACGACATCGGTTCAGTCACCGGCACAGGCCTGCAACTCCCTTCCAAAAGTAAAATCACTTTACTGACAGATGAGGGATAATGCCGAGCGTCCCGCGGAACCCGTATTCATGGTAATGTTGGGTGAATATACCCCAAGCGCCATAAACACCCTTTCTTTGCAACAAGCTTTAGAATGGTTGTGTTTATTTCCAGTTGACATTTGTATGCAGAGATTTCCAACAGGGCGTCTCCAAGGGGTGCACCCCCACCCCCAAAAAAAAAATCTGTAACGGTGAATTCCCAGGCAGTATTGTGGGTTCTGGAGCCCGTGTGGGCACTGAGCAATTAGTAACCCCCCAAACTGCACCTTCACATGGGCAGGGGGAGGGTTAGCAGTCACAGCAGGGGCTTCCAAAATTGCTGCCCATAATGATTTGCATCCACAGCAAGGCATTGTGGGACGTGACTTTGGAAGCTCCCGCAGTGACAGCTATAACCCCCATGCTGTCTGCACACAGAGGTGCAGTTTGGGGCATTAAGCGTTGTTCCCCCACAAGCTCAGGACACTATACTGCGTGGGATCAGTCTCAGGTTCGTTAGCCATAGTCTGCGGAGTCGTAAGATTAGCAGGGGGTGCACAGAACAAACCCCACTATATGGGAATTAGGCGAGAATGTTATAATAAGCAGGCAGCTCTTTACTCAGATTTAGTGACGAGAGACTGCGAACAGCTGCAAATAACCCGGCAACGAAACAGGTCCCAGCATGCCCGGCGGAGAG
This sequence comes from Ascaphus truei, assembly GCF_040206685.1. Taxonomy (NCBI): domain Eukaryota; kingdom Metazoa; phylum Chordata; class Amphibia; order Anura; family Ascaphidae; genus Ascaphus; species Ascaphus truei. The sequence continues at coordinate 883,562 of NC_134503.1, forward strand.
GCACAGGGGTACCATGTATACATACACTGTATGGGGCTCTGGGAGACCATGTCTACACAGTAACCCCCAAAAGAGGGGACCCCCAGCATGTACAGATCAGGATTATCCTGGGACAGGTCACTATAATCGGGGCAGGGAGTTTCCGATCATTGGGAACATGGCAGGAAAACATTTGGGACCCTCAATCCCCTCTGCACTATTATACCCCCGCCACTCCTCGCTTTGTGAGGGAGACGCCACATCGCCACGGCGCACAGCCCCCCGGAAACAGACGTCGTGCGCAGGAGATCCGCTGAGCAATCTGCACCTTCCTGGGGGCAGGGGGTCTGCACCTTCCTGGGGATCTGTTCCTTCCTGGGGGTCTTTGCACCTTCCGGGGGGGCGGGGGGGCTGCACAAACCTGCATTAAACAGGTAAGGACCTGCGAAACCGGGGGGGCTGTACAGCGCAATGAGGCCTCGGGCAGAACATACTGCAGCAAAGGCTTCTGGGATTTCCTAAATGGGAAGGAATCCAACCTTTTGTTACAATACGATGATATTCATGAGCCTTTAAATCTGGCGTCGGTGTACACTGCAACCTCTCCGGGCCGAGAGGCCTTTTGTCTTCAGCACTTCCTCCCATTATGTTGCCCTGTGTATTACTGCTGCCCTGTGTATTACTGCTGTGTACATGTTTGTGGGGGGGGGGGCGGCGGCCTCTCCCAGCCCGGGGGGGGGGGGGGGGCGGCGGCCTCTCCCAGCCCGGGGGGGTGGGCGGCGGCCTCTCCCAGCCCGGGGGGGGGGGGGGCGGCGGCCTCTCCCAGCCCGGGGGGGGGGGGGGGCGGCGGCCTCTCCCAGCCCGGGGGGGGGGGGGGGGGCGGCGGCCTCTCCCAGCCCGGGGGGGGGGGGGGGGGGGGGCGGCGGCCTCTCCCAGCCCGGGGGGGGGGGGGGGGGGGGGCGGCGGCCTCTCCCAGCCCGGGGGGGGGGGGCGGCGGCCTCTCCCAGCCCGGGGGGGGGGGCGGCGGCCTCTCCCAGCCCGGGGGGGGGGGGCGGCGGCCTCTCCCAGCCCGGGGGGGGGGGGGGCGGCGGCCTCTCCCAGCCCGGGGGGGGGGGGGGCGGCGGCCTCTCCCAGCCCGGGGGGGGGGGGGGGGCGGCGGCCTCTCCCAGCCCGGGGGGGGGGGCGGCGGTCTCTCCCAGCCCGGGGGGGGGGGGGCGGCGGCCTCTCCCAGCCCGGGGGGGGGGGGGGCGGCGGCCTCTCCCAGCCCGGGGGAGGGGGGGCGGCGGCCTCTCCCAGCCCGGGGGAGGGGGGGCGGCGGCCTCTCCCAGCCCAGGGGGGGGGGGGGCGGCAGCCTCTCCCAGCCCGGGGGGGGGGCCTCTCCCAGCCCGGGGGGCCGGCGGCCTCTCCCAGCCCGGGGGGGGGGGCGGCGGCCTCTCCCAGCCCGGGGGGGGGCGGTGGCCTCTCCCAGCCCGGGGGGGGGCGGTGGCCTCTCCCAGCCCGGGGGGGGGCGGTGGCCTCTCCCAGCCCGGGGGGGGGGGCGGTGGCGGCCTCTCCCAGGGTTAGATGCGGTTTGTTGTATTTTATGTCTTTATTTAGATAGCGCCAAAAGTGTACTCAGCGCTTCACAAAGAATACAGTACAGGGAATATTACAATAAGTGCAGCAAAAATCAGACAATAGGAAAGGAAATCCCTGCCCCAAAGAGCTTACAATCTCTTGTTGTACTTATTGTATTATAATTCACTCTATTGTCTTTTGCAAAGCACCAAGTACTACATACGCCTATGATATATTCATTATATTCATACAGAGTAGCCGCCATGTGTAATGGATTTAATGACCCTACTAACTGGCACAGGAATGCCACGAAGGTTAGAAAGTTTCCCTAAAAGTTAAAATGCCGTGGTATGAATGTTACCACCACCTTTGCCTGTCAGGCACTGAAGGGTTAAATGTATGTGTACATCACCCCAATACCCTCTTCCCATTGCTGCTGCAGGTCTGTCCCTCACCCCAATACCCATCACTGCAGGTCTGTCCCTCACCCCAATACCCATCACTGCAGGTCTGTCCCTCACCCCAATACCCATCACTGCAGGTCTGTCCCTCACCCCAATACCCTCTTCCCATCACTGCAGGTCTGTCCCTCACCCCAATACCCTCTTCCCATCACTGCAGGTCTGTCCCTCACCCCAATACCCTCCTCCCATCACTGCAGGTCTGTCCCTCACCCCAATACCCTCTTCCCATCACTGCAGGTCTGTCCCTCACCCCAATACCCTCTTCCCATCACTGCAGGTCTGTCCCTCACCCCAATACCCTCTTCCCATCACTGCAGGTCTGTCCCTCACCCCAATACCCTCCTCCCATCACTGCAGGTCTGTCCCTCACCCCAATACCCTCTTCCCATCACTGCAGGTCTGTCCCTCACCCCAATACCCCCTTCCCATCACTGCAGGTCTGTCCCTCACCCCAATACCCTCTTCCCATCACTGCAGGTCTTGGAGAACAGAGGGGAAGCAGAGAGCAGGAAGGTGCAGCAACAGGCCCCCTGGGGCTCTCCATCCTAGTCATTCAGTTCTGCTGCAGATGACCCGGTTAGAAGGAAAGGCTGCAGTATCACTGCTACCGCCAGTACAATGCCTGGAATCTTCTACCAAGGAATTGGCCTGGGACACTGTCTAATGGAAAATTACTTTGTGTTCCTGAACAGACTTACACGGGCTCGAGTTTAAGGACATGGCAGGATAACCCGCTCCTGACCTGAAAGCAGAGAAGAGATTCGCTCTGGGCATCTCAGCCCACGGCACCCACTGGGTGTTTAAGACCAGGTATTACTGGTGGAGCAACGTGTAGGTGCCATGTAAGAATGTATGGACATCCTGCCCGTCAGGGGGAATACAGAGCTTAGCAAAGCAATTAAAACCAGTCCAATCTGCAGCACAAATATTCTTATGCCCAAGTCGCCCACTATATCTTTGGAAGTTCTGTAGCGGAGGGAAGTTGGTTTTTAAAGCTGGCTCTGCCCAGTAAAATGCAGCCATGCCCCTCTGCAACCCAAACACTACAAACGCCAGAGCTTAGCTCACACAGAGAAAACACAAAGGCTTCTATTCAGGACTCAGCCGCTACAACCTCCCTTCACCCCAGGCTACAGGGCGAGTTTGGCACCTTCTTGGAGAATAGCGGCAAAGGCCCAAGGTAGAAGCATTGCATGCAAATTGTCAGAGAGAGAAGGCTGGTATTGCCAGGGGAGAGATTAAAGGATCTTTATGAATCAGAGAATCAGTCTACTAGCCAGATCAATATATCTATATCTATATCTATATATACCAAGAAGAGAGCACAATGCAGGCAGTCCAGGCTCAAACTGCTTTCCCCAACTCAATGTCACCTCCCCACTCCAAGATCTGACACCACGACAAGAGCCAGCATCATCTTCTGCCCAAGGGAGGAGAACACTGTAACAGGGCAAGCCTTTAGTGTTGTACAGGAGGGATAGGCAACTCCAGTCCACAAGGGCCACAAACAGGTCAGGTTAAGGATAACCCTACTTCAGCTTATGGCTCAGTCAATGATTGAGCCACCAGGGATATCCTTAACCTGACCGGTTGGCCCTTGACGGAGTTGGCTACTCCTGCACTCCTACTTGGAGCTTTGGTGCAGGAAGGTCTCCCCTTCCCTGGCACCGCCGGCTTCATTTACACGTCCCATTATTCTCCTGCGTGTGCAGAACTGATCGCTTACAGTATCTGTCGCTTCCTTCTACTACAGCCAGCGCTGAGGGGCAGAGTCAGGGCTCTGAAACAGGATGTCAAGAGCTGCCATGTGGCAGGAGATTAAGGCAGACTGCTGGGGATAAATGGAGGAGGGGGGTTAAAGGCTTTTGATATACCCAAGGAGACAGGGTTATCTGTCTAGCACTCAAGATAGAGCTCCCCTATTGAAGACAATCAGTAGCCCCACATGTGCAGGGAGGGGACACAGGTTATACTCTGCATGGCTGTTCAGTCAATTGGAGGGTGGGTCCTAAAAAGGAACGTGTGGTTCCCCCTCGTCCCCTGCAGCAGCAGAAACCAGAGCTAAACGCTTCCCCCAGCCACACCCTGCCGCGATCATCGTGTGCCAAGAATCTTCCCAGCCCTGTGTCTGCACAGAGTGAGTTCTGGCAAAGTTCCCTGCAAGTGGCGTATACCGCAGAGGCCGTTACACCAGTGTCAGGCGAGCGCCGTGCACACCGACAGACCTGGGACAGCGTTAAGAAGTGAACACAATCACTGATCGGGAGATGTACTCAGGGAGCCAACAAACTGCAAGCCAAGCCCCCAGAAAAGAAATCCGAGCTGGACCTCGTGGCAGCAGTGTCTGCTCCAGCCAAACTGGCTTACTTAACCCCAACAGCAGCTCGAAGCCAGCGGTGGGAGGAGCACCCCGATGCCCCCCATATGACCAGCCCCTCACAGGGACTGCTATACTGTATATGCAATTATAGCAATGGGGGAAGCCAGTTAGAACATAACCGCACCACGCATGGTGTGATCATCCCCAGCAGGAGCAGCTTTCAGGGCAGTGACGCGAGCATCGCTGGTTATTACCGTGTACTCCCGAACACGGCAGGGAGGGGTCCCGCTTTCTAACAGTGACTCACGTGTCACAGGGGCCAGTCTGGAGGGAGAGACGCTGCCAGCGACTGCAGTTGCCATGACATTGGGATAAAACTGGTCCACTCAGCAGATTACTCGCCAGCTGCTGCACTTTCATCACTGCCAAGCGTCTCTGGGGTGTACGAGAGCAAAGCCTGGCACAGGAGGCAGAGCAAGGGCAGGAGGGGGGAGCCAGAGACCCCAAACAGGTCACCTTGTGAGGGGAGGATCTACCAAGGGGTGCTGCACAGCTGGGAGTTTAGGGTGCTGACCTATGAAGTGGGAGCACGTATAAAACATTCTGCTCATGAAGACTGGGACGGAAAATATTGCAAAAAGAAAATCGCTGGTGAAACGAAGCCCAGATTCACAGCACAATTAGCGAGCCTTTATGCCATGGATCAGAACCAGCATTCAGCTTACATTTGGGGGTCTCACTGCTCCGACCGGCAGAAAGACAGTGTGTAAGGTTGTATCTGTATAATGACAGCGGTTTTTAGGACATCCGAGGCCCGTTCCTTCCATGTGCCCATCGCTGGACAGGGGAACATGACCCCGTGGCTGCAGGATTTGCCCCAGAACATGTCCAGCACCTACTCATTAAACCTCATCACTAGGGACCAGTCGGGCAAATGACACATCACACGTGTCCCTGCAGTGCAGAACATCCATTATGGAACTGACACACGGGGACGGCTTTGCAACGTGTCACTGCCGATTGGTAGTGAATGGGTTACAAGAAAGCCTTGTTGCTCCCGTCCTTCTGAAACCTTCCGGCACTTCTGTTTAAAGCAGTTTAATATCAGGCCCCTCCCCCAGCTGGGCACGTATGGAATGCAGGTTATTTAACCTCCACCAGTGTTATAAAAGCAGATGTTACAATACAGGGAAAGATCAGGGCATACAATGGGAAATAGATTGCAAGCTCTCTGGGGCAGGAAAGCACGAGTGTTGGAGGAGAAAGCGCAACAGGTAGCACAGTCAAAAACTGCACTACTTTGCTGAAGCAGGGGTATCCTGAAAACTTCACCTATGGGGGTGGGGGGTCTTGAGAACTGGGTGGTACCCACCCCCGTCATCCTAAACCAATATCGACTGCGCGCAGATATCTGGAGTCACGTGTGGCATTAGATGTGCAAATCTCAGGTGGAGCGTTTACAGAGTAACAGAGGAGTAACAGAGGGGTAACATGATAGTTCCGAGAGGAGGCGTCCGCACGGCACCGAGCGCTTACTATACACCCCGATAGGTGTAGGAGCTGTATAACTCCCCATGTAGCAGACACGGCCCTGTGTAGCAGACACGGCCCTGTGTAGCAGACACGGCCCTGTGTAGCAGACACGGCCCTGTGTAGCAGACACGGCCCTGTGTAGCAGACACGGCCCTGTGTAGCAGACACGGCCCTGTGTAGCAGACACGGCCCTGTGTAGCAGACACGGCCCTGTGTAGCAGACACGGCCCTGTGTAGCAGACACGGCCCTGTGTAGCAGACACGGCCCTGTGTAGCAGACACGGCCCTGTGTAGCAGACACGGCCCTGTGTAGCAGACACGGCCCTGTGTAGCAGACACGGCCCTGTGTAGCAGACACGGCCCTGTGTAGCAGACACGGCCCTGTGTAGCAGACACGGCCCTGTGTAGCAGACACGGCCCTGTGTAGCAGACACGGCCCTGTGTAGCAGACACGGCCCTGTGTAGCAGACACGGCCCTGTGTAGCAGACACGGCCCTGTGTAGCAGACACGGCCCTGTGTAGCAGACACGGCCCTGTGTAGCAGACACGGCCCTGTGTAGCAGACACGGCCCTGTGTAGCAGACACGGCCCTGTGTAGCAGACACGGCCCTGTGTAGCAGACACGGCCCTGTGTAGCAGACACTGCCCTGTGTAGCAGACACTGCCCTGTGTAGCAGACACTGCCCTGTAGCAGACACGTGCAATGGGTGTGGCGCTTCCACCCTCGCTTGTGAAACCGTTTTGTACTAGAGACGGATGGGACGCAGTGAGAGCTGGGGCGAGCGTATCGGAGATCGGGTCACGGAGGCAGGTGATAACCAGGCCCAAACAGAGGGGGCAGGACAAGATGTTTGGTGTTCAGAGGGAGAACAGCCCCCCAGGGTTACACGTTTAAAGACATGTGGTCAGGAAGCCTGTTGGGAGGCAGCTGAAAGGCTGCTCAGCAGTCATGCAGAAGGCAAAGGGTTAATGGTATACTGTAGGCACAGGCGGGCGTCAGCGGCACAGGCGGGCGTCAGCGGCACAGGCGGGCGTCAGCGGCACAGGCGGGCGTCAGCGGCACAGGCTCAGGCAGCAGAAACATCAAAACCAGTAACTTTATATAGGTTTAATTCATAGCTTGTGCAGACTTATCATCGCAAGAGCCTTTCGGGACCGACAGAATTTAATCAAATGTTGGACCTTCAGTGAAGGCCGTTTAACCTGGTCCATGAAACAGAACCGGCCCGTTTAACCTGGTCCATGAAACAGAACCGTCCTGTTTAACCTGGTCCATGAAACAGAACCGTCCTGTTTAACCTGGTCCATGAAACAGAACCGGCCCGTTTAACCTGGTCCATGAAACAGAACCGTCCCATTTAACCTGGTCCATGAAACACAGAACCGTCCCGTTTAACCTGGTCCATGAAACAGAGAACCGTCCGGTTTAACCTGGTCCATGAAACAGAACGGTCCTGTTTAACCTGGTCCATGAAACAGAACCGTCCGGTTTAACCTGGTCCATGAAACAGAACCGTCCCGTTTAACCTGGTCCATGAAACAGAACCGTCCCGTTTAACCTGGTCCATGAAACAGAACCGTCCGGTTTAACCTGGTCCATGAAACAGAACCGTCCCGTTTAACCTGGTCCATGAAACAGAACCGTCCCCTTTAACCTGGTCCATGAAACAGAACGGTCCTGTTTAACCTGGTCCATGAAACACAGAACCGTCCTGTTTAACCTGGTCCATGAAACACAGAACCGTCCGGTTTAACCTGGTCCATGAAACACAGAACCGTCCGGTTTAACCTGGTCCATGAAACAGAACCGTCCTGTTTAACCTGGTCCATGAAACAGAACCGTCCCGTTTAACCTGGTCCATGAAACAGAACCGTCCGGTTTAACCTGGTCCATGAAACAGAACCCTCCTGTTTAACCTGGTCCATGAAACAGAACCGTCCCGTTTAACCTGGTCCATGAAACAGAACGGTCCTGTTTAACCTGGTCCATGAAACACAGAACCGTCCTGTTTAACCTGGTCCATGAAACACAGAACCGTCCGGTTTAACCTGGTCCATGAAACACAGAACCGTCCGGTTTAACCTGGTCCATGAAACACAGAACCGTCCGGTTTAACCTGGTCCATGAAACACAGAACCGTCCGGTTTAACCTGGTCCATGAAACAGAACCGTCCGGTTTAACCTGGTCCATGAAACAGAACCGTCCCGTTTAACCTGGTCCATGAAACAGAACGGTCCTGTTTAACCTGGTCCATGAAACAGAACCGTCCTGTTTAACCTGGTCCATGAAACAGAACCGTCCCGTTTAACCTGGTCCATGAAACAGAACGGTCCTGTTTAACCTGGTCCATGAAACACAGAACCGTCCGGTTTAACCTGGTCCATGAAACACAGAACCGTCCGGTTTAACCTGGTCCATGAAACACAGAACCGTCCGGTTTAACCTGGTCCATGAAACACAGAACCGTCCGGTTTAACCTGGTCCATGAAACAGAACCGTCCCGTTTAACCTGGTCCATGAAACAGAACCGTCCTGTTTAACCTGGTCCATGAAACACAGAACCCTCCTGTTTAACCTGGTCCATGAAACAGAACCGTCCCGTTTAACCTGGTCCATGAAACACAGAACCCTCCTGTTTAACCTGGTCCATGAAACAGAACCGTCCCGTTTAACCTGGTCCATGAAACACAGAACCCTCCTGTTTAACCTGGTCCATGAAACAGAACCGTCCCGTTTAACCTGGTCCATGAAACACAGAACCGTCCGGTTTAACCTGGTCCATGAAACACAGAACCGTCCGGTTTAACCTGGTACATGAAACAGAACCGTCCGGTTTAACCTGGTCCATGAAACAGAACCGCCCCGTTTAACCTGGTCCATGAAACAGAACCGTCCTGTTTAACCTGGTCCATGAAACAGAACCGTCCTGCGTGGGAGGTGTTTACTAACCCCTGTGCCAGAGCGCTTGGTTCTGTACATACCACTTCATTCTCCCCCCCACACACTAGTCTCATCTTGTTTTTACGATCCCGTGTTCCCAAGTTACACACTCCCGACACTCCCCCAATTCCACCCACCCTGAGATGTTCTGTATCCTCTCCCCTCCCCCAGGAATGCAATATCTTGCCCATTATTCATTTGGAAAACTGCCCCGGAAGTATACCAGACAGCCCCAGGCAGAAAGTGCCCTGGGGTACATTTCTACACAGAGGGGCAGAGCCCAGGCACACGCTGAATCATCCAGAAGAGGGACAGCAGCAGCCACAGAAGGAATTTGGGGTGGACACTACAGGGCCTGAGCGAGCGTTTGGGGCATTTACACAAGGCAGACATATAAATATTCATGTCAATCGATTATACAACTTTCTGCGGTGTAACCAGCTCCCAGAACTGCAGATACACAGCAATATTTGAAGACACACACACACACACACACACACACACACACACACCACACACACACACACACACGGGACCCCTGCCCGCAGAGCCCAGCCAAAACACTCTTTGTAACATCTGTGCAATATTTTAGGTTAGTTTCAGAGTATTGGCAATGAATGAGTTAACAGGAGTAACTCAGGGGGGAGGACTTCTGCCCTGAAAATTCCTCCTCTGGTGAGAGGTGTCCCGGGGAAACTGCATTCCGCAGAGGGGCGCACATGGGGGACCCCGAGCAGCCCCCCCCCCCTTTATTACCACACTTCCCAGTCTGCCAGACATAACATTTGGGTCAGAAGCTGAATAAAGTATGTCCCACCATCGCAGCCCCAACGCTGGCTGTACAAACAGATGTGTAACACTACACAAGAGGGTGTGTGTAACACTACACAAGAGGGTGTGTGTAACACTACACAAGAGGGTGTGTGTAACACTACACAAGAGGGTGTGTGTAACACTACACAAGAGGGTGTGTGTAACACTACACAAGAGGGTGTGTGTAACACTACACAAGAGGGTGTGTGTAACACTACACGAGGGTGTGTGTAACACTACACGAGGGTGTGTGTAACACTACACAAGAGGGTGTGTGTAACACTACACAAGAGGGTGTGTGTAACACTACACAAGAGGGTGTGTGTAACACTACACAAGAGGGTGTGTGTAACACTACACAAGAGGGTGTGTGTAACACTACACAAGAGGGTGTGTGTAACACTACACAAGAGGGTGTGTGTAACACTACACAAGAGGGTGTGTGTAACACTACACAAGAGGGTGTGTGTAACACTACACAAGAGGGTGTGTGTAACACTACACAAGAGGGTGTGTGTAACACTACACAAGAGGGTGTGTGTAACACTACACAAGAGGGTGTGTGTAACACTACACAAGAGGGTGTGTGTAACACTACACAAGAGGGTGTGTGTAACACTACACAAGAGGGTGTGTGTAACACTACACAAGAGGGTGTGTGTAACACTACACAAGAGGGTGTGTGTAACACTACACAAGAGGGTGTGTGTAACACTACACAAGAGGGTGTGTGTAACACTACACAAGAGGGTGTGTGTAACACTACACAAGAGGGTGTGTGTAACACTACACAAGAGGGTGTGTGTAACACTACACAAGAGGGTGTGTGTAACTACACAAGAGGGTGTGTGTAACTACACAAGAGGGTGTGTGTAACTACACAAGAGGGTGTGTGTAACTACACAAGAGGGTGTGTGTAACTACACAAGAGGGTGTGTGTAACTACACAAGAGGGTGTGTGTAACTACACAAGAGGGTGTGTGTAACTACACAAGAGGGTGTGTGTAACTACACAAGAGGGTGTGTGTAACTACACAAGAGAGTGTGTGTAACTACACAAGAGGGTGTGTGTAACTACACAAGAGGGTGTGTGTAACTACACAAGAGGGTGTGTGTAACTACACAAGAGGGTGTGTGTAACTACACAAGAGGGTGTGTGTAACTACACAAGAGGGTGTGTGTAGGGGATGGATTGTGCATTGTGGAGACGCAGATTTCACAGGACATGGAGATACACAGCACCAAAGCAGACTATGGGGAACACTACATCTGCTGTGTGTATGTTGCAGGGCTGCACACAGGCTATACTATAACCTGCACACAGCACAGTATGGATATATGTGCCTAAACTAAATCACTAGTAATGCACAAAGTAACATCCTACAAGTGTCATTGCCAGAACCATCAGCTCACACCCACAAACAGCACACACTGGGGGGGAACCCACAAACAGCACACACTGGGGGGGAACCCACAAACAGCACACACTGGGGGGGAACCCACAAACAGCACACACTGGGGGGGACCCACAAACAGCACACACTGGGGGGGGACCCACAAACAGCACACACTGGGGGGGAACCCACAAACAGCACACACTGGGGGGGAACCCACAAACAGCACACACTGGGGGGGACCCACAAACAGCACACACTGGGGGGGGACCCACAAACAGCACACACTGGGGGGGGACCCACAAACAGCACACACTGGGGGGGGCCCACAAACAGCACACACTGGGGGGGGACCCACAAACAGCACACACTGGGGGGGGAACCTACATCTGCCATACACAGAAAAACTAAATATAGGAAGCCCCCCCACTTATAGATATGACACCTCCCCCTCAGTGCATTGGGAGGACGCTCACAGAATCACCACATCTGTCACCTCTAGAAATAGACCCTGTATAATGAGAGCTATAGGATATACACCTCGTGTATAGGCAGGCTCCCCCACAGAACAAGCCAGGGAAGGGTTAAGCATAAGCTGCACTGCAGAACATTATATACATACCGTTAAGTTGGGTATCCCCCAAATACACATACACCCGCAATGTACTGTATACATATACACCCCACTTTATAAGTGGCTATATACCCACAGTGTATATATTATGCAGCACCCCCACGCCGATAGATATATAAATCCCCCTCACCTACAGACAAATGCACCCCTCACAGATAGACCTGCCCCTATAGGTATATATATACCCCCTCACATATATACACACATACACACACACACATACATATATACATACATACACACACTCACCTATAGACATAACCCCCTCACCTATAGACATATATAAACCCCCTCACCTATAGACATATATAAACCCCCCCTCACCTATAGACATATATAACTCCCCCTCACCTATAGACACCAGCTTGATGTTCTCCCGGTCCAGGAACTCCAGCGCCACGGACACGTTCTCCAGCTGCATCTGCCTGAAGTTGGGGCGCTGGTTGTACTTGCGGTACATCTTCTTCTGGCTGAGCACCTCCAGCAGCGCGATGAGCCGCAGCCCGTCGCTCAGGTCGGTCTGCAGGTTCGCGATGCGCTTGTTGACACATTTCAGGTGCTCGTTGGACCAGCGCGTGAAGGTGTTCTGCTGGATCTTCTTCCAGGGCGCGTCCTCCGCCAGGTCCTTCTCCGTGGCCGGCATCTCCCCCGCTGCCGCTGCCGCTGCTGCTGCTGCTGGGTCCGCCCCGGGTGCTGCGCTCTGCGGGAGCCGCGGGTGGGCGCTGCTCATCTTATCTGCGGTCCGGGGCCGGGGCGTGTCCGGGAGGAGAGGGGCGTGTCCGGGAGGAGAGGGGCGTGTCCGGCGGGAGAGGGGGCGGGGCTAGCCTTAAAGAGACAAAGCACAGGGAGCTTCACTACTACTGTGTGACTCACTCTCACACTGTCACTCACTCTTACTCACACACTCACTCTTACTCACACACTCTGACACTCATTCTCTCTCCCTCTCTCACACTCCCTCTCCCTTTATATGTGACACACACACTATTTATATGTTACACTCTGACTCCCTGACACACACACTCTCACCCACTATTTATGTGACACACTCACACACTTGCACACACACACACACACACACACACACACACACACACACACACACACACACACTATTTATATGTGACACACAGAATATATGTCTGTATATACATTATACACTTATTATATATCCTCACTGTGCATATATATACTACACTCATTATTTTATAAACACTAACTGTTTGCTTATATACAGCTGTAATAGACATAACGATCTATGTCTGAATATTCATATAGATGATACACAGCATATATTATGTATCCTCACTATGGGCATCAGTATGTATGTGTGTGTGTATCTTTCCCACACCTTCCTGTCTGTGATAATGTGTTGCCAATGTTCCCAGCAGTTTGAGCTGCAAACTGTAACAATAGATAATGTTACATTGCTCATTTAAGAATAGCACAGTTTGAAAGCAGCGGTGTCACATCCCTGGTGCAGGATGAATGGTTTGAATGGTTTGCTTCCGATGCAGGTAATCCCAGAGATAGACTGGGCCCGCTCCTCGCAGCTTGTGGACGTCACAACCTGTGGGAAGGGGTGTGAAGAAGGGGCTTGTCCCCGAAACGTTGCCTACCTCCAAATATTTCTGTTAACAGGTCCTTTAGTATTGGTCTGTTTCTTTTTCTCTAAAGTGGTGTTTTTGTGGATTTTTGCTCTCTATATAAGATACTCGTTACTGCTTTAGCCCCCGGAGAGGGTATTTGCAGCTTTCCAATGGTACATTGTGTCAGCCATTGATTGGTGTATAAGCACAGCATTGCTCTTCTCTTTACTCTATGCTTGTGGATAATCTGTGCATATATGGACCTGCTTTTCTATAGGTATCTTTATTTATTTATAATGTATTTAATTTATATATTTATCATTTCTTTAATAAATAAATACTATGTACCTGCTGTGTGTGTGATTAGTAACAATGCGCCATCGTGCTTTGTTGCGTTTTGACTTGGTATTAAGGCGTATTCTCTATGTGAGTGCTGGAAACCATTACAGATATACGAGTTATTATTGTGGGGACATGGGGCTTTTCCACGAGGTTCCCCTGACACCCGCTACTTCTTCTTATACTTATTTCTGATGGCTTTGTGGCTTACCTGGGAAGAAATAGATCTTCACAGCTGTTACAGTGAGTCTAGACGAGGGGTGACCAACTCCAGTCCTCAAGGGCCACAAACAGGTCAGGTTTTTTGGATATCCCAGCTTCAGCACAGGGAGCTCAATCAGTGGCTCAGTCAAAGACTGAGCCATTGATTGAGCCCCCTGTGCTGAAGCAGGGACTGATTGAGCCCCCTGAGCTGAAGCAGGGACTGATTGAGCCCCCTGTGCTGAAGCAGGGACTGATTGAGCCACCTATGCATATTTCATCTATCTCCTCTGTAAACATCTTGGGTGGTTTTTGCCGTTAAGTGTACATATTCACTCGTGGGTCCTATATATCTGCGTGGGTCCTATATATCTGCCGTGGGTCCTATATATCTGCCGTGGGTCCGCTTCTGCTACCAGCTGGGAATTGTCGGGTGATTGGATGTAATACTCGGTTACTTAATGGCACAGCCGCTCACTTACATTGGGCTACGATGCTGCTGCTACATGCAGCAGGGATTTTACCTATCCAACACACAAGGACAATATCCTCTTGTAGACACCTATTGCCTCCTTGATTCCTACATATGATTTATACCCTCCTATGTAATTACTGCCTCCTCATACTTACCTTCCGCAGCAGTGATTATATCCTTATCCCTGCTGACGGTATAGCGTCTGCTGACGGTATAGCGCCTTATCCCTGCTGACGGTATAGCGCCTTATCCCTGCTGACGGTATAGCGCCTTATCCCTGCTGACGGTATAGCGCCTTATCCCTGCTGACGGTATAGCGCCTTATCCCTGCTGACGGTATAGCGCCTTATCCCTGCTGACGGTATAGCGTCTGCTGACGGTATAGCGCCTTATCCCTGCTGACGGTATAGCGCCTTATCCCTGCTGACGGTATAGCGCCTTATCCCTGCTGACGGTATAGCGCCTTATCCCTGCTGACGGTATAGCGCCTTATCCCTGCTGACGGTATAGCGCCTTATCCCTGCTGACGGTATAGCGTCTGTGTGCCCCCACGGAGAGAGACACTCTCTGCTTGGCAGTGCCCACCTATCATTTGGACACTGCACATCTGCTGGTCTTGTATCTTCTCACACTTTGAGGTGTACCTGCATTCACCATATAATTGTAGCAGTTTCACCTTATTATTGTTGCTCCTCGCCACTTAGCTACATTTACCTCAATTATACGAATTGATACTACTGGCTGTTGAGGTAGTCACCATACAGCAGTTTCAATTACTGGCCCCTTATACTCTATTCCACAATAGGCTGTTAATTTACAGTATGAGATTCTGATTACTTGTCATACAATCTCCCATATGTACAATCAACCGAGCTGGTTCAGCAATGTAATTCTGATCACCGTCACAGTCTGTGCTGTTTGATTTGATTTTAAACCCCTTTATTTTATATTCGTTGATGACAATAAAGAATATTTTTAATAATACCACCATACTCTTGCTGTGATTGAGCGCTCACATACTAGGTTTCTTTTTCTCTCGTGTATGCAACTCTACCCAACCTAGTGAGCGCCTCACTCTGACACCTCTCAGCTGTGCGGGGGGCCCCTTCTGTGTCTAGCTGAAGCAGGGATATCCTGAAAAGCTGGCCTGTTGGTGTCCCTTGAGGACCAGAGTTGGCCACCCCTGGGATAGAGCATCAGAAACCTTGCAGGTCTCTTCTTCACGTGCTCCGGGATCAGTGTACAAACTCCTGCAGCTCTCCAGGAGCTGGCCCTTTAAATCTGGTGCTGTATTTGCACATTAGCATGGCAGCGAGAACTGGGAAATAGTCATTCCTATGTTAATTCTGATAGCTACAGAGACGTGTGGGAGTTATAGGGAGCGGGTATATGGGGTAATAGGAGGAGTTATAGGGAGCGGGTATATGGGGTAATAGGAGGAGTTATAGGGAGCGGGTATATGGGGTAATAGGAGGAGTTATAGGGAGCGGGTATATGGGGTAATAGGAGGAGTTATAGGGAGCGGGTATATGGGGTAATAGGAGGAGTTATAGGGAGCGGTTATATGGGGTAATAGGAGGAGTTATAGGGAGCGGTTATATGGGGTAATAGGAGGAGTTATAGGGAGCGGTTATATGGGGTAATAGGAGGAGTTATAGGGAGCGGTTATATGGGGTAATAGGAGGAGTTATAGGGAGCGGTTATATGGGGTAATAGGAGGAGTTATAGGGAGCGGGTATATGGGGTAATAGGAGGAGTTATAGGGAGCGGGTATATGGGGTAATAGGAGGAGTTATAGGGAGCGGTTATATGGGGTAATAGGAGGAGTTATAGGGAGCGGGTATATGGGGTAATAGGAGGAGTTATAGGGAGCGGGTATATGGGGTAATAGGAGGAGTTATAGGGAGCGGTTATATGGGGTAATAGGAGGAGTTATAGGGAGCGGGTATATGGGGTAATACGAGAAGTTATAGGGAGCGGGTATATGGGGTAATAGGAGGAGTTATAGGGAGCGGGTATATGGGGTAATAGGAGGAGTTATAGGGAGCGGTTATATGGGGTAATAGGAGGAGTTATAGGGAGCGGGTATATGGGGTAATAGGAGGAGTTATAGGGAGCGATTATATGGGGTAATAGGAGGAGTTATAGGGAGCGGTTATATGGGGTAATAGGAGGAGTAATAGGGAGCGGGTATATGGGGTAATAGGAGGAGTTATAGGGAGCGGTTATATAGGGTAATAGGAGGAGTTATAGGGAGCGGGTATATGGGGTAATAGGAGGAGTTATAGGGAGCGGGTATATGGGGTAATAGGAGGAGTTATAGGGAGCGGGTATATGGGGTAATAGGAGGAGTTATAGGGAGCGGTTATATGGGGTAATAGGAGGAGTTATAGGGAGCAGGTATATGGGGTAATAGGAGGAGTTATAGGGAGCGGTTATATGGGGTAATAGGAGGAGTTATAGGGAGCGGTTATATGGGGTAATAGGAGGAGTAATAGGGAGCGGGTATATGGGGTAATAGGAGGAGTTATAGGGAGCGGTTATATAGGGTAATAGGAGGAGTTATAGGGAGCGTTTATATGGGGTAATAGGAGGAGTTATAGGGAGCGGTTATATGGGGTAATAGGAGGAGTTATAGGGAGCGGGTATATGGGGTAATAGGAGGAGTTATAGGGAGGGGGGTATATGGGGTAATAGGAGGAGTTATAGGGAGCGGGTATATGGGGTAATAGGAGGAGTTATAGGGAGCGGTTATATGGGGTAATAGGAGGAGTTATAGGGAGCGGGTATATGGGGTAATAGGAGGAGTTATAGGGAGCGGTTATATGGGGTAATAGGAGGAGTTATAGGGAGCGGGTATATGGGGTAATAGGAGGAGTTATAGGGAGCGGTTATATGGAGTAATAGGAGGAGTTATAGGGAGCGGTTATATGGGGTAATAGGAGGAGTTATAGGGAGCGGGTATATGGGGTAATAGGAGGAGTTATAGGGAGCGGTTATATGGGGTAATAGGAGGAGTTATAGGGAGCGGGTATATGGGGTAATAGGAGGAGTTATAGGGAGCGGTTATATGGGGTAACAGGAGGAGTTATGGGGAGCGGTTATATGGGGTAACAGGAGGAGTTATAGGGAGCGGTTATATGGGGTAATAGGAGGAGTTATAGGGAGCGGTTATATGGGGTAATAGGAGGAGTTATAGGGAGCGGGTATATGGGGTAATAGGAGGAGTTATAGGGAGCGGGTATATGGGGTAATAGGAGGAGTTATAGGGAGCGGGTATATGGGGTAATAGGAGGAGTTATAGGGAGCGGGTATATGGGGTAATAGGAGGAGTTATAGGGAGCGGGTATATGGGGTAATAGGAGGAGTTATAGGGAGCGGGTATATGGGGTAATAGGAGGAGTTATAGGGAGCGGGTATATGGGGTAATAGGAGGAGTTATAGGGAGCGGGTATATGGGGTAATAGGAGGAGTTATAGGGAGCGGGTATATGGGGTAATAGGAGGAGTTATAGGGAGCGGGTATATGGGGTAATAGGAGGAGTTATAGGGAGCGGGTATATGGGGTAATAGGAGGAGCTATAGGGAGCGGTTATATGGGGTAATAGGAGGAGTTATAGGGAGCGGGTATATGGGGTAATAGGAGGAGTTATAGGGAGCGGGTATATGGGGTAATAGGAGGAGTTATAGGGAGCGGGTATATGGGGTAATAGGAGGAGTTATAGGGAGCGGTTATATGGGGTAATAGGAGGAGTTATGAGGGGTTATATGGGGTAATAGGAGGAGTTATAGGGAGAGGTTATATGGGGTAATAGGAGGAGTTATAGGGAGCGGTTATATGGGGTAATAGGAGGAGTTATAGGGAGCGGTTATATGGGGTAATAGGAGGAGTTATAGGGAGCGGTTATATGGGGTAATAGGAGGAGTTATAGGGAGCGGGTATATGGGGTAATAGGAGGAGTTATAGGGAGCGGGTATATGGGGTAATAGGAGGAGTTATAGGGAGCGGGTATATGGGGTAATAGGAGGAGTTATAGGGAGCGCGTATATGGGGTAATAGGAGGAGTTATAGGGAGCGGGTATATGGGGTAATAGGAGGAGTAATAGGGAGCGGTTATATGGGGTAATAGGAGGAGTTATAGGGAGTTCCAATAAACCTTCCATGCTAACAGCGAGGCTTCTCTCCGGTGTCAGTGGGACTGCATTCTGCGCTGCATTGGGATCCAGTAAGAGACAGGCCTGGTGGTGTATGTGTATATATATATATATATATATATATATATATAGTGTTATCTGTGCGAGACGAACACACGGGATATGACACAGGAGTTAGACGGCAAGTGACACAATCCTTCCTTCCAGCAGCGTCTGCATCAGGGGGACGGAGTCAGGCGGCGCGGTAACGCTCCCAGGGAAGCGCAGGCTAAAGGCGGCACCATCTGCCGCTGATTGTGCAAAGCAGCGCCGGAAACTGTACCAGGGGTCGGGAACTGCAGTACTCAAGGGCCACCAACAGGTCAGGTTTGCAGGGTATCCCTGCTTCAGCATAGGTGGCTCAATCAGAGGCTCAGTCAATGACTGCACCAATTATTAAATAAGCATCAATTATCCAATCCCCAACTGTATCCTAATCACACAGATTATTAGCAATGTTTATTTGTAAAGCGCCAACACATTCTGTGGGACTGTGCCTATTCTGCGGGACTGTGCCTACTTCTTGTATCCTGCACTTTTTTAAACCAGGTGTAACTATTGCACCTCTTTCTGCCCATGTGAGAGAGGAGCGCCCCACTGCCTGCCTCCCATTGGATGAGCTCAGAGGAGCGCCCCACTGCCTGCCTCCCATTGGATGAAGCTCGGAGGAGCACCTCACTGCCTCTCTAACATTGGATGAAGTTCGGAGGAGTGCCCCACTGCCTGCCTCCCATTGGATGAAGCTCGGAGGAGCGCCTCACTGCCTGCCTTCCATTGGATGAAGCTCGGAGGAGTGCCCCACTGCCTGCCTCCCATTGGATGAAGCTCGGAGGAGCGCCCCACTGCCTGTCTCCCATTGGATGAAGCTCGGAGGAGCACCTCACTGCCTGCCTCCCTTTAGATGAAGATCGGAGGAGCACCTCACTGCCTGCCTCCCTTTAGATGAAGTTCAGAGGAGTGCCCCACTGCCTGTCTCCCATTGGATGAAGTTCGGAGGAGCGCCCCACTTCCTGTCTCCCATTGGATGAAGCTCGAAGGAGCGCCCCGCTGCCTGCCTCCCATTGGATGAAGCTCGGAGGAGCGCCTCACTGCCTGCCTTCCATTGGATGAAGCTCGGAGGAGTGCCCCACTGCCTGCCTCCCATTGGATGAAGCTCGGAGGAGCGCCCCACTGCCTGTCTCCGATTGGATGAAGCTCGGAGGAGCACCTCACTGCCTGCCTCCCTTTAGATGAAGATCGGAGGAGCACCTCACTGCCTGCCTCCCTTTAGATGAAGTTCGGAGGAGCACCTCACTGCCTGCCTCCCTTTAGATGAAGTTCGGAGGAGCGCCCCACTGCCTGCCTCCCATTGGATGAAGCTCGGAGGAGCGCCCCGCTGCCTGCCTCCCATTGGATGAAGCTCGAAACCTTCAGCTAGTTACACCAGCGTATAGATAAATGATCAGCGGATTATAGGGACGTTATCACTATTTCTATATTATTCAGATATTAGTACATAGAAATATAGCCAGAAACACAAGTGTTTTATTGGGAAAAATGATCTTTACATATAATAAATTGTATGTATTATGGCGCCTGCATACGAGTGACTCATTAGAGTGTAAGCTCTTGTGTCCCACATTGGCAGCAGACTTAAAGTGTGCCTATTTTCCCGTGCCCGTGTTGGAGGCTCAGATTAACGGCAGAAACCAGGCGCTTTGCTTTTGCATCAGTTTTAGGTGAAGAACACGGCAGGAAACCAGCTTCATTATAAAGGCATGTTCAGCCCCCCTTAATGCAGCATACAGCATGCACACGTAGGAATGGGGGGGGGCTGCTCAGCCCCCCTTAATGCAGCATACAGCATGCACATGTAGGAATGGGGGGGCTGCTCAGCTCCCCTTAATGCAGCATACAGCATGCACACGTAGGAATGGGGGGGGGGCTGCACAGCTCCCCTTAATGCAGCATACAGCATGCACACGTAGGAATGGGGGGGCTGCACAGCTCCCCTTAATGCAGCATACAGCATGCACACGTAGGAATGGGGGGGCTGCACAGCTCCCCTTAATGCAGCATACAGCATGCACACGTAGGAATGGGGGGGCTGCTCAGCCCCCCTTAATGCAGCATACAGCATGCACACGTAGGAATGGGGGGGGCTGCTCAGCCCCCCTTAATGCAGCATACAGCATGCACACGTAGGAATGGGGGGGGCTGCACAGCTCCCCTTAATGCAGCATACAGCATGCACACGTAGGAATGGGGGGGCTGCACAGCTCCCCTTAATGCAGCATACAGCATGCACACGTAGGAATGGGGGGGCTGCTCAGCCCCCCTTAATGCAGCATACAGCATGCACACGTAGGGATGGGGGGGCTGCTCAGCTCCCCTTAATGCAGCATACAGCATGCACACGTAGGAATGGGGGGGCTGTTCAGCCCCCCTTAATGCAGCATACAGCATGCACACGTAGGAATGGGGGGGCTGCTCAGCTCCCCTTAATGCAGCATACAGCATGCACACGTAGGAATGGGGGGGGCTGCTCAGCTCCCCTTAATGCAGCATACAGCATGCACACGTAGGAATGGGGGGGCTGCTCAGCTCCCCTTAATGCAGCATACAGCATGCACACGTAGGAATGGGGGGGGCTGCTCAGCTCCCCTTAATGCAGCATACAGCATGCAAACGTAGGAATGGGGGGCTGCACAGCTCCCCTTAATGCAGCATACAGCATGCACACGTAGGAATGGGGGGGGGCTGCTCAGCTCCCCTTAATGCAGCATACAGCATGCACACGTAGGAATGGGGGGGCTGCTCAGTTCCCCTTAATGCAGCATACAGCATGCAAACGTAGGAATGGGGGGCTGCACAGCTCCCCTTAATGCAGCATACAGCATGCACACGTAGGAATGGGGGGGCTGCTCAGCTCCCCTTAATGCAGCATACAGCATGCACACGTAGGAATGGGGGGGCTGCACAGCTCCCCTTAATGCAGCATACAGCATGCACACGTAGGAATGGGGGGGCTGCACAGCTCCCCTTAATGCAGCATACAGCATGCACACGTAGGAATGGGGGGGCTGCTCAGCCCCCCTTAATGCAGCATACAGCATGCACATGTAGGAATGGGGGGGCTGCTCAGCTCCCCTTAATGCAGCATACAGCATGCACACGTAGGAATGGGGGGGCTGCTCAGCTCCCCTTAATGCAGCATACAGCATGCACACGTAGGAATGGGGGGGGCTGCTCAGCTCCCCTTAATGCAGCATACAGCATGCAAACGTAGGAATGGGGGGCTGCACAGCTCCCCTTAATGCAGCATACAGCATGCACACGTAGGAATGGGGGGGCTGCTCAGTTCCCCTTAATGCAGCATACAGCATGCACACGTAGGAATGGGGGGGGGGGCTGCACAGCTCCCCTTAATGCAGCATACAGCATGCACACGTAGGAATGGGGGGGCTGCTCAGCTCCCCTTAATGCAGCATACAGCATGCACACGTAGGAATGGGGGGGCTGCTCAGCTCCCCTTAATGCAGCATACAGCATGCACACGTAGGAATGGGGGGGCTGCTCAGCCCCCCTTTATGCAGCATACAGCATGCACACGTAGGAATGGGGGGGCTGCTCAGCCCCCCTTAATGCAGCATACAGCATGCACACGTAGGAATGGGGGGGGGGGGGGCTGCTCAGCTCCCCTTAATGCAGCATACAGCATGCACACGTAGGAATGGGGGGGCTGCACAGCCCCCCTTAATGCAGCATCCACTATGCACACGTAGGAATGGGGGGGCTGCTCAGCTCCCCTTAATGCAGCATACAGCATGCACACGTAGGAATGGGGGGGCTGCACAGCTCCCCTTAATGCAGCATACACTATGTACACGTAGGAATGGGGGGGCTGCTCAGCTCCCCTTAATGCAGCATACAGTATATACACGTAGGAATGGGGGGGGGGGGCTGCACAGCTCCCCTTAATGCAGCATGCACACATAGGAATGGGGGGGCGCAGGCCCCCACACCGCCCCCCCCCCCACACACACTGCCCCCCCCACACACACCGCCCCCACACCGCCACCCCCCATACACACCGCCCCCACACACACACACCTCCCCCCCCCACACACACACACACCGCCCCCACACCGACCCCCCCGCCACACACACACACCGCCCCCCCCACACACACCGCCCACACACACACACACACACACCCACACCGCCCCCCCACACACACACACACCGCCCACACACACACACACACACCGCCCACACACACACACCGCCCCCCCACACACACCGCCCACACACATACACACACACACCGCCCCCACACCGCCCCCCCCCCACACACACACACACCGCCCCCACACCGCCCCCCCCCACACACACACACTGCCCCCACACCGCCCCCCCCCCCCACACACACACACACCGCCCCCCCCACACACACACACCGCCCCCACACCGCCCCCCTCACACACACACCGCCCCCCCCACACACACACCGCCCCCACCCCCACCCCCACCCCCACACACACACACCGCCCCCACACCGCCCCCCCACACACACACCGCCCACACACCCCACACACATAGGAATGGGGGGGCTGCTCAGCCCCCCTTAATGCAGCATACAGCATGCACACGTAGGAATGGGGGGGCTGCTCAGCTCCCCTTAATGCAGCATACAGCATGCACACGTAGGAATGGGGGGGGGGCTGCTCAGCTCCCCTTAATGCAGCATACAGCATGCACACGTAGGAATGGGGGGGCTGCACAGCCCCCCTTAATGCAGCATCCACTATGCACACGTAGGAATGGGGGGGCTGCACAGCTCCCCTTAATGCAGCATACACTATGTACACGTAGGAATGGGGGGGCTGCTCAGCTCACCTTAATGCAGCATACAGTATATACACGTAGGAATGGGGGGGGGGCTGCACAGCTCCCCTTAATGCAGCATGCACACATAGGAATGGGGGGGCGCAGGCCCCCACACTGCCCCCCCCCCACACACACTGCCCCCCCCCCCCACACACACACCGCCCCCACACCGCCACCCCCCATACACACCGCCCCACACACACACACCTCCTCCCCCACACACACACACACACCGCCCCCACACCGACCCCCCCCCCCACACACACACACCGCCCCCCCCCACACACACCGCCCACACACACACACACACCCACACCGCCCCCCCACACACACACCGCCCCCCCACACCCACACACACCTCCCCCACACACACCTCCCCCACACACACACACCGCCCCCCCCCCACACACACACAAACACCGACCCCCCCCACACACACACACACCGACCCCCCACACACACACACCGACCCCCCCACACACACACACACCGACCCCCCCCCCCCCATACACTGGGAATGCAGAGCCATTACTAATGTCTTACAGGTCACAATGTGTGTGTGTGTATGTGTGTGTGTGCGTGTGCGTGTGTGTCTGGGCCAGTCTGTGTGTCTGTGTGTGCCATTGTGTGTGTCTGTGTGTGTCTCTGTCTATGTGTGTGTGTCTGTGTGTATCTGTGTGTGCCCCCCCACACACACCGCCCCCCCCCACACACACACACCGCCCCCACACCACCCCCCCCACACACACACCGCCCCCCCCCACACACACACCGCCCCCCCCACACACACACCGCCCCCCCCCCACACACACACACACACACTGCCCCCACACCGCCCCCACACCGCCCCCCCCACACACACACAAACACCGACCCCCCCACACACACCCACCGCCCCCACACCACCCCCCCACACCCACACCGCCCCCCCCCCCACACACACCGCCCACACACACACACACACTGCCCCCACACCGCCCCCCCACACACACACAAACACCGACCCCCCCACACACACCCACACCGCCCCCCCCCACACACACACCGACCCCCCCCACACACACACACCGCCCCCACACACACCTCCCCCACACACACCTCCCCCACACACACCTCCCCCACACACACACACACCGCCCCCCCCACACACACACAAACACCGACCCCCCCCCCACACACACACACCGACCCCCCCCCACACACACACCGACCCCCCCACACACACACACACCGACCCCCCCCCCCTCCATACACACACACCGCCCCCTAAGTGGGGCCTGAGGAAGGCCGCTCTCTCAAATTGATGGGGGGTGAGTCATGTGACTGGGAATGCAGACCCATTACTAATGTCTTACAGGTCACAATGTGTGTGTGTGTGTGTGTGTCTGGGCCAGTCTGTGTGTCTGTGTGTCTGTGTGTGCCATTGTGTGTGTCTCTGTCTATGTGTGTGTGTCTGTGTCTGTGTGTATCTGTGTGTGCCAATGTGTGTGTCTGTGTGTGCGTCTTTGTGTCTGTGTGTGTGTGTCTGTCTGTGTGTCTGTATGTCTGTGTGTATCTGTATGTCTGTGTGTATCTGTATGTCTGTGTGTGTGTCTGTCCATGATTTCTCCTCACTCCCACAGCACACGGTGTATACAATAATCCCCCCTATTTGTTATTAATATCCCAGAGTGCAGCTTATCACCCCGGGATGTTAGAGCGCCTGTGAGAGGCAGAGCAGTGCGTTACACGGGACATGCTGCTGCTGCTGCTGCAGATCGCAGGGCCCGCGTTCTCTGCTATCAGTCCTGTGTGGGACCATATTCTGCATTTGCTAAGCATGGGGAAAGCGATTTGCTTCATGGTGCAGGAAGTTAGTGGGCAGCAGGCGGTCCATGGGGGGTTACCTGTGACCCCTAATCCCTGCCGGGTGCCGAGGGAGCAGGTATATTGCTGCTCTCATGAATAGCGCCGCGCTCAGCGCAGTTGGGAGGGTAAGACGAGCAGCGGGATAGTATTAAAGAGCGCCACAGCATTAAGCGGGAGGTGGCACTCCTCCTACCCACTGCTGCAACGTCCCAGAAACAGAGGGACAGGTGCCCCATGTCACCCTCTCGCCCCATGTCACCCTCTCGCCCCATGTCACCCTCTCGCCCCTATGTCACCCTCTCGCCCCTCTGTCGCCCTCTCGCCCCTATGTCACTGTCTCTCCCCTCATGTCACCCACTGTCTCTCCATTTCACCCACACCCCCATGTTATCTACCTTCCCCCATGTCACCCACTCCCTCCCATGTCACCCACTCCCTCCCATGTCACCCACTCCCTCCCATGTCACCCACTCCCCTCCATGTCACACACTCCCCTCCATGTCACACACTCCCCTCCATGTCACACACTCCCCTCCATGTCACACACTCCCCTCCATGTCACACACTCCCCTCCATGTCACACACTCCCCTCCTTGTCACCCACTCCCCTCCATGTCACCCACTCCCCTCCATGTCACCCACTCCCTCCCATGTCACCCACTCCACCCCAGGTCACCCTCTCACCCCCAGGTCACCCACTCCCCTCCATGTCACCCACTCCCCCCCATGTCACCCACTCCCCCCCATGTCACCCACTCCCCCCCCATGTCACCACTCCCTCCCCCCATTTCACTCACTCCATAACATGTCACCCTCTCCCCCCCCATGTCACCCACTTCCCTCCATATCACCCACTCCCCACCATGTAACCCACTCCCCTCCATGTCTCCCACCACCAGTGTAGAAAGATCTGTACAATATCTATGTTTAGAAAAATAAATGGTGGAGCTGTGAGAAAGCAGCGGTACTGAGTACTACCACACTTTGCCCACATTGATCTGTGTTCGCCTCCCCTTGGGTAGGAAGCTGGCTGGGTTGGCGCTGTGTGAGCCTCCCCTTGGGTAGGAAGCTGGCTGGGTTGGCGCTGTGTGAATCTCCCCTTGGGTAGGAAGCTGGCTGGGTTGGCGCTGTGTGAGTCTCCCCTTGGGTAGGAAGCTGGCTGGGTTGGCGCTGTGTGAGTCTCCCCTTGGGTAGGAAGCTGCCTGGGTTGGCGCTGTGTGAGTCTCCCCTTGGGTAGGAAGCTGGCTGGGTTGGCGCTGTGTGAATCTCCCCTTGGGTAGGAAGCTGGCTGGGTTAGCGCTGTGTGAATCTCCCCTTGGGTAGGAAGCTGGCTGGGTTGGCGCTGTGTGAGTCTCCCCTTGGGTAGGAAGCTGCCTGGGTTGGCGCTGTGTGAGTCTCCCCTTGGGTAGGAAGCTGGCTGGGTTGGCGCTGTGTAAGTCTCCCTTGGGTAGGAAGCTGGCTGGGTTGGCGCTGTGTGAGTCTCCCCTTGGGTAGGAAGCTGGCTGGGTTGGCGCTGTGTGAATCTCCCCTTGGGTAGGAAGCTGGCTGGGTTGGCACTGTGTGAGTCTCCCCTTGAGTAGGAAGCTGGCTGGGTTGGCGCTGTGTAAGTCTCCCTTGGGTAGGAAGCTGGCTGGGTTGGCGCTGTGTGAGTCTCCCCTTGGGTAGGAAGCTGGCTGGGTTGGCGCTGTGTGAGTCTCCCCTTGGGTAGGAAGCTGGCTGGGTTGGCACTGTGTGAGTCTCCCCTTGGGTAGGAAGCTGGCTGGGTTGGCGCTGTGTGAGTCTCCCCTTGGGTAGGAAGCTGGCTGGGTTGGCGCTGTGTGAGTCTCCCCTTGGGTAGGAAGCTGGCTGGGTTGGCGTTGTGTGAGTCTCCCCTTGGGTAGGAAGCTGGCTGGGTTGGCGCTGTGTGAGTCTCCCCTTGGGTAGGAAGCTGGCTGGGTTGGCGCTGTGTGAGTCTCCCCTTGGGTAGGAAGCTGGCTGGGTTGGCGCTGTGTGAGTCTCCCCTTGGGTAGGAAGCTGCCTGGGTTGGCGCTGTGTGAGTCTCCCCTTGGGTAGGAAGCTGCCTGGGTTGGCGCTGTGTGAGTCTCCCCTTGGGTAGGAAGCTGGCTGGGTTGGCACTGTGTGAGTCTCCCCTTGGGTAGGAAGCTGGCTGGGTTGGCGCTGTGTGAGTCTCCCCTTGGGTAGGAAGCTGGCTGGGTTGGCGCTGTGTGAGTCTCCCCTTAGGTAGGAAGCTGGCTGGGTTGGCGTTGTGTGAGTCTCCCCTTGGGTAGGAAGCTGGCTGGGTTGGCACTGTGTGAGTCTCCCCTTGGGTAGGAAGCTGCCTGGGTTGGCGCTGTGTGAGTCTCCCCTTGGGTAGGAAGCTGCCTGGGTTGGCACTGTGTGAGTCTCCCCTTGGGTAGGAAGCTGCCTGGGTTGGCACTGTGTGAGTCTCCCCTTGGGTAGGAAGCTGGCTGGGTTGGCGCTGTGTGAGTCTCCCCTTGGGTAGGAAGCTGGCTGGGTTGGCGCTGTGTGAGTCTCCCCTTGGGTAGGAAGCTGGCTGGGTTGGCACTGTGTGAGTCTCCCCTTGGGTAGGAAGCTGGCTGGGTTGGCGCTGTGTGAGTCTCCCCTTGGGTAGGAAGCTGCCTGGGTTGGCGCTGTGTGAGTCTCCCCTTGGGTAGGAAGCTGCCTGGGTTGGCGCTGTGTGAGTCTCCCCTTGGGTAGGAAGCTGCCTGGGTTGGCACTGTGTGAGTCTCCCCTTGGGTAGGAAGCTGCCTGGGTTGGCACTGTGTGAGTCTCCCCTTGGGTAGGAAGCTGGCTGGGTTGGTGCTGTGTGAGTCTCCCCTTGGGTAGGAAGCTGGCTGGGTTGGCGCTGTGTGAGTCTCCCCTTGGGTAGGAAGCTGGCTGGGTTGGCACTGTGTGAGTCTCCCCTTGGGTAGGAAGCTGGCTGGGTTGGCACTGTGTGAGTCTCCCCTTGGGTAGGAAGCTGGCTGGGTTGGCGCTGTGTGAGTCTCCCCTTGGGTAGGAAGCTGGCTGGGTTGGCACTGTGTGAGTCTCCCCTTGGGTAGGAAGCTGCCTGGGTTGGCGCTGTGTGAGTCTCCCCTTGGGTAGGAAGCTGCCTGGGTTGGCACTGTGTGAGTCTCCCCTTGGGTAGGAAGCTGCCTGGGTTGGCACTGTGTGAGTCTCCCCTTGGGTAGGAAGCTGGCTGGGTTGGCGCTGTGCGAGTCTCCCCTTGGGTAGGAAGCTGCCTGGGTTGGCACTGTGTGAGTCTCCCCTTGGGTAGGAAGCTGGCTGGGTTGGCGCTGTGTGAGTCTCCCCTTGGGTAGGTAGCTGGCTGGGTTGGCGCTGTGTGAGTCTCCCCTTGGGTAGGAAGCTGGCTGGGTTGGCCCTGTGTGAATCTCCCCTTGGGTAGGAAGCTGGCTGGGTTGGCGCTGTGTGAGTCTCCCCTTGGGTAGGAAGCTGCCTGGGTTGGCACTGTGTGAGTCTCCCCTTGGGTAGGAAGCTGCCTGGGTTGGCGCTGTGTTGCGGCTGCTTATTCATACCGAGCTGGCACACCCTTAACTGTTTGTTCCACTCCTTCCGTTACACCCCCAGATTTCCTCACAGCCCCCAGCCCCCCTCCCCCTCTCTCCCCGCGCTCTCTCACCCCTTTCTCCCCTCCCCCTTCCCCATCTGGGTCCAGATCTCTCAGTTCAGTTATACAAGAGAAGTTTTGGGCTCTGTTTTGCAGCTGAGAGCTGGTTAGCCGTGTGCACTGGTCCCCCCTGTGTCCTCCCACATTCCAAACGTCACAGTCAGTGTGTCAGTGTGTCAGTGTGTCAGTGTGTGTCACAGTGTCACACACAATGATATAATGCTTGTTACAAAACAAGCCAGTGCTGCTGTTATACACAGTAATACTGCTGCTGCTATTCACAGTGCTGCTGCTTCTATACACAGTGCTGCTGCTTCTATACACAGTGCTGCTGCTTCTGTACACAGTGCTGCTGCTTCTATACACAGTGCTGCTGCTGCTATTCACAGTGCTGCTGCTGCTGCTATTCACAGTGCTGCTGCTGCTGCTGCTATTCACAGTGCTGCTGCTATACACAGTGCTGCTGCCATACACAGTGCTGCTGCTTCTGTTATACACATTGCCTCCCCTCACCCCCCCCCCCCAGCACTGCCTCCCTCACCTCCCACTCTGCCTCCCCTCCCCCCCTGCTGACTCCCCAACCCCCCCTGCCTCCCATCACCCCCCCCTCACCTCCCCTCACCCCCCACACTGCCTCCCCTCACCCCTCTCTCACTGCCTCCCCTCACCCCCCCCACACTGCCTCCCCTCACCCCCCCTCTCACTGCTTCCCCTAACCCCCTCTCACTGCTTCCCCTCACCCCCTCTCACTGCTTCCCCTCACTCTCTCACTGCTTCACCTCACCCCCTCTCACTGATTCCCCTCACCCACCTCTCACTGCTTCCCCCCACCCACCTCTCACTGCTTCCCCCCACCCCCCTCTCACTGCCTCCCCTCACCCCCCTATCACTGCCTCCCCTCACCCCCCTCTCACTGCCTCCCCTCACCCCCCCTCTCACTGCCTCCCCTCACCCCCTCTCACTGCTTCCCCTCACCCCCTCTCACTGCCTCCCCTCACCCCCCTCTCACTGCTCCCCTCACCCCCCCCCCCACACTACTTCCCCTCATCCCCCCACACTGTCTCCCCTCACCCCCCCCCACACTGCTTCCCCCTCACCCCCTCTCACTGCCTCCCCTCACCCCATCTCACTGCCTCCCCTCACCCCCCTCTCACTGGCTCCCCTCACCGCCTCTCACTGCTTCCCCTCACCCCCCTCTCACTCCTTCCCCTCACCCCCCTCTCACTGCTTCCCCTCACCCCCCTCTCAGTTTTCCCTCACCCCCTCTCACTGCCTCCCCTCACCCTCCCCCACATTGCCTCCCCTCACCCCCTCTCACTGCTTCCCCCTCACCCCTCTCACTGCCTCCCCTCACCCCCTCACTGCTTCCCCTCACCCCCCCCACACACTGCCTCCCCTCACCCCCCCCCCTCTCACTGGCTCACCGCACCCCCCTCTCACTGCTTCCCCTCACCCCCTCTCACTGCTTCCCCTCACCCCCCCTCACTGCCTCCCCTCACCCCCCTCTCATTGCTTCCCCTCACCCCCCTCTCATTGCTTCCCCTCACCCCCTCTCACTGCTTCCCCTCACCCCCCTCTCACTGCTTCCCCTCACCCCCTCTCACTGCTTCCCCTCACCCCCTCTCACTGCTTCCCCTCACCCTCCTCTCACTGCTTCCCCTCATCCCCCTCTCACTGCCTCCTCTCACCCCCTCTCACTGCCTCCCCTCACCCCCCCCCACACTGCCTCCCCTCACCACCTCTCACTGCCTCCCCTCACCCCCCCACACACTGCCTCCCCTCACCCCCCTCTCACTGCTTCCCCTCAACCCCTCTCACTGCCTCCCCTCACCCCCCTCTCACTGCTTCCCCTCACCCCCTCTCACTGCTTCCCCTCAACCCCTCTCACTGCTTCCCCTCACCCCCTCTCACTGCCTCCCCTCACCCCCTCCCTCCTGCTGCTTCCCCTCACCCCTCTCACTGCCTCCCCTCACCCCTCTCACTGCCTCCCCTCACCCCCTCCCTCCTGCTGCCTCCCCTCATCCCCCCCCCACACTGCCTCCCCTCACCCCCTCTCACTGCTTCCCCTCACCCCCTCTCACTGCTTCCCCTCACCCCCTCTCACTGCTTCCCCTCACCCCCTCTCACTGCTTCCCCTCACCCCCTCTCACTGCCTCCCCTCACCCCCTCTCACTGCTTCCCCTCATCCCCCTCTCACTGCCTCCCCTCACCCCCTCCCTCCCCTCACCCCCCTCTCACTGCTTCCCTTCACCCCCTTTCACTGCTTCCCCACACCCCCCTCCCTCCTGCTGCCTCCCCTCACCCCCCTCTCACTGCCTCCCCTCACACCCCTCCCTCCTGCTGCCTCCCCTCACCCCCTCTCACTGCCTCCCCTCACCCCCCTCTCACTGCGTCCCCACACCCCCCTCCCTCCTGCTGCCTCCCCTCACACGCCCCCTGCTGTACATGTGCACGGGGACAGTCCGGTGCTGCCCTCTGTAGAATTATTCTGGGATAGGCAGCAATCACAACAAGAGGAGCGGCCCGTACTCAGCAAAACAGCACCAGCATGGGAGGAGCGACCCGTACTCAGCAAAACAGCACCAGCATGGGAGGAGCGACGGCCCGTACTCAGCAAAACAGCACCAGCATGGGAGGAGCGACCCGTACTCAGCAAAACAGCACCAGCATGGGAGGAGCGACCCGTACTCAGCAAAACAGCACCAGCATGGGAGGAGAAGCAACGGCCGTACTCAGCAAAACAGCACCAGCATGGGAAGAGAAGCAACGGCCGTACTCAGCAAAACAGCACCAGCATGGGAGGAGAAGCAACGGCCGTACTCAGCAAAACAGCACCAGCATGGGAGGAGAAGTATCGGCCCGTACTCAGCAAAACAGCACCAGCATGGGAGGAGAAGTATCGGCCCGTACTCAGCAAAACAGCACCAGCATGGGAGGAGAAGTATCGGCTCGTACTCAGCAAAACAGCACCAGCATGGGAGGAGAAACGGCCCGTACTCAGCAAAACAGCACCAGCATGGGAGGAGAAGCAACGGCCCGTACTCAGCAAAACAGCACCAGCATGGGAGGAGAAGCAACGGCCCGTACTCAGCAAAACAGCACCAGCATGGGAGGAGAAGTATCGGCCCGTACTCAGCAAAACAGCACCAGCATGGGAGGAGAAGTATCGGCCCGTACTCAGCAAAACAGCACCAGCATGGGAGGAGAAGTATCGGCCCGTACTCAGCAAAACAGCACCAGCATGGGAGGAGAAGCAACGGCTCGTACTCAGCAAAACAGCACCAGCTTGGGAGGAGAAACGGCCCGTACTCAGCAAAACAGCACCAGCATGGGAGGAGAAGCAACGGCCCATACTCAGCAAAACAGCACCAGCATGGGAGGAGAAGCGACCCGTACTCAGCAAAACAGCACCAGCATGGGAGGAGAAGCGACCCGTACTCAGCAAAACAGCACCAGCATGGGAGGAGAAGCGACCCGTACTCAGCAAAACAGCACCAGCATGGGAGGAGAAGCAACAGCTCGTACTCAGCAAAACAGCACCAGCATGGGAGGAGCAACGGCCCGTACTCAGCAAAACAGCACCAGCATGGGAGAAGCGACCCGTACTCAGCAAAACAGCACCAGCATGGGAGGAGAAGCAACGGCTCGTACTCAGCAAAACAGCACCAGCATGGGAGGAGCAACGGCCGTACTCAGCAAAACAGCACCAGCATGGGAGGAGCGACGGCTCGTACTCAGCAAAACAGCACCAGCATGGGAGGAGAAGCAACGGCTCGTACTCAGCAAAACAGCACCAGCATGGGAGGAGCAACGGCCGTACTCAGCAAAACAGCACCAGCATGGGAGGAGCGACGGCTCGTACTCAGCAAAACAGCACCAGCATGGGAGGAGAAGCAACGGCTCGTACTCAGCAAAACAGCACCAGCATGGGAGGAGAAGCAACGGCCGTACTCAGCAAAACAGCACCAGCATGGGAGGAGGAGCGACGGCCGTACTCAGCAAAACAGCACCAGCATGGGAGGAGAAGCAACGGCCCGTACTCAGAAAAACAGCACCAGCATGGGAGGAGGAGCAGTGACGGCCGTACTCAGTGTGACGGTGACTTTGTCACAGGCTATGAATAATACACCAAATATAACTGGGTTGAACTGGTACGAGACTTAGATATGATAAAATATAATTTATTCCTTGAAAAAGGTGAACACACGAGATATACAAATAACAGGCAAAATATGGACACTCACTTAAGATGGAAATGATGAAACAGTCACATCTGGACCGGCAGTTCATACAGCAATCTTCATAGTCATCAAGACACCAAAGACACCAAAGACAATAGCCATAGGCTGAGCCTGGTTCTTATACAATTATTTCCCATTGAACACAACCTAAACCCAGCCCCTCTCATAAATCAGCGGTGAGGTTGACAGTTTTCCTCAGAGTAAAACTCCTCCCACCCAAGGACGTTTAAAAACTGCTTTTCCTATCTAAATAACTTCATAACTTCAGTTCAGTAGTACTTATGGGCACGCGAATCATATTAATACATTCCGGCACGCATGACGCTCCCAATCAGACTAAATATTACCGTGTAATACTAAAATTAAGAGAGATATTAATATCTGTCTCTTAGTACCTGCCAGACATCAGGTGTCCGTAATCTTTATGTGCGAATCAATCCCACGAATACACACATGTAGCTTTTAGCACGTTCAGCCGAGGACATCTCATAATATTCTCATATTTAATAAGGTCACTCATTCTGATATCTCCTTGCGTAACCGCACCCCTGGCCCCCATCAAGCAATCCTTTGAAGCAGGGACTCCTGTGTAGTGACCATTTGTCACCGGTGCTATATTTCACACCCAATGCCCCAGCCTGGGTCCTAGCTGTCTCTACCAGCCAGATGTGTTAACATACACCAAACCCCCTCTGTACTTTTCACACCCAACTTCAATCAAGCCTTTTGAAGCCCAGATATTTCTGAAAACTCACCACTCATCCTAATGTATTTTCCTAAACTGCACCTCATTAACCCCTTAAGCCCCAGTGTGTGTGTGGTGCAGACACTGGCCCAGAAACAATACATTTATACAGGGGAATAAACAGTTGGATGGCTGAAGCAAGGCAAAAGCACATTACTGGACCCCAGTCCAGTTAACCCCTTGCTTCCCAGGTGAGAGTAGAGGGTGGCCAAATGGGGTGAAACCCCTTTAATCCCGGGCCAAATCCTCTCTTGACACTCAGCAAAACAGCACCAGCATGGGAGGAGAAGCGACGGCCCGTACTCAGCAAAACAGCACCAGCATGGGAGGAGAAGCAACGGCCCGTACTCAGCAAAACAGCACCAGCATGGGAGGAGAAGCAACGGACGTACTCAGTAGAACAGCACCAGCATGGGAGAAGGAGCGACGGCCGTACTCAGCAAAACAGCACCAGCATGGGAGGAGAAGCAACGGCTGTACTCAGCAAAACAGCACCAGCATGGGAGGAGAAGCAACGGCCCGTACTCAGCAAAACAGCACCAGCATGGGAGGAGCGACGGCTCGTACTCAGCAAAACAGCACCAGCATGGGAGGAGCGACGGCTCGTACTCAGCAAAACAGCACCAGCATGGGAGGAGAAACGGCTCGTACTCAGCAAAACAGCACCAGCATGGGAGGAGAAGCAACGGCCCGTACTCAGCAAAACAGCACCAGCATGGGAGGAGAAACGGCTCGTACTCAGCAAAACAGCACCAGCATGGGAGGAGAAACGGCTCGTACTCGGCAAAACAGCACCAGCATGGGAGGAGAAGCGACGGCCGTACTCAGCAAAACAGCACCAGCATGGGAGGAGAATCAACGGCCGTACTCAGCAAAACAGCACCAGCATGGGAGGAGAAACGGCTCGTACTCAGCAAAACAGCACCAGCATGGGAGGAGAAACGGCTCGTACTCGGCAAAACAGCACCAGCATGGGAGGAGAAGCGACGGCCGTACTCAGCAAAACAGCACCAGCATGGGAGGAGAATCAACGGCCGTACTCAGCAAAACAGCACCAGCATGGGAGGAGAAGCGACCCGTACTCAGCAAAACAGCACCAGCATGGGAGGAGAAGCGACGGCTCGTACTCAGCAAAACAGCACCAGCATGGGAGGAGAATCAACGGCCGTACTCAGCAAAACAGCACCAGCATGGGAGGAGCGACGGCCTTTACTCAGCAAAACAGCACCAGCATGGGAGGAGAAGCGACAGCTCGTACTCAGCAAAACAGCACCAGCATGGGAGGAGAAGCAACGGCTCGTACTCAGCAAAACAGCACCAGCATGGGAGGAGCAACGGCCGTACTCAGCAAAACAGCACCAGCATGGGAGGAGAATCAACGGCCGTACTCAGCAAAACAGCACCAGCATGGGAGGAGCGACGGCCGTACTCAGCAAAACAGCACCAGCATGGGAGGAGAAGCTGAATCGCTCCCACCAGATGGATTTGTGCGCTGAAGCGTTTCCATGACACCGACGCGTTTCTCACAGGGAGAGCTATAAGGCGCAGGGACAGGGGGACGATGTGCGGCTAGAAAAGGGAAGGCAAAAAAACAGCACCAGATTTAGGAAATAAATCTAGTTGTAAGCAACTCGTTCCCAAATCTGCTGCTGTTTTCTCCCACTCGCATCCTCGGCGCTGCAGGGGTTAATGAACTTTGCTGGTATTGTATGAACTGCCCCGAGCAGCACATCGCACACTGCCCTGAAGAGCTTGCACTCTACTCGGAGTGTCTCCCTCAGCCGGCTGGGACAGGCCCTGCGCGGCCTGGGGGGGTCTCTGTGTATTATACAGCAATGCAGCCTGGGGGGGTCTCTGTGTATTATACAGCAACGCAGCCCGGGGGGGGTCTCTGTGTATTATCCAGCAACGCAGCCTGGGGGGGTCTCTGTGTATTATACAGCAACGCAGCCTGGGGGGGGGGTCTCTGTGTATTATACAGCAACGCAGCCTGGGGGGTCTCTGTGTATTATACAGCAACGCAGCCTGGGGGGTCTCTGTGTATTATACAGCAACGCAGCCCGGGGGGGGTCTCTGTGTATTATACAGCAACGCAGCCTGGGGGGTCTCTGTGTATTATACAGCAACGCAGCCTGGGGGGTCTCTGTGTATTATCCAGCAACGCAGCCTGGGGGGGCTCTGTGTATTATACAGCAACGCAGCCCGGGGGGGGTCTCTGTGTATTATACAGCAACGCAGCCTGGGGGGTCTCTGTGTATTATCCAGCAACGCAGCCTGGGGGGGCTCTGTGTATTATACAGCAACGCAGCCCGGGGGGGGTCTCTGTGTATTATACAGCAACGCAGCCCGGGGGGGGGGTCTCTGTGTATTATACAGCAACGCAGCCTGGGGGGTCTCTGTGTATTATACAGCAACGCAGCCCGGGGGGGGTCTCTGTGTATTATACAGCAACGCAGCCTGGGGGGGTCTCTGTGTATTATACAGCAACGCAGCCTGGGGGGGCTCTGTGTATTATACAGCAACGCAGCCTGGGGGGGGGGGTCTCTGTGTATTATACAGCAACGCAGCCTGGGGGGGGGGGTCTCTGTGTATTATACAGCAACGCAGCCTGGGGGGGTCTCTGTGTATTATACAGCAACGCAGCCTGGGGGGGTGGGGGGGGGGGGTCTCTGTGTATTATACAGCAACGCAGCCTGGGGGGTCTCTGTGTATTATACAGCAACGCAGCCTGGGGGGGGTCTCTGTGTATTATACAGCAACGCAGCCTGGGGGGGGGGTCTCTGTGTATTACACAGCAACGCAGCCTGGGGGGGTCTCTGTGTATTATACAGCAACGCAGCCTGGGGGGTCTCTGTGTATTATACAGCAACGCAGCCTGGGGGGGTCTCTGTGTATTATACAGCAACGCAGCCTGGGGGGGTCTCTGTGTATTATACAGCAACGCAGCCTGGGGGGGTCTCTGTGTATTATACAGCAACGCAGCCTGGGGGGGGGGGGGTCTCTGTGTATTACACAGCATTCGCTTCACCAATTCTGCAGGGTATTTAAGTCTTGCAGATCTCACTGGAAACAAAGGGGTTAAATATTCTGTGACCTTTCTGAGGGCCACCATAAAGGATCCCGCGTAAAGGATCCCGCGTAAAGGACCCCACGTAAAGGATCCCGTGTAAAGGATCCTACGTAAAGGATCCCGTGTAAAGGATCCTGCGTAAAGGATCCCGTGTAAAGGATCCCACGTGCCTACTAAATCCCCCAAAATGTGTGTGACCTCACTGTGCCCTGACAGTGACTCTGAGCAGGACTTGGGACAGGTATGGGACCCCCCCAGGGGGGTCGGCCTGCAAGGGGGGGGGCACCGTGGGTCAGTCACCTTGTTCCAGATTAAGGACATCACCAGCGAGTATTGGGGAGACCCTTTTTCACCAGAGGGGATAGTACAAAATGGGGGATGTAGAGGATAGGGTTGCCAGGTGTTCGGTATTGAACTGGCCTGTCCTGTATTTGGACACTCTGTCCAGTAAGAAATGAGAGGTACTGTAATAGTGGACATGTATGTGTGCGGTATTACCTCCCTGGACATGTATGTGTTCGGTATTACCTCTCTGGACACGTGTGTGTCCGGTATTACCTCCCTGGACATGCGTGTGTCCGGTATTACCTCCCTGGACATGCGTGTGTCCGGTATTACCTCCCTGGACATGTGTGTGTCCGGTATTACCTCCCTGGACATGTATGTGTCCGGTATTACCTCCCTGGACATGTTTGTGTCCGGTATTACCTCTCTGGACATGTATGTGTCCGGTATTACCTCCCTGGACACGTGTGTGTCTGGTATTACCTCCCTGGACATGCGTGTGTCCGGTATTACCTCCCTGGACATGCATGTGTCCGGTATTACCTCCCTGGACATGCGTGTGTCCGGTATTACCTCTCTGGACATGTGTGTCCCCGGTATTACCTCCCTGGACACGTGTGTGTCCGGTATTACCTCCCTGGACACGTGTGTGTCCGGTATTACCTCCCTGGACACGTGTGTGTCCGGTATTACCTCCCTGGACATGTATGTGTCCGGTATGACCTCCCTGGACGTGTATGTGTTCGGTATTACCTCCCTGGACATGTATGTGTCCGGTATGACCTCCCTGGACGTGTATGTGTTCGGTATTACCTCCCTGGACATGTATGTGTCCGGTATGACCTCCCTGGACACAGTGACCTGACACACCTTTCACCATTGAGCCCAGTATTTTCGGAGAGGCCGCCCGGCACCCCTAGTAGAGGAGCCTCTTGCAAAGTCACCGTTCCCACTCCATCATCCAATCACAGGGGGCAGCGGCACAAGACCAGCAGAGTGCGCCGTGTCCCCCTCACACGTGGGCCGTGGGACAGTCCACGAACACATCGCTGTCTCTCTGTCTCCTCTCCCACCCGAAGATCTTACACGGAGCGCACGTTACCCGCGGGGAGAAGGCATCTTTACTAAGAGATCAGATAATAGGGACGCCAGGAGTTGGGCGACCATACGGCCATGCACCGCGCATGCTTCAGCACAGCCTATCCTCAGCAGCACAGCTGTATATATATTACGCTGTATATATATATATATCAAACAGCGCTCATAAAGCAACATAACAAGACATATTGACATAAACAATCGATACCGAGTATAACTGTATAATCACCACCACTTTACGTGTCTTCTTTACATGTCACACGTGAGTGGCGACCCTCTTAACCCTTCCAGTGCTCTGCAATACATTACTGGCCGCTTCAGCACGGAAACGGTTCCAAAAACCACGTCAGCTACCTAGACATAATGTCCTCCAAACCCTCCCAGATAACCCTGGGGACGTCTGCGTGCGGGGAGTGGCCGCCCTGCAGGTTACTGACAGACAGGGTGTCTCTGCGTGTCACCCGCGGGTCCCCAGACAGACACACGTCACACAGTGGGCAGACAGCAGAGGGGGG
The DNA here is from genome assembly GCF_040206685.1 of Ascaphus truei. Classification (NCBI taxonomy): domain Eukaryota; kingdom Metazoa; phylum Chordata; class Amphibia; order Anura; family Ascaphidae; genus Ascaphus; species Ascaphus truei. Next base: position 922,273 of record NC_134503.1, read on the forward strand.
TTCTGGGTAGTGACATGTAAATAAGTACCCAGCAGGCCAGGCCCTTTAACCTTCCTTTCCTCTCTGTACATGGATTCCTCAGGGCGGAGTTCTCACCGTCAGGCTTCAAGATCCCCCTCCCCAACAGGTCAGGTTTTCAGGATATCCCTGCTTCAGTCCAGGTGGCTCAAACCTGTGCTGAAGCAGGCTCTTCGACTGAGCCACTGATTGAGCCACCTGTGCTGAAGCAGGAATATCCTTAAAACCGGACCTGTTGGGGGGTCTTGAGGACTGGAGTTGAGACCCGGACTTAGGGGCTTCTGCGGCTGCAGACAGCGCACGCGACCGAAGAACCAATGAGGGCGAACCTCATTTGTTTAGCCTGGTGATGTCACGAACACGCCTCCGTCGCGCGCAGCTACGGAGGACACATCGCTTGGCAACAGCGTGTTGTGGGAGGCTTTGCGTGTTGCGGGAGGCTTTGCGTGATGCGGGAGGGGTTGCGTGTTGCGGGAGAGTTTACGTGTTGCGGGAGGGTTTGCGTGTTGCGAGAGGGTTTGCGTGTTGCGGGAGGGTTTGCGTGTTGCGAGAGGGTTTGCGTGTTGCGGGAGGGTTTGCGTGTTGCGGGAGGGTTTGCGTGTTGCGGGAGGGTTTGCGTGTTGCGGGAGGGTTTGCGTGTTGCGGGAGGGTTTGCGTGTTGTGGGAGGGTTTGCGTGTTGCTGGAGAGTTTGCGTGTTGCGGGAGTCTTTGCGTGTTGCGGGAGTGTTTGCGTGTTGAGGGAGAGTTTACGTGTTGCGGGAGGGTTTGCGTGTTGCGGGAGGGTTTGCGTGTTGCGGGAGGCTTTGCGTGTTGCGGGAGGCTTTGCGTGTCGCGGGAGGCTTTGCGTGTCGCGGGAGGGTTCGCGTGTCGCGGGAGGGTTTGCGTGTCGCGAGAGGGTTTGCGTGTTGCGGGAGGGTTTGCGTGTTGCGGGAGGGTTTGCGTGTTGCAGGAGGGTTTGCGTGTTGCGGGAGGGTTTGCGTGTTGCTGGAGAGTTTGCGTGTTGCGGGAGTCTTTGCGTGTTGCGGGAGTGTTTGCGTGTTGAGGGAGAGTTTACGTGTTGCGGGAGGCTTTGCGTGTTGCGGGAGGGTTTGCGTGTTGCGGGAGGCTTTGCGTGTTGCGGGAGGGTTTGCGTGTTGCGGGAGGGTTTGCGTGTTGCAAGAGGGTTTGCGTGTTGCGGGAGGGTTTGCGTGTTGCGGGAGGGTTTGCGTGTTGCGGGAGGGTTTGCGTGTTGCGGGAGGGTTTGCGTGTTGCTGGAGAGTTTGCGTGTTGCGGGAGTCTTTGCGTGTTGCGGGAGTGTTGGCGTGTTGAGGGAGAGTTTACGTGTTGCGGGAGGCTTTGCGTGTTGCGGGAGGCTTTGCGTGTTGCGGGAGGCTTTGCGTGTCGCGGGAGGCTTTGCGTGTCGCGGGAGGCTTTGCGTGTCGCGGGAGGGTTCGCGTGTCGCGGGAGGGTTCGCGTGTCGCGGGAGGGTTCGCGTGTCGTGGGAGGGTTTGCGTGTCGTGGGAGGGTTTGCGTGTCGCGGGAGGCTTTGCGTGTCGCGGGAGGGTTTGCGTGTCGCGGGAGGCTTTGCGTGTCGCGGGAGGGTTTGCGTGTCGCGGGAGGGTTTGCGTGTCACGGGAGGGTTTGCGTGTCGTGGGAGGGTTTGCGTGTCGCGGGAGGCTTTGCGTGTCGCGGGAGGGTTTGCGTGTTGCGGGAGGCTTTGCGTGTTGCGGGAGGCTTTGCGTGTCGTGGGAGGGTTTGCGTGTTGCGGGAGGCTTTGCGTGTCGCGGGAGGCTTTGCGTGTCGCGGGAGGCATTGCGTGTCGTGGGAGGGTTTGCGTGTCGCGGGAGGCTTTGCGTGTCGCGGGAGGGTTTGCGTGTTGCGGGAGGCTTTGCGTGTCGCGGGAGGCTTTGCGTGTTGCGGGAGGCTTTGCGTGTCGCGGGAGGGTTTGCGTGTCGCGGGAGGCTTTGCGTGTCGCGGGAGAGTTTGCGTGTCGCGGGAGGCTTCGCGTGTCGCGGGAGGCTTTGCGTGTCGCGGGAGGCTTTGCGTGTCGCGGGAGGCTTTGCGTGTTGTGGGAGGGTTTGCGTGTTGGTAGGAGGCTTTGTTTCACTGCCCGGGTCCCAGTATGCTGGGCCGGAGTACAGACAGTTATCAGGCAATACACAATGATTTTCACGGGACCTTCTCCTGTTGGTAAAAGCTAAGAAGGTCTCGCCCCGTTATTTATTATGTTCCCGGCGCAAATCCCGGGGAGCAGCCAGGTAAATGAACAGAGAAGAGAACCCTCCTGGCTGGAGAACTCAATCTCATGTAATTAGATATGGAAACATCAGACAATACTGAGCTTTCCAGGGGAATGTTACTCCTGAAACATGAGGAACACATTTAAAATGTGCAAGGCTGAATCATGAAAACAACTGGATTGTAACATACGACACTCAACTGCCAGATCATGTCAGGGGTCATGCCAAGTACTGCCAGAACACGTCAAGAGCTGCAGAGTAGCAATGTGCGGGACGGGAGTGTTACCCCTAGTAAGCATGGCTGGGGTTTAGAATATACCAAACCATGCATATATAGATGCACGGAACCACACAGCAGGTCTAGAACCCACTGTATATTCTTCCAGCTTGGGAAGGTCACATTATATGTTTCTGTGTCATATATCAAAAATTAGAGTGTAAGCTCTATGGGATAAATGCTTATGGTGCCTATAAATTCTACCGTAATCTGCATACACAGTGTACAGTATATGTACATTATATTACATATACTATATACACTGTCAGGGATATTATACATTATTGGGGCAATGCTGGAAAAATCGGGCCCAATCACTGTGACATCCCGGGATATATACGGAGGAAAATTAGACGTATATGTCTCATTTTATCTATAGTGGTCATTTATATTGATAAAAAGTCAATAAACAAACAGTAGGGTAGCTTGCTAGCCCCTTCCGGAGTGTTTCACTGAAACAGACCCTGCGATGCTGACTCGTTCTTATGGAGTGTCACTTTGTGTTCCTGTTTCCAACTATTCTGCATGAAAGTACCATTAGAAGGGGTCGGGCGTGCAGTCACTGGTGCAATTCCACAAACTCATATTGTACACGTTAGTAAACGGGTTTCATTGCTAAGAAACGGCGACTAATAACCCCCGCGCCAGCCTTGTGTTAATGCCGAGTATCATCACAATACCACAACATTTCCTGCAGGGAAAATGCTGACCTCATCCCTCTGGCAGAGAGAAGGAGAGAGGTCAGAGCGGGGTGCAGCCAGAACATGGGATTTGGGGGAGGAAACTCTGCAGAGAACACAAGTGATGAAATGTTCTCATGGCAGCAAGCAGGGCCGGCTAGCTAATGGCTATCTAACGGCTATCTAACGGCTATCTCTAACGTATGGATGTTTTTCAGTGGGGAGCTGCTATACAGTATCAGTGCCGGTTACTCAGTAATATGGTCCATACACTAGCCTGGACATATAGCCACTTATAACTGCAGTCTACAGAACAGCATTCTGATTACCAATAATAGAAGGGGTGACATACAACATTATGGGGGTCTGGGTGGGGGTCTGGGTGGGGGAATTCTAAGTCCTGCATCTTTAGAGTGGCCTGTGATTCAGACTCCCTATATAGTGCCACCCAGTGGGCAGAGTTGGTGATAACCAAACATCCACCAGTGATACAGCCACAAAGATGTCCCCTCTGTTCTCCATAATAAGGTGAGCTCAATTATCAAGGTCCAAAAAGTCACGTGAGTGTTGTGGGAGGATTCTGGATTTACGTCTGACGTGAATGATTCAGATGTAAAATAATTTGACTCCAATTAATTGATATATAGTTATTGGCAATGAGACTGCTGTTAAATCACTGGCCTTCCAATGAGTGAGACAGCCTACTAATGGGTGAGACTGCCTCCCAATGAGTGAGACAGCCTACTAATGGGTGAGACTGCCTCCCAATGAGTGAGACTGCCTTCCAATGAGTCAGACTGCCTCCCAATGAGTGAGACAGCCTACTAATGGGTGAGACTGCCTACCAATGAGTGAGACAGCCTACTAATGGGTGAGACTGCCTTCCAATGAGTGAGACTGCGTTCCAATGGGCGAGACTACATTCCAATAGGCGAGACTGCTTTCCAATTTGTGAGACTGCCTTTCAATGGATGAGGCTGCCTTCCAATGGGTGAGATTTCCTTCCAATGAATGAGACTGCCTCCCAATCAGTGAGACTGCCTTCCAATGGGCGAGACTGCTTTCCAATGGGCGAGACTGATTTCCAATTTGTGAGACTGCCTTCCAATGGATGAGACTGCCTTCCAATGGGTGAGATTGCCGTCCAATGGGTGAGACTGCCTCCCAATTAATGAAACTGCCTTCCAATGAGTGAGACAGCCTACTAATGGGTGAGACTGCCTTCCAATGAGTGAGACTGCCTTCCAATGAGTGAGACAGCTTACTAATGGGTGAAACATCTCTCCAATGAGTGAGACTGCCTTCCAATGAGTGGGACTGCCTTCCAATGAGTGAGACAGCCTTCCAATGAGTGAGACAGCCTCCTAATGAGTGAGACAGCCTACTAATGGGTGAAACATCTCTCCAATGAGTGAGACCATCTTGCAATGGGTGCCTTCCAATGAATCAGACTGCCTCCCAATGAGTGAGACTACCTTCCCAATAAGTGAGACTGCCTCCCAATGAGTGAGACTACCTCCCGATGAGTGAGAATACCTTCCCAATGAGTGAGACTGCCTTCAAATGAGTGAAACTGCCTTCCAATGAGTCAGACTGCCTCCCAATGAATGAAACTGCCTTCCAATGAGTCAGACTGCCTCCCAATGAGTGAGACCACCTTCCCAATGAGTGAGGCTGCCTCCCAATGAGTGAGACTACCTTCCCAATGAGTGAGAATGCTTTCCCAATGAGTGAGACTGCCTTCCAATGAGTCAGACTGCCTCCCAATGAGTGAGACTGCCTTCCCAATGAGTGAGGCTGCTTTCCAATTATTGAAACAGAGTGCTAATGAGTGAGACAGTCTTCCAATTAGTGAGACATGCCTCCAAAGATTGGCGCTCCCTCCAATAAGTAAGGCTAGACAGTTAACAAAATACCCAAGAATATTCTGATACAAAGAGCCCAGAGTTCTACATATAAATAATAACAAATTATTATTATTATTATCCTGTATTCGTAAAGCACCAAAACAGAAACACAACCGGTATCATTCGGGTTCCGTCCGGATAAAGCGAACCCAAGAAGGACATGGAAAAAGCAAAGGCTTCTGTGAACACCATACATATTTTGGGGGCATAATTACAGCAGCTGGCCCACTTAATGGTATATAACCCCCACAAAATACCAAAACAGAAAATGGGGAGGACCACCCCCTCTAGGTAATTTGAATGATGTTCCTTTAATATCCTTAAAAAACAGCTGTGTGAGTCTAGAAAAGTTTTCCTCGATAAATTGGATGACGTGTTTGTCCCCAGTTTTGCAGTCGGGGGACTTTGAGAAATGACTTTCCTTGTCTCGTCTTCTCATATCACTGGTCATGGTGCCATTCTGTATCATGCGGTTTATATATGTATGTACACACAAGCTTAATGGAGAGTAAACAGTCTTTAAAGTTATGTTTCCTGTAAGATAAGCTATTCTGCCCCATAAATTCTCACCACAATACACTGTTACAGTTACTGTCTATAAAGGGTTTTCCTCCTGAGACATACATTGAAATAGGAATAAGTAGAGATATGGACACACACACACACACACACACACACACACACACACACACACACACACGCTGTGTGTTTGTTAAATGGCTTACTAGAGGGCAGTGAAGATAAGTGAGGGCGGTTACATTGTTTATACAATGTAACACTTTCCTGCTTTGATTTTATTTGTTTCATGTAGTTGTTTTCTCGAAGATAAGAATTTTGATGTCTTTTTCCTGCTCCTGTTGGTTACAACTCAAGATCTTTTAGACAACTGTAGCAGCTGGAGATATTGGTAACAAGTAACATGGCATCAAAGTCCTCCGACTGCAAAACACCACCCAGAAACATTTATTTAAAGGGACTTTTTCTCCTGATAAATCTGATCCAGTTTTTTATTCTACTTCTGTCACTATGTGTAACATGCAGATGATATACTGAATGTAATTACATGCAGCAGTAACTAAGCTGAATCTTTGTATCAGAATTCAATGGTATGTTTGAAAAGAGAAAGTTCGATCATTCACCCAGTAGCCCAAGCACGCTGCCTAGGGGTCACACTCGACTCCTCACTCACATTCTCCTCTCACATTCAAAACGTATCTAAAACCTGTCACTTTTTCCTCCGCAATATAACAAAGATACGCCCTTTCCTCTGTTACTCGACTGCTAAAACTCTGACTCAGGCCCTCATTCTCTCCTGTCTCGATTACTGTAACCTCCTGCTGTCCGGCCTTCCTGCCTCTCACCTGTCTCCCCTACAATCTATCCTAAACGCTGCTGCCAGAATCACTCTACTCTTTCCTAGATCTCTCTCAGCATCTCCCCTCCTGAAATCCCTCTCCTGGCTTCCGATCAAATCCCGCATCTCACACTCAATTCTCCTCCTCACTTTTAAAGCTTTACACACTTCTGCCCCTCCTTACATCTCAGCCCTAATTTCTCGCTATGCACCATCCAGACTCTTGCGTTCTTCTCAAGGATGTCTTCTCTCCACCCCCTTTTGCTTCCCATACAGGGCTGCTATAGACGTACAGCCTCACACTGTCTGTATGGGACTCCCACTGCTTCCCATACAGGGCTGTTACAGGCATACCCCGGTTTAAGGACACTCACTTTAAGTACACTCACGAGTAAGGACATAATCGCCCAATAGACAAACGGCATCTCACGCATGCGCCTGTCAGCACGTCCTGAACAGCAATACTGGCTCCCTACCTGTACCGAAGCTGCGCTCAAGCGGGGAGACTATAGAGCCTGTTATACATGCGTTATTTACATCAGTTCTGCACGTATTGTATTGTATTGTATGTCTTTATTTATATAGCGCCATTAATGTACATAGCGCTTCACAGTAGTAATACATGTGGTAATCAAATAAATAACAGATAATATAAATAACAGGTCATGGGGATAAGTGCTTTAGACATAAAAGTAACAATAAGGAAGAGGAGTCCCTGCCCCGAGGAGCTTACAATCTAATTTATATATGTATATGACGATTGCAGTACAGTACATGCATCGATAAGTGGGGAAAAGGTAGTGCTTCACTTTAAGAACATTTTCACTTTACATACATGCTCCGGTCCCATTGCGTACGTTAATGCGGGGTATGCCTGTATAGAAGTACAGCCTCACACTGTCAGTATGGGACTCCCACTGCTTCCCATACAGGGCTGCTATATAAGTACAGCCTCACACTGTCAGTATGGGACTCCCACTGCTTCCCATACGGGGCTGTTATAGAAGTACAGCCTCACACTGTCAGTATGGGACTCCCACTGCTTCCTATACGGGGCTGCTATAGAAGTACAGCCTCACACTGTCAGTATGGGACTCCCACTGCTTCCCATACGGGGCTGCTATATAAGTACAGCCTCACACTGTCAGTATGGGACTCCCACTGCTTCCCATACGGGGCTGTTATATAAGTACAGCCTCACACTGTCAGTATGGGACTCCCACTGCTTCCCATACGGGGCTGTTATAGAAGTACAGCCTCACACTGTCAGTATGGGACTCCCACTGCTTCCCATACGGGGCTGTTATAGAAGTACAGCCTCACACTGTCAGTATGGGACCCCCACTGCTTCCCATACGGGGCTGCTATAGAAGTACAGCCTCACACTGTCAGTATGGGACCCCCACTGCTTCCCATACGGGGCTGTTATAGAAGTACAGCCTCACACTGTCAGTATGGGACTCCCACTGCTTCCCATACAGGGCTGCTATAGAAGTACAGCCTCACACTGTCTGTATGGGACTCCCACTGCTTCCCATACGGGGCTGCTATAGAAGTACAGCCTCACACTGTCTGTATGGGACTCCCACTGCTTCCCATACGGGGCTGTTATATAAGTACAGCCTCACACTGTCAGTATGGGACTCCCACTGCTTCCCATACAGGGCTGTTATATAAGTACAGCCTCACACTGTCAGTATGGGACTCCCACTGCTTCCCATACAGGGCTGGTATATAAGTACAGCCTCACACTGTCTGTATGGGACTCCCACTGCTTCCCATACAGGGCTGTTATATAAGTACAGCCTCACACTGTCTGTATGGGACTCCCACTGCTTCCCATACAGGGCTGCTATATAAGTACAGCCTCACACTGTCAGTATGGGACTCCCACTGCTTCCCATACAGGGCTGCTATAGAAGTACAGCCTCACACTGTCAGTATGGGACTCCCACTGCTTCCCATACGGGGCTGCTATAGAAGTACAGCCTCACACTGTCAGTATGGGACTCCCACTGCTTCCCATACAGGGCTGCTATATAAGTACAGCCTCACACTGTCAGTATGGGACTCCCACTGCTTCCCATACGGGGCTGCTATAGAAGTACAGCCTCACACTGTCTGTATGGGACTCCCACTGCTTCCCATACGGGGCTGTTATATAAGTACAGCCTCACACTGTCAGTATGGGACTCCCACTGCTTCCCATACGGGGCTGCTATAGAAGTACAGCCACACACTGTCAGTATGGGACTCCCACTGCTTCCCATACGGGGCTGCTATAGAAGTACAGCCTCACACTGTCTGTATGGGACTCCCACTGCTTCCCATACAGGGCTGTTATAGAAGTACAGCCTCACACTGTCAGTATGGGACTCCCACTGCTTCCCATACGGGGCTGCTATAGAAGTACAGCCTCACACTGTCAGTATGGGACTCCCACTGCTTCCCATACGGGGCTGCTATATAAGTACAGCCTCACACTGTCAGTATGGGACTCCCACTGCTTCCCATACAGGGCTGTTATAGAAGTACAGCCTCACACTGTCAGTATGGGACTCCCACTGCTTCCCATACAGGGCTGCTATAGAAGTACAGCCTCACACTGTCAGTATGGGACTCCCACTGCTTCCCATACGAGGCTGCTATAGAAGTACAGCCTCACACTGTCAGTATGGGACTCCCACTGCTTCCCATACGAGGCTGCTATAGAAGTACAGCCTCACACTGTCAGTATGGGACTCCCACTGCTTCCCATACGGGGCTGTCATAGAAGTACAGCCTCACACTGTCTGTATGGGACTCCCACTGCTTCCCATACGGGGCTGTCATATAAGTACAGCCTCACACTGTCTGTATGGGACTCCCACTGCTTCCCATACGGGGCTGTTATATAAGTACAGCCTCACACTGTCTGTATGTGACTCCCACTGCTTCCCATACGGGGCTGCTATAGAAGTACAGCCTCACACTGTCAGTATGGGACTCCCACTGCTTCCCATACGGGGCTGTTATAGAAGTACAGCCTCACACTGTCAGTATGTGACTCCCACTGCTTCCCATACGGGGCTGCTATAGAAGTACAGCCTCACACTGTCAGTATGTGACTCCCACTGCTTCCCATACGGGGCTGTTATAGAAGTACAGCCTCACACTGTCAGTATGTGACTCCCACTGCTTCCCATACGGGGCTGCTATAGAAGTACAGCCTCACACTGTCAGTATGGGACTCCCACTGCTTCCCATACGGGGCTGTTATAGAAGTACAGCCTCACACTGTCAGTATGGGACTCCCACTGCTTCCCATACAGGGCTGCTATAGAAGTACAGCCTCACACTGTCAGTATGGGACTCCCACTGCTTCCCATACGAGGCTGCTATAGAAGTACAGCCTCACACTGTCAGTATGGGACTCCCACTGCTTCCCATACGAGGCTGCTATAGAAGTACAGCCTCACACTGTCAGTATGGGACTCCCACTGCTTCCCATACGAGGCTGCTATAGAAGTACAGCCTCACACTGTCAGTATGGGACTCCCACTGCTTCCCATACGGGGCTGTCATAGAAGTACAGCCTCACACTGTCTGTATGGGACTCCCACTGCTTCCCATACGGGGCTGTCATATAAGTACAGCCTCACACTGTCTGTATGGGACTCCCACTGCTTCCCATACGGGGCTGTTATATAAGTACAGCCTCACACTGTCTGTATGTGACTCCCACTGCTTCCCATACGGGGCTGCTATAGAAGTACAGCCTCACACTGTCTGTATGGGACTCCCACTGCTTCCCATACGGGGCTGTTATATAAGTACAGCCTCACACTGTCAGTATGGGACTCCCACTGCTTCCCATACAGGGCTGTTATATAAGTACAGCCTCACACTGTCAGTATGGGACTCCCACTGCTTCCCATACAAGGCTGGTATATAAGTACAGCCTCACACTGTCTGTATGGGACTCCCACTGCTTCCCATACAGGGCTGTTATATAAGTACAGCCTCACACTGTCTGTATGGGACTCCCACTGCTTCCCATACAGGGCTGCTATATAAGTACAGCCTCACACTGTCAGTATGGGACTCCCACTGCTTCCCATACGGGGCTGCTATAGAAGTACAGCCTCACACTGTCAGTATGGGACTCCCACTGCTTCCCATACGGGGCTGTTATAGAAGTACAGCCTCACGCTGTCAGTATGGGACTCCCACTGCTTCCCATACAGGGCTGCTATAGAAGTACAGCCTCACACTGTCAGTATGGGACTCCCACTGCTTCCCATACGAGGCTGCTATAGAAGTACAGCCTCACACTGTCAGTATGGGACTCCCACTGCTTCCCATACGGGGCTGCTATAGAAGTACAGCCTCACACTGTCAGTATGGGACTCCCACTGCTTCCCATACGGGGCTGTCATAGAAGTACAGCCTCACACTGTCTGTATGGGACTCCCACTGCTTCCCATACGGGGCTGTCATATAAGTACAGCCTCACACTGTCTGTATGGGACTCCCACTGCTTCCCATACGGGGCTGTCATATAAGTACAGCCTCACACTGTCTGTATGTGACTCCCACTGCTTCCCATACGGGGCTGCTATAGAAGTACAGCCTCACACTGTCAGTATGGGACTCCCACTGCTTCCCATACGGGGCTGTTATAGAAGTACAGCCTCACACTGTCAGTATGTGACTCCCACTGCTTCCCATACGGGGCTGCTATAGAAGTACAGCCTCACACTGTCAGTATGTGACTCCCACTGCTTCCCATACAGGGCTGTTATAGAAGTACAGCCTCACACTGTCAGTATGTGACTCCCACTGCTTCCCATACGGGGCTGCTATAGAAGTACAGCCTCACACTGTCAGTATGTGACTCCCACTGCTTCCCATACAGGGCTGTTATAGAAGTACAGCCTCACACTGTCAGTATGTGACTCCCACTGCTTCCCATACAGGGCTGTTATATAAGTACAGCCTCACACTGTCTGTATGGGACTCCCACTGCTTCCCATACGGGGCTGGTATATAAGTACAGCCTCACACTGTCTGTATGGGACTCCCACTGCTTCCCATACAGGGCTGGTATATAAGTACAGCCTCACACTGTCTGTATGGGACTCCCACTGCTTCCCATACGGGGCTGCTATAGAAGTACAGCCTCACACTGTCAGTATGGGACTCCCACTGCTTCCCATACGGGGCTGTTATATAAGTACAGCCTCACACTGTCAGTATGGGACTCCCACTGCTTCCCATACGGGGCTGTTATATAAGTACAGCAGCTAAGAGCAGGAGACGGGCATTAACCACTCGGCTGTTTCACCCTTAAATCGTTCTTAGGACACTCATGTCAGCACAGAAAGGAGTTTGCGCACAGAAAGGAGTTTGCGCACAGAAAGGAGTTTGCGCACAGAAAGGTGTTTGCGCACAGAAAGGTATTTTGCGGCAGTGTATTTGCTGGTAGCAGTGAGTTATTGGGAGTGCTTGGTGGGAATAGTTAAGGGAGGAGTCACTTGGTGCAAAGTTATGACAGGACGCACCTCAATCCTGTTTCTCTGCGTCAGTTTAATACGCCATGAAACGGGGGGCGGGGGGGTGCCAGCGTGCAGCTTGTCATGTTCAGCGCTAACACCGGAGGAATGAATGTCCCACCCTGTGTCAGGGCGCAAATCCCTGAGTCATGCAAACCCAAATCACAGCCCTGGGGTCCCACAGAACAAGGATACAGATCCTATACCCAGAATAAACTGCCCTGCTAGCAATTCCTAATCATGAAATGTTAGACTGTCACTGTCACACTCAGCTCTGTCGCTGCCACACTCAGCTCTGTCGCTGCCACACTCAGCTCTGTCGCTGTCACACTCAGCTCTGTCGCTGTCACACTCAGCTCTGTCGCTGCCACACTCAGCTCTGTCGCTGCCACACTCAGCTCTGTCGCTGTCACACTCAGCTCTGTCGCTGTCACACTCAGCTCTGTCGCTGTCACACTCAGCTCTGTCACTGCCACACTCAGCTCTGTCACTGGCACACTCAGCTCTGTCACTGGCACACTCAGCTCTGTCGCTGTCACACTCAGCTCTGTCGCTGCCACTCTCAGCTCTGTCGCTGCCACTCTCAGCTCTGTCACTGCCACTCTCAGCTCTGTCACTGCCACTCTCAGCTCTGTCACTGTCACACTCAGCTCTGTCACTGTCACACTCAGCTCTGTCACTGCCACTCTCAGCTCTGTCGCTGTCACACTCAGCTCTGTCGCTGTCACACTCAGCTCTGTCGCTGCCACACTCAGCTCTGTCACTCACACTCTGCTCTGTCACTGGCACACTCAGCTCTGTCACTGCCACTCTCAGCTGTCACTGTCACACTCAGCTTTGTCACTGTCACACTCAGCTCTGTCACTGCCACACTCAGCTCTGTCACTGGCACACTCAGCTCTGTCACTGCCACACTCAGCTGTCACTGGCACACTCAGCTCTGTCACTGACACACTCAGCTCTTTCATTGTCACACTCAGCTCTGTCACTGTCACACTCAGCTCTGTCACTGCCACACTCAGCTCTGTCACTGGCACTCTCAGCTCTGTCACTGCTATACATTACAGTATGTTCCTGACAAAGACACATTGATTCTATGCATTGTTAGATGGGTGTGTCTGTTTTTATTCTGCAGCCTGGTTACTGAGCTACAGTATACAGTATACAGTATACATCCTTTCCTTTGTATGTTGTATCAAAACATGCACAACTCACATTTATTTATTTGTTTCTTTATCAAATATTTTACCAGGAAGTAATAATACACTGAGAGTTACCACTCGTTTTCAAGTATGTTCAGACACAGTACAACTCTCTCTCTCACACACACACACACACACACACACACACACACACACACACACACACACACACACACACACACACACACACACACACACACACACACACACACACACACAGTCACACACACACACAGTCACACACACACACACACACACACCTCAGATTGTACATGCCTAGTTGTATAGCTGCACACAATATGCATGTGTGTGTTTCATGCACGTTGCTGTATATCCCATGCATGCTGTCATTGTTTCTCACTGTGCAGTATAGCCACATCTGCATTACAAGTGTACAACATGCAGCCTGCTGGGGCTGCTACCAAGATAGGAAGACATGAGGGCATCACACAGGGTCCACTCCAGACTCCTCCTGCGTGGGCTTCCCGGCGTGGATCTGCTTACCTTTCCTTTCTGTACTTGCAGGCTGGAGCAGGCAGAGCAGCTGGGGCTGTGGTCCTCTCCTGGCTGGGCTTCCCTGCTTGTGCACAGGGGGGGATGTCTCACAGTTGCCCTGAATGACACCCCTTGATCTCTCCTCTCTCTCTGAGATTGAGAAAGCCTTAATTGGTAAAGTAGCATAGTGCAGAAGGGGGGGGCTGGGGCAGGCCTGAGTTTGGGGACCCGCCTCCTGAGCTTTGGGATGAGGGGCTGGGGCAGGCCTGAGTTTGGGGACCCGCCTCCCTGAGCTTTGGGATGAGGGGCTGGGGCAGGCCTGAATTTGGGGACCCGCCTCCTGAGCTTTGGGATGAGGTCAGACTTCATTTTCTCAGAAGCCTGAATTTCTGCACAGCCTCCAGGCAAAGAAAGGGATGCCTGCTCCCAGGAATGTAACCCTGTGCTGGGAGGGGGGGGGGGGGGGGGGCCTGGCCACAGCCCCAGCACCGCATGTTCTAAACCCCAATGCATGATATGCTGCAATGTACAGCACAACAGAGTATCACTTACAACGACCAAGTTTACGCGAGCCAGTGATGTATTGGAGAGAGTGGGGGCTTCTCTAAAAACGTGACGTGATGCTTTCTTTAAAATAAAACTTGTAATGCTTTCAGCGTTATTCCTAACCGCGCCGGTTCTGCAAACCATTCTACGCACACCCTAACACCCCCAAACATTAAAGGGTCTCGCGCTGCGGCGAGACCATACTCAGTCCTCAGTCGTGCGCCAGCTTTAGCCACTTTACCTTTTGTTTCAACACTGCCCCTTGTTCCCTAGAGTGTCAGCTCTCAGGGCTACGCCACGTTTCCTTCTGTATCCGTTTGCCTCGTCCGTCCTTCCTTGCTTCTTCTTTATAGAACCCAAATATTATTACTGGACCACCCCTAACCTGCCTGTTCCTATTGCTATCCTGAAAACCTGACCTGTTGGTGGCCCTTGAGGACTGGAGCTACCCACCCCTGCCCTAGAGCTCCCCTGTTGGGTATTAGAAGGAGGCTATACCATATCAATATGGCAGACCTGACAAGGGTCAGTGCTAGTTTAAGTTGTTTTTGACATTTGGTTCCGCCTGACTTGAAACCTCTGCTCCTTTAACACTTTCACTGCCGCTGAGGCGACAGCAACACATTGCGAGGAAGCGAAGGGGTTAAACCCGACAGCAAATAAACCCCAGGCCAAATATAACCAAATAAAAACACAGCCCAAGAAAAGAAAGGAAACACTGGGTGTAATAAACAGAACCGGGGAGACATGCAAGCCTGGGCTGGCCTCTGAAGTGGGAGGCCCGCACCTGGAGTCATGTCACTTGTCCCAAGTATATCAAATTAGATTGTAAGCTCTGCGGAGTTCGGGGGGGGGGGGGTACAGAGTTAGCTGTGTTTTGTTATCACCGGGACTTTCCATGAATGATACAGGGACAAGAATTCAGCAGCAAAACGTTGTGGTCAAAGTGATTGGACAACCCTGTCCAATGTCCTGTAACTAGCCGGTTCTATAATGCGGGGTCTGGGCGCCCGGAGCAGGTCACGCTGTGTTATTAGTTATAAGGGTGTTACTTTCCCAGCCACTGAAGGAGCAGCGCTGATGGACGGGTTACATTGCACACACAGTACAGAGGCAGCAATCAGCCTCTTAACACGCTTGGTAGTTTTTGCTTCATGGAATAGGGCAGGGCTCTCAACACCAGTCCTCAAGGGCCATCAACAGGTCAGGTTTTCAGGATATCTCAGCTTCAGCACAGGGGGTGCAGTGGAAGACTGAGCCCCTGATTCAGCCACCTGTGCTGAAGCAGGGATATCCTGAAAATCTGACCTGTTGGAGGCCCTGAGGACTGTTTTGAGAACCCCTGCCTTATGATGTGTTAAAGGGTCTTTTTATTGCTACGTTCGAATATCCGTATTATTGCTGAAGAACACATGGTAAGTTCTGATCAATTTTTATTTATGTATTATAAAATGTTTTACCAGGAAATAATACATTGAGAGTTCCCTCTTGTTTACAAGTATGTCCTGCACTATAGTTCTTTATAGAATTAATGTGTACAGAGCTTTCCAAACCTCAAAAGTCTCTCCTTCATCTATCAGGTCACCTTGAAAAGCTTTTCATATATCTGAGCTAAGAGCCCAATAATAAAATGCCATGCTGCTTTATTAAAGGCGTGTAGGTAACAGAGCAGGCAACGCGCCAGCGATCTGGGCTGAAGTGCAATCTCTAACCTGTCTCCGTTATGTAAAGTACTGAACATACTTCCAAAAAACAAACCCCACTTAAGGTTTCCCAACAAACTATGTACTGAGAATAAAAAGGAGAGAGATATGTATGCACACCCACACACACACACACACACACGTGTGTATTTATATACATATATTGTGTTATTATTGTTGCCCAGATAAGTGGAACTGCGCCTTTAAATGTTCTGTTTGTTACAGCTGGCTGCAGATCTCACTATATTTGGACATGATGCTGGGAGAGAGCTCCGTACACAAAGCGCACAGAGATGTGTCCTTTGTGATGAGGAGGCGAAACGCGTAAAGGGCAGAGCAGGGATGGACGCGCACAGTGGAACTGGAGCATAATTAACCCTCGCTGTCACAGTGCGACTTACACGAATAATTCAGATTTGTTTGCTAATGTACAAAAGGTTCAGGCTGGGATTTTTGCCTCTGTTTTGCAGCCAAATGGTTATTTATTAAACAGCAACAAGTTTCCGGCAGATAGCGCCCCAATTGGCACTATCACGGTCCATTGAATAACCCATTAATTAGATTGTAAGCTCTTTGGAGCAGGGACTCATTTTTCCTATGTTACTTTTATGTCTGAAGCACTTCTCCCCATTATGTGTTATTTGTATTACTTGTTATTTATATGATTGTCACGTGTATTACTGCTGTGACGCGCTGTGTACATTAATGGCGCTATATAGCTAAAGACATTGGGTCCTATGCACTAAGCAGCGATAAGCCACTTATCGCCGCCTAATCGCCAAAAAAGCCTACAGCGCTTCAGTGAGCAACGATAAGTCGGCGACAAGAGACCTTTTCGGCAATTTTTTTTATCGCCAGCATTTCAAACTCGTGCAATTCTAGTAGCCTCGATTAGTAATCAGAATGCTGTTCTGTAGACTGCAGTTATAAGTGGCTATATGTCCAGGCTAGTGTATGGACCATATTACTGAGTAACCGGCACTGATACTGTACAGCAGCTCTCCACTTAAAAACATCCATACGTTAGAGATAGCCGTTAGATAGCCATTAGATAGCCGTTAGAGAGCCGTTAGATAGCCATTAGATAGCCGTTAGATAGCCATTAGCTAGCCGGCCCTGCTTGCTGCCATGAGAACATTTCATCACTTGTGTTCTCTGCAGAGTTTCCTCCCCCAAATCCCATGTTCTGGCTGCACCAACACTTCTAAAGGTAAGATAAATATTGAATGTATGTTATTTTATTTTTATATGTTTTTTTAATTGTATTTCTTTTTTTTAATGTTTTGCATTGCCCATTGACTGCTAATGTATTAATCTTTGCCCCTTTAGGGTACAGATTAATACAGTGATAGCCAATGCATTTTTTGGCTTATTAATTAATTGATTTGTTGGCTACCGGTTACAATTATTTGTTTTGTTGGTTAGTGCTTTTATTTATTCAATTGGTTGGCTAGTGCTTGTATTTATTTCATGTGTTTGCTAGTGTTTTTATTTATTGAATTGGTGTGTTTATGTCCTTGTGTATATGTTTTATTATTGTGTCTTTTAGGTCTTCAGGCATTTTTATTAGGGTGACCATTGACTGCTATAGTGGCGTATCATGCCCATATTATATGGGTATGATGTACCACTATGCCAATCAATGGGTACAGAAGGAAAAACAAAAGGAAAAACCAGGGGAGCGAAGATACCTAAAAGAAAATATGTGAAACTACCATAGTGCAGTTAACGTTTAACAAAACACAGTAATGGCAGAGCTCTCAATATAGCATATAAGGCACGCTAGATGATAAAAATAAATGTCCATCCATAGATATCCAAATAGCAATCAGGAGCAAAAAATAGGAGGTAATGATAAGATCCAGAAGAGAAACACAGAGCCAAAAATTAAAATACCAAAAGCATTTATCCAACACTGGTAAAAATTGGAGGCTTACAAGATTCCATATGGTTTACAGCATGGGTGTAGGGATAAAGATGTTAACCGAGTCGCGTTCTCGGCACACCGCCGCTGTGTCCACTGGTCTCCGTCCTGCACCTCTGCTTAGAGCAGGTTGGGTATAGTGGTCCCGGGGTGGGTGGTTAGGCCTCCCGGGTGGGTAGCGGGGGACGGTGGGTTAACCCCTTAATTACTATAGCGGTTATTACCCGCTGAAGTGATTAAGGGGTTAGGGGCCATTAGATTGTATTTTTTATGTATTCTTGCTGGCATCAGAGGACATGGACCTGCAGTAAGCTGATGAGGATGCCCTTCATGAAGGCAGGGGTACGTAGAAAAGTTTATTTACTTTATTTATGCCCTCTGGCTGTTTTATTTAATAATGGGCAAATGAGCTATTATCCATGTCTGGATAATAGTTATTTTGCCCATTACTGTACTGTATGTGTGGGGGAATTGTTACCGCAGGCCAGCGGACACCCACGGGGACTACCCGAGGACCCCCGGACACCCACGGGGACCCCAGACACCCGAGGGAACCACCGGGAGGCCCACGGAGACCCCCGCCGGCCTCAGGTATCAATCCTGTGTATCAAGAAATAAATTATGATTTTATGTGGGAGCACAGGGGTGTAGGTGGGTTGTGTATTGGTGGTTAGTACATATTGTAATGTTTATTGGGGGCAGAGGGGGTGAGTGAAGGGCCAAGTACTCCCTTCACTCATGTCTCTCTGCCCTCAATAAACCTGCTATTGTGCCTTAACCCCTTCATTGCCTTAGCAGCTATCCGCTATGGTAATGAAGCTGCTTTAATGTAATTGTTATTAATAGTGCGCGGGAGCAGGGAGTCTCCTGAGATGAATCGCATTGATTTCAGCCTCGGGGACCCACTGCTTCCTGAGTTACAGGCCAAGATATGGGGTACCAATATCTCCTTCATTATTTGAAAATGGCGGCGATACCGGAACCCGATGCCCCATACCAGGGCCTGTAACTCGGGAAGCAGGGGGTCCCTGAGGCAGAAATCAAAGCGGCTCAGTTCAGGAGACACCCTGCTCCCGCATAATATTAATAAAAATTACATTGATGCAGACGGGCTGCGAGGATTGGGACGGACGCGCTGAGGGGATTGGGACGGACGCGGTGAGAGGATTGGGACGGACGCGGCGAGAGGATTGAGACGGACGCAGTGAGAGGATTGGGACGGACGCGCTGAGAGGATTGGGACGGACGCGGTGAGAGGATTGGGACGGACGCGCTGCGAGGATTGGGACGGACGCGCTGCGAGGATTGGGACGGACACAGTGAGAGGATTGGGACGGACGCGCTGAGAGGATTGGGACGGACACGGTGAGGGGATTGGGACGGACGCGGTGAGAGGATTGGGACGGACGTGGTGAGAGGATTGGGACGGACGTGCTGAGAGGATTGGGACAGACGCGGTGAGAGGATTGGGACGGACGCGGTGAGAGGATTGGGACGGACGCGCTGAGAGGATTGGGACGGACGCGGTGAGAGGATTGGGACGGACGCGGTGAGAGGATTGGGACGGATGCGGTGAGAGGATTGGGACGGATGCGGTGAGAGAATTGGGACGGACGCGGTGAGAGGATTGGGACGGACGCGGTGAGAGGATTGGGACGGACGCGGTGAGGAGATTGGGACGGACGCGGTGAGAGGATTGGGACGGACGCAGTGAGGGGATTGGGATGGACGCGGTGAGAGGATTGGGACGGACGCGGTGAGGAGATTGGGATGGACGCGGTGAGAGGATTGGGACGGACGCGGTGAGAGGATTGGGACGGACGCGCTGAGAGGATTGGGACGGACGCGGTGAGGGGATTGGGACGGACGCGGTGAGAGGATTGGGACGGACGCAGTGAGAGGATTGGGACGGACGCGCAGAGAGGATTGGGACGGACGCGCTGTGAGGATTGAGACGGACGCGGTGAGAGGATTGGGACGGACGCGGTGAGAGGATTGGGACGGACGCGCAGAGAGGATTGGGACGGACGCGCTGTGAGGATTGAGACGGACGCGGTGAGAGGATTGAGACGGACGCGGTGAGAGGATTGGGACGGACGCGGTGAGAGGATTGGGACGGACGCGGTGAGAGGATTGGAATGGACGCGGTGAGGGGATTGGGACGGACGCGCTGAGGGGATTGGGACGGACGCGCTGAGAGGATTGGGACGGACGCGCTGAGAGGATTGGGACGGACGCGGTGAGAGGATTGGGACGGACGCGGTGAGAGGATTGGGACGGACGCGCAGAGAGGATTGGGACGGACGCGCTGAGAGGATTGGGACGGACGCGGTGAGAGGATTGGGACGGACGCGGTGAGAGGATTGGGACGGACGCGGTGAGAGGATTGGGACGGACGCGGTGAGAGGATTGGAACGGACGCGGTGAGAGGATTGGGACGGACGCGGTGAGAGGATTGGGACGGATGCGGTGAGAGGATTGGGACGGACGCGGTGAGAGGATTGGGACGGACGCGGTGAGAGGATTGGGACGGACGTGCTGAGAGGATTGGGACGGACGCGGTGAGAGGATTGGGACGGACGCGGTGAGAGGATTGGGACGGACGCGGTGAGAGGATTGGGACGGACGCAGTGAGAGGATTGGGACGGACGCGCTGAGAGGATTGGGACGGACGCGGTGAGAGGATTGGGACGGACGCGCTGAGAGGATTGGGACGGACACGGTGAGAGGATTGGGACGGACGTGCTGAGAGGATTGGAACGGACGCGGTGAGAGGATTGGAACGGACGCGCTGAGAGGATTGGGACGGACGCGGTGACAGGATTGGGACGGACGCGGTGAGAGGATTGGGACGGACGCGGTGACAGGATTGGGATGGACGCGGTGAGAGGATTGGGATGGATGCGGTGAGAGGATTGGGACAGACGCGGTGAGAGGATTGGGACGGACGCGGTGAGAGGATTGGGACGGACGCGGTGAGAGGATTGGGACGGACGCGGCGAGAGGATTGGGACGGACGCGGCGAGAGGATTGGGACGGACGCGGTGAGAGGATTGGGACGGACGCGGTGAGAGGATTGGGACGGACGCGGTGAGAGGATTGGGACGGACGCGCTGAGAGGATTGGGACGGACGCGGTGAGAGGATTGGGACGGACGCGGTGAGAGGATTGGGACGGACGCGGTGAGAGGATTGGGATGGATGCGGTGAGAGGATTGGGACGGACGCGATGAGAGGATTGGGACAGACGCGGTGAGAGGATTGGGACGGACGCGGTGAGAGGATTGGGATGGATGTGCTGAGAGGATTGGGACGGACGCGGTGAGAGGATTGGGATGGACGTGCTGAGAGGATTGGGACGGACGCGGTGAGAGGATTGGCACCACGCCGGCCTCCCATTGGTTGAAGCGTGGAACCTGTATCTTATTAATCGTTTTGTGCGAATCTTGTGAGATTCGCTTCTACGCAGCTTCGTGTAAAGCGTACGAAAGAACGCAAAAGCTGCTGATATTTCGCTAGAAATTTTGGAGCCAATAATTCTAGGGAAATGGTCCAAATAGGTTTTTTTTTTAAATCACTATTTCCCGTTCTGTACTTTTGTTAATTCTTTTGCAATATAGGGAGGTGGGTACTAAAAATAAAAAAGGGAGGGCTGGAAACATAAACATAGCATTATGCATGCACAGAGAGCCCTGAGGGCGGGCAGCCTGACCCGGGAGGGCAGCCTGACCCGGGAGGGCAGCCTGACCCGGGAGCTGCCAGGCCGGCCCCTCACCAGCGGGTAGTTGTCTCTCCCCTCCCCCCACTGCTTATGGCGATGTGATGCTCAGGATGAAAGGGATAGGGGTTGGGGGTGAGAGAGTTAACGTTTAGGTGTGGTCATTAAGAGGATGACCACTCAGTTATATAGATGGAGGAAGTGGTTTGGAGGCAGTCACGCCTGGAGAACAGAAATCTCCCACCCTCCCTTGTGAAATGTGTATGCCATCGGGGGATGTAATATAAAAAGGAAAGGTTATGACAGGGGGATGTTATGTACAGAACTGTCACACTGATGTTTGGGGCATGTTGGATTATTTATATGTAGAACTATCACAGCTGTGGCACATTCATTTGGAGGATATAAGGCTGCCAGAGTGGGTGTTACGATAGTTTGATGCCTGTGCAAGGCCGTTGGTGAGAGGGAACTGTATCCGCTGTTGGGTTGGTACAGGAACTGAGTAATTTGGAAGGAGCTAGGCGCTGGGTGGTACCTGGCTGGAGATGGGGCCACAGCTGGGTCTTTTAAAGTTGGGTTACGTGGGAATTAAACTGTTGTATCATGATAGTTAATAAAGCTGTGGCCATTTATTATTTATTTATGTATAAAATGTGTTACCAGGAAGTAATACATTGAGAGTTACCTCTCGTTCTCACGTATGTCCCGGGCACAGAGTTAAGACAAATAATACATGGTTACAAATACAGTTACATAAGTGAGCCGGGTAACTATCTGTCTGCGGTTATTCCCTATTAAGGGGTAAGACTGTGTTCGGGATGAGAAAAAAGGGTGACGGGAGGCTCAAGGCTACAGGGTCAAGTTACATCTCCCTCTAAATACATAACAACTGTGTGGGCTAAGAGTACCAGAGGGGGGATGGGGATGGGGAGGGGGGGCCGTGATACAGAGGAAAGGGGGGTGACAAATCCACTATAGGAGGCTGATTTGTGTCTAACCAAACAGGCCTACATATGAAACAGGGGAAAGAGAGGACCATGAGTACCTCATTATGAGTGTCATTGGGAACCAAACTTATATTAATAGTAGGGCTCTATCTTGATCTGCTGTTCCTATCGTTGAGGACACTGGTCAGTTTTTCCATGTATTCGGGCAAGCATGGAGGTTGCCGCCATGCTGAGGAGGTTCAGCATCTGGTTGCTATGAAGATATACACAGAAACCAGTGGTCAGAGGGAATACTAGACCCCAATATATGACTGATCAAGTTGAATACCTGTCTCCTGATATTGGCAATTTGTGGGCATATCCACCATTGTGCCTGGTTGCCCACAACCTCTAAACCACAAGGGACAGACTGGGCTATAAATCGCATGGAGCCTGGGGGGGTAGACATACCACTTGTACACACCTTTATACACATTTCCTTAATGAGCATATTCATTGATGCTTTAGATGCAGCCTCCCAGATCTCGCAATTGTTGATCCCAAATTTCCGTTTCCTATTGTCTCATATAAGGGAATGCTAAAATCATACATGTACTCAGGGGGGAGGATATACATACATGTACTCAGGGGGGAGGATATACATACATGTACTCAGGGGGAGGATATACATACATGTACTCAGGGGGGAGGATATACATACATGTACTCAGGGGGGAGGATATACATACATGTACTCAGGGGGGAGGATATAGATACATGTACTCAGGGGGGAGGATATACATACATGTACTCAGGGGGGAGGATATACATACATGTACTCAGGGGGAGGATATACATACATGTACTCAGGGGGGAGGATATACATACATGTACTCAGGGGGGAGGATATACATACATGTACTCAGGGAGAGGATATACATACATGTACTCAGGGGGGAGGATATACATACATGTACTCAGGGGGAGGATATACATACATGTACTCAGGGGGGAGGATATACATACATGTACTCAGGGGGGAGGATATACATACATGTACTCAGGGGGAGGATATACATACATGTACTCAGGGGGAGGATATACATACATGTACTCAGGGGGGAGGATATATATACATGTACTCAGGGGGGAGGATATACATACATGTACTCAGGGGGAGGATATACATACATGTACTCAGGGGGGAGGATATACATACATGTACTCAGGGGGGAGGATATACATACATGTACTCAGGGGGAGGATATACATACATGTTCATAGTATGTGCTTGTATGAGACAAGGCCTGGGAGGAGAGGGGGTGTATAAAGTGTCTGATCTCGAGATAAACGAAGTATTCGGAGGGAAGAGTCCCACATTTTGCTGTAAGCAAGCTGAAAGCTGTAACTACAGACCCCTGGATGAGGCTCCCAACCCAGGCCCCTTCCCTCTCCGCCATGCAAAGCCTGGCTCATTCATGCCAGGGCAAAACGGATTGTTCCCGAGCAGCGGCAATATGATACTATTTCACTTGTTAAAAGCAGGAAAAGAGAATCCCCGCAACTTAAAAAAAACTTTTAACGTTAAGCAAACTTGTTACGAATTTTGGATTAAAACAAACTTTTCCACCGAGCCATCTAGGGTGAAATTTGCAAAGTTCACGTACATGTGCGAAAGGTTATACGTTATATTTACAGACAGAACGCAGACAGGTGACGGCTGTGAGAGTCTCTGGTAGGTTGTTGCAGGAGCTGGTTCAGATAGGAGGGTATTTTACCCAGAAAGTACTTGAAGGCAAGATAGGAAGAACACACATTGCGGCTAGACTCGAGTGATGGCCAATCTAGTTCTTTGAACATTCAAGTTCCCATGACCCGCGACGTCATTTGACGCCAAGCCATTGGGAGAGGGGGGGGCGCAAACGCTGCAGCTCCCGGGAAGGGGGCCACAGCTCAAGAAGTTTGCGCACCCCTCACCTAGATTGTGCCTAACCAACCTTTCCTCACAAGATTTCATCATATTATATTATAATCCCGTGCCCATCCACTGCTGATCCCATCCGACGCTTGAGAAGTGACCCGCACCGCTGACGTCATCAATCGGCGAGTCGTGTGTGACTGTGTGGGTCTCTGGTCCAGCCGGGTTGGAAGCAGGTTGCGGACGGCATTCGTTGGCGGCACCCCTTACCCATACAAATTGTAAGTGTGGGCAGTGTGTTTGTTGTTAATGTATTAAAGTGTAGTTACATATTACACTAGGCTGTGTTTTGTATTTCCTTGCACGCTGGCTGCGGCGGCTTATGCTGGATCCGTGAGGGCACCATCAAGCACCAGGGAAATCACCCCGTTCAACCACGTGGGGTCCGTGGATATCGAGGTGAAGATGCGGCGCAGTACAGATTCTCTCCCCTGAACAAATAAGATTCCATCTTGTAAGTTGGGGTTTTTCCCGCTGAAGTTAGGGTTGTTGTTGTAATCTCACTGCGCAATTGGTGTGTCTTTGTCTTTGTTTCATTACAGAGACCATCTGGATCACTTTCTGAGGACCACCCAAGTTATTCAGAACTTTATTGGTTAATTCACCCATTTGCCAGGACTGTTTCTCTAACCAGGACTGTCCTTTGGATTATGGTACTGAGGACATTAACTCACTAGCGCTGGGGATGTCGCTTTTTGTATATGTATTATGTTTTGTTAGATTTGTAACTGTCTATTGTTTGCTGTCCCCTTGGCAGCTGGTTTTTCACGTATTGATTTTTGCACTTTCACATATTTTGTTTAGTGTATTTCATCACTTCACCATTGCTAGTTGGATCAAGCGCTGATAGAGAGTGTTATTAGTTAGTTAGTTTGTAGTTTATGCCATATAATCAGCAGACACTCATATACTGTACACCCCAATGGGTTAAATGAAGATTATTAATTAATCAATCAAGTTTGGACTATTTAAAGGCTGTTAGTTCCTCCATCTTCTTCCCCTGATGAAGTCGCCAATACTGTTGCGACGAAACGCGTAGAGTTACGCAATAGAACTGTTTACCAAGGAGTCTCGGAGAAGCAAACAGCACTATACGGACAGGAGCGGAGGAGCCAGGAGAGGTAGCGCGATTGTGCCGGGGGACTACTGTGTGGACGCACATCTCCGAAGTGTACCCGGATCCAGGATTGGGCACACGGCACACAGCGCTCACCGCGAGGTTCCAGCTCTCCATCTGAGGAATACCAGTGACTACCCAGTGAGCCTTGTGCTTTGTACAGATCCTATGCACATGTTCTATCTACTTTTGTGAGGGGCCTAATTTGATCTCGTTTTTATTAAGATATTGTACTGATTTGCGCTATGGAGGCCGCGCTGTCCTTTTTTTGTTTTATAGTGAATTGAGGAAGGTGGTTGCTCCGGTGGATAGCTGTCCGGTGTTTCCAGCGTTTTTATTCTCAGTTTTTGGCATTTTTTTGCTGCTTGACATTTTTTGTTACCCTAAGGCTAAGGCCCCGCTCCCAGAGTCAGCGCGCCCGCACTGCAGACAGGCGGTGCGCTGACATACACAGACCGCGATATGCGGTCTGTAGGGAGCGGGAGCCGGAGCGGGAGGTGGGCGGGAGTGGGAGGTTTGACAGGGGGGGGGCGTGGCTTGAGCGGAGGGACCCGCTACTCTCCCCCCCCTCCCTCCCTCCAAGGGCTGCAGGAGGGAGCTGTTGAGGGTAAGTAAAACAAACACACACTCATACACACACACACACACACACAGGCATACACACACACACACACACACACACAGAGGCAGGCACTCATGCACTCATACACACACACACACACACAGACAGAGGCAGGCACTCACGCACTCAGGCACACACATACACACACACACACACACACACACACACACAGACAGAGGCAGGCACTCACGCACTCATACACACACACACACAGACAGAGGCAGGCACTCACGCACTCAGACACATACACACACACAGACAGGCACGCACGCACTCAGACACATACACACACACAGACAGGCACGCACGCACTCAGATACACACACAGACAGCCACGCACTCAGACACACACACAGACAGGCACTCACCTGCTTTCACTCCACACTTCTCCCCGCTCCCCGCTCCCCGAAGCCTCTCCTCCTCCCGAAGCCTCCCCTCCCCATTGGCTCACAGCCACACCACGTGACGCGTCAACGCTAGGGAACACCATTTTCTTGTGTCCCATAGCGGCTGACGCGCCACAGCGTGTAGTGCTCTGTGCCGCCAGGGGGGACCGGGACCGGCTCGCGAGGATTCCCCTGCTGGTGGGGAACTTGCGACATGGCCGCCCGCACCAACGAGCGCAGCGGGACCGAGGCCTTACGTTTCTGTATTCCCCCCCATCCCCCCGTCCCCCTCTCCTCTTTCCCTTGTTCACCTTCCCTTGTCTCACATGGTTGTCTGTCTGTTTGTTTGTCTTGTGTTGTTTGCATCTCGCTGGCTCACATACCTAGCCTTTGTGAATATATCCACCTTGTTATTAACACCTTCCCTACCTCTCTCGTTTTCCCTCTAAACAGCTATAGTAATATACAGGCAGTCCTCGGTTATCTGACACAATGCGTTACTCAAAATGGCGTTGGATAGCGAAACGTCTTAAAGCGAATCACTTTTTCCCATAGGAACACTGTTTAAATGAAAGGTTCCGTTCCAGAAGGCATTTTTAACACTAAAATACACCAAATATTTTACGCAGGCAATAAGATATCCAGCACACACATAAGTTATATAGTGTATATACTGAATAATATATATAATATAACATAATATAATAATATAATATATTATATAGTATAATATAATAGAATATAATATATATATATATATATATATATATATATATATGCAAATATAGCTGTATGCTCATCTGCATGTCTTAGGCAGGTCTGCAACCCCGCCTTTCCCCATTATCACCCAGCATACAGCACTTCCACTGCAGCAAGGGATTCTGGGAAATGACATGCAAATGAGCACACAGTGTCACTTTTTGCCTCAATAACCATTTTTAACATGGTTCCCTATAGGCTTAAGCTTGCTGCATGGTCACAGCTTTGAGCACAGCCAGGGTTAAGGTGCATACCCAGAAAACCACCCACAGACAGCTGTTTCGACCTTGATATATATATATATATATATATATATACACAAATACACATTGCAAAGCGTCGTAAGAGCGTTGGATAAGCCGTTTTGGCGTTGTAAAAATGAACATAGGTATGCGTTGCATAGCGTTGGATAAGCCATTCGTTGTAAAACGAGGCGTTGTAAAACGAGGACTGCCTGTATATCCATTTATCCCATTTTGGCGCTGCATTTTCTTGTTTTTCGATTTATATCTATATAAATATTTATTTATAAAATGTGTTAAGAGGAAGTAATACATTGAGAGTTACCTCTCGTTTTCACGTATGTCCTGGGGACAGTTATACTAACAATACGTGGTTACATTAAATGAACAGAGGTAATACATTATATTTACAGACAGAACTTAGACTGGTGGCGACTTTGCGGGTCTCTGGTAGGTTGTTCCAGTTTTGAGGTGCACGGTAAGAGGAGGAGGAGCGGTCACATTCTTTGTTGAACCTTGGGACCCTGAACAGTCTTTTGGAGTCAGATCTCAGAGGATAAGGCCTCGGTCCCGCTGCGCTCGTTGGCGCGGACGGCCATGTCGCAAGTTCCCCACCAGCAGGGGAATCCTCGCGAGCCGGTCCCGGTCCCCCCTGGCGGCACAGAGCACTACACGCTGTGGCGCGTCAGCCGCTATGGGACACAAGAAAATGGTGATGTCTAGCGTTGACGCGTCACGTGGTGTGGCTGTGAGCCAATGGGGAGGGGAGGCTTCGGGAGGAGGAGAGGCTTCGGGGAGCGGGGAGGAGTGTGGAGTGAAAGCGTGAGTGCCTGTCTGTGTGTGTGTCTGAGTGCGTGCGTGTGTGTGTGTCTGAGTGCGTGCGTGCGTGCCTGTCTGTGTGTGTGTATGTGTGTGCCTGAGTGCGTGAGTGCCTGCCTCTGTCTGTGTGTGTGTGTGTGTGTGTGTATGAGTGCGTGAGTGCCTGCCTGTGTGTGTGTGTGTGTATGTATGAGTGCCTGCGTGTGTGTGTGTGTGTATGTGTGTGCCTGAGTGCGAGTGCCTGCCTCTGTCTGTGTGTGTGTGTGTATGTGTGTGCCTGAGTGCCTGCCTCTGTCTGTGTGTGTGTGTGTATGAGTGCGTGAGTGCCTGCCTGTGTGTGCGCGCGTGTGTGTGTGTGTGTATGAGTGCGTGAGTGCCTGCCTGTGTGTGTGTGTGTGTATGTATGTATGAGTGCCTGCGTGTGTGTGTGTTTTACTTACCATCAGCAGCTCCCTCCTGCAGCCCGTGGAGGGAGGGAGGGGGGGGGGAAGAGTAGCGGGTCCCTCCGCTCAAGCCACGCCCCCCCTCCCTGTCAATCCTCCCACTCCCGCCCACCTCCCGCTCCGGCTCCCGCTCCCTACAGAACGCATATCGCGGTCTGTGTAGTGTCAGCGCACCGCCTGTCTGCAGTGCGGGCGCGCTGACTCTGGGAGCTGGGCCTTAGCCTAAGTGGTGTGTGAAGCAGTGGAGTGAGGAGCTTGTTCAGATAGGAGGGTATTTTACCCAGAAAGTACTTGAAGGCAAGATAGGAAAAACACACATTGCGGCTGGACTCAAGTGATGGCCAATCTAGTTCTTTGAACATTTCTCAGTGATGTGTGTTGTAGTTACATTGAAGGACAAAGTGGCATATTGAGTTGTAGAGGGTGTCTAGTTTGCAAGGTGAGTTTATACAAATGAATCCAAAAATACAATTGTTTCTGAAATGATCTTGTCATCTAATTTGCAATAAATTGCAGGTGTTATGGTGACATCATAGGAGGGGCTCACTTGAGTGTAAGTTCCAGTATCGCATTTCTCCTCGAAGTGTGGATTTATTTCTGTCTGTAATACTTTTTAATAGAGATACAGAATGTGTGTTTTTTTTTTTAAAGATGTAACATTGTGTATAGAGCTGTACAACCCTCCCACGTCTCAGGTGGAGAGATCTGCAAAGGTTCTCTAATAAACACTGAGATATTACAATCTTTGGCAAATGTATTAAATACTACCATATGAAATGATTTGTAAAGTGGAAAAAAAAAAGGAATATGATGTAGTCAGGGAGCTGAATATTTAGGAAAACTTTGCCCGGGGGAAGTGCATTTAATTAGATTATCCTAATCTCAGAAATATGTCTTAGTTCACGACATGTCAGTAATCGGGACAGCGGCACAGAAATGAGCCATATTTAGAGACGCTCCACGCGGATGGTAAACCAGGGAATCTTTTGTATATCGTGATAATAATGGAAACTCTGCACCAGCAAATTGTTATTAGAAACTGCACGGTTGCTATGTCCCGGTGTTTGTTGTAACATTTCGAACTTGTGGAATGATTTAAGATTAACAGAGCAGCTTCTTTTTATGGTTTGTTAATTCTTGAAATGCTGAAAATGCTTGCTGGACTGTCACCGCGATGAATCACACAGAGACCCCTTGTCATCTATGTCAGCGGCAGTATATCTATGTCAGTAAGTGTCAGCGGCAGTATATCTATGTCAGTAAGTGTCAGCGGCAGTATATCTATGTCAGTAAGTGTCAGCGGCAGTATATCTGTCAGTAAGTGTCAGCGGCAGTATACCTATGTCAGTAAGTGTCAGCGGCAGTATACCTATGTCAGTAAGTGTCAGCGCCAGTATATCTATGTCAGTAAGTGTCAGCGGCAGTATATCTATGTCAGTAAGTGTCAGCGGCAGTATATCTATGTCAGTAAGTGTCAGCGGCAGTATACCTATGTCAGTAAGTGTCAGCGGCAGTATATCTATGTCAGTAAGTGTCAGCGGCAGTATATCTATGTCAGTAAGTGTCAGCGGCAGTATACCTATGTCAGTAAGTGTCAGCGGCAGTATATCTATGTCAGTAAGTGTCAGCGGCAGTATATCTATGTCAGTAAGTGTCAGCGGCAGTATATCTGTCAGTAAGTGTCAGCGGCAGTATATCTATGTCAGTAAGTGTCAGCGGCAGTATACCTATGTCAGTAAGTGTCAGCGGCAGTATATCTATGTCAGTAAGTGTCAGCGGCAGTATACCTATGTCAGTAAGTGTCAGCGGCAGTATACCTATGTCAGTAAGTGTCAGCGCCAGTATATCTATGTCAGTAAGTGTCAGCGGCAGTATATCTATGTCAGTAAGTGTCAGCGGCAGTATATCTATGTCAGTAAGTGTCAGCGGCAGTATACCTATGTCAGTAAGTGTCAGCGCCAGTATATCTATGTCAGTAAGTGTCAGCGGCAGTATATCTGTCAGTAAGTGTCAGCGGCAGTATATCTATGTCAGTAAGTGTCAGCGGCAGTATATCTATGTCAGTAAGTGTCAGCGGCAGTATATCTATGTCAGTAAGTGTCAGCGGCAGTATATCTGTCAGTAAGTGTCAGCGGCAGTATATCTATGTCAGTAAGTGTCAGCGGCAGTATATCTATGTCAGTAAGTGTCAGCGGCAGTATATCTATGTCAGTAAGTGTCAGCGGCAGTATATCTATGTCAGTAAGTGTCAGCGGCAGTATACCTATGTCAGTAAGTGTCAGCGGCAGTATATCTATGTCAGTAAGTGTCAGCGGCAGTATACCTATGTCAGTAAGTGTCAGCGGCAGTATATCTATGTCAGTAAGTGTCAGCGGCAGTATATCTATGTCAGTAAGTGTCAGCGGCAGTATATCTATGTCAGTAAGTGTCAGCGGCAGTATACCTATGTCAGTAAGTGTCAGCGGCAGTATATCTATGTCAGTAAGTGTCAGCGGCAGTATATCTATGTCAGTAAGTGTCAGCGGCAGTATATCTATGTCAGTAAGTGTCAGCGGCAGTATACCTATGTCAGTAAGTGTCAGCGGCAGTATACCTATGTCAGTAAGTGTCAGCGGCAGTATACCTATGAAGCTTGCTAATCTTGCACTGTACAGTAGGTGTGATGTAGATGTCTCAGGAGCCGAGGGGGGAGGGGGTTATGACACCACCTCAGGGTTTATTTGATCCAAACAGAAATTAAAGCTGTGCCAGTTATAATATTGCACTGACTCCTCCTATAACCTCTCCCCAAAACCCTCTAGGTTGCAAGAGGAGCAAAATTGGAGCAATGACACAAAGAAGTGACGTAGATTTGCCCCTGTTTTTGGAGCAATGCCCCAATTGAAACTTCACCACAGAGGCATCTGAAATGCAAAGCAGTTCCTGACTGTACATTAAAGCTGGAAGTAAACCTCGGGCGTTATCTGCCTTCCATCTGCAGCCAAACATCACTGAGTGCTACAGGTGCACAGTCATTTTTGAAACCCCTATATCAGGCCTGCCACCAGTTTATATAGGGCCTGGGTTACATATGTTGCCCAGGGCCCCAAGTTAATGAGCAGGGGGTTGAAAGGTTAGGGCGGCTGCTGAGAGCATCAGTGCGGAAGGGGGGACCTACTTCCGGTCAGGCCCAACATCCGGCTCTTCCTTTCTGGTGACGGCCTTGCCTGTTACTGCTACTGTCATGTTGCGTATTACTTTGCAATGCATTGCAGAGAGATTCCCGTTCCCCAAAGATCCTTTATATGTGTCCGTGAGGTTTCAAGAAGGAAATATATGCTCATCAAGGTGTAGACACAGGAATGAAGTGGAGAAGTGTGGAGACTTGCAAGGGTGTGAGCTGCCGAGGGATTACGTCAGTTTAGTCATTGAATGTGTCGGGAGCATAGTGAGCAGGCGAAGACGATGGGCTGCAAATCTGAAGCACTTAGATTGTAAGCTCCTCGGGGAAGGGTCTCCCTTTGCGTACGCAGTTGGCGCTATATAAATAAAATGATACAACATACAATGTAAAACGCTGCTAGACTAAACAGAGGAGAGTATGGCTGTAATGGTGAGTGGAAGGGAGTGATCTTATCAGCACTGGAATGTGAGAGCTTAATGTCAGGAGGGCTGGATCAGAAGGACTAGAAGAGAAAGTCCGTCAGATAGACAGCCAGACACTATGGCCTGTGATATGCAATGCCCTGCTTCAAGCAAATCACAAAGAAGAAGGCTGACCCTTTAACATAGAGCCCATCCTGACCTGTTATTGCACCAATATAGAACAAGAAATGGTGGGGTATCCAGCACTCAAATGAGAAAAATAAAGTAACTAACAAATGTTATAAAGACATTTTACTGTGATATTGCCACAATATGACCACACAATATGTATAGATAATCGCAAAGGTCAGCAATATACGTACAACTGTGAGTAACAGCAAATGGAGTGGGAGAACACAGGGTGAGGGAAGAGATAAGGGAAAAGGGGGAGGGATCAAGACAAATAAGGGGGGCAACGTTTCGGGGCGGGATGCCCGTTCTTCTGGCCCGTTCCCCTAGATTACAGTGATCAAGGTTACTTCCCTTAAATCCTATAAGGACGGTAACTCCCAACACACTGAACAACTAAAAACAAATTACACAATATGGTAACCTGTAAAATAATCTAGTGATCCACGAGTGGTCACTAGTAAATGAATGGCCAAACAAGGCTAGTGGCAATTTGACCAACCAACTGTAGGGTATAGCTCAAGGATAACCGGTAATTAGCAGAGATAATCTCAAGCAACAATGCTATATATAAGCCAGTAATGTAGGGGCTAATGAACAAAACTCAACACACCTGAGCTACATGCTAATTTGGACCATTTTAATATAATTTGCATTTCCAAATGAGCAAATTTCCCAGGTATATCAGGTGTGTTCCATTTTGTGGACAGGTATCTCTCCACAAGTTGTATAAAGAAGAGTTTGCTGAGGTATTTTATTTATTTATGTATAAAATGTTTTACCAGGAAGAATAAATACATTCTTATTTTCAGGTATGTCCTGGGCACAGAGTTAAGATGACAAATAATACATGGTTACAAATACAGTTACATAAGTGAGCAGGGTACACATTATATACAAGGCATTGCATACATAGTTAGAGATAATATATATTATAGGCGTATGTAACAGTTACAGTCCAGGTTAAAATGTGAGACAGCTTTGTTTTTGAAAGAACTTAGACTGGGGGCGGCTGTGAGAGTCTCCGGTAGACTGTTCCAATTTTGGGGTGCACGGTAAGAGGAGGAATGGCCGGATACTTTGCTGAACCTTGGGAACATGAACAGTCTTTTGGAGTCAGATCTCAGATGATAGGTGCTGCATGTGGTAGGGGTGAGGAGCTTGATCAGATAGGTGGGTAGCTTGCCCAGAAAGTATTTGAAGGTACTTTACAAAACAGTTTATCTCTCAACATGTCTTAGCCTAATGTTGCTGAACTTTGAAGATACAGGTTAATGCTTAATGAGGTGTAAACTTAGGTTAGCGCACTGTTAAGTCAGTGACAGAGCTCTGTGGATCCGGATCTATCTGTCTTCTCCCTTCTCACTCTCCAGCTCCCTCTGTTCTCTGCCACTTCCTACTGTATGATCTATTTCCTGACAGGCCTTATAGTCTCCTGAAGCTCAGGAAAGGTACAGTACAGTACAACCCCCTTCCTGACCATCGCTTCCCTTCAATGAAATGTTTCAGTCCCCAGAATGTTAGATATTATTTGGCTTATCTGCTGGATATTGCAACATTTGTTTCTGAGGTTGAATATTTGAAAAATATGCATTTTATGAAACATACATCCCCATGTCTTTTAA
This sequence comes from Ascaphus truei, assembly GCF_040206685.1. Classification (NCBI taxonomy): domain Eukaryota; kingdom Metazoa; phylum Chordata; class Amphibia; order Anura; family Ascaphidae; genus Ascaphus; species Ascaphus truei. Next base: position 956,519 of record NC_134503.1, read on the forward strand.
AAATGTTTTTCATTCTTTTTGTTAATATTGAAAAAAAATGACATAATTCTTGTAGTGTACACACTAGGTAAGATAGGTAGAATAATATAGACCCTTCTGACAGCGCAGTATCCATTTGAAAATCTGTTTTGTAACCAAACTTAGGCTGCGCTTATATAGAGACCGGCAACGTCGCGGCAAAACAAATGTATTGCCGCCGTCGCATGCGCTTCTAGTAAGCACGACGCGACGGAGAGACGCGAATTTCTGAAGCCGGTCAAATTGGGATTTTTCAGAGGCTGTCGCCACATGTGACAGCCTCTGAACCAATCAAAGACCTGGCCGCCCGCGACGTCGCCGGAAAGCGGATTACAACTTTCGCTAGCAGCGACGGCGACGGGTGATCTCATCCCGTATATGTCTAGAGATCTGATATATCTTCTGACACACACACAAAAAAAATTATCTATATATATATATATATATGTGTGAAGACTGTATAAAGGATAAATTAGCCAAACATAAGATAGAAGAAAATAGACACATCGCTGTTGAACAGGGGAAGCTGATGAAAGAGCAGTGAAAAGACAAGGCTTGGGGTGAGGCAGGAAATGACAGAGCATAGGAGGTATTCCTGTAAGCAGATAACTGCCCAGAGGTTTGTAAGAAGACACTGTGGGGCCTATGTACTTAAATCATATTTTAATATTTATTGTGCGTCAACATTTTCGTGCTACATACATGACGCATAGTTAGTTGTTTGAAATGGATTTGAACGCATTGCGTCATGTTAAATACCTGATTGTTACAGTTTAACAGAATTGAATTATCTCTACTTTTTCTTTAAAACTAGGTATTAGTAAATATTATTAGTGTCATACTATTTATAATACAGCAAAGATAAATGTTGCACACCAGCAATTACAAAATATAGCAGATACTTAAACTGGTGCTCTCCTCTCAATAAGGCCGCGCTTACAGTGCCGGCGATGGTGACCGATGACGTTACCCGTCGCCACAAGCGAAAGTTATAATTTAACTTTCAGCGATGTCGCTGGCGACAGGGTCATCGATTGGTTTACAGACATGTGGCGACAATCTGTAAAAAATCAAATTTACCCCGCTTCCAAATTTTTGGTCGCGAAATCTCTCCGTCGCCTTCGCGCTTACTATAAGAGCTGGCGACGGAGTCAATTGTTTTGTTGCAACGTCGCGGGCACTATAAGCGCAGCCTAAGGGATGACACACTGCGGTCCCTATGCAGACTTCGGGTCCAAAAGAACAGTAGAAGCTGCATGGATTTTGCACAATTAAAGTATTTATTAAGCCAGAATGTTCCAATGTTTTGGCCGACTAGGCAGCGTTTGCTAAGGAGTGTCTCTCCGTGACACGCAGCGTTTGCTAAGGAGTGTCTCTCCGTGACACGCAGCGTTTGCTAAGGAGTGTCTCTCCGTGACACGCAGCGTTTGCTAAGGAGTGTCTCTCCGTGACAAAGGCTGCCTAGTCGCTGAAACGTTGAATACTTAATAAATACTTGAATTTTGTAAAATTCACAGAGCTTCTCCTGTTCTTTGTTCTGATACTATTTACAAAAGCCATGCTGTGAAAAGAATATATTTTATTAATCTATATAATTAAAAATCCTTTCTGCGTCAAATTAATTTTTGGTTGATACATAGCAACTTATGTGCTAACAATTTACATTTTTTAGGGTTGATGCCAAGTTCACCTTGGCAAACGACTCAGACGCATGGTGTACATGGTGTACATGGTGTACACAGAAATATAATTTTTAGTACATACCATTTATATCTGCAGGCCCAGCACACATCTGTGCACTCAGTGCAGGCCATTTCTCTGCACCAAAAGATGACACAAATCATTTCTCATGGTGATGGCGCAGAGAAATGTCAGGTTAGTATAAAGGCGCACACAAGCGCAATTTAAAATTAAATTTCCCTGCACCGATTGTGCATCAAAAAATCAATGCTACATTTTCACGGAGCACTGTGGAGATGACTGGGGGTTAATGCGCAATCTGTAGGCCGGTAATAGTGCTGCAATAGTTATCCATTCTGCTATAGCAACTTTACTTGTCCTCAGCAGAACCGCACCAGTTGTCAGTCTTATCACATCAGCCACTTTTATACACATGCAAAGCACATGGTCAGTGTACCGGACCACAGAACCAAAGACCAATAAACTGAGACACTTTGTAAGCAAGCACTAAATATATCAGTAACCCCTCTTTTTAATTAGTGATAGCAAGTTACCAACCCCACAGGCTGAGGATAATGACTCTGCAGACAGGACACTCCTCTGTGCAGGAGAGGATTACCCAGCATTGTCTACAATTTAGCTGATCCCTTAATACAAGGATATACAGTAAGAAGGTGAGGATGGCAGGGAAAAGCCATCAAGAGTGGCCCCCTCACCCACCCAATCTCTGTATAGTGTATATAACAATACTCTGCATTCATTAAAATGGGGTGGGGGTTCAAAGTCTCCTAGCGGCAGATATGGTGTAACAGATTTATTAAAGAAGTTAAACAACTTCTTCACTAATAAATCTGTTTTTTTTGGCCCAGTTTTACAGCCAGGACATTTTGATAAATACCCCCTTAGAATGTACATATGGGCAGATTTCCCTGTAAATAGTACACTTTGTGTGTCTTTCAGCTGGCTAATCCCTCTCGCTGAATGTATAATGTGATATTGTAATGGTCCTGCAGCACAGTTACCTGCTGTTTTAGAACACTTTAGGAAGCTAACGACGTGTATAGTTAGGCGGAGAACACAAGGTTGCTGGTTATTGAGAAGGTCTGTTTTCTAAGTAGGAATCTTTAAGCTGATTCTGTTTTTTTGCATTGCCACTTCATTTCTGATACTTTTAGCCCTGCTTTTGTATTTCAATAACATAGTATTTGTTAAACTCCACTTGGCTGTAATAAAGAATCTTTAAAAAAAATATATATTAATATGGTTGAAACTGTCCCATTGTTATTTGTTCTGGATAATAATTGATGTACAAAAAGTGGTTGCAAGGCAACAAGCTATATGCTCCCCAGGAAATGAAAGGTTCAAAGTAATTATAAAACAAATGTTAAACCAGCACACACATTGTTATTTGGATAGGAGCTTTCCCTTTAATGCATCTTCATGATTAGTGGTACTGTAAAAGAACAGCAAGTCCCGTTGGCTCGCACTCCGGTGATCCCCTGACGGTGGCCTTGTTTAATCTCCCTTAGTTTGGTTTGCCTTGATTGAAGGTTTGAGGATGATGGGCACAGGGCGAGAGGAGTCAGCCCAGCTGCTCAGTGCTCCACCAAAGGAGCAACATGGCGCCGCCAATGATCAGACCGCTCCACAGCAGGTTGTACAGGAAGCCCAGAGGCTGCAAAGAGAAAGCAGTGGTGTCAAATAGTATCAAGCTCTGCAATGTGTTGCACCAAAAGGGGTTAACCCAGCAGACTCTGATAAGACTCAAGCAAATGGAATAACTTATTTAGTAATAAACTGTAACAATGTTAAGTCAGCTTCCAAAACCAACCAGCGTGGAAATTCTCTCAGGTGGTGGTTCCCAATTGCCTACCCATCTAAATTGGGCCACTCCCGGCATTAGGAATAAGCAGTGCTACTTGGGTTAGATCTTAAAGTAACCCAATTTTTAGTGCCTTTTTTAGAGAGCATCAAGAAACTCCAAATAGTAATTATGAAACAGATACAAGAGGTGATAGGGACGCCATGATTTTTTTGCCACATTTTCATATTTTAAATCGGAATTATTTATTGCAGTTTAGCAATAAATAGACTTGCTGAACATAGGATTCAGGCATCTTTTTTCCCTACCAAAGCATCTCAGGTAATCAGGAATATGAGCGCTATGTACATTAATGGCACTATATAAATAAAGACATACATGCATACATAACCAATGTATTTGAAAACTCAGGTGAATGCACATAATTTGCATGTGAAGAGGTCATTGGTTGGTTTGCCCCAATACATGGTCTAGTTCAGGGCTCCAAAGGGAGGTTTGAGGACCAGGGCCCGGATGTGTTTTACACTTATGAGTGTCAAAATGCAAATATTGCAAAAAAAAAAAAAACAATGTATTTCTTAATACAGCTTTTTAACAAAACCTTTAGAGGTTTCTGTCACTATATATATATATATATATATATATATATACATACACTCAAAAACACCAAGCTTGACCCTACCTGTCTTTCTAACTATCGACCTGTCTCCCTCCTGCCTTTTGCCTCTAAACTCCTTGAACGTCTTGTATTCTCTCGCTTGCTCCATTTTCTCAACACCTATTCTCTCCTAAACCATCTACAATCTGGCTTCCGCACTGCTCACTCCACGGAAACAGCCCTCACTAAAATAACTGACGACCTCCATGCTGCCAAAGACAGAGGTCATTACACTCTGCTCATATTACTCGACCTCTCTGCAGCATTTGACACCGTGGACCATCCTCTTCTCCTTCACATTCTCCATACTCTTGGCATTCGGAACAAAGCTCTATACTGGATCTCATCCTACCTCTCCCATCGTACTTTCAGTATCTCTTCTGCTAACACCTCCTCCTCTATTGATCTCTCTGTGGGGGTACCCCAGGGCTCTGTCCTGTGACCTCTTTTCTTTTCTCTGAATACACTCTCTCTATGTGACCTAATAACATAATTTGGGTTTAGTTATCACCTCTATGCTGATGACACACAAATATACTTTTCAACACCCGACCTTACACCTGCTGTACAAACCAAAGTTTCTGAATGTCTCTCTGCTATATCATCCTGGATGGCCCTCCGCCGCCTTAAACTCAACATGGCTAAAACAGAGCTCCTCATACTTCCTCCCAAACCTGGCCCTACTACCTCCTTCCACATTACTGTTGGAACTACGATCATTCACCCAGTAGCCCAAGCACGCTGCCTTGGGGTCACACTCGACTCCTCTCTCACATTCGCCCCTCACATTCAAAACATTTCTAAAACCTGTCGCTTTTTCCTCCGCAATATAACAAAGATACGCCCTTTCCTCTGTTGCTCGACTGCTAAAACTCTGACTCGGGCCCTCATTCTCTCCCGTCTTGATTACTGTAACCTCCTGCTGTCCGGCCTTCCTGCCTCTCACCTGTCTCCCTACAATCCTAAACGCTGCTGCCAGAATCACTCTACTCTTTCCTAGATCTGTCTCAGCATCTCCCCTCATGAAATCCCTCTCCTGGCTTCCGATCAAATCCCGCATCTCACACTCCATTCTTCTCCTCACTTTTAAAGCTTTACACTCTTCTGCCCCTCCTTACATCTCAGCCCTAATTTCTCGTTATGCACCATCCAGACTCTTGCGTTCTTCTCAAGGATGTCTTCTTTCTACCCCCTTTGTATCTAAAGCCCTCTCCCGCCTTAAACCTTTTTCACTGACTGCCCCACACCTCTGGAATGCCCATCCCCTCAGTACCCGACTAGCACTCTCTCTATCCACCTTTAAGACCCAACTTAAGACACACTTGCTTAAAGAAGCATATGAATAGCACTGTGGATAATCCTGGACACATGATACATAAAGCTTGGCCCCCTGCAGACGCACTTACCAGAACTCCCTCCTACTGTCTCTGTACGTTCTCCCTACCTACCAATTAGACTGTAAGCTTCTCGGGGCAGGGACTCCTCTTCCTTAATGTCTAAAGCACTTATTCCCATGATCTGTTATTTATATTATCTGTTATTTATTTGATTACCACGTGTATTACTGCTGTGAAGCGCTATGTACATTAATGGCGCTATATAAATAAAGACATAAAATACAAATAAAAGTATGTATATATTAGTAACTTGGATATATCTGCCTGTAACAACTTGGTGCTTTTAACTGGAAAAATGTCTCCATTTAATCACTAAAATCTATACAACCATCACTAAAATCTATACAACCCCTGTTACATCTCCTCATACATTACATCGCCCTCAATACATGCTGAAAAAGGCCTTTGCTAACATAGCAATTAGTTGTGAATTTCAACCAAAGCACGCCTGCCTAAATCACAAAATACTTTATTTCCGTGAAAAAAACCACCAAGGGGGAATATTTATTAGAGACACACGGCTGAAAAACTGAGGTCAAAAAACCCCACCAGATTTATCAAGGAAAAATTCCATTCCCATTAAAACCCGTGGGAATTTCATCCACAATAAATCAGATGCAATATTTTTGCACCAAGTTTGCCACCGTTTTGATAAATCACACCCTTAAATGGTAACTGATCGCATCTTAAAGAAGCTTTTTATGTTTGCAGATGCGTAATCATTTTATGTGTCTCTGTATATTGTAGCAGTGCAATTCCTAGCGTGGGTCCAAAAAAGACTGCTTCCTTTTTACTTGCTAGAAAGCCTGCAGCAGAATGTGCAGGATGGGAGTGAACGCAACAGACTTCTCAGCAAAAATAATTTACCAGACTTGCTGTACATCCTGCCACAGGGTCACAATCCCAATTATTCCACTAAAAGGAGAAGTTTGAGCCAGCAAAACAAAACATCAGTTTGGGCACTTTCCATAGAAACTGAAAACCCCCCACTAAATACACATGAGTCACTTCCAGGGCAGGGACAGAGGCAGAAGTGAAGGGTAATAACTGTGTTTCCTTCTCAGTGTGTACATAACAGAATGTGAACATAACAGTGACATACAACAGAGAGAGGATCATTGCCCTGATGGTTCAAAGTGTGCATGACGACAACATTATTAAGCAAGAGAATTATCTTAGAATGATTCTCGTCTTTGTTTATGTAACCACAGCAACAGAGAGGTAGAAACCATCAGCTCTCAAGGGGGCTCCATGTCCAGCATGGCACACAGATATAATGATATTTCCGGAGCCTATTAAAAGATGCCCACCAAAGTCATTGTTTATCAGAAATGCTTCATAGATCAGCAGTAACAAAGGAGGGAGAGGGAGGAAGTGGTATGATACCTTATATTGGACCAACAAGTAGTTCATATGTTGACATGCTTTTGAACTTCTGAGGGTCTTTCATCGGGTGTGTTATATATTCTTTGCTCATATGCATGGATTTGCTGCAGTTAATTGATTCTCCTGACAGAATTGGTGTATATTGCTGTGAGTACAGGTAGTCCTCGTTATCCAACGTTTCACTTTACAACGGATGGCATATCCAACGCTTTACAATGCAACCCTATGGGCCATTTTCGACGCCGGAAATGCGTTATCCAACGCTCACCGCCACTGATTAACATGGGACTCACTTTACAACGGTTTCACTATCCAACGCTACTTCCAGAACGGATTCCGTTGGATAACCGAGGACCGCCTGTGCTGAGCTGTGTGAGTGAGTTGCAGTTTGATTTAAGTGCAGTTAATTAAGTGTGGAGTTAGAACCAGAAGGAAAGTGGTGTACAGGGTGTATTACTTGCATTGATGGGTGAGCTTGGGAAGTGTACACTGGGTTAATTTAGTTTGATTGTGTATGAATTGTGAGTCTTTAGCAAACTTTTTGTTTACTGCCTCATTGAGAGATTGCAGTGGCAGTGGTTTAATTAATTGCTTACATAAAAAACCTGATTGGTGTGTGTGTGTATCTTTAGACAGAGGCTTGTAACAAATCCTTGAGCCTGTGAGTACTGATCTGTGTGAGTGAAGTGCAGTTGATTAAGTGTGGAGTTAGAACCAGAAAAACGTGAAATAAGGTATATAAAACAACAGTAAATTATTAGCACTTAATACTCTATATTACAACAATGAGCAGGATTGAGAATGCCACTCAATGCACTTCTTGCCACACGTATGCGCACTTGGAGCAGCTGTTCCAGGCAGCATACCGCTGTGGGAAGTGTGAGCAGGTGGTCTCTTTGGAGTCTCAGATTGTTAATCTAAAGAGGCAATTTGCAATATTGAGGGACATTGACAATCTTGAAAGGAGTTTATTGCTCACTTAGCAGGCCCTGGCTGGGACTAGTAGTGCAGATGGTGGTGCTGTGAGTGAGGGGTAGCTGGGTAACAGTTAGAAGGGGAAGCACAGGGAAGAAGAAGAAGAGGCAGGCCAGTTCTGAGCTGACCCATCCCAATAGATTTGCCAGATTTAGTGAAGATATTGGGGGTGTCAGGGCAGGAGTGGCAAGGCTGGGGGAGACTAATTCCTCTAGCAGCCAGAGGAATAGTTCCTCCAGCACAGAATGGACTGGGAATACTCAGAGACCAAAAAAGGTTGTTGTGGTAGGGGGCTCCATTTTTAGGAAGGTAAATAGGGCAATCTGTTGCCGTGACTGCAGAAACCGAACAGTTTGTTCTGCACATTGCTATCAGGTAGACAGATTGTTGGGAGGAGTTGGGACTGTCTTGGTACCCATTGACACCAATGACAAAGTTAGATAAAGATGGATGGATCTAGGTTGCAAGCTTAAGGGAAAGACCTCCAAGGTAGTATTTTCAATAATATTACCAGTGCCACGTGCTACCCCCCCAGGGAGACGTAAGGAGTTTAGGGAAGTTAATGCATGGCTAAGAAAGTGGTGTAGGAAGGAGGGGTTGGGATTTTTAGAGCACTGGGACTCCCTTTCTGAGAGGTGCTAACTTTATAGTAGGGATGGATTGTACCTCAACAAAGAGGTATCTTCTGTGCTAAGGGGGAGGATGTTAAAAAGGTTGGAGATTTTAAACTAGGAAGGAGGGACAAGCAAGAGGTAATGGACTAGGCAACATATATAGGAATGGAGAAATGGGTCATTGAGGCTAGAGTGGGGGGGAGTTGGGAGTTTTACACATAGGGAGGCACCCATAATAAATACAGATAATACTAGTAAACTTCTAAAGACTAAATCCAATTGGAGTAGAAAGGCAGGAGCAGATAAGATAACAATAGCATAGACTGGAAAAAAAACTTAAATGCATGCTTGCTAATGCAAGAAGCCTGTCAGATAAAATGGGGGAGCTTGAATTAATAGCTACAAGGGAGCAGTATGATATCATAGGCATTACTGAAACATGTTGGGATGAAACTCATGACTGGGCCGTTAATTTAGAGAGTTATTCCCTTTTTTGGAGGGATGAAGCAAATAGAAGAGGTGATGGAGTATGTTTATATGTTAAACCAGATTTACAACCTATTATAAGAGAATATGTTTATTAAGGGATTGCTAAAAATGTAGAGAGCTTGTGGATAGAAATTAGCAGTGGGGGTAAAAGTAGGCTATAAAGAAAATATTTGTAGGGATATGCTATAAACCACCAAATATCTGTGAGATTGAGGAAGCCAAAATACTTTTGCAAATGGAGAAGGCAGTAAAACTAGGTCATGTATGCATAATGGGTGATTTTAATTATCCCGACAGACTGGGGCAATGAAACTAACATTACAACTAAAGGAAATAAGTTTTTGGGGTTGCTAAAAGACAATTGCATGGCCTAAATTAATTAGGTACCAACCAGGAGAGGGGCAATACTGGAATTGGTGATATCAAACAATGTAGTAGTAATAACAAATATTCAAGTCAGGGAATACTTGGGAAATGGTTATCATAACATGGTCTGATTTTAAATAAATACAGTACTGAAAAACATATTATATGGGTTCAACAAAGACTTGCAGGTAAATGGCAGCTGAGGTTTAATACAGATAAAAAAAATTCTGTAACCCCCATCCTGAATATAATCTGGAAGCAAATAAAAATCGTTTAAAAAACAAACCAAAGAAGATATTATGGACCTAGAAAAAGTGCAGAGAAGAGCCATCAAATGAATAAAGGGGATGGGAAATCTGACGTATCAGGAGAGGTTAGCTAAATTACATTTGTTTACTTTAGAAAAGAGGCGTCCAAGAGGGGATGTGATAACCAAATACAAATATATTCGGGGTCAATGCAAGGAGCTTTCAAAAGAACTATTCATCCCACGGGCAGTACAAAGGACATGGGGTCATCCAGAAACAAAGGAAAGGGATCTTTATAGTAAGGGAAGTTAAAATGTGGAATTCATTACCCATGGAGACTGTGATGGCAGATACAATAGATAAATTTAAGAAAAAATTAGACATTTTATAAAGGAAAGGTGTACAGGGATATATATTTAAAAAGTAAACATGGGAAGGCTGTTGATTCAGAGAGAAATCTGATTGCCATTATTAGTCAGGGAGGACATTAGTTTTTCCTTTGAGACGTCATTGGATGATGTTTCACTGGGGTTTTGCGTTTGCCTTCCTGTGGATCAAAATACTGTAAGTACAAATATAGGATAGAGTATTAGTCGTCTACATTTAACATAGCTTGAACTTGATGGACATATGTATTTTTTCATCACCATGTTCTATGTAACTATATATTTAGAGCACATGCTGTACTGACTGTCATTGTGTTTTGAATTGGAGAGGTTGCGTTTACATTAAAAGGGTGAGTGTATGCAGGGGGCACCTACCTTGGCTGGTGAAGGTGAAGAAAATAGATTCAGTTCATGTACAAATTATTGCAAAATGTAGAAAGGTATACAAAGCCTAAGGCCTAGATACAAAAAAGGGGGGCTAAGCGTTAGCATGCATTTACTCCAAATCCTTTGAATGTGAGCTGATACGTGCTAAAGCTTAGCCCCCTTTTGTGGATTGGAGTTTTAGGCCAATAATAATCTGAACAGACTTTCGGACCATATTAAATCACCACCTAAGTAGAGAAGAAGAGTTTTAGAATAATCAACATTAAAGTGTTACCAGCACTGCATGGGAATGTGTCGCTGTTTCCAATTAGCTCTACATTGTAAACAAGCAGAGTTGGGCAACTGGTCATGTTTTAAATCTGGTCATTTCACAAAACTGTCCCCCCTGAAGGATATTTAAAACTCTTGGCCCAGCTGTTATATAAGATACTTTCCTCACTAACAGCATCCTGATAACCAAGCCTTCAAAATATAGCAGAGATATTCAGTGATACTTAGTTGAAAGTGTATTATTTTCTACTTTCTCCATGGTGAAGATTTCCCCGCAATGCAAATCAATGTACAAGAAGAAACCCGCATTTACAGGGAGGAAAGCAACACAACACAGTGCTATGCAATGTATTACTGGCCACTTGACAGCAAAGAAGTTAATACAAAAAATAGGGTTACAGGACTACACAGTTTTAATTCATATAAAGTGACCCTATACAATATAACCCCTATAGCCTATAGGGCAAGACAAAATTAAAATCAGCAACTACGTGAGAGGTTCAGAAAGTACTGAGCCTGATAAAGACAGTGGGAGTTGGAGAAAGATTATACAAATCCTAAACAAACTTTAATATGTTTCATTCTTAACCTCTGAAATCATCTGTGATTCTTGCTGGATACACACTGCCAGTTTGATCTCTCTTTTTAAATGTTCCCAGCCCTTTACACCAAACCCTCTGAACACTGTGTTTGAGCAGCACATATGGGGTATGTTATTTGGGATTTTTGTTGTTGATAAATAACACCGGATGTTATTTATCAAAGTCTTCAGATGCAAAACCTGATTAAAAAAACAGCACCAGACTGAACAAAGAAGACATGTTTTCTGCATCAGTTTTACAGAGCATTTAGATCACTTGCATGCTTGGCAATGCTTTGCTTGCTGCACTGGCTGTAAAGGGTTAACCCGACTGTTCGTAACCATCCCCCTAGTTTTCTAAGGGAAAGTTAATTCGAAAAATGCAGATAAGCAATGTGAACAAAATGTGTACCCAAATGGGCATAACATTGTAAAGGTGTTTGTGTCACCTAATGCAACAGGGTAAACATGAATTTGGTTCTTCTGCGAGAAAATAGAGCCTATGAAATTTGCACCGTAAAATAATAATAATAAAAGAAAAACACCAAAAAAGTCATCATTCAAATTTACTGGGGAGACTGGAGGTAGAGGGCATGAAAATGGAATCGTGCAAGGCCGGGGTGGGAAGGTGTGTTGGTGATAAAGATATGGGGTAGAGACAAATATTTGTTAAAATAAGACTGTGCAGTGTGTTAGATTGCATAGCAATTATCATATGGTGTACCTCCATAGAGGAAAAGCCTTACATGACGTCGGTATTTTAATTTTGGGAGGCAATGTTATGTTTATGAGGAAAAGCGGAGCTTCACAAAACACTTTACTCCTACAAAGCTGCCAGAGAGCTTGGCTTGGGACGAGGAGTGGAGCCAGCCATGATTGAGAAAGAATTGTTTATTTAGCTGTTTTTCATTGTGTTTACTTATATCCTCTGGCATTTCATGTGCCTTGTTTGTGGCCTGCAAACACAGGAGGCAAAGCTTTTATATTTCATGTATTAAAGCAGGGGTGCTCAATGTCAGTCCTTAAGCCCCCAACAGGTCAGGTTTCCAGGATATCCCAGCTTCAGCACAGGTGGCTCAATCAGAGGCTCAGTCGAAGAAAGAGTCACCTGTGCTGCAGCAAGGATATCCTGAAAACCTGACCTGTTGGGGGACTTGAGGACTGGAGCACCCCTGTATTAAAGTCTTCTGGCTGTGTAAGCGGGTGCAAAAACTGCACCAGGCCATACACCAAGCGCTGTGTTTGCTATAGCTGGAGGATTATGATAAAGAATCCATTAGATGACTATACATTGCATTACTACACGTAAGCACAGTGTGAGGTCTGTACAGCACAGAGTATTATTATAATCGTCCAAACGCAATCTCAATCCTTAGTTACCTGCGTTTTGTTTGTGGGACAATGGGAGGCAGCGGAGGCCAAAGTATGACGGTTGTGCTCCAGGGCGCGCATTCTTCTGGGATTGCACCAAAATGTCTGCTACTGACAGGGCTCATTTAGCAACAAATGTTACTTATACTTTAACAGCACAAAGAAAAAGCACCAGATATTTCTTCTTCTTTTTTTTTTAATTGGAGAAAAATCTTAGTGGCCAATCAAAAGGGAAACGTCACCATAATGGGCAGAGAATTCCCTGAGTAAGTAAAGGGACCTTTATATGATAAATATGATGCTATTTTGTCTGTGGGTGAATCCCGGAGACTGGTTTGTAAATGCTGGCAGTGTAAAGATAAGGGGAAGTATTTTGTGGGAAATCTATGAGTTGTTGCCCTGGGGCCAAACTGGAATACAACTTTAATAACCAAGTGAGTGGGATCAGATATGACTGTGATGGTGGCCGTGCTGGCTGTGAAGGGTTAAGTCAGCCCATGAGGAATTCCTCCTGCAAACACTCTGATGTGATGTGGTCAGGGCTGAATCACAGCATGTCAGAAGGGGAAGCAGAAATCCTAAACCCATGGTAATTGATCAACAACATCTGGAATCCCTCCAGCAGGGAGGCTTGGGGGAGATAAAAGAACAGGGACTTGCAGTTTAGCAAGAAAAGCAGGCAGGGGGAGGCCAGAAAGGGGAGCTGTTTCAGTGATGTGGGTGGAGGTGTTTCTGCATGTTTCATTTCCAATGGTAGATCCGGTGGTGTACCAGTTTTGTATCCAGCACACTTAGATAATTACACTTTTTAGTGTTCATTAGTTAATCCATTCTTTCTATTATATGGGCCAAATTTATAAAACTAAATCTCAGTTAATTCCTGCAACATGCAAATTGGACATATAGGGCTATATGTAGGAGCATCCTACCAAAGCAGAATTTGTATTTTGGAATGACAATGCTATGTTTTATACAAGTTAAAATTAGATGGTTTCCTAGGAAGTTGTCTTAAAGCAGCAATACAGGTTTCACTTTTTTAACTATATAAAAAAAATTATTGCAGAATTGAAGCAGGGGGTCTCTGGAGCGAAACTGTGTTTATTTCAGCTCCAGGGACCCCCTGCATCCAGAGATACTTACCTCTCTCTATAGGGGGTGCCGGTATCTCTGCAGTCAGAGAAACCGTGTGCCTAACATAATGGCCTTGTTTAAATGTCCTGCGGGCCAATTGGAAGCTGTGACTTCATCCCATGCGGCCTTCTATTGAACCGCGTGACAGGGACATTTAAACTGAAAAGAGATACTGGCACCGCTACAGAGGTAAGTATCTCTGGAAGCAGGGAGTCCCGGAGCTGAAATAAACACAGGTCACCTCCGGGACCTCCTGCTTCAATCCTGTAATTAAAAAAAAAATTAAATAAAACCCATATTGCTGCTTTAAGTACAGATAAGTAATGAGAATAAGTATTGATCTGCAATGCTGTTGGACTTTGGACTATAAGAACCCCAAAAGAGTGACTGTGTTATATGCTGAAACTGTACAAGCATGAACCAGCAAGGGATGGGTTAAAGTTTGAATGCAGGATAAGGTTAGTTTGAAGAAGGTCAGCAAGATTATTTTAACAAGCTACAGACTAATACAGCTTCATGGACCTTAAAGGATTGAAAAAGGTCTATAGACAATTGACCTTCCTTGAAGATAAGACTTTGGCAACATGATTACCTGGACTAACCCAAACCTGCTAAAACACATGAAAGACCATCAATTCCCTACACTAAGCCACAGAAAGGAGTTACCAGCAAAGTGCTGACAAGAAGATACAGCTTGGGTGGGGGAAATTGACTAAGCTTGATGCAAGAATGAAGTAGATACTGTATACTGTTTACTTCAAGTGAGTATGTATACATATGTACATATGTATATCAGTGCTTAAGGAGAGATCATTCTCTTAGGCCGTGCTTATAATGGCGGCGTGCGAGCGTGCGACGCTGGCGGAACAAACAAATAGGGAGTAATGAAGGTGCTCACAGTGCACACGACGGCGTGTGCGACGGCGCCTGATTTTAGAACAGATTTTCACAACTGTTCTCCCTGCGCGACGGCCGCTTCACGTGAGTGGTTCAGCCAATGACGGCGAACCACTCACGGCCCCGCCACACCTCCCTGTCGCGTCACGATGCCTCCCTCCTGCAGTGAAGGTTTCAGGCGTGCACATCGCCCTAGTGATGTCATGAGGGAGCGCGCGCACTGAGGGACCCGGTATAATCAAGGCCTTATTCCCATTGTTTGTACTTTATTTGTATTGGAATTCTGTAAAGCGATGAGTACGCAGTTGGCACTATATAAATAAAATGATACAACATACAATGTAAAACGCTGCTAGACTAAACAGAGGAGAGTATGGCTGTAATGGTGAGTGGAAGGGAGTGATCTTATCAGCACTGGAATGTTAGAGCTTAATGTCAGGAGGGCTGGATCAGAAGGACTAGAAGAGAAAGTCCGTCAGATAGACAGCCAGACACTATGGCCTGTGATAAGCAATGCCCTGCTTCAAGCAAATCACAAAGAAGAAGGCTGACCCTTTAACATAGAGCCCATCCTGACCTGTTATTACACCAATGTTCAAAACTTGCCTGAGGTCAATTTATCCTCAGAGATCAAAGGGCTTCATGAAAAGTAGAAACCAGGACATACTTTGCGGAGAGGCACGGACAGGACTGTCTATCCTCACTCATGTGGAGCAGTGACACTGAAAGGTAGGCACACTCATTCCTAATATACTGGGAATTGTGCTTTATTGGGATCACACACACAGACACACACATTCTTATCCAGCTTTGACCAATGCTTATTCACAGATTCCAAGACTCTTTAACATCACAATGATAGCGTGTATATATGATATACTTGTGTCCTCATTGGCACAGAAACGATATATCGTACTGGTTTGCATCACTGTCTGTTCAGAATATAGAGGCACAATTTGGGAAGGCCCCGAAACAAGAATAATAATATTAATTTGCCAGAGCACAGAATGAATGAGAATACCAATTCAAAGGCCCTGACCCTTGTACAGTCCCTTGTAACACAAGCAGTAACTATGCTGCCTGCACAGTGAGGGATGCTGCTGTGTGTGATGTGGTGATCTTATTGTATGTGCTTACTCTCAGATATCATAGAGTACCTCTGGGGTTATGCATAGAAACTAACGTTCATTTCATATAATATTGCAGAGCTCTGAAAAGCCTTAAAGAAGATTCCATGCGATTTAAAAGTATTGTCAGGGAACATAAAATACATATAATTTTCTGTGGGTTTTGGGAAAGAGCAAACTGAAGCTAAACTGGTGTTATTGTGCAATGTAATATATACGTTGCGCAAGTTTCAATAAAAAGCATTCTTTTATTTGCATGTCTTATTAGTCCTTTTCTTCTAGCTTTGTTTTTCCCACACAGAGATTTATAGGAGGGGACATCTTTTCAGTCTGCTGAGCAGGGAAAACACCAGCAGGCTTTTATTCTGTGTAAATCTTGAGAAGGAGACAGCCCTCACCATCTTCCTTTATGTGAAAAAGAAATGCCATGGTTTGTTTTTACTTTTCTTCGCAGTGGCCTGACCTTTAATTACTCTCAAACAGAGGTTCATAGGGTAAGGAAAATGTGATTAATTAAGGTAACCTCTGACCCCTCTGCAGAGACTTAAAAGGTCTGAAAACTCAAAACCAAGGAAAAGAATAATCTTTGAACTCTACTCATTAATTTCTAATGATATAGTTCTGACTCTCATGCAAATGTGCAACAGACATGTAAACATAGTGAGAGGACTATTGTTCCTCAAAAGAGCTTACAATGTAATTGTCATGATAACACCATTAAAATATTCAGCATTTTAATAATCTGGACACCAAGGGTTTAGGACACGCCCAGAAGCTGGGCTTATACTGTTATTAATGCAGAGGAGTTTTAGGATAAAAACCATGCATTAGGGATATGAAATTAGAATTGAAAAAGAAGTGTGTTCTGAAGCCAACGAGGACACGTGAATTCTCATCTTCCATGCTCCGAAGACCTCTTTTGGGAGGAATCTGATATTATGTGGTAACATATAGGATTCCTACTTTTACCATTATTTTTATGACACGGTCTTCTTTTTCCTCATTCTGTAATATATTTCTGTCAGTCCTTATCTTTCATATTTGAACCATTGGACCTAAGAAGTTCTTATTTACGCTTTACTGACCTGCATTCCGAAGCTGCTGTCAACACTGACCATATTATATATATACATGTAGAGGTATCAGTACCGTGTTAGCCGAGCTTCAATAATCAAAAAATAAATAGACGATACCGTTCTGTGGCTAACGAAATGCTTTTATTTGTGCGAGCTTTCGAGATACACTGATCTCTTCTTCCGGCGATGTTACAATAAATGAAGCAAACAAAAGGTATACTTAAAAACAGTGTCTCTTGGAATGTTATCTGTGCTAGTCCTTCCCCCGGTGTGGATGTGTTTTATGGCTAGAGGTGTCAAAAGGTTCCTGAAAGCAAGTGATGTAAGAGTGTGTGTGTATCTGTGTGAATATAAATGAATGGAGAGCCCACAGTATATACAGTGCTTTACAAAAGGTGTGTGTGGAGTGGGAGTGGATATAAATGGTGTGGGTAGGTGTGGAAATGTGAGAGATTGTAGCACAACTAAAAGTGTGTGTGGATACTATGTGGTCCCTATAGGTGTATAGGGATGGAAAAACAAGGAGTATTAGTATGTGTAAAAGACAGCTGTGTGTGCATACATATAGCACAGTATGTACAGACCATTGCCTATAGCGCTCATGGGAAGAGAGTTCACTTGTGTCAGTAATGACTCATAAAATTTCGATCTCTGTTTAGGCCACCGCTAAGTGTCCCGAACATATATATATATAAGTATATATGACTTATTATTATATTGTGGGACTCATGCAAGTCCTATCTCTCATTAAGCTATTCTTGGAGCTATGAATGGTTAATTATTTTTTTTAAACATATCTACTGGACTAATATTTTTGTGAAGTCATATTTATGTGGATTAACACTCTGTACTGCACTTTATTTAGCCCTGTGAGGACTGTTATCACATTATCTATTTTGTCACTAATACTGTAGTAGGATTTTTTAAATTCTTATTTTTTCCCTGGGTAAACTTTTTTCACTATATGTTAACTATTTGATTTGACACTTCATATATTTCTTATTCAGTAATTTTTTCTCTTTATATTTTAAAGAACCATTCCAATTTAAGATTTTTTTTTTTTTACTTTACACACAAATTGAGTAGATTTATACACGCGCGTCTTATAAGGGAATTAAGTCCTGAGTCTTTCTTCCTTTTCTGCTTGGCAAGTGTTTTAAATTTAGCAAAGATCTCATCAATGTCTTTTATTATACAGGACTGGCTCCCCACCTCCAGCTCCGAGGTGGAGGGGTTACGTGGAAAGGCGACATTTTCTGCAGAGCAGGTGGATTTTTGAGCCATTTAAAAAAGTCAGGAACATCACAGTAAATTTCTTTTGGGGCTTAAGACGCATTATTGGGGCTGCAGGAGTTATTAGCAACTTGATTCCATGTTACATATTTAAGGGCTAAATGTAGATGACTGGCACCTTTTTAAAAGATCAGAAAAGCATAAAAATGTTAATTTCTTTTCATTTTTAATATTCCACAGTAACCAAATGAGTATGGTTTTTACCTAATTAAAGTATCTTTCATGTTTGTATTTACAGGTAGCTTTACTTTTGTTCTTTTTTGTGAAGTAATTATGATAACATGAATAAATAGTTAATAATGAAGCACAATGATAACCTGCATGCTCGCTGAGAGGTTTGTCTGGGCCCAGGACTCAAGCCATAGCCTGAGCCTGGCGAGTTACTGAGGTGAGGTTTGGTGGTGCCTGAATTAAAAATGAGGCATGGTTCAGCCAGCCCCGTAAGTTTGTGGACATGGATGGCCTGGGCCCCTTCCTCCACCAGGCCCGGTTCCACCTTGTTACCTTGATAGGTGCTTTGTGAGACTGTCCCCTTAATGCTTTAGGGCAGGCAGGATATTTACAGGCTGCTGCATAAAGTCCCAGTTTGGGGGAGTGAGGGGGGGGGGGAGGGGGTTATCATTGCTACCTAACTGCTCTGACATAACAGTGGTCAAGAAGGGAGCAGCTTTGATGAGTTTTGTAACAAACTAATTTGCAAGCTCGTTTTCATAACACTGCCACTTAAATTAGCGGGTGCCAGGAATAATCTTCCTAACTCTGTTAGAAGAGAAAACAGCCTGGAATGCTGCACCAAATAGCAGCGTGATGAAGGTTAGAAATGAAACCAGAGACTGCACTGGGAAGCAAATATAAAACAGAGGGAATATACAGTGTGGGGTGAAACGTACAGTGTGTATGCAAAACTTCCACACAATGTCCTAATATAGTCAAAAGAGGATTGGATTCTGTTTGATAACCAACAAAAAATGTCAAACAATTGTTCTTTGCCTCCTTGGCAGGATAAGAGGCGTTTGTTGTCACATTGTAGATCTTCGGTCTTAAAATTATAGTTTTCTCTGCTCACTAAAAAGGAATTTTATTTTCAGTCAGTCGCCTTCAATTAGTATCGCCTGAGAATGAGAGGCCGAATAATGACAAAGGCTAAATCCACGTGGGAATAACAGATCCGTATTGCCACTAGTAATACAGGAGTGTTCTAAAAAGAAAAGTCTCATACAGATAAAAATAGGTAACACTAAGAAATGTTTCTTTGACACACCGTTCTCTTGACATTTTTTAAAGCTGGGAGACACACTTCTATATAATCCCCAGTGGATGTGTCTGTGTCATTTACAACTATCAGGAATTCATTGAACTGGCATCTTTCAACATGTTTATCCTTTTTATAAATGAGTTCCTGAGTTCCCCTCTGATCCAGATGCGCATTCAGAGTATGCATTACTACACTTTTTTTTATTTTTACATCTGTAGGGAATATACTGTGCTGTTATGTCTTCCTGTTAAATCACATCATTACTTATTAACTCTTTATTAACTATTTCACTGCAATACATTGCAATCCCCTCTGGCGGCAAAATGTGTTTAATCTGACAGGCTTGGTGCAAAGCGTGATAGGCATTGGCTAGCCTAATTTAGAGGGATACTTAATAAACAGCAGTAAATGCAAACTCCTCTATGCTGAACTTACTGAACTGACAAATGAGGCTGTTTGCATCTATATGCATCTAATGTAGTTGTTTCTTTGGGATGGAGAAAATACTGCTCATTTTCTAATCTTATATGCCAGACTGACTAAACCATGCTAAGAAAACCGCCTGAGAACATTGCACCTCACACAGTCTGACATCTCTCCACACACGGTTACTACTTTTACCAACGTTTTTAAATGTGCTCTTCTGCTTATCATCAACACAGAAAGATGTATGCATAACATTTATGCTTAGAAGTGTACTCTTTATGGTTATATTACGACCAAAGTTGCATCTTCAAACAATAAAATCAAATCATTATATTATACAATATTGCTGGAGCTGTGACTTTCTTGTAACCCAACACAAGATGACAAAAAACGAATTATCATTGCTCAACATTGTAAGTAAGAGTAGCAGACACAGAGTTACAATGTACATACAGTGTGACTCAATTTTTGAAAATCAAAGGAATAGGTGATGTTTTACAATTGTAATTCCCGGCATTCACATGAGGACTGTCGTCAGTCTGTTCCAGTAATATGGCGGTGGACATATGATAATGAAATGTTTTTAATCTTCAAGGATTTTCCTAAGTAACTTTGTACAATTTGTTCTCTTAATCTGCACTGCCAGACAGTGTTATACCAGAGTATATAAAAAATAACTAGTGTAAGAATAACTGGTTTGGCGTTCTATCCTCTATCAATTCACTTTTTTAACAGCCCTATTAGCCAATAACTGTCACTGTTTTACTCACGTGAAGTAGGGGCACATAGCATTATTAATGATGTCATCCCGACTCTTGCGTTCTGCTCAAGGATGTCTTCACTCTACCCCTTTTGTATCTAAAGCCCTGCTCACTAACTGCCTCACACCACTGGAATGCCCTTCTCCTCAATATCCGACTAGCACCGTCTCTATCCACATTTAAGACCCACCTCAAAACACACCTGCTTAAGGAAGCATATGAGTAATTCCATGGCTGATAATTAACACCTCATACATAAACCTTGGCCCCCTGCAGACACACTTACCAGAACGCCCTCCTACTGTCTCTGTACGTTCTTTCTACCAACAAATTAGATTGTAAGCTCTTTGGAGCAGGGACTCCTTTTCCTAAATGTTACTTTTATGTCTGAAACGCTTCTCCCCTTTATGTGTTATTTATATTATTTGTTATTTATACGATTGTCACGTGTAGTACTGCTGTGAAGCGCTATGTACATTAATGACGCTATATAAATAAAGACATTCATACATACATACAACGAGCAACTTGTTGGGATGGGGAAAGGTGGTTACGTAAACGTGTGTTTCCTGTAGCCTAACCTTTTTATGGAGAGGTCACTAGGTGACCCGCTTACCCTTTTCTGGCATGTATATCTCCCATGTACATCATCTCATTATTAAATTCAGTAAATAGAAAGGAAGTGCAAGATGTGTCTAAATTAGAGACATTGTGCAGCCTCCACAAATTATGCTAAGTTTGAGACAGTTGCTAAACCTATCACTGTTGTAAAGTATTACAATACAAAAATGCAAAGAGAAAGTGATCTTATCACAACATGACAGAGGAAATATCAGTTTAGGCACATAACATGCTGGATTCATTCAGGCATTCATAAATCATCTCTGAATAATACATACCAAGTCTGTACCGAATCCTATTGCATCAAATAGTTAGCTATTCTAAAATCTAACCACAAAGAAACAAACCTAGCAAGTTCAAAAGTTGATGCTATTTTTTTTGTATTTTGTTTATACAGAGATTATTGAAATAAGAGCTTAAAATATGTTTGTTTAAGTGGGAGGCGTCTCAGGCTCCTCATTACTGCAAAGTACACTGTGCTTTGGCTTGATCTGAACTTGCTTACAAACCATAAGTGCAGCTATCATGAGTTTGAGGAAGGCACGCCTGCTCCATATATCCATAGAGTTTGGAAGTCATTTAAAGAGGTGGGCCCACTGTAATGTAATTTTATAATTAAGCAATGTAATCACAAACTAAGCAAATACAAATAGTGCACAGCACCACTACATTTTATGACATTAAGAGCATTCATCTGTTTCAAAATAAATATAGAGAGGTCTTTTCTTTTACAGTAGGCTTACACTCTCCCATATCAAGTCACAAAATCTCTCAATAAAAATACTGTGACACAATGCAAAAGGTGTTCGATTTTCCTAAGGTCGTTGTCATCCTTAAATAATAAAGGTATCTGGGAGCCTCTTTGTCCCGGTTGGTTTTCCCAGGCAGAATGTGTGTAGCAGGGAGCACTGGGAACGGGTTCTGCCTCTCCCTCCCCTGACATACCGCATTCCACTAACCATGTAAGGACATAAAGGACGGGAGAAGGCAGGAAGTGAGGGCTGGGTACTAAGCCCTGCCAGGTCTCCACGCCCGCTGCTTGTAAGGGCTTAGGACAAAGTCATCATGTCAATAATGAAAATAGAAATAATAATACATGATGCACATTGTTAACCTCTTCATTCACAGAGACAGCAATGCATTGGTTTGATAAGACAAGAATAAACATAACAATTAAATCCAGATAGGGGCCTTCTCCATGTGCTACAAAATCATTGTACATGTAACGTTGCAAACCTCGAGAAATGTTTATTTAAACATTCAAGCAATATTTAATTTTTTTTTTAAATAATTGTAATATGTTTTCTAAGGCAATGTCAAAGTGAATATAGTAACACTATATTCTTCTCTTGTGATACTGTGGAACTCCTAGTTGCACACTGCAGAGTAATACAGGCGCAAGATGCCCCCAACCCAGAAAAGCGTACTAATAATGCCTGGTAAGGAGATAAATCATGGACACGGTGTGAGTGAAGCTTTCAGCGCTGTGCCACGCCTACATGTAGCTCCTACACGTGGCAGGAGAGCAAGTGGATAAAATAGTAAACAGTGGTATTTTGTTTGTAGAGGTTTATATTAAACCTACCATGGGGTTGCCACAAGAAGTAGGTATAGGTGCTGGTGCCAAGGCAAAGTTATTTCCTTGGCAGCAAAATAATACCCACGAGAGCTGTGCAAACACACTGCACTGCTTCTTATTAGCAGAGCTAAAAAAAAATCATTCAATTGGGATGGAAAGGTGCATTCAAGCTATACTCACTGGGGTTGCAGAAACCTAGGAAACACTGCAGCAAGCTTAGTGGTCATATTTGTAGTGAGAAGCCAGCTTTTGAGGCAGAATTTGCACATGAAGTGAGTGCTTTTAATTACAATACTTTATTGCTTTATAGTACCTCTAGTAAATGCAGCAGTGATCACAGCAAAAGAAGAAAGGCAAAAAGATTCCCCTACAATATATTGTTATAATTGTGCTGACAGTACAGGGAGATAAAAGTCACTTAAGTCTGGCGCTGATCAAAGAAAACTGGATCATCTCAAATGAAGGGCGTGTGCCCTCCATTTTCATATGACTCTCTGCAACTTTCAACTTCAAGGGCCCAATCTACAAAAAGGTGCTAAGCTTTTACTCCCATTCACATGAATGTGAGCTAAGGTGTGCCACAGCGCAATCCTCTCAGTGAAACCGCCAAACTTTTTTTGGGGGGGAGGGGGTTACCCTTGCATATTGATTAAAGTTTGTAGTTACGTAGTACTGTTCATTTAAGCCCTTCCTTGCCACTGCTAACCCTACACCTGATGTGCACGCACACCCTGATGAGTTTTAGAATCTCCTCCAGTATTCATGGACCCAAGCACTGAAGCATTACTGAGGTAAACATTTTTGGTGCTATCTGCTGCATCCTCCTGGAGAGTGGGGATTTATACTCTGGGACTGTTTTGTCCTTATATTGACTAGGAGACGAGAGGGAGCATTTTTTCTTCGTTATGATGACAGGATCTATATTAAAACATTTGGCTTCTCTCCAACGTGCACAGCAGATCTGCACAGTGATGTTACTTTGCAAAAATGCCTAAAACCTGTCTGCACAGGGAGAAGAGGGAAGGGAAAACAGGGGTGGGGAGAGGGATTATGGGGATGTTCATCTGCAAGCCAATCACATTGCATGCAACACAGATGAGCCTCAATCCACAGGAAGCATTAACTCTATCAGGGGTTCTGTTTAAATTCTATTTACATTACAAAATATCGTAATTTGCTTTACATTAAAGATAAATCATTTATAACAGGTTTTAATTGATTCAGGATTGCTTGAACGGGCCTGCTTTTGTGTGAGTACATAACTCATTATTACAGATGTGTGAACTTTTATCCAAATTATTTTAACCATGTCAATATTTTACAGAGGCACAGACCTGGAGGGAAGAGTCCAATTTAGTAGGGTTTCCATTGATTTATGTATCTGCCAAAACACTTGTTACAACATACGGAGAGATACCTGTGAACACACCCGAAATACCTGGGAAATAAGCTTTTTGAATATGCAAATAGACTAATTTAAATATGCAGATAAATCTATTTTCCTGTTATCTCATGTGTGCTCACAGGTATCTCTCCACGGGTTGCAAAGATGAGCGTTTTGAGAGGTATAAGTCAATTTGTACTTTGTCAATTTTATTCACCTTTTTGGCTAAAAAGTTCTAGTTAACATTTTCAAACTTTTTTAGCTTTTGAGTGAGACATAACGGAACATCTCTGCTAATTAGACATCCTGGGGGTGACGTTATCAAGGTAAATTTGGAGCAACATTGATGGCAAATTGTGTTATTTTCATCTTGCTTCTATTTGCGCCAATGTATCAAAGTCTTTGCTCCACGTTTTGTGCTGTTTGCATCACCTTACGATTTGGGGAGTCACAATAGGAGGAGTTAGGGAGGGGTTACATGACAGATTATGAGATGAAGCAAACTCAGCGTCACTTTTTTATCTTGTGACGTAAAGTTTTCTGGCGAACAGTTTGTCTCAGTTGTAAGAAACACTCTCATACAGTTACTGAAACGTAAGCAGAAAATGAAGCAATGTGTAAAGACTTCTCGGTGCATTTTCTTTACGTTGATACATCTGCCTCTCTGTCTTTTTGTGGTAGCAATAAATGTTAGAACATGTTTGCAACGACGCTCGCTGCTGGATCTTTTCCAATGAAATTGTTGAATTTCCCCAGAGAAGAATGTACTCTCTATTTCTCCTCATATCCTCTCCCCTATGTGTCCAGCTATAACTATATTGCAGGCTGTGGCAGGAGTGCAGGAACTCATTTTGGGTGGGGTGCTGTGCATACGAAATTAGTAACATACATACATTTCCATACTATAAATATGTATATATCCAGTGCTCTAGTCTAGGCCACATGGGCTGTGGACATATTTACTTGGCAAAATGCTCGCAAACTTTTTTTAACGTTACATTTTTCTAAGTTTGAAAAACAGCAAATGTTGCGATGTTAACAAATTTGGCAAAAAGATAGCACATCTCTAATTATTTATTTTTTATCATTTCTTTATAAACAAAAACCTTACATATTCAGCAGTTTAGGCAATGGGAATTTAAAGTACAACAACAATAAAGTATACAGCACTATTACAATAGAAATATATATACGTCTACAAGAGTTGGGACAGGTCTCTTCTATCACAGTGGATCACAGACTTTTTTTTTTTTAAACTGTCCTCATCTGCTACAAAATATTTGTTCCACGAGCCCTTAATTAATAAATATTATTTCCACTCTCAAGACTATTGCTAACAAACCTGTGTGACTGATCCCAGGCAGCATAGTGTCCTGAGATCGTGGAGGGAACATGCTTAATAAGGCCCAAACTGTGCATGCAGTATGGGGGGTATAGCTGTCACTCACTATGGGAACTTCCAAAGTCTTCCCCACAATGCCATGCAGCTGTAGATGCAAAGCATTATGGGGAGCGACTTTGGAAGCTCCTGTTGTAATTGACAGCTATACCCCCCACGCTGAGGTGCAGTGTGGGGCCTTACTAAGGGCGCAGTCCCCACACGGGCTCAGGAACCCACTATATTGTCAGAGATATAATTTTTGGGGGGGCGAACCCCGAGTTGGGAATCACTGCTCCATCATTTTCTAAAAGGAACTTGAAACAAGCTATTCTGCTATAAACAATGTTTTGTTTTGAGCTGAGCTAAATTGCTGAGCCCAATACATGCAGTAATTCCTGCACTGGGAATGCTCTTACCTTGCTGTGTAGCTGAGGGAAGTTTCTCAGGTCATGTTGCAGAGAATTCAGCCCCCCCACTAAGTCAGGTGCTTCCTGCTGCAGGAAGTTGTACCTTCTGCTCAAAAATCGGAGATGGTCTTCTCCCTGTGCATGAGGGCCCAGAAAATAGGGGTGAGAACTGAGCATAACATGGTACATGGGGGCTAACTGCATATCCAGATGATATAACACATTTTATTTATCATATTGAAGATACATTTATATGCTTCCAAACATACAGTCACTTAATCTTTCCACCAACGGAGGTGCGAGCAACGCATTGCGCAGTAAGGCGGCTGATTGTAGATAAACTGATATTTATTACATTGTGGGCTATGTATGAAGAAGTGGGACTGCGCTGAAGCATTTAAGTCTAAAAAATTAGCATTTTGTGTGATTCACGCCATATTTACTGTATGAAGAGTATTTATACTGTTGTAGAATTTGGGGCATTTGGCCTTTAAAGAAACATATTACAAATGACAATACAATGAAATAAACGTCACATTGATACAGATTGCTGCACTTGTATTGTGTGAGAAACAATTTGCCACCTTAATGGTGGCGGAGGGAAACAACGCAGAAAACCTTCACCAAAAGTAATGCAAGGAGCACATTTTCTCATACATCCAATTTCCATACCTGCGCCAACATGCAAATGTAACTCCACCTTAATCTACCCCCACGCGCGCCACAAGTCCCGAATAACCTCACAGACATACAAAAAATACAGACACTGTCTGATCCAGGTACATTGCAGGGCAATTTGCAGCAAAATAAATAAGCTCTTTGTGCTAATATTTAGTGGATTATACATAGACCTCATTGTTCGTAATGGAACTAATGCTTGTTACATGGAGAAATCGATGTCTCTCTGCAGTGCGTTGCATTCCCTTCTGGCAGCAAAAGGGTTAACTGATTGTTGCTATTTCACTGAAATGCCTTGGCTTCCATATAAATGGAATATGATATTTCACTTTATAAAAAGCAGTCCTAAAGCCCAAAATGAGGCATCTTCATGGCTGCATCAGATCAGGTTGTATTCCTTACCGATATGAACATGTCTGCTTGTGATCCTACATGTTCCTATAGAGTTCTTTGTATCAAGATCCAAGCCTTAGGAGCTCAGCTTCTAAACCACAGTAACCTCTTCACTGCCAGCGGGTCGAGCAAAGCAATGTGTTGCATGTCCATTAGCAATGTAAAGGCTAAGAACGCCACTCAGAATATTTATCTCCTAATGCTAATGTAGAAATGCACGTTGCATTGATCATACATACATGGATTGTGTGGAATATCTATGTAATAACAGCAAGGTTCAGATTTAATGTGTCTTTGCCGTCATTGTTTTGCACTTTTTATACCAGATCAGAACTCCTGATAATTGCATCTACTGAAGAAACCTTCACACAAAAATGTTTCTCAAATTTAAAGCACAATACAAAATGATTGATACTCTGCATGGTGTTAATAAAAGTTTGTTTTGTACAAACGCCTATGCCTGCACATGTTTGCAATATATATTCTACGGCTGGGGCTATGGTGCCGCAGACAGCGCGGAGGCGTACGCACGCTGAGCGATCAGACTGCCTTAAGGCAGTGATCGCGTCCATGCGGCAGCCGGCGTGCAAGAAATCAGTTGAAACTGATTTTTTGGCGCGACAGGCCGGTCACGTGAGCGGTTCGCCCAATGAGGGCGAACCAGCTCCATGACGCCCCTAGGCACGCCCCCCACGGCCCGTTTACCATGGCCAGGGAAAGCACCCACTTCACAGCCTCCGCGCGGGCGAAGGCACCATGGCCCCAGCCTAAGAATCATGGGAGAGTTAAAGGCAAAATAATTCACTCTCTTTCTAACAACAAAATCCTGACCACAATACCTTTATTTTCATATCAGGCGTAGCTCCGTTTTTATTAGTGTTATTGGTGGAGCTCAGTGCTGCTTCTTTTAACTGTTTAGTGTCACTTGTACCCAGGGGTTCCTCTCCCCCTCTTGTCTCTTTGAGCGCACCTTGTCCCAACTGGGGTCTGTAAAGAAGAGGGAAGGGGATTGGGTAGTAAGTTCCATGTACAAGAGAGAGACTCCTTTCAGTATGTGATAACTCGTATTGGCACAGCATGAAAATAGATTATAGATAAATAGTAAAATTATAAGTGGGTTTCCCCCCCATTTTAAAGACATTCCCCCCCCCATTTTAAAGACATGCCACTCTTTCTGTCATAACTAGTATTTCCACCCGGACGTAGTTGTAAGGCCTTTCTTCAGATGGCTTCTGAACATGAGGCTTCCATGCTCCCAATAGCACACGGAAGGGAACAAATAAAGTGAGAGACACACTTAGTCCCCCCATAGAGCAGATGAAGGTGTCCCCTCTAGGTTAACGCACAGTTCTCACTGGTACTCCATGCACAATATTGTTTACATTAGCAGCACTATATCACAAATAATTGGGTAGTGGTTGCATGGTATGCAAATAGGGTCTAAGGCATTACCCCGATTAATTTCATTATTGAGCAATTCTTTGCTGGCACCATTGGCAGAGAAGAGGTAAAAGCAAAATAGAGACACTATATGGGTCTTACTGGATCCTAGTTATGTGCTTCAGGGCGTTAGATTCTATGATTATTTAATCTGACATATGCTGCAGAATAAGACATAGGGGTACTGGTCATTCTTTATACCTGTGCACCACTCCCTGCTGCCTGAATAACATCAACAGTTGAGCTGCCTCCTTGGAGAGAGATTTGCATTCGTTCTTTAGCTCTTTGCTCAACTTCCATAAGAGCTCAGCTTCGGCTGCAGGGGCAGAGCAGAGGCAACATGTAAAAGGCAGCAAAGGTAAAATAACCACGAGAAGGCTGTGAGAGTAATAAATTATATTTGACAAGCAGTGACAGACAGAAAGAAAAACAGTAGTGACAGCCCTTAGGCTTTCCATAGACAGTGTTACATGCAGAGGTACCAAGCTAATATCAAAGGACCAAAAGCTTTTTAAGTCATTCACAAAAGGTCATGTAGTGGCTCCTAATATATGTGTACATCACAGTAAATTAGAAAGATTGGGAAGAGGGAGAGGTAGCAGATACGAGGTGATTTAAAAAAAATTACAGCAGCCCGGATCCTCAATCCTTACTGGGCCATCCAGCATAGGGATCGCTGTCAAGTTAGCAAAGGTTTACTCTGAGTATGGCATGGTAAAGGAATTCTTCTCCTCATAAGGAAGCGTGTTCAAAGGCTGCCTGAACCTCACAGGAGGGGAGGCTGAGTCTGTATGTGTTTATAGTACTAGGTCTGACTAAGGGCTTCAGCAGTTATTCTAGCATTCCTCAAATACAGCCAAAATGTGGGATTAAATTGGACCTATTTCAGGGGAAATTATTCTTTGCTTTTTTATTTGTAACTTCTTATCTCATATACTTGCTATAACCAAAGCTTTCAGTAGAGAGTGTTTGGACAATACATTCATTTTAATCTCTTCATTGTTGGAGGATTGCAAAACATCTAAGTCTATGTACTAAGATCATATTTGAAAAATGTTTGTGGGTCAAGATTTTAGCGCTAACCTTCATATACAGCCATACCCCGGTTTAAGGACACACACTTTAAGTACACTCGCGAGTAAGTACATCTCGCTCAATAGGCAAACGGCAGCTCACGCATGCGCCTGTCAGCACGTCCTGAACAGCAATACCGGCGCCCTACCTGTACCGAAGCTGTGCGCAAGCGGGGAGACTATAGAGCCTGTTATACATGCGTTATTTACAGCAGTTATGCACGTATATGATGATTGCAGTACAGTACATGCATCGATAAGTGGATAAAAGGTAGTGCTTCACTTTAAGTACATTTTCGCTTTACATACATGCTCCGGTCCCATTGCGTACGTTATTGCGGGGTATGCCTGTACTGCGTGTGGTATGTATGGAAGTTGTTATGTGAGTTCATACATGTGACATATATTTCATTGGTTGAGCATCATATTGAATAACTGATAGATACAATACACATTAAAACAGAATGATGTGTATTTTAGTAAATATACATTTGGAGTGTAATATTATTTATAATAGCTATACTGCGAAGATAATACATTTTGTTAACCTATGAAATGAAACATCTCTTCATGATCAAATAGATTTTTGGTTGATGCAAAGCAACTTAAAGGAGCAAATCACGCTAACTAACCTCCATTTTGTTATAGGCTTGGAACTGCTGGGGGTCCCTCTAGGGCTGAACTTAACGCTATTTTCCGCTCTCTTTTGTTATCTCAGCGCTAACATTATAAACAAACTTATTAGGAATTACCCCAGGTCCAACTTTTTTAGTACAAAACATTTACATTTGTGTGTGTGTCAATATACTTGACTAAAAACATTTTTTTTTTATGTTTAAGGCGCACATTGGGGAAAAAAGGATAGTACTTAGGCGCACACAAGTGCAATACAAATTGTTATTTCCGTACGTCAATGTTATGACAAAAATTTGGTTTGCAACGTGTAGACCCGAATGGGTTTTAAAACCCAAGTCCCACCTAAATGTTCTAATTCTTCTGCAACACATTGCAAATGACAGCCCCTACCAGAGACGTATTCCTCAGGATATAGCAAATGAAGCAACACAAAATGCACATTTTTACATCATGCTTCATTAATGATGTTTCACATTAGCCAAGTCAATAAAATTCCCAGGAACACGGAGTTCTAACAAACCATCTGAGAGATGAGCCATGGAAATACAGTACATTTCTGGTGTCTTTCTAATGCCATCTCAATGATGGAAGACACATACTTTAATCCTACCTGCATGACCACATCGCACTTACACAAGGTCATTTACTAAGTCAAATATTGATTTTATCCCCTTTTCATTCCGATCAAGTATGTCATGTCAAAATCCACCAGCATTATGCTTTTGTATATATATTGGTGCAAAATAATATATATAATATGCAACACAATGCATCATCATTTATTCTTTTAAGTAAAAACGTGCCTCCACTTAACGGGGCATCGCAATACTTTGCAGTTAAACAAATTCAAATGATAAATTATATACAATTGTTTTGTTAGACAGGGATAGCCAGCAGGAAGAGGTAAGTCTTACACTGAGCCCGAAACAGTGGCGATGAAGGAGTTAAATATGGTCACCGATGGGAATGTTATAAGAACTTCCTTTATATTCATCAATGATCATTGAAATCCCTGCCACAACGTTACGTCTGATCCCCTCAGGTAAGCAGTTGCTAGCCCCACCAGCTCCACGGTGGGTTGTTACTGAGACACATTTGAGACGTCTCATCACCTCACCTTGCAAACGTGAGGATCGGCTGTCGGCAGCATTCGCCTTTTCCAGAACTGTTAATATCTTCCCCTCCAGATTGATACGTAGTGTCTTCAGTTCGTCAGGCGGAGGTAATAACTGGCCAGATAAGTTGATTTTTTCTGATTTTTTTTTTTTCACCTTGGGGAAAAAGAGAAAAAAAATATTTCTGTTCTCTAGCTTAGTTCTAGTTTTTGTTTATAGCAGCCAAATAATAGTGCTTACGGAGAACCAATGACAAAAGCTGTGTTGGGGTCTGGAACATTGATATAAAATGAGTAATTTATTATTAGCATCTATCTGTCTTATTTCTGTATACAACATATGGGTTTATGTATCAAAACAGAGACAGGTTTGCGTACTTGAAGCACTACAACTGTTTTGCTTCTGGTTGGTGTTAGAAGTTTGTTCATAAAGCTTCTTCCATTTGAAGTACAGGAGGGCCCCGGGCATACGGCGGGTTCCGTTCTAAGGGCCCGCCGTATAGTGAAAATCGGCGGAAAGCGGAACCGGTGATTTTCAGCTGTGCGCATGCTCAAACTGGCAATTTCCCCCTTCTGCGCATGCGCGACCTCCGTTCGGCTTGCGCAACCTACGATCTGCGCATGCGTGTCGGCAGCAACAGCCCGTTCTGCGCATGCGCGACCTCTGACTTCGCCGGTCTGCGCATGCGCAGACATGGCGTCCCCCTTCTCGGTGCCGCCGTATCAGCGGATCGCCGAAAAGCGGTGACTTGCTGTAGATTAATTCATTGAGATTTACATCAATTCAGCTTCTGTGGAGTTTTAGTTACACAAAACAGAGAAATAAATAACCTAAAGAGGATAAAGATTGTTAAACGTCCATCATGTAACTCCTCTTATTGACCCTCCTCAACTGCAAGCTGGTGCTCATGGGGCTAACGTTGAGCATAAATACATGGGTACCTAAATATATTAACACTGAGAATTGCACGTTGAAAATGCATCTCGTTGGTTAGTTATGTCTGTAATGTTTACTTTCTGCAATAAAAGTCCCTGATGCTCTTTAACCAATAACCAGGAAAACTCTCCCCGCAGAGACGGTTTTGTATGTCAATCAACGATAAATAACAAAATAGGAAGCGCTCTAACAATATAAATAAAGTCCAAACTTTTGAGATGATTTGGTGCGGTGCAGCTTGAACAGTCGAATTATTCCAAATTCCAATAACAGCAATTACGTTCACAATGTTCAGCGCTCTTCGTGATAGGGAAAGATGTGAGAAAGAAAAAGGGGAATATAGTGAAGTACGTCACAACATTGAACATACAACAAGAGGGTGGTAAGATATGCACTCACGTTCAAGTGCCTAAACCAGGCACGTAATGGTATCTTTTGATGCAATCTCCTGGTGTAAGGTGTCAGGACTTACCCCTGACGAAGAAGAATCACCTTCGAAACGCGTAGGGTTACCGGGAGGACCAGTTACAGTGCCGCACCAAACCCGGAAGTGACGTAAGACGCCGACTGGATCAGCATGGAGTCACAGAAACCGGAGCTACACTTACGAACTGGTCTATCCTTACCGTGCTTTTATACTGTTATGTGTAAAACCTACCTTTTATAAAGCAGGAGCTTTTATAATTATCCCTGTTGAGAAGTCTTCATTTCTACACGGAGGGTAAATTACACCAGGAGATTGCATCACAAGATACCATTACGTGCCTGGTGTAGGCACTTGAACGTGACGGCATATCTTACCACCCTCTTGTTGTATGTTCAATGTTGTGACGTACTTCACTATATTCCCCTTTTTCTTTCTCACATCTTTCCCTATCACGAGGAGCGCTGAACATTGTGAACGTCAATCAACGATAAAGTAGAGAAAATTGCAGATGAATTCCAGCATGGCTTTTCCTCTCAAGGTTTCACAATTTTGACATTGTTAAATTTCAAAGGCACAAGCCCTATATAACACCACTAAAAAAGTATCACGACACGTTCTTTTAAGATGTGGTCAGTGCTATATCACCTTTCTAAAGGGCTCCCTTCAAATTTGCCCATGATTATTAAAATAAGCCAAAGGATGACAAGTCACTCACCACATGTTGAGCACATTACGATGGATGCACAAGGACTATCTTGTTACAGCCCATTTTCAGATTGTTACGTTAATAGCTCACTTAATCTTCAAACTTTCTTCACTAAGTGACTATTGTAAGTATTATATTCATCTCTATTATATTTACCCAATTTTGGTCATAGTTGTCTTGGCAATTTAATTATGCACTCACACTTGTTTAGATCATGTTGCATGGATACAAGTGGTGGAATATGATGACATCATACTTGACAGATATGCATCGTTGTAAACCAGTGTTAAGACATTTATATCCTAGGGTCATGTAACTACCAGTTTTCAGCCTGGAACCTCCTTCATCCAGCAGCTGAGTTCTGTACCCCATTCTCACCCATTAAAAGAAAGAAATATGGAGATGGTTTTAGTAGGAAGTATAAAATGGAAGATTATAATTGTTAATGTTATTTGTTTTGTAGTGATATGTTCAAGTCTATTATATACATAGTATAGCTTTTCATTTGGAAATACTATTTGTCTGTAACTGTAGTAAAGGAGTTATTTTGGCTAAGAGCTAAGCTCTCCTATCCTAGGTTGACTTCCATTAATAGGATCCCGTATTCGCTCTGCCAATTAAATACAGTAACACACACTCTGAACTCTGTTATTGTTAGAGATTGTGTGTTGTGACCCATACTTTGGAGAGAAAAAAATGTTAAATCAATTTTTGGCATGTCACTGTATCCTTTCTTCTATGTTAACCGTAAGAATATAACAATTGGAATGCAAATACATGAAATTAAAGGTTTATCAGAGGTGTCTAAGGGTACCTATAGTAAGAATGCCACTGCTATAATAATATGGTCAGTATATAGTCTAACCTTTATAAATATGTGGGGATCTGTTAAGGTGGTCGTCTCAGTTCTCAGAGCTTCATCTACACCACCGGATCCCTCTGCTGTGGGACTTTCAGAAATTAAATCGCCAGCTTCACTAGGACAGTTTTCATAAGACAGTTTACTCCCTTGGACCCAAGGAGATCCTGTCCTATCAGTTTCCAAGAAAAGAGGTGCAGAGACATCATGTTGGCACAACACAATTTGAGCAACTGAAGAACATTCATTCTTTTTGGTCTCCTCTGCATGTGGCGTAAAACCAATATCCATAGTACGTGAGACTTCACTTCTGTTATGCGGAACATGAAGGTCTCTTATCTGAAGTACACATGGACTTAGGTCTACCCTGGTGTTACTTAAAGGCTGGCAACAGTGGTCGGGTGCCCCCATGCTAACTGATTCTGTTATGTTTTTTCCAGTTAACTCCACTGAGAAGCATTTTTTTTCATCAGCACTTTCTGTTGTATAATTAACAGGGGGAGTCTGTGGTTCCTCAGATTTGTTTAAAGCATTAGGAATGTCTTCCTTTGTTTGTAACTCCACATTATCACCATGTTGTTCTTGTATACACTCTGTAACAATATCAGACACAAGGCCTCTATCATCCAAGTAAGTTGCTTGTTTCATTTGAAGATCTATTGAATCTCTCACTTGTGGCATTTGTGTTTCTTTTTCTTTAGTTTGAATGCCATTTTTATGAGTATTTTTCAGTGCGTTGTGATGCCTTTTCTCTTCTTTTACTTTCTTATCATTGTGTCCTTTCAACAAAACATCAGGGCTTCTTTTTTTAAAGATTGTGGCAATTTCATGTTTATCCATCGTGCCAGTTTTACTCATTAAATCATGTTCCAGAGACTCAAATAAATTCCTTTCCATTGCACAGATATTATCGCTATCATCTGAATCTATTTCTGAAGGTGTGTTACTATCTTTGTAAAATTCTTCTAAAACCTCTCCGGTGTGTTCCAACTCCGGCTCTTCCAACACCATATCTAACACTGGAGGCATATTCCTAAAACTCTTAAAACATTCAGTACGTAACTTTTCTTCATTGACATGCAGATCTAACAATTCCTCTTCTCTTTCCTCCTTAATGTCTACAAGTTGCTGTTTACGCAGGTGCATTTCAAGCAGGTGCAAAACGTCTGGATCCAGTCTATCTGAAACATATTGATGCCTTTTTTCTCTTGAATCAAGTCTGTCTTGTGAACTATGATAATGCAGAAATCCATCGATGTTTTCTCCTTCCCGGCTTTCTTCCTTTTCAGTATTATTTTCCTCCTCCACAATGTCTATTTCCTCTTGCATTAGTTCAATGCTATCATCAGCTGACACTGACTTTCCAGTAAAGTCACCTAGTGGCTGATGCTGTTCGCTCTCTCTTTCTTTCTCACACCTACCTACAACCTGATCATTTTGCAAACTCATCTCTGAGTATTCCGTTTGCAAGTCCAGTGGGACGGTATTAATTGTTTGTTCACTTTGACAAGGGGTATTGTTCACCAATAAATCAAGGTACTCCATGCTATGTTCTTTCATTTGTTCATTTGCCTTGTCCTCTGTCTCACATCCTGGTACAAAACGGGTGTCAGACTTTAAGTCGCTGTGTGTACCTTGCATATACAAATTAGATCCTTCCATATTTTGCTTCACCTTTGAGATGTAAGGTGTTGCTTCACAGTCTATAGAATTAAAGTGATTGCATAGATCTTCCAACAAGTCTTGTGCTTTTAACGCCACTCTGAGATCCTGCCCTTGTGCTTCAGTGGATAGTGTCAAATTACTATCCGAATTTTTATGTGTGGATGTATCAAATTTAATATAACTGTCTGCAACGGCTGCTTTAAACCTGATTTCCGCAGATTTCTGTGAGGCAGACATAGCTTTATCATTAAATTCATCATCTACTTCAAGCAATTGATTTTCTTTTTGGCTTTGATCCAACCTAGACTCCAGTCTATTTGTTTCTTCCTGATCCTCTGGATTTTGTTGTACCTTTAATAAATCCATTTCAAAAAGGCCTTGTAGTTCTGGGCCCAGTGTCTTTATTTCCTTGCTTAAAGCTCTGTGGCTTTGTTCATGTTCCAATCTTTCCCTTTCATTATTAGCTGCAATATCAGTTTTCTTGTTGATGCTATGGTTTGGTAAAACTCTTCTCAGTTCCAGTCTATGGGGTTGTTTATCAGGATGCTCTTTATTTTTATATGAACATTTAGTTGAATCCTCCAGATTGTCTGCTATTGATTGCTGGATTTCAATTACAGAGGCATCTTCTAAAGTTACAACATGTGTTTGGTTTGTTAAACATTCCTGTTCAAATGCTCTTTTGTTGTTATTAATGAGATCTTCTGATTTCAGGTTTTCTTCCATTTTTAAATAGTCACACGCTGTGGCCTGGTCCATAATTTCAACATGGTGAGAACTGTAACACCTATTTAAAATATCGAATGGAAGCCTCTCAGGAACAGAACATAAGTCCTCTGACGTACCTACAGCTTCTGGATGTAGTACCTGAAGGTTATCTGAAATAAAAACAAAATGGATCATGGTGAAGCTGTGTTAAAGATAGCTGAAAATTGTACTTAAAATAATTATGATGTTATCATTTGAAGGATGTAAAAAAGATAAGCCATGTGT
The DNA here is from genome assembly GCF_040206685.1 of Ascaphus truei. Classification (NCBI taxonomy): domain Eukaryota; kingdom Metazoa; phylum Chordata; class Amphibia; order Anura; family Ascaphidae; genus Ascaphus; species Ascaphus truei. Next base: position 993,425 of record NC_134503.1, read on the forward strand.
GATTTATAACTATGGTAACCTGTGCAGCGACAGTTACATATATAAGTAGATAAGTATGAAGTTACTAGAAGTCCCTTGCCAGGTTAGTAGCACATTGCCATAGGAACAGAGAGAAGAGGAATACAGAAAAAGCTGTTCAAGCTGAAGTGACAGTGTCATGATCTTGGCAAAGCAATGTTCCCATGAGGCTCTTCATCAAATGGCAAGAATACAAGTAACGGGATTAACGTGAAGCCCCCTCATGTTAGATACTTTGCCACAGCCACTTCCACCCACTCTGTGCTGAAGGGAAACAGCCTGCAAAAAGAAACATGCCCAGCTCTGAGTGTGTACTACACAAGTGTAAACGTCAAAAAGCTTCTTCTGTAAACTCTACACACTAATAAAGAAACCTACACTGACTCTTTCTGACTAAGGCTGCGCTTATAGTGTCGGCGACGCGACGTCACCCAAAAACAAATGCATTGTCGCCGCCGACGCGTGCGCTTATAGCAAGCACGACGGCGACAAAGCGACGTGATTTTCGGAAGCCAGGAATATTTGATTTTTCAGAGGCTGTTGCCTCATGTGACAGCCCCTGAACCAATCAATGCCCGGATCGCCCACAACACCGCCACAAAGCGAAATACAACTTTCACTAGCGGCGACAGGTGACGTCACGCGTCAACGCCACTATAGGCGCGGCTTAATACTGCAGATTGTGAATCAGACACTGCACTGTTAGTCAAATCAAATTATAAGAAGCTGAGATTTACCTTCTAAAATGGATTCATCAAAGGCATCAGCAGCCTCCTGCTCCATGAGTCCTACAAAATAGTTACATTTATTTAGTGTGGTCCATAACAATAGTAAAATACGACCTTTTCATTCACAAAAAAAATCCATGAAAAACCTGCAAAGTTCAGTTTTTTTTGTTTGCTGATGCGCAATTACCAATGCCATTATTTATTTATTTCCTAAAAAAAAAAAAAAAAAAATTAAAATGACAAAATACAAAATGCATTTTTTTGTGTGGAAAATTGTGAATGCTCTGCAAATTTTGCAAACAAATGTGCAAACCAAATCCTGGACAGTTCGCACATCTCTACATGACAACCATCTAGTCAAATACCTTGCGCTCCTGAAATGCGTTATCCCCCAGGCAGTGGAAGGGATAAAGCAGACAGCATAAACATATTTGTTCGGTATTGGTGACATCAACAATTTTTTCTCAACAAACTAAAACAGTGTTTCCCAACTCCAGTCCCCAGGAAACCCAAACAGGTCAGGTCTTAAGGATATCCCTGCTCCAGCACAGGTGGCTCAATCAGCGACTCAGTCATTTTGACTGAGCCACCTGTGCTGGAGCAGGGATATCCTTAAGACCTGACCTGTTGGGGTTCCCTGAGGACTGGAGTTGGGAAACACTGAACTAAAACATAAATTTATAAACGCTGCTCAAAGAAAATGTTTTTAATAATCAGATAACTATTTGACAAATATATAAATATCCTATTGATAAACATTAAAAACATTTTATTTATTGATTAAAATATGTTACCAGCCAGATCTTAACCTAAATGTAGGTATAAAGTCACACTAAAATATGCATGCAACATCCATCTTTGTAAAACCTATTTCCATTCATGAGAGAAAAATCTTAAATGTCTGCAGTGCTTCTAACAGATACAATAAAACTATTTGTCCAGTATTCCTTATGGTCAGAACTCTATTCCTTCATTTTTATTGTGCCTGCCACAATATACAGTATGTGTCGCTTTATAAGAATCTCAGGCCATTTAACAGTGGATTTAATGGATTTAATGAGGCAGCTAAAAAAAACAGCCCTCATCTATAAAGGATTATACAAAGGAACTAGCCCTCTCAAAAAGTCAAAACATTTTTTCCCAACCATCTGTGATTGCATATCACCCTCTACTCTCAAATAATCACAGTATTTAAAAGGATAGATTAAACATTACCTGCCAAGATAACCTTATTTTGAGCTGGATGCTGCTGGAAATGATAGGCAATAGTTTGAATGTTACAGTAAAGACGGGAAGTGTGAAACTAGCACGATTTGGACGTAGGAAGATCTCAAAACTCTCTGGGGTGGTATTGTTACTATGGAGCCCTGTAAGTCAGCAGTTACATGTTTTTGTTTGCTGTTTACATTCTTGGCAAAAGGTTCATAGTGTTGGGACTTAAGCAGCGACTTTTTTGTGACGGCAAGAAAGTGAGATCTTCCTGGTCTTTTAAAACGTTATTTCTCTGTACACCCTCTCATGCTGCTCAGCTAACATTTCCTTCCTGGCAATGCTCAGCCCTGCTCCCACACAGCCAGGACACGTGATCTGCTCTCAGTCCTCCAACACAGCAAATGACCTCATTCTTTTCTAACATGATATTCTTTTCATCCTCTTTGCATGACTTTGGGTGAGCTCCACTGAAGCTGGATAACCTAGTCCTAGCGTTCTGGGAGTTTTTACAGCCTTAGGACTTCGGCAACATAATCCTGTAATTATACATAATAATAATTAACATAATAACTTTGCACTTACATAAAGCTTTATACTATAGGATTTATGACACAAATTAGATATCTTTGTATTCATACATCAATTCTAGTGCATGAGGCTCCATACAAGCTAAAATAAAGCAGACATGGTCCTGTCTCTCAGAATACATTACATTCATCATCATCATCATCAATATTATAGAATCATTCACGTGGAACGCTTTGCAAGAGCGAAAGCACGCCTTGCTCGTCCATGCATGGACTAAAGCCAAAATATGCAGAATATTAGAGGCTTACAACTCTCACTCTCTAACCCAATACGTTGCATGGACTTCCACCACACCCACATCTTAGTGTACAATTACTATAATACATGTGCTAAAACATGTATTTTTTGGTAATAATTAATGATAAAAAGAATATTGCATGATTAAGTTAGCAGGTACAACGCTGCCTTCCTTGGTAGCCAATATGCAGTCACACAGAGCAGAAACAATTGTAGCTGTAATAACATGAAAACACCCAGCCATGTTAAACCTTCTCTAACATTTCTCACAATTGCTTCATAATTAAGGGCATTTCTAGCTGTAGGATATAACTGTAAAAAAGCACAACAAATATCAGTGAGAATACAATACATACTGCTTCTTATATTATTTGGCGGTCAAACCAAAATACTAAGAAAGAATACAAGAGTAATAACTTGCAGTAATCAGACCTGCAATATAAATGCAGAAGCAGAAGTGCTAATTAAAATGCCTCCATGCTTTCTGCTGATAATACCCTTTCCTATACAACCCAACATGCTACTGGCCTTTTCACTGCTTTGCTACATTTTTGGGGCAACCTAAGAACATCAGATGTTTCTTTCCTCCTGGGTGTTTGTTAAAACCAGACCCTCCATTACTTACCGTATTTTAGCCATGACCATAGCATGACTTTGTACTAGTCAGTATTAAATAGTGTGCCCCAATCATGACCCTTGCTCACGCTTTCAAAAGACTCCCGCGACTGCAGCAGCGTAGAAGCCGTGCTTGGCAGCCAATGGTAGTTTCAAGAATGAACACTACCATTGGCTGCCAGGGGATGGTGACGAGTGCACGCGCACGCGTGTCGCGAAGTAGGCCTTAGGGCCTTCCTCTACTTGGAAGTTTCAACATATGTCATTGGATTAAAGGTCAAACGTCCCATTCTAAACCATCTGTAATGTACAATAGTAAAGATATTTTAAGTCATTGGGTAACCTGTGGTATTACACTACCTTCCCCTTGTCTCTGTTTACCATGGGCCTCTCCCTCAAGCAATTTCTAATGCACTTGAGCCTCAAATTACTTTCACCAGCAGCTTCAATTTATTTGATACTATTTTACAGTAAATCCAAACTACTCACTTCACATATGTGAGCTTGTATGTAGTATAATTTATCATCAAAGAAAATGATTTTACTTAGGAAACAATGTTCTAATTTCATGAACTTGTCTGCTGCCCTTTTTCTCTGCAGGTTTACGTGACCTAGGGCACGATGACATCACTAGCACATGTACAGTAAATGGACGCGGAGAAAAGAAAATGCGTCTGGTGGTAGAAAGAGAAAACACATTCCAGATCATGGGGAATGTCACAACACAAGTCATTTCATTGAATAATGAATAAGGTGTGTGTATCAATTTGTAATAATTAGCATATATTTGCATAGTACTATTTGGACCCAATGTATTCTCTCATATGAACTATAGCATAGCACAATGGTAGAATAAAGACAATTCTGCAAATATCTCATTCAACTAAATTATTATTCTCCACTGAATAAACCAAGTTGTATACGCCTTCTGAAATTAAAATGCCAACCTATGTAGCAGTGCAGGAACTAAAATGTCTCTATTAACGCTTTAATTTTTGGAACCCACATTCACATATTGGTTAAAAATAAAACTGAGACAGAGAAAGAGATTTAACATCAGACCAATTTCGTGAGAACATCTTGCAGTTACAGTGGAATTGTGCAGGTTACGGGCATCCTGTGCAGAGGCAGATGGCACAGTGGCATAAAGCGAGGTTAACCACAGCATATTATATTCAGCTATCACAGAGCTCGTGGGGCATGTGAAGCGACACTGGGGAATTACAGATGAACCATTTCCAGAACAAACAAAGTAATATTTGAAGTCTAGTTCTGTAAAATGTAAACTAGACAGGTATCCAGTGCCCAGCACCACTTAGGGGCTTCTTCTATGTATGGGGCCATTTTCAAACAAAATTGCCCATTTAAGTCATTGGGGAATTTCTGCCTACTCAGCCACTTCAGCATATTCCAAAAGACTGTTCATGTTCCCAAGGTTCAGCAAAGTATCCGGCCGTTCCTCCTTCTCTTACCGTGCACCCCAAAACTGGAACAATCTACCGGAGACTCTCACAGCCGCCACCAGTCTAAGTTCTTTCATAACTAAAGCTGTCTCACATTTTAATCTGGTCTGTAACTGTTACATACGCCTATAATATATTATCTCTAAGGCCCGCTCTATACAGGTTGCGGCCGTGCGTGCCTATGCGAACGCGCGTGCATGTGCCGCATGCTTTTTGTATGTATACTGTGAGAGCTGTGAAGGTACAGTGTTTGTGTGTTTATGTGTGCTTATGTGTGTATGTATGTGTGTGTATGTATGTGTAATTTATTATTTATTAAAAAAAAAAAAAACTTTGGTAAAAATAAAATATTTATTATTTATTTATTTATAAAATATTTTACCAGGAAGTAATACATTGAGAGTTACCTCTCGTTTTCAAGTATGTCCTGGGCACAGAGTAAAACAAATAATACATGGTTACAAATACAGTTACATAATGAGCAGGGTATACATTATATACAAGACATTGTGTGCAGTTAAAGAAAATATATATTATGAGCGTATGAAACAGTTACAGACCAGATTAAAGTGTGAGACAGCCTTAGTTTTGAAAGAACTTAAACTGGTGGTGGATGTTAGAGTCTCTGGTAGGTTTTTCCAGTTTTGGGGTGCACGGAAGAAGGAGGAACGTCCGGATACTTTGTTGAGCCTTGGGACCATGAATAGTCTTTTGGAGTCTGATCTCAGGTGATAAGTGCTGCAAGTGGTAGGGGTGAGGAGCTTGTTCAGGTAGCTGGGTAGCTTGCCCATGAAGAATTTAAAGGCAAGACAGGAAAGGTGAACTTTGCGCCTAGACTCTAGTGTTGACCAGTCTAGTTCTTTGAGCATTTCGCAGTGATGTGTGTTGTAGTTGCATTGGAGAACAAAACGACAAATTGAATTGTAGAGGGTGTCAAGTTTGCTAAGGTGGGTTTGAGGATCCGAGCCGTATACTATGTCTCCATAGTCAATAATTGGCATTAGCATCTGCTGTGCGATACGCTTTCTGACCAGGAGACTTAGGGAGGATTTGTTCCTGTAAAGTACCCCTAGTTTGGCATAGGTCTTGGTTGTCAGGGTATCAATGTGCATCCCGAATGTTAAGTGGGAGTCAAACCATAAGCCCAGGTATTTAAAACTAGTGACAGGTGTTAGGGTGGTGTTAGCGTTGGTTCTAATCAGGAGCTCAGTCACTGGAAGCTTTACAAATTTAGTCTTGGTCCCAAATACCAGTCTTGTCAGTGTTTAAAAACAGTTTGTTTTGGGAAATCCAGTTTTCGAGTCTCAAAAAGTCAGACTGAAGTATGTGTTGAAGGTCAGAGAGGCTATGGCTGTGTGCATATAGGATTGTGTCATCTGCATACATGTGTATTGAGGCTTCCTTACAAGCTGTGGGAAGATCATTAATGAACACTGAGAAGAGTAGGGGCCCCAGAACAGAGCCTTGCGGGACACCACAGGTGATATCCAGGGGGTTGGAGTTAGAGCCTGAGATGGACACATGTTGGGATCTTCCTGATAGGTAGGACTGAAACCAGTTTAAAGCATGTTTCCCTATTCCAGAGCTCTGGAGTTTGTTAAGCAGGATAGCATGATCAACTGTGTCAAAAGCCTTTGCAAAATCTAAGAATACTGCACCAGTGAGTTGTCCCCGTTCCATTCCACACTGGATTTCATTGCAAACTTTTAGCAGGGTAGTTACGGTGGAGTGTTTGGGACGAAACCCAGATTGGAATTGGCTAGGGAAATTTGTCTTGGTGTAGAAATCGCTTAATTGGGAGTGGACACATTTTTCCATAACTTTGGATAGAATTGGGAGAAGTGAGATTGGCCTGTAGTTTGAGACAGTGTTTTTGTCCCCACTTTTGAAGATTGGGACAACTCTGGCAGTTTTCCAGGTCTTAGGGATATGGCCTGCAGACAGGATAGAGTTGACTATGGACGCAATTGGTTTGGCAATGGCTGGGGCACCAAGTCGTAGGAACCTAGATTGTAGTAAGTCGGGTCCACATTGGCTGCTTAGTTTTAGTTTGAGGAGCGCTTATAATCTCCTCTTCAGACACTGGGCCAAATTGAAAATTGTAGGCAGTATTGGGAGGGGGTGGGACTGTAGGGATACTCCCATAATTTGTGTAGACACAAATACATACACACATACACACATATATATACATACACACACACATATACATACATTCAGCGCCGGTAGCGGCGCGAAAAGATGATTTTCCCCGTCTTCGCCGCTGTCTGTCGGCTCTGCGCCGTGCGCGACGCCATTATAGAAAGGCTGACTAACGTCAGCCAACTAAAATTCTGCGCGCGCGCACGGCGTAGCACGCGCCCTGCACTATATAACAGCCCTAACTGTGCTTGCAATGTCTTGTATATAATGTATACCCTGTTCACTTATGTAACTATGTATTTGTAACCATGTATTATTTGTCATCTTAACTCAATGCCCAGGACATACGTGAAAACGAGAGGTAACTCTCAATGTAATACTTCCTAGTAAAACTTTTTATAAATAAATAATATTGGTGCTATACTATTCTTCTCCTCGCTACACACTGTGAAAATCTATGGGTTTTTTTTTGTTTTAGAAATATTGGAGTTAATATTATTTTGGGAGCATCTTGATTTGTCTGCTATTGTGACTTTTCAGTATTGCTACGCCATAACTATCGCACCTCTGGTACCACTGCAGCATTTTGTGTTAGTTGAGTTTCGTAAGCATTAGAATAGAGATAAATTAATATTTTGTGGGTGACCAAGACCTCTTTCTTAAGCATGATAAAGATTCTCACAGTTATTTTCTCATTATTTGGACTTGATGTAATGGAAACTTACCCTGTGTTTTGTTTGGAAATCAAACAATAGATCACTCTTGCACTAAGAATGAATATAGGAGTCTGTTTGTCTGGTGGAATGCAGGGTACAATGAATTACTGAGAAACTCTCCATTATGTTATGTGCCAAACCCAAAACTGATTATATTCTAACACTAATTCTATAATTTTGTCATGTGTCGTATTCTATTCCTTTTAAAATGGCTTATTTATTTGAAATCATTAACCCTGTAAGAGATGTGTGCAGAGGTACATATAATGGAGACCGATTTGGGTGCAATTATATCTTGGCTTTACTGAGCATGTCCTTTATCCAGGCAAAACATACAAAAACAACAAAATAGCAAACCCCCTATCCATTTGTAAGGGCTAACTTACTTCCACAGGCCCTATCTTCAGAACGGGAGAGATATTTCCATTACCAGCGTATTACCCTAAAGTCTCAGGAGGTACCTTAAGCAGGTGGCCCTCCATGTCAGTCTCTGGCAGGTTCCTGGGTCCTCTGTGTCCAGGAAATATAGGTCTGTGGGTGTCTTGATCTCAGCACAGCCTTTGTGCTCAAGACAGTGTCTGTGTGCAGGCTTCTCTGCTCTCCTTCTGTCAGCCCAAATGTGAGCTAAGGAAAAATCTCTTCTGTATCTCACATGAGGCTTTTTACAGAGCTCTCATTAGTCCAGGTGGAGACTAGTTAATTGAGTGGCTGCAATTAACTCTCTCTGCTGGATTCTCAGAGCTCTGAGGCTGCTTTATTTAAACATGGATAAGTCCCGGTTACAAACCCCCTTATGACAAAGAAAGGAAGTGCAAGGTAGATTGTTGACATAGTTAGGAAGTAGGTATATGCACATAATCCAATGTACCTTTAGAAAAGCTTGCAAAATCATCTTCCCATCTCCTCTCACTCTCTGCTGGTGACATTTCAGACAACCTTAGGTTTTATCTAATGTTGGACCGGGTCCTACTTTAAAAAAAACAACACAGTAACGGGTACCCGGCCAAAATCAAATGATCTACCCGGCCGGGTACCCGGTTAGCACTTACCTGGGGGTGGAGGAAACCCACGGCGACATCTAGGCAGGTCAGCAGAGGTCCTGTGGCGGTGGCAGCATCAGAACTGTGTGTTCAGCCGTCACGGGAGCTGCAGGACTCCATAGCAGTGTGAGCTAGGGAACCATGTGACTAGAGCAGGAGCAGCAGCAGCCAGCTGTCCAATAGGAACGCTTCTGTTCCTGCTCTGGTCACGTGGTTCCCCAGCTCACACTGCTATGGAGTCCTGCAGCTCCCGCGCCGGCTGAACACCAGTTCTGATGCTGCCACCGCCAAAGGACCTCTGCTGACCTGCCTAGATGTCGCCGCGGGCTTCCTCATGAATCTTCCCCACCTCCTGTCGCTGACAGCAGGTAAGTAATTATGTATTTTTCAGCTACCCACATCTCAGTTGCCGGGTCCGGGTAATTTCCGGGTAGCTGAAAATCCGCCGGGTACCGGGTAATTCCAGGTACTCGGTACATCACTCGTTTTATCTTATTCCTACTTGCTCCCACACTTACCCCCCTTTCTCATCTCTTCATCATTATGCCAACCACTCCAACCTTATCTCTAACCCCTGCCTTCCTACCTCCTCTCTCTCTCTTTCTCCTGTGCTCTTTGGAATACTCTTGGCCATGCATGATCGTTTCTGCGCCTGCTCTCAAAACCTTTTTTACGTTAACAGAAACATGGCCTTTTCAGTCTAACTCTGCACTCAAGACTGCCTTTTCCTATGGTAAACTTTGTTCTCCCCCCCCCCCCCCGACCCTGTTGGCCAGTGTGGGGGTGTAGCTCTTCTCACTGCCGTTACTGACTACTCCCTATTCCTTTTTTACGTTAATTTTCATCTTTTGACATACATACTTGTGGCCATCATCTATTGAACTAACTGTACATGTTCCTCTTGAACATTGCTATCTGGCCTTGAATCCTGGCTTTCATTATCTTTCTTTCTTTCCTCGGATACTCGCTTCTTCCTCCTGGGAGACTTTAACTGCCACATCAATGGTTCCTTGGTTGCCTGAGTCTCCCGCTTTCTCTCTATAACCTCTGCTTTGGCCTCAGCCAATGAACTGCTTCCAGTTTACACAACAGCCCTGGTTTAGACCTTGTATTAACTTGAAACTCCTCACTTTCTGACTACAGTGTTTTCCCTTTTCCACTTTCTATCCTCTCATTTGCTGTATCTCATTTTCTCCATACTGTTCCTCTTGCCTTTCCCTGCTGCACTCATCACTTCCATGCCATTCCACCCTAATCTCCAACCTCTCCTTCTCTACCTCTGATCCTAACAATCTTGCGATACTGATAATTATATCCTTTCCTTCTCCCACAACCAACATGCCCCCTATATTCTCTGGTGCATGTGCTATTTTAAACCTCAACCTTGGCTTAACACAGCTATACCTTTGCTACACTCGTTACATTGAGTGCCTCTGGAAGAAATCTAACTCTCGCTAACTTACTTCACTTAAAATTTTTCCTTACCTGCTTCAAATCCTCTCAGGCTAAACAACAATACTTTTCTACACTAATTTATTCTCACAAATCAAACCCACGTCGTCCTTTCTCTATCGTTGAGTCCCTCCTTACTCCCACTTTTCTTCTTATACTTACACACATATTCAACTCCTTGCCCCTCTCAGGCACCTTTTACCTCTGCGTTCAAACATGACTTAAAACCAACACTCTTGATCATATGTTTGTCTGATGTCTATTGCCTTTTGCATCCAAACTTCTTGAACGGCTTGTCTATCCACGCTTATTCAGTTTCCTCAACACTGATAACCTCTAAACCCATGGCAATCTGGCTTCCAACTGCTCATTCCACAGTAACGGCCCTCACCAAAGTAGCTAATAATCTACCCATTGCCAACTCTGTTCTAATTTTGCTGAACCTCTCTGCTGCTTTTTACACTGTTAACCTCTTGCAAATTCTGCAACAACGCCCTCTCCTGGTTCTCTTCTTCACCACTACTTCAGAGTCTCCATTGCTACTTCTTTCTCTTCTCCTGTTGAGCTGTCTGTAAGCGTATCTCAGGGCTCATTCCTGGCACCACTCCTTTTCTCTCCATATAAACTCTCACTTGGCAATCTTGTTAGCTACTTTGGTTTCAAATACCACCTCTATGCAGATGACACACACAGGTCACGAAATATCTCCTGCTGCAGGTGAGCGTGTGCTGCGCAGAGGAGGGAAGGAAGCTTGCACGTTCCACTATAGCCGAGGCCTAAGTTTAGGGGTTGAGAGATACAGTTGTGTCACATGAGCAGTTCGCCCAATGCCATGAGTGAGAGGGGATACTCTCTACCAATATCCACCGCAAGCTTTTAACCAGCGTCTAATAAGTAGGGCATATGCCCTTTGGAGCAGATTACAATTGGATACTATTATGGACATTTGTTTAATTTGTTTCTAAATATATTTTAAATACATTTGCTTTTTTCTACTTTCACTCACCTGTCATTTATCTGAGGCTTCTACTTGTATTATTTACTATACGTTTTTTTTCTTGTATATTACCATACAGTATTATACTGTGTTTTCTTTCTTTTATCTTGTTTCATGTTGTGACAGAAACCAGGGGATGGTAATAAATTCCGTATATAGGGCTCCCAGGATACTAGACAGTTTCTATCCTGTTTGGCCTGGGAGTGCAGCCTTATAATACATACACTCCATCCCACAGTTTGGCAAGCGCTGGAACTGAGGGATGAGAGATCCAGACCACAGTTTGTCTGCTGCCTGATTTCTGTCACCTGTCATGCTAATTAGGAATCAGGTATGAAAGACTGATTTCCTGTTTGCTCTGGTCTCCCCACAAGAGCCAGGAGGCTGGAAGGCTGCTGAACTACAGAGGGGAGAAGCCTCTTCCCCAAACAGGTTCAATCTTTCTGTTCATTTGTGTAAGACTGCAAAAGTACCGTGTTTTGATGTTGGAAGTGGAAAAGCCACTTCCAACCCTGAGTCAGGGATATCTAAGTTAAGTTATCGCTCAGGTGAGCAGCTTTTGTTTTGATCTGTTTTCTGTTGTATGCACTGTGGCAGTCTCAGTGCCTGGGACTGAATAAACCAGGCATAGCCTGTTTAAAGGAACAGTACGTGACGCCTCATCATTTAACCTACCCTAAAAGACCGTGTTCTAAACAGTCCCGGACAAACGACGGAGCCCCGGAGTAAGCCGTTTGTCACATATGGTGGAGAATGCGGGCAGAGCACTAGGGGGTCTGCGGGTTGAAGAACTTTGAAAAAAAAAAAAAAAAAAACGTTTTTTCCATCCTCTGCAAACAAGATGGAAGACGTGGTGGGTGCGCTGGTACGCAATGTCGCTGCCCAGAAAGACGTGAATGAAACCCAGCAACAGCTGTTAATAGCCCAGCAAGAAACTAATGCAAACCAGCAGCAGACGAATGCAGCCCAGCAACAGCTGCTAATAGCCCAGCAAGAGATTAATGCCAACCAGCAACAGGCGAATGCCAACCAGCAACAGGCGAATGCAAACCAGCAACAGACGAATGAAGCCCTGCAAAACGCGAATGCAAACCAGCAAGAGACAAACCGCTTGCTGAGAGAGGAGCAACAGCGGTTCGCTCAGGGCTTACAGCAGGAACTCGAGATCCTGAGGGGGACTATCAGTAACCTTCCACTGGCAGCGGCAGCCCCAGTTCCGAAAATGACCAGGGCAAGCCACTACCTTCAGAAGATGGGACCCTCGGATGATGTGGAAGCCTATCTTCTCACGTTTGAACGCACGGCACAGAGAGAGGGATGGCCAGAAGCTGAGTGGGCTGGTCTAATCGCACCCTTCCTAAGCGGCGAACCCCAGAAGGCTTACTTTGATCTAGAGCCAGCCGAAGCTAACGTCTATGCAAAATTGAAGTTCGAGATCCTCGCCCGCCTCGGCGTAACCACGGCTGTTCGCGCCCAAAGGTTTCACGCATGGTCCTTCACGATGGATAAAGCCACCCGAAGCCAGATGTATGACCTCATCCACCTCGCCCGGAAGTGGCTACAACCCGAGATCAACTCAGCCAGCCACATCGTGGAACGGTTGGTCATGGACCAGTTCTTGAGGAAACTTCCCTCTGCCTTACGCCGTTGGGTCAGTCGGAGTGACCCCCACAATGCGGATGAGCTTGTGGCCCTCGTAGAAAGGTACAATGCAGCAGAAGAGCACCCGCAACCCACAGTCGTGGAGCAACCCCACTACCCGAGGTTCCAGGACTCTTCCAGAGACGGTAAAAGGGTACCGGGGTTAAGGGGCGCTGAAGAGCGGCGACCACCTTCACGCAGCACCAGCAACAGTGGTTCGCACACTAAGGGCAATAGCCAACATGGGGAGCCGGGAAAAGGCTCTAAGTGGGACACAGACTATGTACCTAAATGTGTAAATTGTCATGAGAGGGGCCACACAGCAAAAATCTGCCCACTAAATGATGAGCCCATGCAATGCAACAGCGTGGAACCTTATACGCTGTTGTCCCAATGTATGGGCCCTAGCCCAGAGGACCCCTTGAATAACCATCTGTGGGCATTTGTAAAGGTTAATGGTAAGAGGGTTCGGGCACTTCTTGACTCTGGGAGCATGGTCACACTAGTGTCCGAATACCTCTTGCCCATTAAGAAGAAACAGGGAAACAGTTCACAAAGAGTGGCAATTTGTTGTATACATGGGGATAATCATGAATATTCCACTGTTGATGTTTTTTTTGAAACAGAGTTTGGTTCTTTAGATTTCAAGGTGGGTATTGTACCCAAACTGGCACATGATGTGTTAATAGGGACCGACTTTCCCCATTTTCTAAAAATGTGGTCCCCCGCTCAGAATAGCGCCCAGAGTTCAATAGCGGACCATAACGAAGTATTAGAAGAAACAAATCCTTTCCCTTTTTCAGAAATGGAGGTTGACGAGGGCCCAAATAAGAAGGGGGAAAAGGAGGAGTGCTGTAAAATTCCCTTCCCCATCACTACTTTGGTAGGGAATACCCCAAATCAAGATGTTGAGCAGACACTTACCACCCCAGAACCGGATAAGACCCTCGCTGACCTAGAGGTCAGTCCTGGGAGTTTTAAGAAGGCCCAGTGGGAGGACCCCACATTAGCGGTAGCAAGGGGAAATATACGGGACCAGAATAGTACTCCTGGCCAACCAGATAGGTCACTTGCTTACCCCTACTTCGAGGTAGAGAACGACCTAGTATATCGGGTTGATAAAAGGAAATCAGTTACAACTAAACAATTGTTGGTACCACGGACATTCCGTAACGTAGTATTACACCTCGCACATAGTCATCCATTGGGGGGACACCTAGGGGTGGAAAAGACAAAAGAAAAGGTTCTCCGAAGCTTCTATTGGCCTGGGGTTCTGGCAGAAATTACGAATTATTGTTCCTCATGCCCAGAATGTCAGATCACCGCCCCGTTCAAGGCGTACCGCAGCCCATTGGTACCCCTTCCCATAATAGAGGTACCATTTGACCGGATTGCTATGGATCTAGTAGGACCCCTAATAAAGTCTGCTAGGGGACATCAGCATATATTGGTAATATTAGATTATGCCACCCGATATCCGGAGGCAGTTCCCCTACGTAGCACCTCAGCTAAAAACATAGCAAAAGAGTTAGTAGTTCTGTTTTCCCGGGTCGGGATTCCTAAAGAGATTCTATCTGACCAGGGAACACCATTTATGTCCCAAGTAACGAAAGAGCTATGTAAACTCCTAAAAATCAAGCATCTCAGAACCTCAGTCTATCATCCACAAACAGATGGTTTAGTGGAAAGGTTCAATAAAACCTTAAAGAGCATGTTACGGCGGGCGGTTGATAAAGATGGGAAAAACTGGGATTGTTTGTTACCGTACCTGTTATTTGCCATTAGGGAAGTTCCCCAATCATCCACAGGCTTCTCCCCGTTTGAACTATTGTATGGCCGACACCCAAGGGGCTTACTGGATATAGCCAAAGAGACTTGGGAACACGAGGTTACCCCTTACAGAAGTGTAATAGAGCATGTTGCCCAGATGCAGGACCGCATTGCTGCAGTCCTACCCATAGTGAGGGAACACATGGAGAAAGCTCAAGAAGCACAGAGGAATACATATAATAAGGGTGCTAGGGTCAGAATTTTTTCTCCAGGTGATAGGGTACTAGTTCTGGTTCCCACCGTGGAGAGTAAATTCCTTGCTAAATGGCATGGGCCATATGAGGTCTTGGAAAGAGTGGGAGAAGTAAATTATAAGGTAAGACAGCCAGGTAGGAGGAAACCTGAGCAAATTTACCATATAAACCTACTCAAGCCCTGGAAAGATAGAGAAGTCTTGTTAACCCTAGTACCCCCAGGTCCATCAGAGAATCAAGAAACTGACCCAGAGGTTAGCATAGCTGAAACCCTGTCTGTTCATCAGAAACGAGAGGTTCAGAATTTAGTGAAAAGAAACAAAGAAATCTTCTCTATACGGCCAGGTAGAACTAGCGTAATTGAACATGACCTAATCTCTGAACCGGGGGTCCGAGTTAACCTTAAACCGTACCGAATCCCAGAGACCAAAAGAAAGGCTATAAGTTTAGAGGTTAAAAAAATGCTAAAACTAGGTGTAATTGAGGAATCCCAAAGTGGGTGGAACAGCCCTATAGTCTTAGTCCCAAAGCCAGATGGTACAATAAGGTTTTGTAATGACTACCGGAAACTAAACGCGGTGTCAAAATTTGATACTTATCCTATGCCCAGGGTAGATGAACTTGTAGAGAGACTGGGCAAAGCCCGATATCTCACAACCCTAGACCTAACAAAAGGGTACTGGCAGGTTCCCCTCACAGAAAGGGCAAAAGAAAAGACAGCCTTCTCAACCCCAGACGGCCTCTTTCAGTATAAGGTGTTGCCTTTTGGCTTACATGGAGCTCCTGCCACATTCCAAAGAATGATGGATAAAATTTTAAAACCACATGCTCGGTATGCTGCCGCCTACCTGGATGATGTGGTAATCCATAGTGAAGATTGGCAATCCCACCTTCCAAAGGTCCAAGCTGTGCTTGACGCAGTCCGGTCTGCTGGACTAACTGCTAACCCCGCTAAATGCACTATTGGTCTGGAGGAGGCCAAGTATCTGGGATATTCTATTGGCAGAGGTTTACTCAAACCCCAAACACTCAAAGTGGAGGCGATACAAAATTGGCCAAGGCCAGTTACAAAAAAACAAGTAAGGACCTTTTTGGGGTTAATTGGGTACTATAGAAGGTTTATTCCCAATTTTGCAACTAAGGCAACCCCACTAACTGACCTCACAAAAGCAAGAGGACCGCTAATGGTAAAGTGGTACCCCGAAACCGAACAGGCCTTTAGAAGCCTGAAAGAAGCTCTCTGTGCCCAACCAGTGTTGGTCACACCTGACTTCTCCAAAGAGTTCGTAGTCCAAACCGACGCATCTTAGGTAGGGCTGGGGGCGGTACTCTCCCAGGAGTCTCAAGGTGAGGAGCACCCCATCCTTTATTTAAGTAGGAAACTAAATCCCCAGGAGAAAAATTACTCCATAGTAGAGAAAGAGTGTCTCGCAATAAAGTGGGCTGTAGAGACGCTCAAATACTACCTGTTGGGGAGAAAATTCCGGTTGGTCACAGATCATGCACCCCTTACCTGGATGTGTCAAAACAGGGAAAAGAATGCTAGAGTGACCAGGTGGTTCCTAAGCCTACAACCCTTTAAATTTTCTGTGGAACACAGGTCAGGGCACAAACATGGCAATGCTGACGGGTTGTCAAGGATGCACTCCCTAATATCCATGGTCGCTCATCCCTCGAGGTCTGAGCTGGGGGGGAGGATATGTGACAGAAACCAGGGGATGGTAATAAATTCCGTATATAGGGCTCCCAGGATACTAGACAGTTTCTATCCTGTTTGGCCTGGGAGTGCAGCCTTATAATACATACACTCCATCCCACAGTTTGGCAAGCGCTGGAACTGAGGGATGAGAGATCCAGACCAGAGTTTGTCTGCTGCCTGATTTCTGTCACCTGTCATGCTAATTAGGAATCAGGTATGAAAGACTGATTTCCTGTTTGCTCTGGTCTCCCCACAAGAGCCAGGAGGCTGGAAGGCTGCTGAACTACAGAGGGGAGAAGCCTCTTCCCCAAACAGGTTCAATCTTTCTGTTCATTTGTGTAAGACTGCAAAAGTACCGTGTTTTGATGTTGGAAGTGGAAAAGCCACTTCCAACCCTGAGTCAGGGATATCTAAGTTAAGTTATCGCTCAGGTGAGCAGCTTTTGTTTTGATCTGTTTTCTGTTGTATGCACTGTGGCAGTCTCAGTGCCTGGGACTGAATAAACCAGGCATAGCCTGTTTAAAGGAACAGTACGTGACGCCTCATCATTTAACCTACCCTAAAAGACCGTGTTCTAAACAGTCCCGGACAAACGACGGAGCCCCGGAGTAAGCCGTTTGTCACAATGTACATGATATCCTATCATATTGAACTACGTAGGAAACAACAAGGCCATTCGTCTTTCATCAGAACATCAAATGGTTGTATATTCATTCTTTTTTGAGATTTTTGTTATACTCTATTGAGATTTTAGCACAAGGCGCCAAATTTATTGTCTTTTGTTTTGCATTTTTTCTCTACTGCACTTGCTTTCTCCTATTGTATTCTGTAAATCTCCCATTAATACCCTTTGATTGTAAGCTCTGTAGGACACCGGGACTCCCTAATTCTTTTTGTTTCATTTCATGTTTAAAGCACTTTGTATATTATCTCCCTGTATTGTCTGTAGTTTTACTATGTAAAACGCTGTGTACATTTGTAGCGCTATAAAAAAAAATAGGGCTCGACAAATGCACTCGCCCGCCCTCTGTCGAGTCTAAGGCTGCGGCCATGGTGAACGCTTGAGAGGGCGCAAGCGTTCACTCGGCTTCCCCGCCACCTGTAGCAGGAGAGATCTGTATCCTGCATACAGAGAAGACAGAGAGGCGTGTCTGGGGGAGGGGGCGGCTGTGATGTCACGGAGCTGGTTCGCCCTCATGGTGCGAACCGCTCACGTGACCCGGCCACCGCGCATCAAAACAGATTTTTCTGTTTCCTCCTGAATCGCGAGCGCCGGCACCACTGCTCCCGCGTGCTCTGTAGACAGCCTCATAGAGGCACATCTATGTGATCGCACCGCGCGCGTTCTCCTGCGCACCGTCGCGATTACCACAGCCGCAGCCTTCCGGCGACGGGGTGCGGTGTCACCCAGTATTCTCCTGCGTCTCTCCCTCAAACTCCAGTGTCTCCCCTTGCAAATCGTGTGAAAATGGCGGTGCGGCGTCATTGCCATGACAACGGGACGCAACATGACATAAACAAAGCATCCCGTTGTCATGGCAACGCGGCATCATTTGATGCTACGCAGCCATTTTCACACAAGTTGCAAGGGGAGACACTGGAGTTTGAGGGAGAGACGCAGAAGACTGGCGGGAGACGCCGCAGCACGCGGCACTGGTAAAACTCGCCAGTGAGTAAAGTGAGGGGGGTGAGAGAGGGAGGGCGGTTACAATAAGACACATTTTGTGGCTTTTTTTCTAATTTGTCAAGCGCTGAAAATAAACATACACTTAATGCATACATTATACATATGAAGCAATAGATAGGAAAAGTATTGAGAAATCAACTGATAAATTATTTTAGAACTGAACTGCAAACAAGTCATGAAGAATAATCTGTGGGCTACAAAAAAAATACTGATTGTTTAAAAAAAGTAGAGCAGGAAATACCTACGAAAGGACATATAAACTTAAATCACACATATAGTACTAGGCATGTGTTTCCATGGTACTTATTTTTCAGTGATGGATTCCAGAACTGACATGAAATGACATATAGCTCCTTTTTTGGGTGAGCCACATAAGTGGTTTTCTCTTTCTCCCATGGTGAGCTGACTTTATTTGCTATTTTAGAACATTAGTTAATTCATGTGAAGTGTATATTTGTTTACTAGATGCTTTTCTGGATCAGACAGAGAAAATATTTTGTTGAAGCTAATTTAATGTATTATCCCATTTCAATCTAAAACAGAACATATAAAAACAATATACAACACTATATATATACATTGTTTCCATATTGTATTAACATGTGGAGCATGGCAATTATGCAAGATCCACTATGATCAAAGATGCGTCAAAGCTCGGCCTTCCCGAAACACTCAACTGAGGAATTCTATAGAACATGGGAACCCCCATGGTTGAGAACTTGAATTTGAGCTGAAACAAAGTTAAATAAGCGCATCGCCCGGGTTGAATTCCCCAGAATCCGAGTGGACTGACTGTGGCGGATGAGTGTCCCACTCCCTCTACCCCTAGTTTCTTCTTTTCTCTTTATTCACCCTCTGTCCTTGCTATAGGATATTGACCTGACAATGCTAGTTGGTCCTATCTCGCCAACTGAACCAGAAGCCTACACCCCTACTTCTTAGGGCTGGGACCCACTGCGCCCGGCGGCGCGGGCGGCCGTGTGAGCGCTACTCGCCATTGCCTTGTAGCCTCATGATCAGGTCCCAGTCCCTCCTCACTGCCAACTGACTACGCACTGTGACGCGTCAGCCAGCAGGGGATACAAGACAATTGTGTTCCCGTGCGGCGACGCGTCACGTGGTCTCGCAGTGAGCCAATGAGGAGGGGAGCTGGAGGGAAGTCTGTGTGTCTCTGCAGCCGTGAAACGCGCCCCCCCTCTCTTGTGCCCGTTTCGCAGGCTGACCCTGCTCCGGGAGGAGGAAGGGGGGGCGGGGATTTCTGGGAGTGTGAGGGCTACGGGGCTCCAAGAGTGTGAGGGCTATGGTCACTGCCGGAAGCAGTGTCAGGGAAATAAATAAATAAATATATAATATCTGCTGCTTTTGCTGGGTGTTTGCAAATAGCTTGCGTTTTGGCCCGCCCCTGTCATGGCCCCGCCCCCTGCCACATTTTGAACACTCCCCGCCTCCCGGTGCCCATTTCACTGGGAAGGTTGCGGCCAGCACCTGCTGAGTTCATCTTCTTCCCGGGGAGGAGGGGCAGAGGCAGCAGCATATTTGGTGGTGGGGGGTGGGGGGAAAGGCAGAGAAGCAACACGGCAGTGGGGTTTCCATGTGTGCCTGTGTGTAATGGCCCGCCCCCCACATCGTGACACCCCGCCCACCCGACCTGTTTTGGTCACGCCCCCCGCTCCTAAAACAAGTTTCCTACAGACCGCATATCGCGGTCTGTGTCTGTCAGCGCCCCGCCTGTCTGCCGTGCAGGCGCGCTGACTGAGGGAGCGGGGCCTTAGCGTATAGATCGAGCTACAACAGGGACCCTGTGTCATAATGTTATGCTCACTGTACCATTCTCATTGAATGTGTAAATGTATGTTTCTTTTTCAATATCCCTGGATGTTGATTATTTTCAGATTATTCAATAAAAATATTTGAAATAAATAAATGTAAAGATGCGTCAAAGCTAATGAATATTTGTGTGATATATTTTATCCCTTTTCATGCCTCAGAAGTTTACTACATATTAGGGTCCATGTAGCAGGGCAATTCTGAAGCAAATTGGACAGTATAATTTGCAAGTTGCGCCTATCTGAACAAGCTCCTCACCGCTACCACACGCAGCACTTATCGCCTGAGATCTAACTCCAAAAGACTGTTCACGGTCACAAGGTTCAGCAAAGTATCCGGCCGCTCCTCCTCTTACCGTGCACCCCAAAACTGGAACAGTCTACCGGAGAGACTCTCACAGCCGCCACCAGTCTAAGTTCTTTCAAAACTCTTACTGTCCATGAAATGTCTGTAAATCTAATGTGTAGTATCTGTTCATTTAATGTAACCACGTATTGTTATCATAGCTGTGCCCTGGACATACTTGAAAACGAGAGGTAACTCTAAATGTATTACTTCCTGGTAAAACATTTTATAAATAAACAAGTAAATAAATAATCGTAAATGTTGCACCATAAACGCCAGCTTGCGCTTTGGAAAGTGTCAATAGAAAAATTTGCATGATGCACATATTATAATGTGATTGACATTGTGTGCTTTTCTGACTCATTATTTTTTTGTTTTTGAAATAAAAAAACTTGCTAGGTCTAAACTTAGTGTCCTAAACCTCCTTGGTTATAATTGCTACTTATTTTACAGCAGATGGGAAATTGGCTGACTAGGTGGGCCAAGTGGTTCTTATCTTATGTTCTATGGTGCAACTTGGAGGAGAAAATGGAGCAGTGCATCAAAACAAACATTTCACTGCACTGATACTTGGACCTTGGTGTGATGGGGGGGAAACTATCACAGGAGAGAAAGATTGTGCACAGAAAAGTATACATTCATTTATACTATTATCTTATCTTTTTCCTTAACTCGCTGAATCTTTTGCAGACACGATTTATACTAATTGATAAGAGACTGCCACAGTGATCCAAAATTGCTTTGATCAGTGCGGTGTTGAAAGAAAGCGCTGATAACATACACAATCTTGACCATTTTTAAGAAGCCGCAAACATAGCATTTCAGACCAACATTTCTCTGGAGATACATTTTACAATGTCGTTTGGGATGAAAAGTAAAAGCAACATTTATTTTAAAAAGCTGCAATAAATAAGTTGGATTCCATATTTACTAAGCAGTTCTATTCCATAAGACACCTTCCGGTGACAAAAGGCCATATGCATATGGCCCATTCAATAGTCAAATAATGCTATTATTTGGGTTTACCTGTTCCTGTGCTGTAACTTTCTGTATCCAAAGCAGGCTAAACCCAAGCCCCGAGTGAACCACTGACCTGAAACATAAATATTGTCAAAAAACCTGTGAAAGTGCAATCACAAGATACCATGCATTACATAAATACCAAGGGATGCAAAATTAATCCAATGACTTTGCTGGACCTTACCTCCAATATATCCATGGAAAATACTGTTTAGTTAACCAGCAAATGCTTACTTATTTTGTAAACTAAAAAAATAAACATGATGTATCCACCGTCTGTATTCATGGGCACTAACAGAATTCCAGGAATTGCAGCTCAGCACATTTTGCAGGGATTTGTACAAAATGGATACACCCTCAGTTTTCCATATCTGATCTTACACTGACCTCTAGTGCATTTATTGGTTAATGTGATGAATGAAGAGGTCTCTGGATATTCCTGATTGAAAATGTTAAAAGAATTTGTGGTCTGCAAACAATTTGAGATAGTACTTTATTAGAAGCACAACATAAGGAAAATACCACGTTGTAAGGAAATCTTTGAGGGACAAAAATGTAAACTTCTAGTGATTGTTAGGCTTGTCCTTTTTTACATAAATTTATTGCTGCACGAAAATACAGAAAAGAAGTTTCTGAAATCCGTTTTTTTTTTTTTAGACAAATACAAGTTAATATTATTTTTAAAACGGGAACATTGGTTAAGCCTTGTGATGAACTTCTCTATAGCACTGGTACATTTTCATGTAATTAAGTAAGAAAAAGGAGCCTTTTATGGTGGGGATTTTGCAAATTGTGGCATGCACCAATATTGGTCTGGCACTTACTGCAAGGTAACATAACTTTAAAGAAGGGGTGCGCAAACTTCTTGGGCTGCGGCCCCCTTCCCGGGAGCTGCAGCGTTCGCGACCCCCCCCCCCCCCCCTGAAAGGTTCTTGCCAATTAAAATGGGCCGGGGACCTCGGTCAGCCGGCAGTGACTGAAAACAATGCTGCTCTACCCGGGGAGACTTCAAACCACGCCCGGGGACTGTTGGATCTCTATCTGATGACGTATGAGTACTCGGGACACGAAGAAACAGACACACACAGGGTAATTCTGATTCCTCGGTTGATTGAAAAGCAATACTATATAGACAAACAAATAAGGTGTTAATTAGAGACGTGACGATATTAGCATATCACTAAGTAACAGCTTTTCTGGGGACTTTCCACCCATACATTATCTATAGCCTTTTACTCCTGTAAACAAAACGTGCGGTTATGCCGAGTCTGAGAAAACACAGTACAGTACTGGCATACGACCAGTAAAACAATTCTACTTTCACTGAAAATAACTAGAAAAAGCTGGTAAAAACTGCCTGCATGTCTGGAGGTCATTCTTTGCTTACATATACCATTTAATTCAGGCAAAATGATGATCATGACAAAATGGAGGTTCTGGCCTTTACTTTTCTCCCTTTCACCCCCTCTCCCAATGGCTCGATTTCAAATGACGTCGCGGGTCATGTGACGTCACCCCATCATTTGACGTGTGACATCACATGACCCCGCGGCTTCATTTGACGCTGCGTTGCCGAAGACCCAGCTGGCAGCAGGTGAGTTACATAGGCCTCATGCCTCCCCTGGCATTTCATTTAAATGCCGTGGGGAAGAGCACGGGGCCTCTGTAACTGCCTGCGCCCCCCCTAGAAATTCTCCCGCCCCGCCTGGGGGGCACACCCCCCAGTTTGCGCACCACTGCTTTAAAGGATACACCAAAAATGTTTTGGTAAAGAACTAGAAAAACAGTTTGTTGATGGGAGACCAACCATGGGACTATTTCTCTGCACCATATACATTTAGTGACAGAAAGTGAGTTTCTGAGATCTGAGAAAAATAATTGAGTGGCCCTGATGTAAAGACCATTTTTGAAACTGGTTTACAAATGTGAAACATAATAGTGCTTATTGTACTCTGAATAGTCACCCCGCTTTTGCATTCAACATACACCGTACATTTCTAATCTATTATGTGTATATCCTCTTACTGTTTACGTTATTGAGAGTTACCTCTCGTTTTCAAGTATGTCCTGGATAATTCAAGAGAGGACAGATTGAGCCACAAAACACTTACATTTTTGCTTTTTAATAGAGATAAAGCAATGACTGAAACTAACACAAATTCAGAAGTTTCATGTACAATGTTTCATTCCAGTTAATGGCAGTTTGCGTCCGATCACAGTGCGTTCAAGTCGCTTTACTGCTTATTAAACAAGCTTGTGAACGCTCTCAGATCAATGATGAAGAGGCGCAGTTGAAGCATTTTATTAAATGTAAGGACAAGTCCATACTGCGGCAGTCCGCGATCACATTGCCTAAAGACATTGATCGTGACCATAGACCGGGCTCGAGCGCACTGGCGGCAGTAGGAAGGGGCGCGAATTGCGCGAGAAATCAGTTGAAACTGCTCTCGCCCCAAAGCACGACCCCCACAGCGCGTCTACCATGGACAGAAAACGCACCTGCTTCACACAGGTGACGTCACAGCTTTCGCAGGCCTCCGCATGGCCGAAGGCTGTATTGCCTTAGCCCAAGGTACAGCATCAGGGAAGCACTGCTTTCCCTAATTGCAAAATCTACCTAGATTATTTTTGTATTCTTTACGTTTTAATGGCTTTATGTATTTTCTCCATGTAGCCTAGCCTCCGGCTTCTACTTATTTCCCTGAGCCCTACCAGTGTAAGTCCTCTTAGGTACAGGTAGTGGATGGGTTAATTCCTTCAGGAGGCCTAGTGTGCTATTGCAGCCTTGGATACACTTGATGTATCCAAGGGCGGGCCTAGCAACAGCCAGAGTGTGTCAGCCTGGGGGAGGTACTGGCTGGGTGACATGGGCATATGTGACATCTTCAGTATCAGACTTGCCCTGTTATGGGGCAGGTTTACAAGCCCAACCCCAGGGTATAAATACTGTCTCTCTCCCAAAAGTAGGTGTCTCTCTTTCCTCCCCCCGTGGAGTGAGCAACAGCTACCCTGGTCCCATAAGGGGACATAGGAGGAGCACCAGAAGGAAACTTAGATGGGTCCCAAGCCTTAAAGTAACCTTCCAGGGGAAGCAAGAAAGGAATGCACTGCTGTAACAACTAACCAAGGCAAGAAATACCATGGAACCATATGCAAGTGTGATTCACTGGCTTGGGAGGTAAAAATGTGTCAGTATGGACTATCCTACTATCACAAAGGATCCTCGCTGACTGGAGGTGCTGCAACCATTAATAAGGGACCCTGTAAACCCTATCCTGTTCTCCCCACACCAACGCAGAGCACTCAGCCCTCCTGTTACCTCACGGGTACACACCACATCACAGGAAAGATATTAGTAGCGGACCAGATCTCACTAGGGTGGGGGTAAAGGGGCTACAAATGGAGGCGCTGCTGAGATTGCATTCTCAC
This sequence comes from Ascaphus truei, assembly GCF_040206685.1. Lineage (NCBI taxonomy): Eukaryota > Metazoa > Chordata > Amphibia > Anura > Ascaphidae > Ascaphus > Ascaphus truei. Next base: position 1,018,305 of record NC_134503.1, read on the forward strand.
AGGTTTACCAGCAGAAGAAACTATAGAAAGTGCATTTTCAGTTCCAGTGCTAAAAGACGTGAGGGGGACAAATGTGGTGTCAAGGGGATTATCATATCTACCAAGAACTGGGCCTGCACTGCCCTAAAGGATGTTTTGGTTGGGACAATAAGCTACACAGTCCTGTTCTAAGTCACCCTGCGGGCTGGCACATAGGGCGTCTGGAAGGGGTGTCTAATTGCCACGGGCCAGGAGCCCCTGAAGGAGACTAGGGTATCAGGGTCCAGGTATCAGGGTCCAGACAGGGTGGCGTAAGAGTAATGATAGTTATCGTACGAGGAAGAGGGGATCGTGATTGTAGGTCAAGGTTACCCAGGACTTTCTGTTTGATGAGTTACCACTTTACTAATAGCAAGTTTCAAGCACGAAATATCGCAGAGAACTGGACTGTTTGTTACAAGTGTAATGTGCTACAGAGAAAATACCTACAGCAGTGTGCGATTACAAAATGTCGGTTCCAGAGAACTGGGAGCCGCGTGGCATTGTACTACCAACAAAATGGCGATTCCCGCCACACCAGGGAAGCCGTGTGGTTATTTGCAAAAGGTTGCATGCAGTTGTAAGCTTTGGCTGGAACTCAGTTTGCAGAATAGCCGCGAACTGCCGAAACCGCACCCCCTTCTTGCTCCAGGATTGGACGATCGCATTCACCAGGGGGAGGAGCTGGGTGTGCCCAAACGGAGCAAACAGGATGTGAGGAGCCAGATGCACGTGTACTTCAGTAGCTACAGTCGTGTATGCAGAGTTGCCTTACTTGCTCCACTATGGAAGAAATCAATCACGTTTATGAGCTTACCCAGAGGAGTCCTAATGATCAAGGACAAAGATGGAACTCTCCTGCTGGGAGTTTGCCCTCTATGCAATCATCCGGGTGGAAAACTCGAGATGGATAGCTGCCTGATCTGCCGTGTGCTCTACCTGCGGCCTAAACCAGAGGAGATCTACTGGCCTAATCCCAACATGAGCACTGAAGAGCTGAGGACACTATACACCCTGGTGCGCAAGCTGACCACGCTGGCTCAGGGATCCACAGGCGATGCCACCAATCATTACCTAGCAATGGTATATGAACTGTTTTATCCTGACCTGCAAATGGTAACGTATTACCGAAAGATGGACTTTACCATGGCGTTACACTTGGTGCGCCACGTGGGGCGGAAAGACGGTTTCCTTCTACGCCCTACAGCCTGGGTGAGTGCCTTCCGTAATGCGCCCGATACCACCCCACTACCGTAGCTGTGCTTTACCGTGTCTGCCGCAACGCCAGTGCCAAGCAGTGAACCGTCAGAGCCCTGCGGAGAAGCACCACCTGCGTACTGCGAGGTGCGTTCTGCTGCCGCTCCGGTAAACTGCTCCAAGAGGGAAAACCCTGCAGAGGTGACCGCCGTCGGTGAATCGGAGGACGAGACTGATGACATCTATGAGGTACCTGCCGAGACTCCCTCCGTGTGTGCCGAGACCTCCCACGTACCCGAGGCTGTCGATCTGCAGGTTCTGGTGGTCGTTACGAGTGACCTGCAGGAGATCCAGGATGGCTATCCACGCTGGAACCAAGTGTAGGAGGCTGCCGCCGGAAAGAGATGCGCAAGGCCCGCGCTAGAGCTGCCGCCTATGTGGGAGCCGCCGAGAGTATTACGACGCGCTGGGGCTGCTGGAGCAATTTCCCCGGGAAGTGTCTGCCGACACCACCCCAGATGACATCAAAGCAACCCCGATGATCGCTCCACTACCGGGAGAAGTGAAGGCTGCAAAGCCGTCCGGCCGGGTGGGCTTTCCAGCTGCTGCTACCTCTTCGGTGAGTGCCTGGCCCACTGTGGATCCCTTCTTCCTTCATTGCAGGGAGCGGAAGTAAGAGAAGGAATCTCGACGCTGCAGCCATGGCAGAAGCACGATTTCTAAAGGCCGTGGTCAACTAAGCCTTGCTAGGACTGTGGACATGTCTATCGCTCCTCCTGAAGAGACTCCCAAAAGTTTTCTTTTAAGAGACGTTAGAGTGGCCACTTTGCCCAAATCGCCCCGATCTGCCCTGACAGCCCCTACCAATCCAATTCCCACCAGTAAACCCCTGACCCCTCGGCCTTTGGTCCCGGTGAGTCCCCTGGCCCCAAGCAGTAAGGAAAAATGTAATAACATGTCTACTATGTCTATATTATCTGTGGGGAAAGCCGTGCCTTGGGGGGGATCAAGTGGAACAAGGTGATGTGTCTTTGTTAGATCCGGTAGCTGTGGGGACAGATAAGAATAGCATGTCAGGGTCAGTGCTCAGAACATCTCTAGTCAAGGAAGAGAGTAGAGAAACACCGTTATGGGAAGGGTCGATATTTTGGCCACCCATCCCCCGCTCGCGCTTACAGGAAAAGTTGCCAGACACCCGAACACTCATGCTTGTAGAGTTGGTGACGTCACCACTCTCAAGCATGAGCGCGTTCCGTGGCACGGGGGACGTAGCCTTAGATGGGCCCCAAGCCTTAAAGTGACCTTCCAGGGGAATCAAGAAAGGAATGCACTGCTGTAACAACTAACCAAATGCAAGAAATACCATGGAACCATATGCAAGTGTGATTCACTGGCTTGGGAGATAAAAGGTGTCAGTATGGACTATCCTACTATCACAGAGGATCCTCGCTGACTGGAGGCGCTGCAACCATGGATAAGGGACCCTGTAAACCCTGTCCTGTTCTCCCCACACCAACGCAGAGCACTCTGCCCTCCTGTTACCTCACAGGTACGCACAACATCGCAGGAAAGATATTAGTAGCGGACCAGATCTCACTTAGGCTGCGCTTATAGTGCCAGCGACGTCATGTTAAAACAAATGCATTGCCGCTGTCGCGTGCGCTTAGGCTGAGCTCAGACAGGCTGCTACGCTACCACGCCTCTGTGCTGGGCGATGTGTGTGCAGACAGAATGACACGATTGGAGGCGGGACTTTAAAAAAAAACTGTGTTTGTGATTGGCTGGCGAAGTACACGTGACGCGGCTGCCGCTTGAAATCACAACTTCAGTTGTCTTCTTCAAGTGCAGTGGCGACAACGCTGTACTTCGCCGCCGGGGGGTCGTTTTCAGTTTGAAAACTCCCACCAACCAAAGCGAAAGAGTGGCGAACGTGCGCGCGTTTACGTCGCATTGCAGCCTGTCTCAACTCAGCCTTATAGTAAGCGTGACGCAACGGCTTGGTAGCGATCGCTGGAAGTCATCTCAATTTGATTTTTCCAGCGACCGCAGCCTAACGTCACCGTCACGTCGCTGTTGTCGGCACTATAAGCGCAGCCTTAGGGTGAGGGTAACGGGCTACATCCAGAAACTACTTTTTCCAGGTGACTGTAAAAAGGAGACAATTTAGTTTACGTTCATAAAGAACCTTTCAAGGTTTTCTTTTTAGCAGTGGTGAAAGGTGATAAGAGAATGAATAATTATTAAATATGTCAAGATGGGCGCCAACATGATGAATAACAGCTTTGTTGATGGGGGCTGTAACTATTCTTTTTTTCAGGCTTTTGCTTTTAAGTATGACATGTTATAATGTATAGTTATTTTTTTTTTTTTAAATGGAGGATTTCACAACATTGTCACTGTACACCACATTTTGCTGAACTAAAATTATGACCCAAGCAGCATACAATCTATTATTTTGTGTTTAAAGGAAATTAAATATTATTTCATTGAATTGAACCGCCATCTTGGTATTTTTACCAACCTAGTTCATTAACGGTAGTCGGTAGAATACATACACTTTCAGAGATAACAGTTTCACACAAGGATATAACGTTGCTGCGATTACCAGTACGGATGTGGCAGCACAGCCTTTCCCTGACAGATATAGAGGAATACATTCATATATCGCATGGATGTGACACCAGAGAAGGCGGTTTCAGACAAGCAGAGAACCCCGCCTACTCCATTCAGTTCCGGGCCGCCCCTTCCCATCCCCACCCTCGGAAACAACAGCCGGAGCGGCGGACGCGAGTCTCCCCCTCAAAACCCGCAGAACCCTCATTGAGGTGAGAGACCCGCGTCCTCCACCTTCCCGCTTTTTTTTTTTTTTTGTCCCCGCGCGCCTTCACCCCATCCCCCCTTCCCGCGCGCTCTACCGATGCGCGCCCTTTCACCCACGCCCTCCTATTGGCTCCCTGGGCGCTCGCGGCGGAACGTTGGCCTCGCGCGCGCCCTGGGGATGGCGAGGAGGCGCCTCGCGCACGGTCAGCCGTTGGAGGTGGTTTCCCGCCCATTTTAACGATGCACCCCAATGTTATATCAACCTACTGTATATCAGTTTAGTAATGGAGTTTGAGTGTGTAACTACCCCAGGCCTATTTGTAAAAGAAAAAAAAAAGACTCCAGAGCGCCCATACAAAATCATATTAAATATTTTAATACGTCTTTAGCTTTTATTTTTTGTTCTTTGCATGATTCAGTTGCTGTTGTACCAACACTTTTTTTTATCAGTAGTTAACGTCATTAATATTTTAATAAAAAAAGGTTACACAGTCAACTATTAGATTTTACAGGTGTAATTAGAGTTGTGATCAAAATAAGTGTAAATATAATTTACTATTTTTCAAGTTCTTTTTATTTTTCCATCAGCAATAAAATTACATAATTTATTTTTTTGCAAACGAACAGTCTGAAGCATTCTCGGGTGGCAGTGACCTGGCTGCTAGAAGATTTAATAAAAAACATACAGCATAGGATTATATCTCAAATATAAAATGTACAGAATCTCCAAACAACAAATTAAGACTAATATGAATAGTCACATTTATTGAATAGACGTACGGAAATATTGCTGTATTAAGAGCAGCCCTGTTGAGAAAGAAAAGGGTTAAAGTCAAATCTAAAATGTGTTAGATATTCTAATTTATTTTCTAAAAATTGGACGGGAACCTTGCTTTAGTTATTGGTGCCCTTTATGACACAGTTCCTGTAAGAGGCTAAAGTACAATTATATTCCTCAATAACTCCGGAATAGTGTAATGTCATGTTAAAGCTACTTGTCCATCCGTACAATTCACTTTCATGTTTTATTTTACTAAACTATAAAAAGTGGATGCTTATAATATGTCCACACTTGATTGTGTAAACCTGCTCTGTAACTATCTCAGGGGTGGGCAACTCCAGTCCTCAAGGGCTACCAACAGGTCAGGTTTTAAGGATATCCCTACTTCGACTGAGCCACGCGTGATTAAGCAGGGATATCCTTAAACCGTGACCTGTTGGAGGCCCGTGAGGACTGGAGTCCCCTGCTCTATCTCATGAGCAGGTATAGGGCGTCTCTCCGGGCTCCTTTTCCAGGAATCCCATTCGTGAGACACTGTTTTAGGAAGATGCCATTCATCCTAATGACATCATGATACGGGACGTGCGTGTTATCTTTACACGACACTTCCCCATAACTTGTGGTTGAATGGAATATTTAAAGAGCCATTGTGACAGCTGATTGGGAGGTGGGGACAGACTCAGTGTGTCTATGGCCAGAGTAACCTGCGTTTGCCCTTTTTTTAATGATACTTGAAATATAAAGATAACACACGATTTTAATTTATTGGTGGTAAAGGCCACGGTGTTAACTTTATTAACAAAGCATAAAGAATAATGCTTTAACAACTATAACACCCCCTGCCTCTCTGCCATAAAGGATAATGAAGCAGAAACGTGGTCACCCTAAAACCCTGCCTCCCAGCCAAAATGATAGCTGTTATTTGTACAGTTTCGCACAGACAACTATCTGAATGTATTCCTGTAAAGTTAATCAGGCTGCCTCATGATTAAAAGTTCTGTGCATGAGCCACCTGTGTGTTCAGGTCTGTGGTATGTGCTGAATGGAGCATGCTAAATAGGCCTACTTTATTGCAGGGCTCTTCAACTGGTTATCCATCAGAACAAAAATAAGGCGTGGAAAGGCCACGGGAATATTATAATATCATTGTGGAATTTGGATACATTTAAGGACTTACAAATTATTATATTTTAAACATTTTGCAAGCATTTAAATATGTGTACCATATATATTTACGTGCCCTTGGCTTACAAGTGAATGTCACTGTTAAAAATGGCGTTCTGTTGTCTTTGTGACTACAGCGAAATGATCAGAAGCAGACAGTGCAGGGGCCACTTGAAGGCTGTTTGCCGGCCAGATCTGACCCGTGGGCCACAAGTTGAAGAGCCCTGCTTTTTTATTTCAATACTAGCTGAGAGACCCGGCGTTGCCCGTGAGTTAAATTTCCCGCTCCCTTCTCTCCCCCTATTTCTGTGCTCCCCCTCTTTCTCCGTTCTCCCCCCCCCCCCTCCCCAGAGGGGAGGGACGGACAGTGGACAGGAGGGACGGACAGTGGACAGGAGGGACGGACAGTGGACAGGAGGGACGGACAGTGGACAGGAAGGGGGGGGACAGTGGACAGGAGGGGGGGACAGAGGACAGGAGGGGGGGACAGTGGACAGGAGGGGGGGGACAGTGGACAGGAGGGGGGGGGACAGTGGACAGGAGGGGGGGGGACAGTGGACAGGAGGGGGGTGGACAGGAGGGGGGGGACAGTGGACAGGAGGGGGGGGGGACAGTGGACAGGAGGGGGGGCAGTGGACAGGAGGGGGTGGACAGGAAGGGGGGGGGCAGTGGACAGGAGGGGGGGACACAGTGGACAGGAGGGGGGGGGACAGTGGACAGGAGGGGGGGGACAGTGGACAGGAGGGGGGGACACAGTGGACAGGAGGGGGGGGACAGTGGACAGGAGGGGGGGACACAGTGTCACAAACACACAGACTGTCAGACACACAGACACACACACCTCTCAGTCCCGTGCGGCGCTCAGCGGCACCCTTCTCGGGCGCAGGCCCCGCAGTCCCGTGCGGCGCCTTTCTCAGGCGCAAGCCCCACCCCCCCCCCCCCCCCCTACGTGTGAGGGGGGTGGTGTGGTACGGGTGAGAGGGGGTGGGCTGCCCCCTCCCGGCCGTCCGTTCCGCCGCTTGGTCCAGGCAGGTTGCGGCGGGAGGCACCGGGGTGAGGGTGGGGAGGCGGGAGGTGGTGTGTGTGGTGCTGTGTGGAGGGGAGGCTGGAGGCGCAGGGGTGAGAGGCGGCGGTTTGGGCGGGAGGTGGTGTGTGTGCGTGTGTGTGTGTGGCAGTTGGGTGAGGCGGCAGTTGGGTGACGTCATAGAGCCACCAATCTGATTGGCCAGAGGCTGGACCAATGAGATTCACCACATGTCGTTTCAACCCAATCTGATTGGCCAGATGTCATTTCAACCCCACCACTTTGGAATGTATATATTAGGATGTCCTGTATGAGATGAGCATAGACCCCACATAGGTGGTTTTCAGCTGCAGGGCCCAGTGCTGAGTACAACTGAGCAGCATGTTCTTTATCTCATTGCCAGAAAACCTGGGAACATGGAGCAATACAAAGGCATGACAGACGAGGAGCTTATCAACACCCTGAAAAAATACAACATCCCGCATGGCCCTGTTGTCGGTACGTCCTTTACCGTAACATTAGCAATGGCTAATAACCACGCCACCAGTGCTGGAAGGATCTGCAATTGAAATGCAAACCCTTCTAGCACCGAAGGGGTGAATGACTTGTGAGTTGCATGAGACTGTGGGTGGTGTTACTGAGCCTGGGCCTAAGAATATGGACAAGTACCTTCATTCTTGGGCTGGCTATGGAAATGAGCACATCTCAACGTGGGTCAGATGGTTCTGCACTTTCTTATCTGCTATCACTTTAATATAACGCCTCATGCCCTTCCCAAATCTGCTTTTATTTATAAAATGCGGTGCTTTGTTCAGGAGGAGAAGTGTTTAAAATATTACGTGTCCGGAAAGGTTAAAACAGAGCTCTCCCCAGACCGCATTGCAGCCTGAAGATTACCATGGGAGACACAGAAGATAGAGATTAGATAAATCATGTTTTTTAACACTATAAAAACATTATTATGGCAGGACATGCTCAAGGGGACAAGATACATATAGTATATGAGTTGAACTCACATGGGCGTCTGGCAACTAAAAGTGCCAGTCTCTGTGTGCTCACACTCACAATCTGCAGTTTAGCACTGTGCCATGCTTTAAAAACTGTGACCTGATTGGAAGACCTGTATGGGACATGTGTATATCAATTCACACATTCTTCAAGGGGCCAGCACAGATCCGTCTTGATGCTCAGAACCTCTACTCCAGGCATCATCCAGGAACAAAAGCATATTTAGCACACATGTTCCTCTCCCCAAAACATGCACAATGCCAACCATCTTTCTCCCACATGTATACCCGTGTTTTGATATTTGTACTGCTTTGCCACATTCTCCTTACAATGTGCTCCTGGGTAATAATCCTCTGTTAAGGGGTATGCCAGAGTTAAAGTGACAAAGATTTCCAGTATGCTACATTGTTACCCATGTGTTCTGTATAAAGTGCGCAGAGAGATTAGGAAAACCTCGAAGGGAGCAGGTTACACATTTACATCAAAACCCAACATTGTAGCTTTCTTGCGATACATAAGTATATTTTCCCCACGTGGTATGAGGAAGCATATTTCCAATGATGATAAGCTTTTAATAGCACCAGTGACTTCGCTGAACAAATTATCTGCCTGAGAGGCTGCAGAAGTGGTTACAATACTTTGGGCATGTTCCAGTTAATGGTTTCTTTACATGTACAAATAGAAATTTGGATGGTTTTATATCCTCCTCTGGTATCAATAATATTCATTGACATTAAACAAAGTCAATGCTGGCACTTATGATATAATTACTTTCTAAATGTGTTTCTTTACCCTGTCTTAGCACTCGGACCTTATACATGTTTATTTTCCCTAACTTAGGCACCACTCGGACCTTATATGAGAAGAAACTCTGCGAGATTGATCGCAAGAAAACCAAATACTCCCCCACGAAATCCTTTCAGTCCTCCTCAGGTGAGCTCAGCAGCTGGACAGAGGCTCACCTCCCAAAAACACTTTCACTGCCAGAGATGCCAGCAACATTTACACAATTACATAGTCAGGGCTGGCTTGATGGCGGTTCCATCGGTGCCATCACACCGAGCCACGCTCTTCCCCACAACAATGAAAACGATTGCCGGGGGAGAGCGCGGGGCCTCGGTAACCGTCTCTTACCTTTTCTGGTGATATCTCCTCCTACAGCGTCCTGTTATCATTGCGCTGCGACATCCGATGGTGTCACGTTGCCATAACAACGACCATCGAAGACAGTCCCTACCAGAGTGTCGGAGCAGGGAGTCACAACTTCATATTCTAATTCTATCACCGATCGTGTGTTCACTTGTTGCACTGTCCACGCATTGTACTGTGTATTATATAAAGCCACGTATAATTTTATGTCACTTGAATCACTACATCTATCACGTTGGTTGTAGAGGGAGCGCCTATATCTTTTCACCATAACGTTGGTAACGTGATGTCACATGGCGTTGTGACGTCACGTTACCATGACAATTTGACGCCACATGGTGCTGCCTTGCCATAACATGGCGCCGCGATGTCATGACCCTGCGTCGTTTAAGGAAGAGAGGCCGCAAAAGTCCCTGCACCGAACCCTGCGAAAATCCCAGACGCCCATGTACATAGTAGATGAGGTTGAAAAAAGACATGCGTCCATCACATTCAACCTATGCTAAATTTAGGCGACAGATACTTTATCCTATATTTGTATTTACAGTATTTTGATTCAGAGGAAGGCAAACAAAAAGCCCAGTGACACATTATCCAATGCTATCTCATCAAGGGAAAATTAAACTCCTTCCTGACTCCAATAATTGGCTATCAGATTACTCCCTGGATCAACATCCTTCCCATGTTTACTTATTTTTTATATCCCTGTATACCGTTCCTTTCTAAAAAGAAGGTCCACCCTTTTTTGAAGATGGCTCATCAATTTGCGGCCCTTGGGCCCAGCCCACCCCACGAAGGGCTTCTGAGTGGCCCTTGAATTATATGTTCCTGCTAATTTCTCAACAGTTGGTTCAGCATTTTTTCCACATTGAAACCCACTTTTTAGTTAAGAAAATAAAGATGTATGATTCAAACATAACATTTTTGTAACATTCATGCTATTATTCGTTGATTGAAGTACACACACACACATCTATATCTGTCATTGCCATACTCTTCCGTCGCTGTTACTCATGAAGTTATTTTTAATCTTGCTCCTTTGGAAAATGAGTTGAACAGTGGAAGGGCATGTATAAGTAACGCAATCTGCATGTGTCTTGCTTTAAATGTATGGAGCCCAGTTCCAATTTTAATTAGTTCTTACTGATGATAAAACAATATACAGTATATATTTTTAACCTTCATACCCTGTCTCAATGCAGTAGGTAAATCAGTGCATTTTGTTTTCAATCTCTTTATTGAGCTGATAAGATATACAGATGTTTAATACATTTTCTTTTCCCCCAAAAAATATACATTAACAATAACCCAATATATCAACATATTAAAGTATTTTAAAATAAAGATATACAAGTTAACCTTACTTTGCAGATATAAACACTTACATATATACATTTACCCATTGATTGCTCACATTCTTAAGGCTTTGGGTCCTGCAGATGGCAGCCAGGGGCTGGGGTTACTGCGGGGGACAGCTGACATCTGGATGAGTGTTGAACCTCATAGTTTGCAATGAATATTTTCTATTTCCAGGCTCATATGGCGAGAGGACACAGTACGACTTGCCCAGGCCGGAAGAGTACAGAAGGAGAACTCATCAAGAGGAAGAGGGTAAGAAAAGAGACTTTCATTTTAAAATGCCCATTTGTTTGCTGAAAATGTTTTGGTCGCCAGAACAAGTAGCCTCGGAAATCCTCTATCAGTCTGGTTTTGGGGTAAAATAATAGGACATGTCTTCTCTGCCAATGGAAAAAATGTCACAAAGCTGTTTTTTTTTTTAGCTGGTGTTAAATATATAAACTCTAGCAAACTATTGTTTACTCTGCTATTGACAACATGTCATGTAAGCATTGCCAGTGGATATCTGTAATTATATCATCTTAGCTACACCAGTGCAATTCAGTAGATGCATGGCGGGGGTAAAAACAGGGCTTCTCCATAATCCAGTCCTTGGGAGCAACCACCATGCCAGGTTTTCCCGAACTCTCTGAAACTCTCGCTGAACTGACCAAGAAACCCTGCTGTAATTGTCACTAAAACAACAACCGTAGCTTCATTAAGTGTTGCCTTGAAAACATAGCGGCTGATTGCTCTCTAATCTTGAACTTGGGAAGTTACACTAAACAGCCGTGAGAAACAGTTCAAACAAGGTTTGGGTACAAGTAAATCTCACACCTTTTTGTCATTGTTTAGTGGATGATGAACGTTACCAAGAAAGCTACTCCGTCACGAAAAGCTTCCCGCAAGCACGTCAGAGAGTAAGTAACGGCCACAGCGATCGTCCGCAGCAGAAAAGGGACAGACACATAGGGTCAACGCTGTCACCTTCACTTAGACACACTGCAACTGCCTTCCATGCAGAAAGCATGCCTGCATATGGTAAATACACATACTGTACCATAGAAAGCAAGGGAGAGAGGAGAAGAATGCCCCCAGAATAAAAATGAGCACATCGTAATTATTTATAGATAATGCACCCTATTACCTGCCGTTATAAGCAATAGAATAATATTTTACCACAATAGTTTAAGTCTCTGCTAATGTCAGTGGCTGTATTTTTTATATGAGCCAGTAATGTAGTCTTGTTGTAGCCACTTCTATGTTCACATTGCAGAGCCAGTATAACCAGCTTCACACTGATGAGACCCATTGAATTAGCTGTCTGTGAGTAGGTTACTGGCCCTGCACTTCTGTAACCCAGGCTGTGCTGTAAAATCTGTGTAATGCGGCAGGCATAAACTTATAGGGGCCCATGTTAAATGAACAAGAAGCAAACGGTGACACACTGAGAGTGACCATTTGCATGTAATTACCCAGAACCCCTGTCTGCAGTGGAAGCACTGTATGCTGAGAGATAATTGGGAAAGGTAGGGTGGCAGATGTGTGACTGTGCGCACAAGTGGGATTTTTATTCATTTGTAAAGTAGACGATATAGGCTATTGAGAGAAGGAGCGACTCAGTGAGTAAAGACATTGACTGGCACTGAGTGTGAAGCAGGGGAACCTGGGAGAAGGAGCGGCTCAGTGAGTACAGACACTGACTGGCACTGAGTGTGAAGCAGGGGAACCTGGGAGAAGGAGCGGCTCAGTGAGTAAAGACACTGACTGGCACTGAGTGTGAAGCAGGGGAACCTGGGAGAAGGAGCGGCTCAGTGAGTAAAGACACTGACTGGCACTGAGTGTGAAGCAGGGGAACCTGGGAGAAGGAGCGGCTCAGTGAGTACAGACACTGACTGGCACTGAGTGTGAAGCAGGGGAACCTGGGAGAAGGAGCGGCTCAGTGAGTAAAGACACTGACTGGCACTGAGTGTGAAGCAGGGGAGCCTGGGAGAAGGAGCGGCTCAGTGGGTAAAGACACTGACTGGCACTGAGTGTGAAGCAGGGGAACCTGGGAGAAGGAGCGGCTCAGTGAGTAAAGACACTGACTGGCACTGAGTGTGAAGCAGGGGAACCTGGGAGAAGGAGCGGCTCAGTGAGTAAAGACACTGACTGGCACTGAGTGTGAAGCAGGGGAACCTGGGAGAAGGAGCGGCTCAGTGAGTAAAGACACTGACTGGCACTGAGTGTGAAGCAGGGGAACCTGGGAGAAGGAGCGGCTCAGTGAGTACAGACACTGACTGGCACTGAGTGTGAAGCAGGGGAACCTGGGAGAAGGAGCGGCTCAGTGAGTAAAGGCACTGAGTGGCACTGAGTGTGAAGCAGGGGAGCCTGGGAGAGGGAGCGGCTCAGTGAGTAAAGACACTGACTGTCACTGAGTGTGAAGCAGGGGAACCTGGGAGAAGGAGCGGCTCAGTGAGTAAAGACACTGACTGGCACTGAGTGTGAAGCAGGGGAGCCTGGTTCAATTCCCAGTGTTGTCTCTTTGTGACCTTGGGCAAGTCACTTTATCTCCCTGTGCCTCAGGCACCAAAAAACATAGATTGTAAGCTCCACGGGGCAGGGACCTGTGGCTGCAAAATGAATCTGTAAAGCGCTATGTTAAACTAGCAGCGCTATACAAGAACATGCTATTATTATTATTATTATTGGCAATGTTATATCCCATCTTGCTGCATCTTTTTATTCTTCTGAGAACATTTACTTACACTTGTTTCTTTGTTTCACGTAGGGCAAAGTAGATGTTTTGGACTTTCAAAACAAGTGAGTAACTGTTACTAAAATATCCTGTTACACAAAAAAGCAACAAGTTATGTCAGTTTGTGTGTAGCTTATCAAACCGAATGTATATAAAATAACAGAATATCTATCAATATGAAAAGATATATAGATATATTTTATCATTTTTAAAATATATCCATCATAAAGAATATAATGAATATGAAAAATATGTAAAGATATTTGTGTTATATTTTTTAATATGCTATTTAAATTATTTTTATAATGACTATTACATCCAGTCTCTGGATGTCGGATATTAGCCAGAAAGGTTCTCGCTCTGATTTTAGGATCTTGAATTAACGTAACTACTGCTCAACTGGCTGGGATCCTCAGTAATCCATCTGGGATCCTCAGTAATCTGGCTGGGTTCATCAGTAACTGGATTATGTAAATAGTGGTTCATTTTGGTACAAATAAAATTGTTAATATTGTTCTAAACAATATTAGTGATTGTTACCAGAGGTCACAGTGCCCTAATAAAGTATTTATAATGTACCCGATTACCAAAATGTCTAAACACATTAAATGTTGGGCACATTTTTTAGCTGATTATTGAAATTTGTATACTTAAAAAACACTAGGAAAGAGAGCTTTCTTAAAATAATTCATTTTATATGAATAATTAATTTTATATGAGGGCTGCTCAGCTGCGAGGTCCGACTGAAAAGCTCTACTCAGCACTCACAGGTGTCAGGAATGCACCGAATGATGTCAGGGTCACCCGCTCACCTCACCTAGTAGGGTCTGTGTTAGGCTTGGGCAACATTTATTAATCCATTATTATAGACAATACTGGACAGGCTCTTAGGAGGGAGCTAGTTACTGGATTCAAAGCCAAATCCCGCAGAGTATCAGACGTACAGTATATACAAGTGCTATATACTGACTAAAGATAAAGCACGTCATATTATTCTGACCCTGAGCATCCAGCAATCTCTGCTTACCACACGGAGGTTTCATTGCCGCTACATGCTCACTTTGCAGGTTCCTTGTCAGTGTCTAGTTTGGGCAACACTATTTAACCCATTATTATAGACAACACTATGCAGGCTCCCAGGGGGTGGAGAGCATCCGATTCCCAAGCAAAGTATACAAGCCAAAATCCCTCAGGGAATCAGGTCAGATATACGTACATTGGCTACATGCCGAACAAACGTTCAGAGAAAACCCAGCACACCATATATTCTCTGATCCTGGAGATCCAGCAATCCTGCGGAGAACACTGAGGTTCAATGGCTTCCACACTGATTATGCACAGAGCGTGCAGCACTCTAGGCAAACGTTTAATTCACAGTTCCTTGCAACTGCAGTTTTGTTATTTTATTTTAGAACACTATAAAGTTCTATCCTGTTTGTAACTGTCAGGTGTTGGTATACACTTAACTTAACATAACTAATAGCACCATATCATTCCAAGTGTTTGTTATTAGCCTGTGACAGTATTACAGGTGATTTATGAACACACTATCACCACTGTACCAAGTAATTGGTAACAGCAGAGGTGTTACAGCTGCACGCTCACTAATTACCTCACAAGGGTGTGTGTTCTAATAGCTTAAACATTTTAATTGGCTATATAAAAGGTACATTTTAACTTACCTCCATATGACATATACACCATCAATTAACTGATTAAGCAAATCAATCAATTATCTAGTGTGTGCACTAATTAAGAGGATTTACATTTCTCTCAGCTATATTCTTTACTGTCCAAATAATCCTAAACCTCAGGTACCAAACCATACCTGGTAAATTCCATTACCATTGCAGCAAAGTTTCCCTTTCCCCTAAAACACACAGAGAGAGAGAGAGAGAGAGAGAGAGAGAGAGAGAGAGTGAGAGAGAGTGAGAGTGAGTAAGAGTCCCAAACAATGGGTTAGGCTTTAAATCACTGAAGCTTATTCTCCACATTACAAATAGGCATACTGCCCCTTTAAGGCAAACTAAATCATAAAACAAAAACCTACTCCCCATTTGGAGACTAACTACACAGCATGTCCCTAGCTATCAACCTGGGTAGCTAGCCTACTCCCAGTTTAATTGGTTGTAGACGGCCGTGCAACTGCTATTGAAAAAATAGTACTGGTCATATTTTTTCAATAGCAGTTGCACCGCCGTCTACATCCAATTGCATGCTGATATCCTCTGGTAGGAGCACGCTCGACAGCACCAGGATCCACATGGTCAACAGTGAGTAACTTCATCATACAGTTACTTCATTATGTGACCATCCAGCTCCCTAACCACTTTAAAGACTACCACATAAGATATACCTGTCGCAGGCTAGTGGGAGTCCACACATAGTGGTGTTTAAAGGGATAATAGTGTTTGGATATTGGAGTCCTGAGCTTATTAAGCTGTCTTTGTTTGGAGAAATATGAAGATTCAAATGTCAAAATAGACATCTTCAATACATGGACATTTCCTGGTCAGCATCGCTAGGGGTATTTCCTCTCTTTTTCCTTGTTACTCCCAGTTTAAGCAATACTGTACAATTGTCATATACACAGAGTCCTTCGCTTTGAGGTTCTGGGGAATCCCTCCCAAGGTCTCCAGGTAGTTCCTCTGAAACGTCCCAGCTTGGCTCCCTCAGCAGGGTTGGAATGCCAGTTCCCTGTATACCAAGGCTGCATCCAGCAGCTTGTTCATGCTCGTCGCAATTCTCTTTCCGGGTGTGGGACCCTGCTTCCTGCAGGACTGGGGAACCAGAGCAACCAGTGTCCTTCCTGGTTGGGAAAAGTCTCTCTCCCAGCTGGCAGCTGACTTACATGCATGCTGGCCAACCCACACATTGTACCTCTCTCTGGCTTACACAGATAGTGACTCTGTCACAATATATATGAAACAAAAATAGAAAAAGATTCCCAAAACAACCTCTCACGTTACCGAAAAATATAAACGCAATTTATTGAAACAAATATAAAAAAGGCTAGCTTAAAAAAAGGACCCCTAAAAGACCTCTATTCAAACCCACAGAGAATAACACAGTGAACCTTGAAAGTAAGCGCTAGGGAATGTATAGCCAAAAAAAAAAAAAATGCAATGTATAGTATAACAATACATACAGATAATATAGAGGAAAATACCTCTGTATCATCTAGACCGGCCAGTCAGAACACTGTGTGTAAGGGAACATGTATGATACATAGGTGCAACAAAACCTATTGCTAAAACACAAAGAGACGAGACTGGGATGATGAGTCAATCTCAGCTTGTTATGAACACCAGGTAAGTACCACATGAAAGGGTAGCAGAAAAGCAGGTAGCAAAAAATATCTACCCTGATGTCACAATTGAATTATGGCAAACTACATCTCAAAGTCCCAGAACACCCCCATTGAGGAGTGGGACCTCTTCCTCACTTTCTCACAGGACGGTTCATCTGCTGCAGAATATATGTCCTTTAGCTGATTCTGTGCTGTTTGTCCATTTCGGCTCCCACTGTTGCATTGATGCACATACATCCATGACTAGCCTACTAAGATACTGTGTTATTCTCTGTGGGTTTGATTAGAGGTCCTTTAGGGTTCCTGTGTTTTTAAGCTGTCCTTTTTTATATTTGTTTCAATACATTGTGTTTATATTTCTCGGTAACCCGAGTGCTTGTTTTGGGATTCTTCTCTTTTTGTTTCTTATTCTATTGTCCCGATAGCACCACTATAAGCTGTATTTAATTGCTGGTTTTCGGGTACCATGTAGTGTATGGTTTGATTGTGGTATCTTTTGTGTGTGTGTGTGTGTGTTTATATATATATATATATCCATGTTAAAAATGGTTATTGAGGCAAAAAGTGACACTGTGTGCTCATTTGCATGTCATTTCCCAGAATCCCTTGCTGCAGTGGAAGTGCTGTATGCTGGGTGATAATGGGGAAAGGCGGGGTTGCAGACCTGCCTAAGACATGCAGATGAGCATACAGCTATATTTGCATATATATATATATATATATATATACAGTGTTCGACAATTATATACATTTACTCGCCCGGGGCGGGTGGATTTAACCCCCGGGCGAGTAAATATTGGCCCAAGCAGCACACGTGTGTTTTTTAAATATCCCGCGCTCGTGCTGGAGGAAAAAAAAATAAGCCGGAGGCGGGCTCATGTTGTTGGGGGAGATTACCCCGCCTCCGGCTCTCTGAGCAGTGGCCTCCCTCCTCAGCGCTTCCACTCCTCCCCCTTCCGGCAATGGCCCTTCCACGCCTGTCTGCCTCAAGCCCCTGCAGGGCCATCTGTCGCCCCCCCCCTCCCTCCCATCTGGCCATCTGTCGCCCCCCCCCCCTCCCTCCCATCGGGCCATCTGTCGCCCCCCCCCCTCCCTCCCATCGGGCCATCTGTCACCCCCCCCTCCCACCCATCGGGCCATCCTCCCCCCCCCCCTCCCACCCATCGGGCCATCCGCCCCCCCCCCCCCTCCCATCGGGCCATCCGCCCCCCCCTCCCATCGGGCCATCCGCCCCCCCCTCCCATCGGGCCATCCGCCCCCCCTCGTATCGGGCAATCCATCAGCCCTGCTTTTCTCCTGCTCTGATGGCCAGCTCAGCTGTTAGCAGGGGAAATCCCCTAACCGGAGCTACTCCCTGCTCTAAGCAGGGGAAATCCCCTCACCGGAGCTACTCCCTTCTCTAAGCAGGGGAAATCCCCTCACCGGAGCTACTCCCTGCTCTAAGCATGGGAAATCCCCTCACCGGCTCCCTGCTCTAAGCAGGGGAAATCCCTCACCCGGTGCTGCCCCCGCTGCCATGTGCGACCCCTCCTGCCGTGTGGGGGGCCCACTGCCGTGCAGGTAAGTGTTTGTGTGTGTGTGTGTGTGTGTGAGTGACAGACTGTGTGTGTGTGTTTGAGTGAGAGTCTGTGTGTCTGTGAGTGTGTCACCCCCTCTCTCTCCCTGTGTCTCCCTCTCCCTGTGTCACCCTCTCCCTGTGTCACCCTCTCCCTGTGTCACCCTCCCTCTCCCTGTCACCCTCTCCCTGTGTCACCCTCTCCCTCTCCCTGTGTCACTCTCCCTCTCCCTGTGCCACCCTCCCTCTCCCTGTGTCACCCTCCCTCTCCCTGTGTCACCCTCCCTCTCCCTGTGTCACCCTCCCTCTCCCTGTGTCACCCTCCCTCTCCCTGTGTCACCCTCCCTCTCCCTGTGTCACCCTCCCTCTCCCTGTGTCACCCACCCTCTCCCTCTGTCACCCACCCTCTCCCTGTGTCACCTACCCTCTCCCTCTCCCTGTGTCACCCTCCCTCTCCCTGTGTCACCCTCCCTCTCCCTGTGTCACCCTCCCTCTCCCTGTGTCACCCTCCCTCTCCCTGTGTCACCCTCCCTCTCCCTGTGTCACCCTCCCTCTCCCTGTGTCACCCACCCTCTCCCTTTTTCACCCACCCTCTCCCTGTTTCACCCACCCTCTCCCTGTTTCACCCACCCTCTCCCTCTCCCTGTGTCACCCTCTCCTTGTGTCACCCTCTCCCTGTGTCACCCTCTCCCTGTGTCACCCTCTCCCTGTGTCACCCCCTCCCTCTCCCTGTGTCACCCTCCCTCTCCCTGTGTCACCCTCTCCCTCTCCCTGTGTCACCCTCTCCCTCTCCCTGTTTCACCCTCTCCCTCTTCCTCTAACCCTCTCCCTGTGTCACCCTCTCCCTCTCCCTGTGTCACCCTGTCCCGCTCCCTGTCACCCTCCCTCTCCGTGTCACCCTCTCCCTGTGTGACCCACCCTCTCCGTCTCCCTGTGTCACCCTCTCCCTCTCTGTCACCCTCTCCCTCTCTCTGTCACCCTCTCCCTCTCTCTATCTGTCTC
Organism: Ascaphus truei; assembly: GCF_040206685.1. Lineage (NCBI taxonomy): Eukaryota > Metazoa > Chordata > Amphibia > Anura > Ascaphidae > Ascaphus > Ascaphus truei. The sequence continues at coordinate 1,037,408 of NC_134503.1, forward strand.
CCTCTCTGTCTCCCTCTCTCTCTCTGTCTCCCTCTCTCTCTCTGTCTCCCTCTCCCTCCTCTGTCTCCCTCTCTCTCTCTGTCGCACTCTCCCTCCTCTGTCTCCCTCTCTGTCGCACTCTCTTCTTCGCTCTCTCTGTCGCACTCTCTCTTTGTCTCTCATTCTCTCTTTCTCTGTGTGTCTCTCTTTCTCTCTCTCTCTCTGTGTCTCTCTTTCTCTCTCTTTCTCTGTGTCTCTCTTTCTCTGTGTGTCTCTCTTTCTCTCTCTTTCTCTGTGTGTCTCTCTTTCTCTCTCTTTCTCTGTGTGTCTATCTTTCTCTGTGTGTCTCTCTTTCTCTCTCTTTCTCTGTGTCTCTCTTTCTCTCTCTTTCTCTGTGTGTCTCTCTTTCTCTCTCTTTCTCTGTGTGTCTCTCTTTCTCTCTCTTTCTCTCTGTGTGTGTGTGTGTGTGGGTGTGCCGCTCTCTGTGTGTGTGTCTGTCTGTCTGTCTCTCTCTGTCTGTCTCTCTCTGTGAAGCGCCGACGTCCAGACACTGGTTAAGGGGTTCAGGAAACTAGTCATTCACATCTGGCTTTTATTTCTAGATCCGACATTGACACATACACACGTCTAATTGTAGTATAATGTAATACAATAAATACATTTATGTCAAAAATGAATGTTGTTCTGACTAGGAATTTATTAAATGTATTTTATTTATATATTTTATTTTAAAGCGGGGTTGGGGGCGGAGTTGGGGGTGGGACTAGGGGTGGAGTTGGGGGCGGGACTAGGTGGCGAGAATCACCTCCTTGCAGCCTGCGTGTGTCGAATGGGCACTCCGCTCGCCCAAAGATGAGATGCAACGGATGTCCAAAGACAAAAAGAGGAAAGACACACAGCGCACCAGAGGTGAATATCCAATAAATGTATTTAAGATATACACTATGTGTAGCCACAACTTACAGATGATATAAATAAAAAACACTCAGCTACAGAATCCGGTAGGGTGTCAATCCGTGGGTGAAATTCAGACAGGACCTGGTGTACCGGGTCCCCGGCCAACAACTCACAGCAGGAGGGAGCGAGGGCAAACCGTGTCACGGCGTGTGACGCACGAACGAGATGAGAACATGCTATTATTATTATTACACATTTCCGCATTGAGGTATCATTGCTAGCTGTAGTGTATCTCACGTCATACGTCTTCTCGCATGACATGGTTTGCCCTCGCTTCCTCCCGCTGTGAGTTGTTGTCCATGGACCTGTCTGAATTCCGGTGAGAAGCGTGGCCAGAGTGCTCAGGTACCAGGTTGTCCATGATATATTTAGATAAATCCAAAACCATAGGTAAGATGAATCAATATTCAGTATAAACAGGTGAGTATGTCTGGTCACATGAACAATGATCCCTGAAAACTGGGGTTAAGTGGAATATCCACCTACTCTCAGTTTCATTGGGAATGTTCGTATAGTATGAAAATATGTTAGTATTACTCACTGTCACCTCCTTGGTCTGGACAGACGTGCTGCTGCTGACAAGATCCGGATAGAAGGTAATGTACCAAGATGCGCATGGGTATGTGACACAGTGTTTTGGCGCGAAACGGCAGCGGATTACTCGGGTTTAAAAGGGACTGTAATGCATCAGTATTTTACTCCTTGACAAAGAACCTATCGTTCGAAACGCGTAGGAGGTTTTCTTATGCTGTGTCTACTCCAATAAAGAATATTTTTATACTATTGGTTCCTCTCCTGCTCCTGTTTCGGCTGTGCGCTATTGGGTACCCCACTTGGTACATTACCTTCTGCCTGAATTCCACCCACGGACTGACTCCCTACCGGATTCTGAAGCTGAGCGCATTTTATTTATATCATATGTAAGTTGTGGATACACGTGTGTGTTTTAAATACATTTATTGGATATTCACCTCTGGTGTATTGTGTGTTGTGTGGCCTGGAGAGTTGAAGGCTCGCGACGAAGCAAAGGTAGTCCAGCCATAGCATTATTGGCCGGTAATGCCCTGTTCTGAGGGGATTATTACTACTATAGGCTACATGTAGGCTTTTTTCATAAAGAAGACACTTTTGTATAGTGAAGATTTGCTCATTAGATGGGTGCAAATGAATGTCCCACCTTTCAATATATATATCAAATAGTCCCCGATCTGGTTCTTTTCTCAATTTATTCAGAGACAATAGAAAACATCTTTCACAGCGTCATTTCAGTCAGTGACATCATTCAGGCAGTGACATCATTCAGGCAGTGACATCATTCAGTCAGTGACATCATTCAGTCAGTGACATCATTCAGTCAGTGACATCATTCAGTCAGTGACATCATTCAGGCGTATAGAACTTAGTTATATAGGGGAGAGTCGTTAGCTTGCTTGTTCTTAGCTTGGGTGTTAAATGATTCTGATTCTATACATTCAAATGCAATCTTTATCCATTTTTCCTCAAGCAGTCTTAACATAGTAATCACCTATTTTTCTCACTGTCAGCCAAATCTTCTTAGTCAATCATTAGAACACTGTTTCTTCATTTAGCAATATTTACCCTGATTCAGAAACCCCTCTTTGTTTGTCACTGAGTAACTATAGTTAATCCTATGTCCCTTATCTTTTAAGACCCATCTCTTTTTTGTATTGTCTTAACACTATTTAACTAACCTTTGATTCCAAACTCTTGACCACTATTCAACTCAGCAGGTATTAAACATACCACGTTTCTAAATCACATAAAACATTTCTACACCTGCCTGTCTTCAGACTGATTTAACTTTTTATCTTTGTAGAGGCAGCTTATCATTTTCCAATATAATTTCTAACGTAATACTAAATTACTTTTTTTATTTTTTTAACTTAATTTTATTAGCAGTTTTCAATGGGATACAGAAAATAAAAAGGGAACATTCAGGACCACAGCTAGCATTTTTCACATCCAAAAATATATGGGACAATCGAGTCCACTTTTCTTTTAAATTTGAACAGTACTGATGGGGTCAAATTAACAGCTACTAATAACAACACATTTAAATAATAAATAGACCAGACAAATACAAAGGAAAAGCGGGAAGGGAGGCAGGGGGGAGGGGAATCACCTTCTTTCTCAGCCTTAGCTTTCTACCTTATCTGTTATGTAGTACCTATCTTCTTTAAGAAATACTAGTTTTTCCGGGTCTTGCCCAGACAACCTCGAGGGAGCGGTTTGTCCATCCTAAATAAAGGCCAGTTCTCTGTTGTCTCTCTGTCCTCCCTCTCCCGGCAAATCAGTTGTCCCAGATCTGGGTAAATTACTTATTTTAACTAGATACAGTAGAGAAGGAGAAAAACTGGAAGAGCACTACTGTAGGTATCAAAAAAGTAGAAAGGAGGGTGCGTATCCCATAAAAAGATTATTTATTGGTCATGGAAAAACAGGGCGATGGAGAGCCCTACCAACGTTTCCCGCGTCACAGGGCGCTTTCTCTAGGTATACATATCACAACTTTATTAACATATATATATAGACACAGAATGACTTGACCAGCCAATAGTCACAGCTCACATGGGATCCACCCACTCTGATTGCTAATGGTCTTCTGATGTATACACCTAATCAGTATATTCAGACACAGAGACGACAGTGACTAACTCCGCCCCCAACTACCAATCCGGAGACACGCGTGGTCTAGCAACCCCCAGTAGTACGCGCTTGCGCAGTAACCAACTGAGGGAGAGTCCTCAATGTCAATGGAGGCCGTGGGGCGTGGGGAGAGCGCGTCATCAAATGGCCCTGACTGTATACCTCACTGGGACTCTAAGTGCGCGCGCAACTGCGCTCTGCAAGACACTAGTCCCTCCCCGCAGTGGGAGCAGGCACGGTGAGCTCCAGACCATCGGCGGAGTGCGCTTGCGCAATACCAACCGTCGCGTCAGAGGCTCACAGAATACCCCAAGTGCGGGGTGGGAGAATGAAAAGCCAGAGCGCAGAATTATGCGCAGCACAGAGGTGGAACACATAGTGTGCTGTGAAATACAAACACATAACATTATTAAAATCAATAAACTTAAAATATATATTAACAAAGAAAACATATTTGTAGAACCCCCCTGTCTTACTCTCTTCTAAATGATGTTACTCGACCAGAAGGGGTAATTAAAACTATCACTTGACATATGTATAGTCAAACCAACATCCTGATTTGTTTAGGGAGCTGATGGTGGTGAGTAAATAGAGTGGATATAGAATGGCAAGCAAAGAACATGAGATTGAGTGGAGAAACCTAATATAATGTGATGATAAGATGTTATTTGTCTAGAAAGGTTCCCCCATACATATATGCCCATGGGTGTTTAGCACATATTTCCACTATATAACCCTAGCTAGTACATCCAGCTGTTGAAACATAACAAAGTGTATAACAGATATACATATAATTGACAAGGAAAAATACTCTATGATAAGCTTCATAATGATCTTGGAAGCTATTAAACAAACAAGTACAAAAAGATGTAAGAGCAACCAGTTAAAGGGAGGAGAGCAACATATTGAGAAAACATTTTCAAAGAATGACATCCTCAAAAAAGCGCCTTAATAGAAGGGCATCTTGTTAAAAATAATAAAGAAAAGAAAGAAGACTGAAAAGAGAAGGCATAATCAAGACAATAATATTTACCATGCAATCATAAATCAGATTGTATTAAGTTACATGATTACATAATAGACCAACTCAAAGCAAAAAAATAAATAAAATACAAAAAGCAAAAAACTACCAAATCAAAAATAATGATCAAGAGCCAATTGAGATACATGTTCAAATTGCGTTAAACATTCAATTCATCAATTTATGTTAAGAATTATATTGAAAATTTTAATGTACAGGTTGATAACGTGTGTGTGTGTGTGTGTGTGTGTGTGTGTGTGTGTGTGTGTGTGTGTGTGTGTGTGTGTGTGTGTGTGTGTGTGTGTGTGTGTGTGTGTGTGTGTGTGTGTGTGTGTGTGTGTGTGTGTGTGTGTGTGTGTGTGTGTGTGTGTGTGTTTGCAACCTGCAAATAAAACAGTTTATTATGTTATAATGGCTGGTGTAAGACTTTATTAGAACAGTGCGGCAAGAAGATATCCAGCTTAAAAAAATATATATATATACACACACGCAGACACTGTTAGGGTTAGTACCCCGTATTACATCTATGAGGTTTCAAAAGCTCTGAGTGCTATATTTTTTTGTATGTTAGTCTCTTAAAACTTCCACCGAATCTGCATTTCTGCAGGAACAGTGTGCTTACTTGAACTTTAATAACAAGTTGAATATAAGTTGCATCTTGAAAAAGGGAGATGTTATTAAAGATATGTGAATACAAATGTTTTGGTACTTCTGGTATGTAAATACAAAGCTCGGGTGCTCAGACTGCCACACCTTCCCATTTACTGCTGCTTCTGCCACATTCATATTCATATGCTTTCATTGCTGCTTACTCTGCCCATGGCTCTGTTTCAGAAGCGAGAAGTATTGCTACACGGAAAACACATACCAGAACATCTCACAACTCCGCCATACTTCCTCCCCATCGCTGACCGTGGAGCCGCGAAGGGCCATTCGCGAGAAGACAGTGGAAGAGACCCCCAGGAAACGCTTCCTCCCGCTCTGGCTGCAGTTCCTGCTGCTCCTCTTCTTCGTCGGCTTTCTGGCCTTCGTTTACTTCTTCGTACAGGAGACGGATGAGAATCCGTTCGTGCAGATCAATGATTAACTGAGCAGGCGGGGGATGTGGGAACTCTCAGTACTGTGTCTCCCACAGGTTTCTGGGGGTCCCTGCATGTTCTCAGTGGGTTGAATTGAAGTGACAGCGGCCCCCACCATAGGCACTTTCCATCCACTTGCTAAAACCAGCATTGCATGTTTGCGTTTTTTATCCGAAGGGAGGGGGGACAATCTTCTTATTTTATTTGATCTGCTAGATAAATAATGGTACATTGTTTAGTGCTGCCGAGTATCACTCCCTGTGCTATTATCTGCATAGGGACAGGGAAGGACTGAAATAGATTTTAAAACGTACTCTTAGCTTTGATTAAAGGGTTTTGGCACCAATCTTTTTGTACTCGATATTGCACCACTAGTTGGAATACAGATTGCTGCTGGGTACGTTTCTCTGCGGGATTGTCAGCTTATTCGTTTTGTTAAAACATGCAATGCTGCTTAACCTCATAGCAATGTGTTTCAGGCTCCTGCTAAAAACACAGAGGTTTGGGTGGATGCAGCATACCTCCCCGTATCATCATACACACATTCATACACACTGCCATTGTTTTAGGGGGTGAACTTCACTCTTAATCCCAGAGTCACCAGTCAGAGGTGTTTTTAACCTTTTCTGTGCTGGGTTTGAGTGAAAGGGTTAACATCGCTGTGGCCAGAGGGGCCTGCAACACATTGCTGGCCTCTCTGTCCGTGAAGGAGTTACATGTTTTGATAACGGATGAAATTGACTGAATTATTATCTGTTGCTGAATTATTTTTTCGTCATTACACTACCAAAGTGCCAAGAAAAATAGATATTGAACATGTACATAAGAGTATTACTTGACGACTGAGGATTACATGTCTGTTGTGTAATTTTTTAGACTGATTAGTCTGTTCACAGTAGTTATATCTGAGGAACATACTGCAATGTTACATACTCTCAGCATTATGCTTTATTCCTAATTATGCTTAACAATGCTAAAATAAGAGTTTAATTATGTATATTTCTCTCATTTCTGTGAGCACAACCAGCAGGCACCTACAAACAGATACATTTAAACTACAATATATATATATATATATTACTATCACATAAACTTGAACAAACATGCTTGTTATGTTTTAAAGGGGGGGATATTTCCCCCATGAACTTGCCATTGTGCAGCCGTAGTATATATGATTTTTCTTTACCTCCCAAGCAGAGATGTGTGAATATTTCCTACTTCATTCTCTGACTATTCTAAGAAATTTGCGCACACACAAAAGTCCCTGATGCTTCTGGCTTATTAGCAAGACTAGTAAATGTATACTGAATTTTTTAATGGCAATAATATTGAACAATTTATGCAAAAAAAAAACCACTTAATTATTCACAGTATTTGTGGTATACGTTGGCCGCAGAGTACAATATTCAGGCTTGGCATTTTGTATTTTTGCAAAGTTAACGGTGGAGAAGTTTGCATTTTTTTTACCAGCCGTGAATATCCAAAATTCACCACAAACATGAATGTGGAAAAAATGTTTCGCGGATCTCTGCTCCAAAGGAGAGCTGCCAGTATCATGATTAAAAGCAGCAATAAGTGAAACATTACACGTAGTCTGCGGTGCAGAGGTTTCTGTAAGGATACCTAATCAGCCATGTGTTTCCTGATAATGGAGTCTGCAGGATTGTGTGCTACTTGGTTATACGCTCATTTTCATAAATAACCAAAGTAGAAAAAAAATCATGTTTTACTAAAACTCACTGCTTCTTTAATGAACTAACAACATAAACATTGGATATGTCCATAGGAATCCTCATCTATATAATGCAGGGGCGGGCACTCCAGCCCTCAAGGGCCACCAACAGGTCAGGGTTTAAGGATGTCCCTGCTTCAGCACAGGTGGCTCAATCAGTGGTTCAGTCTTCTACTTCACCACCTGGCCTGAAGGAGGGATATCCTGAAAACCTGACCTGTTGGTGGCCCTTGAGGACTGGGAGTTGCCCACCTCTGATACAATGTAATCTCAGAAAGTGTCTTCCAAGACATAGGCACAAACTTTCACTGCTTGCCCCAGTGATGTATAACTGACAAGCCGTATGTGGTTTAGTCTCTGGGCCACTAAACAATCGGTGGATCATTGCATTTGTGATAAATACATTGTTTGGTAACCCGGTCACTGCATATATTCTTACCTTTATCTTTACATTTTAACTAAACACCACCTTTTCTTGCTGCATTTTTATGTTTGCATGTAAAAGCTAGAACATTACCGACAAAAAAATCTTCTGCCAATTTACTTTGTGCTGAAAAATTGAAGTTGAGGGGAAAAGACCAGACTTGGATAAAATGGGTAAATTAGTGTTTCCAGGTTGGGGGAAGTGGGGGGCGCTTGTGTTTCTGGTGTGTACCTCTAAAACAGGCGGTGTGGGGTTTGCTTATACACTTCTAATTCTATAAAGATTGCTGTGGTGAAAAGAAAAAAACTTCCATGTAAAATTGTGATCAAAATGATGTTTAATCAAAGAACAAATAAAAAGTTTTTTTTCTAAAGTTTTGCAAGTGGTTCAATTCTTATTGAGTGAATGTTGACAACCTCAACAATTTTTTCATCCAGTTGTGCATTTTTAGGGTTTAAGCCAGACATAAATGTACTAAGTAACTGACATATATAAGATGGATGTGGCAAGTCACCTCAGCCTGCTTCCATACGCCACACATTGCAAAGTCTGAGTTAATGAGATAGGGAGGTTTGAACCTGCAGGTGACTGTACCTCACGCATGCTTTGTACGATCACTGGATACTCTGCCCTCCCATGTTACACTGCTTGCAACACATGTTTAAAGCTCCAGCACAACAGTTTGTCAAAGAACGAACCAATACTGCTACCCGACCCTCTTCCTTTTGTCAACAGAGGGGCCAGTAAGATGCCTTGCTCTGCTGTATACATATTTATACATTCATTTCCCTGCATTGTACAGCGGTGTGTGACTGAATTCTTGTATATATTTCTTACTTTGTAATATATACCATGTTGCAATGTATACATATGTATGCCATGTATACACTTTGCATGTTTGTTCTGCGTTGTATACAGCTATGTATTGCTGGGCAAAACCGTATGGCCCATATCTACTAAGCAGTCTTCAACTTCTGCCGTATGATACTTCATAGCCCATTGACTTGGATAAGAGGTAAGGGGTCCTTGTACCTTGTGGCAGAACACTGCTTTGTGAATATGGCTCTATGTGCATTCATTGCATTGTATACAAATATATCTTGCTCTGCAATGTATACAGTCATGTGAAAAAGAAAGTACACCCTCTTTGAATTCAATGGTTTTACATATCAGGACATAATAACAATCATCTGTTCCTTAGCAGGTCTTAAAATTAGTTAAATACAACCTCAGATGAACAACAACACATGAAATATTACACCGTGTCATGATTTATTTAACAAAAATAAAGCCAAAATGGAGAAGCCATGTGTAAAAAACTAAGTAGACCTTATGATTCCATAGCTTGTAGAACCACCTTTAGCAGCAATAACCTGAAGTAATCGTTTTCTGTATGACTTTATCAGTCTCTCACATCGTTGTGGAGGAATTTTTTGCCCACTCTTCTTTGCAACATTGCTTCAGTTCATTGAGGTTTGTGGGATTTGTTTATGCACAGCTCTCTTAAGGTCCTGCCACAGCATTTCAATCGGGTTGAGTTCTGTACTTTGACTGGGCCATTGCAACACATTGATTCTTTTCTTTTTCAGCCATTCTGTTGTAGATTTGCTGGTGTGCTTGGGATCAATGTCCTGTTACATGGCACAGTTTTGGCCAAGCTTTAGCTATCGGACAGATGGCCTCACATTTGACTCTAGAATACTTTGGTATACAGAGGAGTTCATGGTCGACTCAATGACTGCAAGGTTCTCAGGTCCTGTGGCTGCAAAACAAGCCCAAATCATCACCCCTCCACCACCATGCTTGACAGTTGGTATGAGGTGTTTGTGCTGAAATGCTGTGTTTGGTTTTCGCCAAACGTGGCGCTGTGCATTATGGCCAAACATCTCCACTTTGGTCTCGTCTGTCCAAAGGACATTGTTCCAGAAGTCTTGTGGTTTGTTCAGATGCAACTTTGCAAACCTAAGCCGTGCTGCCATTTTCTTTTTAGAGAGGAGTCTTTCTCTTGGCAACCATTCACAACAAACCATACTTGTTCAGTCTTTTTCTAATTGTACTGTCATGAACTTTAACATTTAACATGCTAACTGAGGCCTGTAGAGTCTGAGATGTAACTCTTGTTTTTTTTGCAATTTCTCTGAGCATTGCACGGTCTGACCTTGGGGTGAATTTGCTGGGACGTCCACTTCTGGGAAGATTGGCAACTGTCTTGAATATTTTCAACTTATGAATAATCTTTCTCACTGTAGAATGATGGACTTTAAATTGTTTGGAAATGGCCTTATAACCCTTCCCAGATTGATGGGCAGCAACAATTGCTTCTCTAAGATCATTGCTGATGTCTTTCCTCCTTGGCATTGTGTTAACACACACCTGAATGCTCCAGACCAGCAAACTGCTAAAACTTCGGCTTTTATAGAGGTGGTCACACATGCTGATGATCAATTAATCAAGGGTATTTGATGAGCAGCACCTGTCTGCTACTTAGCATCTTAATTCCTATGGAAGCAGTAAGGATGTACTTAGTTTTTCACACACAGCTTCTCCATTTTGGCTTTATTTTTGTTAAATAAATCATGACACGGTGTAATATGTCATGTGTTGTTGTTCATCTGAGGTTGTATTTACCTCATTTTTAGACCGGCTAAGGAACAGATGATTGTTATTATGTCCTGATATGTAAAACCATAGATTTCAAAGAGGGTGTACTTTCTTTTTGACATGACTGTATGTCTACTTAATAATTGCACTTGATGATGCATCTGGATTGCTCTGTGTTGCATGCAGCTGTACACCCCACACACATACTCTAAGCCAGGCCTGATTTCTGCATCAGTCATTTGACTAGAGATGGATCGGCTGAATATTTACGATGGGATCGCCCAGTCAGAAAGGAAATTAGAATGTGACAGTGTGATAAATCAGGAACTCACTTCATTCCTACACACATTACATCTGCAAAAATATTGTGTTCGTATCCACTAAACATACAGGGTCTGACTGTAGTATCTTTTTCTAAATGCTTAGATTTGTATTGATTTTATCAATAATTGTTTTAAGGACAGAAAGTGAAAATGGGGGGGGAGGAGGGGTACAGCAACATCCTCGACAAATATACATGCCGTGTACATTACCGTTTGTTTACATGATCGATTTTGGTGGCACATCGAATATATATTTAATCCAGAGGGATGCACAAGAAAAATATACAGATTGAAGAGTAAGCCATTATAATACTTTTATTTTACAAGTGTAACCAGGTCCCGCTGGTCCCCCCGCGTGTCACCCACCCTCTCTTACCCTCCGGTTGCTGCAGGGATAGTCGCGGGTGTGGGGAGGTTGATGTGGGTGAGTGGGTCGCCGGAGACCCCTGGCGAGCGGTGGTACAGGGAGCCGCCATGTCAAGGAGGCTCGCACATGCGCAGCAGAGCACCCGACGGCCATTAGAAGTATCACGCATGCGCAGTGAAGTGCAAGCGGCGGACAATAGCTAAGGAATCTGAGGGGACTACAATTCCCAGCAGCCTCCGGGGCTGCTGCAACACATGGCCCACAGCAGCCAATAGGGAACCCAGAGTCTCCTGCAAGGAGAGATACACTTGTCGCGCTCGAGAAGCCATGCCAGTCGGAAGCCGGACAGCAATGGGATAAGTAAGGTCCAGGGAGAAGTGCTCCACTGGACTAGGCCAGATTATCCCTTTCAGGTCCCAGCTAGGTCCCGACCATCCATAGCTTGTGGTGCTATAGGGAAGGCCCCTCAGATAGGGACGTTCCCCTTAGCCTTCTAGTGCCTGTGTAAGTTGCAACGTGACGGACACATGCGGTGTGCGCGGCCTGTGGCTAGGCCTGAACCAGGTCCAATCAAGTCAGAGACTATTTTGGGGTGGTACACTCCACACGGGAAGCCACCCAACGCGGAGGCGGATCTTCGTTGGAACAGACGTATCGGTTGCCAATTACTACCCAGCGGTACCCGGGTGCTGGAGCATCCGGGAAGATATCCTCATAAGTGCACCAACATTTACGCGTGTAGTACTGTCCCACACTTGGGGGTGGGAAAGGCCTTTGGGGTTTGGACACTTGGACACTGGTGCCCCTGCACCCAAGTACTGTGGGGATATTCCGCGGGTCGGTATATATAAATAAATTGCCTGTTCCTGTTATTGTTTATTACCTCCCAGTAAATGCTGTTCCCCATACTCCGAGTGTGTATTACTGGGCATATCGTCTTGGGAGGGGCTATCGTACTGTGTGAGGATCCTTCTCAGGTGGAGGCGCTGTTTAGTAGATATATATACACACCCCAGGCTCCCAGTGGCAGAGGATCAGGCCTCCCGTTTGCCGCGCAGGTATAGCAGCACACGTAGTCACCCTGACACAGGGGGAAAGGGGGCTACACAAGATTAAGGGCTAGTATTTCTGCCACTACATTGGAGGGATTCACTCCAGGGTATCATTTGAAGGGTTACTACTCAACCACAGTACTAGAACAAGGCAGCTCTTGGCTGCAACAAGAGCTAGTATTATTATTATAAACCCCTGGCAGCTAACATCGTGTCTTCTTTCACTATATCTTTAGGGGTCATAGGGGCACTTTGCAGAACTCTCCGCAGCAGCATAGGGGTTATAGGGGCAATATATAGTACTTAAAATAAAATGTGCCTTTTGTATCAGGTGTTCAAAATCTCACTGACGCTGTCTATAATAATTCTTACTTTCTGTCTGTGCCATAAAAGTCCAGAGATAAATGTTCCTATCCTTTAGGTTTTTGGTTGTGCATAACATGGGTGTTTTTTGTTTGCACCCCCCCCCCCCCTCCTCACCCCAAATTTGGCACATACTAATAGGTACACTACTTTATTAGTTGTCTCGTGAAAACGATGCTTTTGCTGTATAAGGAGATATATAAGGATAAGGAGATATATAAGGATAAGGAGATATATAAGGAGATATATAATGATAAGAAGATATATCAGGAGATATATAAGGAGATATAACATAAAAACCAAAGACTTCTGAGTATTCGGAAGAGCGCTTTGTTTTTGGTAAGAGTTTCTTTGGATGAATTGTCCCTTCAAACTCTTCAGAGGATTCAATGTGTGGCTAACCTCTCTGGCAGAGAAGAGGTTAAAGCCTTTCTTCCAATGCAGCTTAGGGTGAGACACCTCCCAGGAGCTCTAGCACTCCTCCTCTCCCATGCTCCTGAGCAGGATCTGTGCCAGCCCCAAGCATGATCTCCTAATCCGTCTCAGAACTGGGGACAAGTGTCACAAAGTGAGATCCCAGCGGCAAGGTATGTATCACCTCACACAGGTACAATGTAGCAGTGCTGCTGTCCCACCAGCGCCTGGCTGTGTCCCCTCTGCACTGCTACTGCTGCATCTGCAAGAGGAAAGGACAGGAAACATACACACAGATAAGGATTTATCACTTGGGATCCGGTATCAAAGTATATGGCAATCGGAAAGTGAGGGCGACACACACACACACACACACACACACACACACACAAACACACACACACACACACACACACACACACACACACACACACACACACACACACACACACACACACACACACACACACACACACACTTCCTAATCAGAAGCCTTTGTTAATCAGTATTGCTGACCTGAGAAAGAGAGGAGAACTCTCAAAAGCTTGTCCTGTGATTTCAATAAAAAAAGTATCACCTAATACTGAAGTACTCATTTATTCTGCAATATATATATATATATATATATGTCATTCATTTCCTTCCCTTTGCCCTGTCAGACCTCTGCATCACTGCCCCGTCTCTACCCGTCCTCTCCTTCCTGGAACTTTTGGGACATGTTCTCCAGGCAGCACCTAAAGATCCTTCTCATCGGGAACTCAGGGTGAGTTTAACACAAACACCGGGCGCAATGAAAGGGTTAAACGCAGGAGGGCAGCGAGCTGGGATCATGTGGTGGGGAGTTTGCCGCGGAAACAGGTTCTACGTTTTTCAAGTAGAAGAATATTTGGTAGGTTGCAGAGATGCTCAGTGTCGCTTTATAATACAGAACATGCACAGATCCTTTTCTCGGTGGCTGCAAAGGGTTAAATAAAGCGCAGTTGGTTGTGAGTGCATAACGCAGAGACTCGCAGTGTGTGCAGCTGGCACAGACGGAAGCGTCAGCTCCTGATGCACTATGCAAAGCAGCTAAATAATCAACCAGGTGGCACCCGGTGTGTTCCTCGTGTATCCTCCCAAGGAGGCGGCCTTTTTTGGTTTTTGGACATATTCATACTGCAGAGTCCACCCCCAGCCTCCCCTCCCCCCCCCCCATTCCTCTGCAAACACAGCAGTGACCTTTCCCAGTTCCCAGAATTCTTTATGCCGTAGTTATTAAAACACACAAGATATCTATATTGTTGCACATACAACTATAGTGAGTAACAAAACCCTCCGCCACACAGAGTACTGTAATGACAAAGAATATTCATATCTCAGACAGGTCCCCAAACCCCTATCCCCTCCCCCCCCATCTCTATCTCCACTCCCCGTCTCTATCTCCCCCCCCTCCCCGTCTCTATCTCCCCCCCTCCCCGTCTCTATCTCCCCCCCTCCCCGTCTCTATCTCCCCCCCTCCCCGTCTCTATCTCCCCCCCCTCCCCGTCTCTATCTCCCCCCCTCCCCGTCTCTATCTCCCCCCCCTCCCCGTCTCTATCTCCCCCCCCTCCCCGTCTCTATCTCCCCCCTCCCCGTCTCTATCTCCCCCCCTCCCCGTCTCTATCTCCCCCCCTCCCCGTCTCTATCTCCCCCCCCTCCCCGTCTCTATCTCCCCTCCCTCCCCATCTCTATCTCGCCTCCCTATCTCTATCTCGCCTCCCTCCCGATCTCTATCTCCCCTCCCTGTCTCTATCTCCCCCTCTCTCCCCCCTCCCCATCTCTCTCCCCCCTTCCTCTCCCCCTCCCCATCTCTCTCCCCCCTCCCCATCTCCCCCTCCCCTATCTCTTTCCCACCATCCCTATCTCTCCCCCCTTCCTTGTCTCTCTATCCCCCGTCCCTATCTCTCTCCCCATCCCTATCTATCTCTCCTTCCCTATCTCTCTCTTTCCCCCCCCCCCCCGCCTATATCCCTCCCCTCCCACTGCAGCCAGGGATTCTGGGTAATAACATGTAAATGAGCACTCATAGATGGGATTACAAGTACAAAGTGAAGCAGTAACGTGGATGGCTTTAAGATTACACGTGCTGTTTCACAGTTTTATCAGACATACGTGGCCAGCAATGTACCCACAGAAATGCCGTTCCATCCTCGTGCGTCTTGTCAGTGGGAGGCGGGTTGCTGGCCTTGCAGTGTAAAGCTGGTCTAAGTGCTGTGTATGCTCCTTTGCCATTACGATGCTGCACAAAATATCTCCATGTGACCCCGACGCGCTTCACACATTTATATTGTCGGGGGAGCGGCGACCCTTTGTCACATGCCATACTAAAACACCCCAGCAATCGTCTTCTTTCTGCACAGATTATTCATTAAACAGAAAGCATTCAAAATACATGTTTAATTGAAATAAAAAATACTATCAAGTTTTAACCCCTCGGCTGCCAGAGGAGCCAGCAAAGCATTGTTTTATAGATATTATGTGCAATTCGTCGCATGCCAACACTTCATGGGCTGAGCAGCACTCACACATTTTTTTGCAGGACGATTTTTAAAATGTCACACCATGTTTTTGCATGTCAAACGAACTTTTTTACGTTTTGTTTCTTCTTTTTCCTTACGGCAGCTCAGATGCGCCTATCATTTATATGCATATCCTTTATATTATCATTTATATGCGTATCCTTTATATTATCATTTATATGCGTATCATTTATATTATCATTTATATGCGTATCCTTTATATTATCATTTATATGCGTATCATTTATATGCGTATCATTTATATGCGTATCATTTATATTATCATTTATATGCGTATCCTTTATATTATCATTTATATGCGTATCCTTTATATTATCATTTATATGCGTATCATTTATATTATCATTTATATGCGGATCCTTTATATTATCATTTATATGCGGATCCTTTATATTATCATTTATATGCGTATCCTTTATATTATCATTTATATGCGTATCCTTTATATTATCCTGTATTCTGCTGCAGCGTGGGGAAGTCAGCGCTGATGAACCAGTATGTAAATAATCGCTTCAGCAACCACTACAGGGCAACCATCGGGGCGGACTTCTTAACTAAGGAACTACGAGTGGATGACGAGTTGGTGACTGTACAGGTAGGTGTGTGTAGGTGTGTGTAGGTGTGTGTAGGTGTGTGTGTTACCAAAAATGTGAGGGAACTCTGACGTGAGGATGGAAGGTGTGGAAATTATTCTGGGATATGCGCAATAGCGCAATAATATACACGTTTATTTAAAATCCTTTAGAATATGTTATTTTAGTAAATAATAATAATTACATTATAAATGTTTTATAAAACATAAAAATTCTGTTTTTTTTGTATGTTTGTAGATGATCACAATAGTACTATCACATGTACCATGTGGTACAGGAAGTGTGTGTGTCCCTGATATGTTCTGTATTCTATGACACACACACACAGAAGTGCCCTGAGCTGCACTGTGGGGATATTATAGACGTTACCCCTCTGTGATTTGGGTTCTGGCTCTCTCCCCCCTGCAGATCTGGGACACGGCTGGCACGGAGCGTTTCCAGTCCTTGGGTGCAGCTCTGTACAGGGGCACAGACTGCTGCCTGCTGGTCTTTGATGTCACTTCCCCCAGCTCATTCCAGGCACTGGATACCTGGCAAAAGGAGTTCCTGGTGCAGGCTGATCCCGCGGATCCTGAACGCTTCCCCTTTGTGGTGATCGCAAACAAGATGGACATAGAGGAGCGGCAGGTCAGCGAGTCACCAGGGAGGGGGGACGAAGTGTGCGGGTATATATCCTAAACAAGAGGGGGTGCACAGATCTATGTATAAACGTGTGTGGAGAGACACAGAGACAGAGACACACACACACACACACACACACACACACACACACACACACACACACACACACACACACACACACACACACACACACACACACACACACACACACACACACACACACACACACACACACACACACACACACACACACACACACACACACACACACACACACACACACACACACACACACACACACACACACACACACACACACACACACACACACACACACACACACACACACGTCATTGTCATCACTTCTTCAGGTTTCTATCCCCTACACCAATCTTTCTACTTTCCAGTGTTTATATCTTTCACTATACATAAAACTAGAAAGCAATATATCTGGGGTCCTGGAGCCTGCGAGGTGTGTGCATGTCTGTGCGACACCCACCAGCACTTCTCTTCTCTCTCTGTGATGCTCGGACATTGGGTGCTAGAGGCGAACACACACAACTGTCTTATTGACATCTGCAAACAGACTGCTGCTGCCAAGCAGGACTTTCGTCATCCTGCGGTTCCACGAGTACTCCTCTCGTCACACGCCCAGCTCTCTGGGATTAGTAGTTTAACCTCTTACCTGCCAGAGGCACTGTAATTAAGGGGAAAATGACACTTTTGTAGTGTTTTTTTATTATTTTCTTTAAGAACGAGCCCTGTTTGCTTCCTGCATCACGCGCTCTGCTGGCTGCTTTCCATTCACCCCATGAAGGACGTTATACACCATGCATGGCTAGTGAGGGGGGGGGGGGGGGGGGGTGGAGAGCTGCTCATTACCTCAGACTATAGAACCTGGCACTGAGGTGGGGGCCTGAGTCTTGTAACTTGGGGTGTAACTTATAGTGGGGGGTACACAGAGTGGGAAGCAGGAGTAATTAGACACAACAAAACGGTAAGGAATTATAACACACTTTATAGAACTTTATCATTTTGCACAGGGCTACACACACACACACACACACACACACACACACACACACACACACACACACAACCACAGTATTTCTGCAATCCTACTAAAACAAATCACTGACGCTGCGCCTCTGTCTTTATATATCTTACAGTCACTTATAATTTGCATATTAGTTCACATACCCTATTAATCAGACAGGGTATTTGTACAATAACCAAGAGGGGCGCAAGGTTTTTGTTGGGGGGGCACGGTGGTTGCTGAGGCTCCGCACTCTTCCCCACGGCATATAAATTAAATGCGGGGGATCGCATGAGGTCTCTGTAACCTATTACTTACCGAGATTCAGACGGCTGTTGACGCGTCACCATGGCAACGCAGCGTAAAATGACATCTCAGGGTCATGTGACGTCACATGACCCGCGGCGTCACTTGACGCCGGGAACTGAGGTAGGGGGTGTGAGCACAGGGGGCAGAAGGCAGGGGTGAGCGCAGCTGCAAAACTTTACGCACCCCTACAATAACCATTCGTTGGAGATCTGGATTCAAACAGATGCAGCTGCTGCTTCTTACAGTTACTGTGAAAACATAACCTGTGTTACACTGCAGGGGGATCTCCTTCTATCCTCTGCCTGTTACAATGCAGGGGATCTCCTTCTATCCTCTGCCTGTTACAATGCAGGGGGATCTCCTTCTATCCTCTGCCTGTTACAATGCAGGGGATCTCCTTCTATCCTCTGCCTGTTACAATGCAGGGGGATCTCCTTCTATCCTCTGCCTGTTACAATGCAGGGGGATCTCCTTCTATCCTCTGCCTGTTACAATGCAGGGGGATCTCCTTCTATCCTCTGCCTGTTACAATGCAGGGGGATCTCCTTCTATCCTCTGCCTGTTACAATGCAGGGGATCTCCTTCTATCCTCTGCCTGTTACAATGCAGGGGGATCTCCTTCTATCCTCTGCCTGTTACAATGCAGGGGATCTCCTTCTATCCTCTGCCTGTTACAATGCAGGGGATCTCCTTCTATCCTCTGCCTGTTACAATGCAGGGGGATCTCTTTCTTTCCTCTGGCTGTTACAATGCAGGGGGATCTCTTTCTTTCCTCTGGCTGTTACAATGCAGGGGGATCTCCTTCTTTCCTCTGGCTGTTACAATGCAGGGGGATCTCCTTCTATCCTCTGCCTGTTACAATGCAGGGGGATCTCTTTCTTTCCTCTGGCTGTTACAATGCAGGGGGATCTCTTTCTTTCCTCTGCCTGTTACAATGCAGGGGGATCGCCTTCTATCCTCTGCCTGTTACAATGCAGGGGGATCTCCTTCTATCCTCTGGCTGTTACAATGCAGGGGGATCTCCTTCTATCCTCTGGCTGTTACAATGCAGGGGGATCTCTTTCTTTCCTCTGGCTGTTACAATGCAGGGGGATCTCTTTCTTTCCTCTGCCTGTTACAATGCAGGGGGATCTCCTTCTATCCTCTGCCTGTTACAATGCAGGGGGATCTCCTTCTTTCCTCTGGCTGTTACAATGCAGGGGGATCTCTTTCTATCCTCTGGCTGTTACAATGCAGGGGATCTCCTTCTTTCCTCTGGCTGTTACAATGCATGGGATCTCCTTCTATCCTCTGCCTGTTACAATGCAGGGGGATCTCCTTCTTTCCTCTGGCTGTTACAATGCAGGGGATCTCCTTCTTTCCTCTGGCTGTTACAATGCAGGGGATCTCCTTCTTTCCTCTGGCTGTTACATCCTGATATTTCTGCTCTTAGCTGTTGCAGGGCTCCCCGAGTTGTCCCTGTACTTTGTACTGGGCAGCAAAATCCGCCAGTCTCCTCACTCCACGGATCGGTCAGGCCCTTGCAGAGTGTTCTGCAGCAACCTCACCATATCAAAACAAACTGCCACCCCAGTCCCCTCAACAATCCCTTTCCAACGGTCACCCCACTGGGTAAGCACGGTCACTTGGTCCAGTGGAATATAATTCTAAGGCTGCGGTCAGGCAGGGAGCGGGCGCGCTGACATCACACACACTGTTGGGCTGGGCGATTTATGGCCAGCTAGTTGCGCGCGTGCGGGGAGGGGTGGGGGGCACCGCTGAGTTACTGTTTAATTCTTATAGTGTGTGGTACATGTTGTGTGAGTGTAGTGACTAGACACAACACATTGGTAATTAATTATAACAAGCTTTATATACTCATAGCAATAATTTGTGGTGTTTCTCGTATGAATCAGTACGGTGACTCTCAATCTCAGAATCAATCCATACACATATATACTTAAACTATAGCAACAGTGTGAACGGTGCGCAAACAAATAATAACTTTGATCTCTGTGAGGCCTCCCAATCCTGGGGTACTGGCCTGTAGATCCTGGTGTGCTAGCACAATCGTTGGAGCTCATAAACTGCGTTGCAGGCCTGGTGCTTCACAAAAATCAAACTGTGACAATATAAGTGCCGTTTATATCCTTTGTGGGTTAGCGGAGCTGTGCGCAAACTGGGGGTCGCGGCTCACTTACCCGGCTTTCATGTCCACTCATCTCCATGACAATGCGGCGTCAAATGACGCAGCGGGGCCATGTGATGTGACGTCACATGACGCTGTGGCGTCATTTGACACCTGTTGCCATGGAGACGTGGCGTCAAATAACGCTGTGGGTCACGATGGAACATGACCCCGAGGCGTCATTTGACGAGCAGCGCAGGAAGTTTGCGCACCCCTGGGTTAGCTCACCCACTCCAACCTGGTGTAATTCCTGCAGAGCTGGGCTCCCTAGTCGCTCTGTAGTAGTAGTGTGTCTCTGTCTCTCTCCCCAACTGTCATTCCATTGGCTAAGCACAGTCACATGGTCCAGTGGAATGCAATTCTTAAAGGGGCCAAGTCCTGTGCTGATAGACACACGGAAAAAGAAATATATGTTCATTCTCTCTGGTTGGTTGCAGGTTTCCCCACGTCAGGCCCAGGACTGGTGTAAAACCTGCAATGCGGAGTATTTTGAAACCAGTGCTAAGGAAGCGTTAAATGTGGAGGCGGCGTTCCTGGCAGCCATCAGAGAAGCCCTAAAACATGTAAGTCCAGGGATGGGAACAAGGCAGGGACAATGCTCTATTCTGCAGTGCCCCAACTGTCTCTTCCTAACAAGAGCCCTGTTAAGCGAACAGTGTGAGGTTGTGATGCACTATTGCCATTTATTTACCGACCCTAGTACATGTTACCCATGATTGAACATGTGTCCTGTCAGTCCCAGCTTTAGGGACAACTGGTCCAGGCATTTTTTTGGTATACATTTACAGTTTATAGCAAATCTGCTGTTGGATCTTTGGTATGAGAAAACCTATAAATACAATGGTTTGTGAAGTTTAATTTCCCTTTAACACTTCTGTCGGTTGAAAATGTACATGTCTATTTTAACTACTTTTCTGGGCTTTTTATACACAGCACCAGGATCCAGAGCAGCAATCAGACGTGGACGCTGTGACTCTAACCACTGAAAATCGCAATGACCAACACACAGAGAAGTGTGACTGTTAATGGCTCTGCGCCTTTGCTGGAGGACAGACATTTTCCTTTAGGATGGGTGCAGTATTGTCCCAGGCCTGCCACCACAACATTGGTGGGTCATGCCAAGACAATCCCCTAACCATTGGATAGACTATAAGGAAGACAATTATTGAAGAGCAGAATAAGTGACAAGATCTGCTGTAGGATGATAATTATATGACCCAGGCCTCAGAAGGGCGAGCTTTGTTTTTAACAGGTGAAATAAATCCTTTATAACGACCAGAGCTTGTCAAACTGGCTAAACTGCTCGAGGCAGTATGAATAAGGCTTAATCCCTCAATTTGGGGTCAGCAAGAGTAGGACTGGTTGAATGGCAGAGGTTGGGAAATTGCAGGCAATACAAATCTAAATAAATGGAAAGTCTGCCCTCAATCCACAAAACTGTTCTGCAGCAAGAGGAAGATGGCCTTGGGTTTGTCACTGGGAGCACATGGGGTGTGAGGGGTTTCATCTAAATTCTTATCAGAAAAGGAAGGCTAAATGTAGTTTGCATTTTGATCGCTAGAAGATGGCTTTTTTCGTAATCTGGTGTAGTTCGGTTCAACCTTTCTCCCTCCAACAAAGAGGTTTACCAATGAACACATCACATCGTAACATGAGCACCGTTACTAAAACCATGGAGGGTTTCAGTAATAGTGATCAGAATGTAAATGAAGTTTCATTGGAAGATCTCTCGTTTAGTAGAGTTGGGACTTTGAAACTGGAAGTGTACTGTCTTGCTTTGCAGACTATTGCATCGCTGAATGTGCAGTGGAGACACTTGCCATGCATGGGCTGTAGCTAGAGGTCTCGGGCATTGTGCATATATTTATGTAAGGGGTGTAGGGGAATCTGATCAAATAAACGGTTCCAAAATTACAAAAAGGTGAATGTATAGGCTTTTCATGTAAACCTTCCCATTCCCTCACCCAACCCCCTCAAAGAACCACTATTATACTTCAAAAAAATGTTTTTAATTGTTCAAAATAGCACATAAAACGACAGATAGCACTATAGTAATATTGGATCACTTTGAGAACTCCTCTACAATGGAAGTAATAGCTTTTCTTCTCAAAGAAAAAAAGGTGGGTGAGGTTTTAGCAAGAGTCTAGGCAGTAACACAGTAACACTAATACAAAACGAGAAGTGGCATCAGGAATTTCCTGGGATCTGCTCTTGCTGCTGCCTCATCCAATCAGCTGCCAGGAGAGATCTCAGGCAAAGCAGCAGCTTCTCGCAAGCGGGGAAAAAGGGATGGGGGGGTGGGGGGTGGGGGAAAGGGGGAGGCTATTCCAGGATACTTTCTTTTTGTTTAATGGGGCACCGTTAGTAAGAAAAGGATAACCGGAGATTTGTTTAATCCTTTTATCTTTCTCCCATCACGAAACTACATCTAAGATCTTTTTCACATCCAATTTTTATGGCTGCACTTTAGAGTTGAAACTACACTTATTCAAAACACACGCACAGTCCCGCTCTGTCAGGGCACAATTACTAAAACGGACAATTCATAGAATCGTCAGATACCTCTTGGGACTTTGCACACGTAGCTCGTGAAAGCCCCAAATGTGCACCTCCCAACTCTACTTCAGGCTAATAAGAGGATGCAAGGATACCTCACCCATGGGATATTACAATACCGGCCATGGAAATGACTGCGCAAATTAGATTTCTCATCCCGTAGAAATCAAAGAAACAAAAAGGGGAAAACTTCCTTCCCTGCATCCGTTTCACAAAAAGCCAGACTGGCACGGAGGCAAGATTGTGTGCGCAGAACCAGAAAACGAATGGTTTGAACCTGCTCTGGAAAGATTAAAAATACTGATCAAAAAAAAATATATATATACACATTTAATGAGCTCAACACATGGAGCATAAAAGTTAAACATTACCGAAATAAGGTAAATCCTAAATGATTTAAACCAAAAATTTTTTTTTACTGGTTTTGCTTTTGTACAAAAAAAAAAAAAATTTCCTCTATCATGCTTTAAGCTATTGCTGATTTTTTTTTTTTGCTTTTTCTCTTTTATTATAAATGTTTATTTTTACAAAAAAAATTCCTCAACAGTTGGCAAAATCCGTTTAGAAACAGTTCCAACTGCGTGTATATATGTATATATGTATATTTATATGTTACCTATGTATATGGATAGAAATGGCCAGTGTGGATACTCTGCCTTCCTGCACGGTGGGTGGGTGGGCGGGCGAGGTGCCGCTGGCAGGGATTAGAGACGCCCATTCGGCAGGAGGGAGGAGCAGAGTTTGGTGGAAATCATTTACAGGTCTCACTGGCCCCTATATCTGGCACAAGATGCTTCTACCAGCAGGGGGCAGGTATTTCTGCAGGAAAAAGAAGCACACCGCAGAGGTGGAAACTGCAGGAAGCTGTTCAAGGGAAAACAAACCTCACTTATCTGTGTATTGCTTTGGACATAGGCCTGTGTCCCTAACAGACAAGGAACAAGATCCAGTCTAATAGGCTGCAATACTCTGCTTTCTAGGAGCAATACAAGAAAACGCCCTCAGAATCATGCAACTTAAACAACTGCAGTTAGAGGTCTTAGCATCTAAATAGTATACAGCTAATATTTTATACAATAAAACTACATCTGTTTAACCTCTTCTTTGCCAGAAGGGCCTGCAGTCAAATTAAAAGGTTTAAGAAAATGAAATGACGGAGATACAGTTAAGTTGCGAATAGAATCCTCAGCCTTATACACACACAAGTGTATACAGTACCCCCCTACACTTAGTGTGACCAAATTAGCTGCAATGTTATTGGGGCAGGATGGGGGGTGGGTAGGGAGAGTAAAGGGTGTTAAAATCCCCTCCAATGTCTACCCCAAATTAAAAGATTAAAAAAAAAAAAAAGATAGACTCCACACGTTGGAAGTGGTAATACAAATTGAAAACTTCATTCAAACAAAACTTCGATGCAATATATATATATAAAAAAAATGAAATATTGATGTTGCTTTGGAATTTCCCAGTCACTTCCATAAAGCCATTTCAATGCGTCAGTTTCCAAGCTCTTCCAAGAAATTCCGGCACATTCAAAACAGCGTGGATGTATCCAGGGAAAGAATATGCCGTGTATACATAGGAACTACTCATTTTGTTGCTGAAAAACAAAGTCCATCGTATGTTCATGTCTGAAGAACTTGTACACATGCCTGCACCACGAATACAAAATAAATGGGACCAGGACTCCTGTCCAGATGTGCAGTAATAACAAACCTTCACTTAGCACAGCGCCACTGCTTTGCTCTGTCCGGGAGAGAAACATTTAAAAGGGGCGTGGGGAGGGAGAGGCCGTAACCAAAAAGCACAGCTCGTTCATAGGCACCCTGCTCAGTAACCTGCACAAGTCTTTAAAACCTTTACGTCTCCGACCACCACGGATAGCTGGGATATAAAGTCCAAGTGCTTCTGTTATTCAACAAAGAAAATTGAATATTTTCCCAAAACCTATCCCCCTTTTTCTCTTGGTGAAAAAAAAATAATGCAGACAAAGCAAAAAGACCTGGAGGAATCCTCTAAGCAGTTCAGTAAAAACCTTCTGTGTTCCTGTTTTTTTGCTTGTCCACATGTGACTGTCACCAACTCCTTTACCTGCGTGTGTACGCCTAAAGTTTTGTTCCTTCCGTTTATCTTTCTGCAGCCCGACCCCTCCCCCCCAAAAAATAAAACAGACCAAAGAAACGGGAGAAATAACTTGTATCCTCTGAAGTTCATCTCTACCTCAAGGAAAATGGGAGAGAAAAAAAAAAAAAAAGGAAAAATGTGCTTTGTCTAAAGATTGTGTTTTCGTAAAAACAAAAATAGAATTGAAATAAAGGCAGAGTAAAAGTCAGCCCCTTCCTATCAACCAAGAGCGAGCGGAGGAAGGCAAGCAATGAACAAAAAACATATGATGGGGCACAGCGTTTGAGGAGCAGGAGATGGGTCGTTATCTAGGCTGGGGGCAGGTGTTGAATAGTAGCGGTAGCAATCTTTATCATGGGTGATCAGACTTTGACTTCTTTGGAGCAGTTTTCCTAAGGAAGTAAGGAGGATAAAACGTTGATACTTATTCTGTTTTATCATATCATAAGCAGTGTAATCTCAGTGCAGAAAGGGAGGCTAGAATAGACCATTTACACATTGCTGTGACATGGTTCTTCAGGAATAGACTTTGCACAATTTTACCCATATCTTAAACCTCACACCGAAGGACTTAACACCCATTACCACGGTTCTGTACTTTTTGCTGGTAGCTTAGTTGCCAGGACTGAACTTGTGCAGCTGGGTTATGCTGCTTGTTGGGATTGCTATACTCTCCCACAAAAGCGATGGCATCATGGTGTGTACCATAAGGTGAAGGACCCCAGACTTACGTTTCAGGCGATGACACCGGGCGTTTGTTGGCAGGCTTTGCAGCCGACCCATCCTTGCTGGTTTCTGTGAAGTTAAGAATAAAACATCACAATGAACAAGACTGCAAGATTTGGGAAAGGCAGGAGAGCTCTGAAGCAGGGCAGTGACTAGATGGCCGCTTACCTTGCAACCACCTGACTTGGGTGGCGGGTCCATAGCCCTTCTCATTGCGGGCGGCGATGCGGAAGATGATGGCAGGTTTGGTGGTGTAGTCTATGTGAGCGTTGGAGAGGCTGGAGGACTGCACAAGGCAGGATGGGTTGGGCCCACAATATACCCGCATGAAGGCCAGCTGAGCTGGGGCTGGGGATTTCTGCTCTGCACTGCCCTGGCTGCTCTGGATGGCCAGGTACACAGAGTACTCTATGATCTTGCCAGAGGTAACAGACGGAGGCTCCCAAGTGAGGTGGGCGCCGTCAGGGCTCTGTAGAGAAAAAAGGGACAAGACAATACATTGGAGCCTTGTAACAAACCTCACAAGGCTTGTAAACCAACAACTACCTACAAATAAATGCATCAAAACACTTATCTAGTTTTAATTCTGGTAATTTAATAATGTTTGACATGTATATTATAATGCAATAAAATGCTAAGACAACAGAAGATAAGCGGAGCTTGCACAGCAGGTTTGCCGAGGTACATTAAGTGGTTATTGATGCTGGACTTCATGTTGCCGATCTGCAAATCTTGCGCATTGTTCTAAACACTGGGGGGACGACAACGACATCTTGGAGGCCCTTACTCAATGTGCTGTGACATTACTTGGCAGATTATTAAATAGGACCAGACCTGCCAATTGTTCTCTCTCAAGTTTTCTATTCAAAGAGTGGGAGGAAAACAGATGCGGCCAGGACAGAGTACCAAGATGGCCACTGACATCTTTAGATATTGGTGTAGGGACTTTAGATATTGCACCTTTCTGATTAATTGCAATACCATGTTCAGAGAAAATGTAAAAGGCCCACAAAGCTTTCAATAATTTCCTGATTGAGCCATAATCTGATGTAATGCATCTTGTACAGACACCATGTGCAGGGGAAGCCTGGCAAGTCTGTACCTTGCTGATCTTTATGGCACACGGTGCTCCTGGGAAGCCGGGCAGACAGGTCTTAAAGGCAGATATCTCACTAAAGGGTCCCCGGCCACAGGCGTTTATTCCGGCTACACGGAACTTGTAAGCTGTTCCCGGCTGCAACTCCTGCTTCTTCAGCTGGCTGTAATCTGGGAGCGCACCGGAGTCATCCTGCAGGTCCAAACACAAAGGGGTGAGGGTTTAACCACTGACACAGCAACTGGCCACATCAGAGTGAAACCCCCCAAAACACAGTGTACCCACGTCGGATTACACATACCCAACACATTTTCCAACCATATACGAAACTGGATAAAAGGGACATATATACATAAAGAAAATATTCCCAGAGTCCTGTAGCAAAGAACAGAAAGCAAATATGCATTTCTTTATGCTACAAGCAACTCCTGGGTGACAGCACAGATCCACCACATGGACTGGTGTATATGTTAAACACAGCGATGAGTGCATTAGGAGTGGACACATCAAACCATCGTCTTTCTAACCATGTAAACATATTGCTGCAGACAGAATAGTGGTACACAACTCGCAACTTCAGCAAGAGCTGGTAATGGCTTTGAAACGTCTCACTCCCTCGCCCTGTTCAGAAAGCAGCACCTTAATAATTCTGATCCCCTTCCCAGAACAATGACACTCGCGGCGTCTGCACTCACATCATTGCCGGCATCGTTTGCAGGTAGGAAATAATGCGTCACCATCATATTTGGGGCTTTTATTACCCCAACATCAAACCACTGGTTCTCCTTCTTCATTGGGGCCTTGGGCGGCTGTGGGGGAGGATCCTGTTTCTGCAGTGACAGAACAGAGGGGGAGAAATTAGGTGTGCAGGCTTTTAATATCAATGTACAATGCAAGTGTGTTTACAATGAGAACCGATCCAAGTTTACAAGACCATGCGGCTTGTAGACACCACCAACGGAGGGATCTTCATATCAAACCTACCGACTCAATACCGTTGGCTACCTCAGCGAGAGCTGCTGCGGCCTGTAACTTGGCAGGACTGGCAATTACCACAGGCTGAGGGGGGGCAGTGAAGGTGTTGGATGGGGCCAAACCTGTTGGGCAGAGAAAACATCAGCATGGAAGAAGAACCACCGCCTGTTGGTCGCTAAAAAACACACCTAAAAGCCTGGTCTTCAGGAGAAAGAGTTATAGAATAGAAGGTTAAAAAAAGACATATGTCTATCAAGTTCAACCTATGTTAAGACGACACATCCTATAATTGTGTTTACAGTATTTTGATCCAGAGGAAGACAAACACAACCCCAGGAACATATAATCTAATGAGGTCTCAAGGGAAATTCCTTCCCGACTCCAATATTGGAGATCTCTGCCTGGATAAACATCCTTCCCATGTTTACTTATTAGGTATATCCCTGTATACCTTTCTAAAAAGATGTCCAACCTTTTCTTGGAAGATATTTATTGTATCTGCCATCACTGTCTCCATGGGTAATGGATCCCACAGTGTAACTGCCCTTACTGTACAGAACGTATGTAATAAGTATGGCGTTGGGATGATATGTTGGTGTATAAAGTATGTCAGTGTAAAGTGCCAATGGCTGTGTGACAGCAGTAAGCGTGCGCACTGATGAGTAAGTTATGGCGTGTCTCGGAGCGCATGGAGGGAAAGCCGTGTTAGAGGGGGCTCCTGTCACTTACTCTCTGTGGCTGTGGATGGTAGGAGTGCCACTGCACTGGTCACAGCACTGGCCAGTTCATTGAGGCCGTTGCTCTCACTGGCAGGGTCGTTGAGGCTGTCAGCGGGTGCCAGGGCCTCTGTAGGCACATGTTGCATTTGCTGCAGTTGCTGCAGCTGCTGGAGATGTTGCAGGTGTTGGAGGTGCTGGAGTTGCTGTTGATGTTGCTGCTGCTGTAGCTGTTGCTGATGCTGTAGCTGCTGAAGTTGCTGCTGCTGTTGGAGCTGCTGTGCTTCCTGTAGTTGCTGCTGCTGCTGCACCAGGGCTGCCAGCTCCTGCTGGGTAAGCACGATGGGGATGGTGGTGGTGGCTCCCTCAGCGGTCAGGTGACGCAGCTCAGTGTGAGCCACATCAGAGGTGTCCATGGGTTCCCCGGACGCTGTTTGGAAGCCCATAGGGACAAAGACAAAAACAAGTTGCAGAACGTTGCGCGCACACGCACGCACGCACACACTGCCTGGTTAACCCTGGAAATCTGACCTCCCACCTCAATTGTATAATCTGCTTGCATGCCACAGGCACCAGAGGTTAATAAATCACTCCCCATCACACTCCCTCCCAGTCTTACTGTTGCTCGTTTCTAGTACATTCATGCAAAGGCTTGGCTAACACTGAAAGTGCCACTTCAAGCTTCTTTCAGTCACCTTCCATCTGCACACCTTGCCAGCTGTGTGCCATGCACACCCCCCCATGGGACTTACCCATCACCGCCTGCTGGGCAGCCTGGAGCACCGCTTGAATGGCCAAGGCCTGGGCCTCCTCTGTAGCTGCCGCTTGTGCCGCGGCTTCTGCTGCAGCAGTTACGGCCAGTTCCTCTGGGGTCAGCCCTGTCACCATCAGCGTGGTTGTCTGTCCCTCTGCCATCAGCTCCTGAGGAAGTGAGAGCTGCTCCACACCTTGCTGCTGTGCCGTCGCCGAAGGCTCCTGAGTGGGCTCCGCTTCCATGGCTGCCTGCAGCTCTGCCTGCTCTGGCACTGCAGTCTCCATGGGTTGTGGCTGGGCCTCTGGCTGCACATCCACAGGAGGCGGAAGGATATCTGAAGAGAGCGGAGCTGCTGGCTGCTCCGCACAAGATGCGGCGGTGGCGTCTGATCCTTGCACGGCCACTTTCTCAGAGACTGGCTCCGTCAAGGAAGCAATGTTCTAAAGATACAGGAACAGAGCAGTGACAGGGATTCATGTCTAACAGTCTCCTGCTACTCCACCTGTGTTTATATTGGGGGCAGAAAATATATTCTGATTCTTTTATCATTTAAAAGGGGGCTTTGCCTTTTGCCGTTTTTGGTTTTAATAAATGCAGCAGACCCTTACATTTAAAGCAATGCAATTATCTAAGTTGCTGAACGATCGGCAAAGTTCCTGCCTCCGGGGGCACGCAATATGGCTGCCAATGTCAATAGAGGAAGTGTTGGCTTTCTAAATGGTTGCTATAGCAACCCAAGGAATCGTTATACATTAAAATGGAATAAAGAAACAAAATTATGCAGTAGATATTAATCCAATACTACACAACCGATGGATGATATAGAGATGATATATAGATCTATATCTACACAGATATACACCACAGGAATTTGAATAAAATGCTGCTTTAATGCAACTTTTTTGCTTTGGTCTCCATTCACTTAGTCTGCCTTCCATTACACCTTCACTGCCGGAGGAAATACAGTGAATGAAATGACGCTATATAGGGTGTCCCCGAAATGCTGAGTGCTATTACAGGCAGCTCAGCTATTTTCACATCTCGTGAGCCATGCAACAGTACGAATTAAATCTACAGATGATTGCTATTAGGATACAATTTACATCATTGGAAACAAAGTAAACGGAATAAAACGATTACCGCCACTTACGGGCACAGATGGTCCGGGGACAGGCGTGGATTGCGTTACAGTTGTCAGAGCCCTGGTGGCAGTGGATGGCACAGGTGAGGGAGCTGGAGAGGAGGATGCCGCAGGCATTGTAGTTACTGGGGAGGCAGAGGGTGCAGGGATGCTGCTGCAGCTTGGTGCAGGACTCTCAGCAGGGGTCGTGTCCTGCTCTCCTTGTCCATTGGCAGCTGGAACCTGATCTATAGATCGACAGGAAACGATCAGACATTTACATAGGAACAAACACTGTCCTAGGACAGAACAATGAAAGCAGCATGGGGTAAGATTGATGAACATAAAAAAATGCCAGGTGCACTCAAACATAAGACTATATGAACACACACACACACACACACACACACACACACACACACGGCCGCTGTCGAATGCTAACCTGCGCAGTGTCCACCGGTCTTCTCTGTCTATCTTTAAAAGCACATTTTTCTACTGCAGCACTATTCAAAATGGCTCTGTGGTGATATGGACGCCACGTTGCCATGGTAACAGGACACTGCGAGCATGGGGGTTATTGTAACAAAAGAGATTTAAATAAAGTTTCATTCCTCAATACAGGACCTTTATTGGGGTGGTGTCAACACACAGGCCTATAGTGAGGAACAAAACTTTGGATCTCCTTTGTTATAACACATTGTTTTGTAGTTATGAATATATTGTAGAAAATAAACCACTAGTTGCACTCTATGTTTATTTTACAGGTATCGTTCGGACAAATAGTCCCTGCATATGTAATGGTACATGAGGATATGTAATGGTACATGAGGATAGGTATATAGAGTACAGGGTGGGTATATATGTAATGGTACATGAGGATAGGTATATAGAGTACAGGGTGGGTATATATGTAATGGTACATGAGGATAGGTATATAGAGTACAGGGTGGGTATATATGTAATGGTACATGAGGATAGGTATATAGAATACAGGGTGGGTATATATGTAATGGTACATGAGGATAGGTATATAGAGTACAGGGTGGGTATATATGTAATGGTACATGAGGATAGGTATATAGAATACAGGGTGGGTATATATGTAATGGTACATGAGGATAGGTACTGTATATAGAATACAGGGTGGGTATATATGTAATGGTACATGAGGATAGGTACTGTATATAGAATACAGGGTGGGTATATATGTAATGGTACATGAGGATAAGTATATAGAGTACAGGGTGGGTATATATGTAATGGTACATGAGGATAGGTATATAGAATACAGGGTGGGTATACATGTAATGGTACATGAGGATAGGTATATAGAATACAGGGTGGGTATATATGTAATGGTACATGAGGATAGGTATATAGAATACAGGGTGGGTATATATGTAATGGTACATGAGGATAGGTATATAGAATACAGGGTGGGTATATATGTAATGGTACATGAGGATAGGTATATAGAATACAGGGTGGGTATATATGTAATGGTACATGAGGATAGGTATATAGAATACAGGGTGGGTATATATGTAATGGTACATGAGGATAGGTACTGTATATAGAATACAGGGTGGGTATATATGTAATGGTGCATGAGGATAGGTACTGTATATAGAATACAGGGTGGGTATATATGTAATGGTACATGAGGATAGGTATATAGAATACAGGGTGGGTATATATGTAATGGTACATGAGGATAGGTATATAGAATACAGGGTGGGTATATATGTAATGGTACATGAGGATGGGTATATAGAATACTGGGTGGGTATATATGTAATGGTACATGAGGATAGGTATATAGAATACAGGGTGGGTATACATGTAATGGTACATGAGGATAGGTATATAGAATACAGGGTGGGTATATATGTAATGGTACATGAGGATAGGTACTGTATATAGAATACAGGGTGGGTATATATGTAATGGTGCATGAGGATAGGTATATAGAATACATGGTGGGTATATATGTAATGGTACATGAGGATAGGTATATAGAATACAGGGTGGGTATATATGTAATGGTACATGAGGATAGGTATATAGAATACAGGGTGGGTATACATGTAATGGTACATGAGGATAGGTATATAGAATACAGGGTGGGTATACATGTAATGGTACATGAGGATAGGTATATAGAATACAGGGTGGGTATATATGTAATGGTACATGAGGATAGGTATATAGAATACTGGGTGGGTATATATGTAATGGTACATGAGGATAGGTATATAGAATACAGGGTGGGTATACATGTAATGGTACATGAGGATAGGTATATAGAATACAGGGTGGGTATATATGTAATGGTACATGAGGATAGGTATATAGAATACAGGGTGGGTATATATGTAATGGTACATGAGGATAGGTATATAGAATACAGGGTGGGTATATATGTAATGGTACATGAGGATAGGTATATAGAATACAGGGTGGGTATATATGTAATGGTACATGAGGATAGGTATATAGAATACAGGGTGGGTATATATGTAATGGTACATGAGGATAGGTACTGTATATAGAATACAGGGTGGGTATATATGTAATGGTGCATGAGGATAGGTACTGTATATAGAATACAGGGTGGGTATATATGTAATGGTACATGAGGATAGGTATATAGAATACAGGGTGGGTATATATGTAATGGTACATGAGGATAGGTATATAGAATACAGGGTGGGTATATATGTAATGGTACATGAGGATGGGTATATAGAATACTGGGTGGGTATATATGTAATGGTACATGAGGATAGGTATATAGAATACAGGGTGGGTATACATGTAATGGTACATGAGGATAGGTATATAGAATACAGGGTGGGTATATATGTAATGGTACATGAGGATAGGTATATAGAATACAGGGTGGGTATATATGTAATGGTACATGAGGATAGGTATATAGAATACTGGGTGGGTATATATGTAATGGTACATGAGGATAGGTATATAGAATACTGGGTGGGTATACATGTAATGGTACATGAGGATAGGTATATAGAATACAGGGTGGGTATATATGTAATGGTACATGAGGATAGGTATATAGAATACAGGGTGGGTATATATGTAATGGTACATGAGGATAGGTATATAGAATACTGGGTGGGTATATATGTAATGGTACATATATTGAGAATATGCAGGGACTATTTGTCCGAACGATACCTGTAAAATAAACAGAGTGCAACTAGTGGAGGAATCATTTGGGATCTTCTTTTGACCCACCCTGTATTGTTTTGTAGTTACCTGCGATGTGCTGCTTCTTTCTTTACTCTGAGCCCTGGTTTGGGGAATGTATAACTAAGCATTATGTTCTGTGAATTTGCCATTATTTGCCAATGGCTTTACAGGAAGGCCCCGCTCATACGGCGAATTCCAGTCTATGGCGCCGACACAAAGCGAAAACCGCTGTAAAGCAGAACCGCCGATTTTCGGTGTCTCCTACCCTTCATGCGCTGACATGGCGGCCCCCTTCTCGGTACCGCTGTATTGGCGGATCATCGAGAAGCGGGGCCCTACTGTATTAGTGGTGCCATGTGTGCGCATATACAAATAAAAGATATTGCAATCAAGAATCACCTTACAAATCGTAAGGAGAATTAGTTGGGTTAAATGAGACCGTTTCCTTGCACTCCTGCACACTGACGTTCCTGGGGGTAGGAACTGTTCAACAAAAGATTGTATCCTCATTGCAGCAGACATTTTACACAGAATAAATAAAAATCATGTATTCTCTCGATTTCTTTAAAGAAACGGCTTTTAGAGTGCACAGGAAGCAGCTTTGGTTATATAAAGTGGACAAATACAGCTCTCTGAATGTGAAACATCAAGTACCACAGATGTGGAAAGTAGAAACTGGAAGCTGCCATTTTTAGGTCCCAGCCTTATCCGCTGTCAATGGCCCATCGGTACCAAGTAGTGTTATTTCAGAAGACACCTTACAGCCCATTCACTGGAAGGGGTCTTCTGGCACTGGAATATGGCTGGGCCAATATCTCTATACATGATACAGGCCAGTACCTCACTGGAAAGCCGAAGATGCCACACGGAAACTTATTTACTCTTGAGAAAAACAAAGCCATGTTAAGAGACAGTCATATAAAGGTCATTCCCTCCCCACCCCCAATCTTACCTTGATTGTTTCCAAAGCTGGCTGTGACTGTGGTGGCCGTGTGGGTTGTTCCAGTCTCGTGTGTCTCACAGGGAGGGTTGGAGCAGACCTGCTCGGTGGGAGGAGCAGGAGGCTGGCTGCCTCCTAGGCTAGACGTGGCTATTGTTGCAGTGTTGGTGGTGTTCGTCTCATGGGTCTCACAAGGCGGGTTGGAGCATACTTGCTGCGCCAGGCCGGTGGGTTGTGCGTCTGCGGATACAGTCGTGGTGTTTCCTGTAGAAGTTGTCTGGTGCACCTCGCATGTTGGGTCACCGGGTGCATTTTGTACATTTTCAGCCTGATCTGTGCCAATGTTGGATCTGGCGGTGGTTGGGGTGTTCGTGGTGCCAGTCTCGTGGGTCTCGCACGGTGGGTTAGAACACGTTACCTGTGCATTCTCAGTCTGGTTGGCTCCCACAATTGTTCCAGTCGTCCCACTGTTAGACTGTTCGGTGTTGGATTCAGCAGACACGGTCATGGTGGTGCGTGTGGAACTTGCCTGGTGGGTCTCGCAGGGAGACTCACTAGCCGACCTCTCTGTGTTCTCAGAGGACCCAGAACTGATGTTCGATTTGGCTGTTGTAGCAGTGTGAGTGGTACCTGTCGCAAGGGTCTCACGTTGGCGACTGGAACACACTGCCGCGGCACGTCCAAGCAGTGCCGATTCGCCGCCAGCGCTCACCGCAGCACCGTGTTCTACCTCAATAAGGTTGGACGAATCAGAACCAAAATCTACACTCACAGACATGGTGGTTTTGGTGGAGATAGTTTGGAGCGTCTCGCATGGCGGATTGTTTGGTGTCCTCTGTATATTCTCCGATGGCCCTGTGCCAATGTTAGATCTAGCTGTGGTTGAGGTGTGAGTGGTGCCAGTTTCGTGGGTCTCAGATTGAGGGTGAGAGTACAAACTGCCAACGTTACCAGGCTGGTTGGTTCCCATGTTGGCTGTGGCTGTTGTGGTGGTGTTGGTTGGGTTGGTCTCGTGTGTTTCACATGGTGGGTTGGAGCAGACTTGTTCTAACTTTTCGGTCAGTCCACTGGACAACTCTGGTGCCGCAGTCATGGTGGTGCGTGTGGAGGATGTCTGTAGGGTCTCACACGGGGGGTTAATTGGTGTCCTCTGTAGGTTTTCAGGCTGTTCGCCACCCATATTTGATGTAGCCGTTGTCGCTGTTGCAGTGGTTCCGGTTTCATGAGTTTCGCACGGTGGGTTGGAACACACTCTCGTCACACTCCCTGTCTGCCCGCCGCCGATATTTGACATGGCTGTGGTTGCAGTTTGAGTGGTTCCAGTCTCGTGTGTCTCGCACGGAGGATTGGAGCAAACTCTTGTCACGATTCCTGTCTGGCCACTTACAATGTTGGCCATGGCTGTGGTTGCGGTTTGGGTAGTACCAGTTTCATGAGTTTCACATGGGGGGTTGGAGCACACACGCACAATGCTCCCGTTTGCCTGTCCCAATGCAGTTGCTACAAATGTGCCAGGCTCCTGACCTTCACATACAAACTGCAGAGTGCCTCCCGGCTGCTGGACAAGGCTGCTGAGGTTCACAAGAGTCGTGGTGGCCGTATTTGTAGTTCCAGTCTCGTGAGTCTCACAAGGTGGGTTGGAGCACACCAACGTGACTGTGCCAGGCGGCTGGTCCCCCTGACCAGACTCTGCTATAGTTACGGTAGTCGTGGGCTGCTCTGTGGTTGGAGAAGCCAGGATGGACACCGGAAGATCATGAATGGGCTGGGCCTCAACCCCACTTGGGGTGGTGATTAAAGTCACTTGGGTCGGCTGCGAGATTGGGTGGGAAATGGGCTGCAATACAGGTACAAAAAAAATAATTAATGTCACACTTCCAAGCAAAGGACCACATAAGAAAATAAAACACCCGAGCCATCTCCACCCAGGTTCTTTTAAATAAAGACGTTAATTACGTTTTTTTTCCCCATGGGCTGTGTGTAACATTCCTGAAACTATAGTACAAAACTATTACCATTGTATACATGGTAATTCGCCCTATTGCTGTCAGATGGGCGAGCAAAGTATTTATTTATTTATAAAATATTTTACCAGGAAGTAATACATTGAGAGTTACCTCTCGTTTTCAAGTATGTCCTGGGCACAGAGTAAAACAAATAATACATGGTTACAAATACAGTTACATAATGAGCAGGGTATACATTATATACAAGACATTGCGTGCACAGTTAAAGAAAATATATATTATGGGCGTATGAAACAGTTACAGACCAGATTAAAGTGTGAGACAGCCTTAGATTTGAAAGAACTTAAACTGGTGGTGGATATGAGAATCTCTGGTAGGTTGTTCCAGTTTTGGGGTGCACGGAAGGAGAAGGAGGAACGGCCGGATACTTTGTTGAGCCGTGGGACCATGAATAGTCTTTTGGAGTCTGATCTCAGGTGATAAGTGCTGCAAGTGGTAGGGGTGAGGAGCTTGTTCAGATAGGCGGGTAGCTTGCCCAGAAAGTATTTGAGGGTGAGACAGGAAAGGTGAACTTTGCGCCTAGACTCTAGTGATGACCAATCTAGTTCTTTGAGCATTTCGCAGTGATGTGTGTTATAGTTGCATTGGAGAACAAAAGTATAAAGCCAACCACCAAGGTTGCACAGTGCTGCAAATACCTAGAACTATAGAAATGTTGTGAGCTGCTAAGTATGCAGGTAACACACTTTGTATGCCCATTGTATTTGAGTACGACAGCAGAAAACACATCCCACTAAACAATGAAGAAATTTCCTGTGACATAAAGGAGACATGGCAATACCTGCATGGTGATTGTTGGGGTAGTCAGTCCAGACGCCATAGTGAGGGACGTTTGTGCTGCAGACATGGTGATGGCTCTGGGGTTAATAACCTGGCTGGACAGGGTGGCGATGGTACCCAAGGTGTTAATGGGAGTTGCAAGAGAAGCGTTTGTGTTATGAATCCCAGCTCCAGCCAGACTTGATGACATGGTTCCTGTGACTGTGCCAAGAGTGGTGACCCCTGCTCAAGAGAATCGGAAAGTAAAAGATATGATCTGTGGTTATTACAGCAAGCTCCTAACAAAAGGAATACGGGATGTCAGACAACAGGTGTCTGCAAAAACGTTGCCGTCTCTGGGGAGCATCTGCATATACATGCAAACTCCACAGCAATAATGACAAAAGAAAAGCCACCTGTATGCAATTCCTTCCCACCACGTCCACGGCTGATCCATCTCGCTCCCTGCATCCCCGAGCTCTTTGATTATCAGTGATATAACTATTACATTATGCTAGATCTGCAGAGCAACAATCATTTACCTGTGGTCCCTTTCATTACAAGCGTCGTGACTGTAGGTTTGACTGCTGATACCGTGACCGGGGTGACTAGCCTCATGCCACCCATGGGGACAGTGCGGAGGATGGTGCCAGGCTGGCCTGGAGCCCCCTTTAACACCACCTGCAACAACAATTATAAATAAATGGAAGGAGCAGAGGACACAGAATTTAATAAAATGCAAAGTAATGACACAGGATGATAAACAGTCTCAAGTTCTGGACACATCGTGCCCTGGGTACAGACCTGCGTTAGCCCCTGCTGACCATGTGCTCCCAGTTTAGGCACAGCTGTGATTATTTTGGCTGGAGTTCCTGTGCCAGAAGTCACCATTTTGGTTGTGAATAAGGTAATTGGTGACTTTAGCCCAGAAGTGCTAGTAACACCTGCAGCATAATGAAATAAATACAAGTTAGTTAAAGACGTGATTATACAATTTATTTACATGTCCCATATAACTTTTTTATACTGAAACTTCATATTATATACATGTTCTGCATATTGCACATAATCTATCCCGCACCCTAAACCAGGGGTATGCAAAGTTTTTAACCTGCGCCCCCCCTCCCCCTCGGTTCCGGCATCAAATGGTGTCACGGGAACCCTTGTGGTGTCATTTGATGCCGGTTAACATGGCGACGAAGATCAGGTAGGAGAAGCTGCAGAGGCCTCGCGCGCTCCCCCTGTAGCCGCCGCGCCCCCCCCTGGAAAGTCTCCCGGCCCCCCTGGGGGGGCACCCCTGCCCTAAATCACACGCAGATAAGTACAGACCCCCACTTTACACAAGAAGCTACCTGTAGCCCCCGCCTGTGTGATGATGGCAGACATGGGGATGGTTTTGATGATGGTGGTGGTCCCAGGCTTGGTGGTGTTTGGAGAAACGCTACTGATCCCCAGGATGGTAGGTTTGGTGCCGGTGCCGCCAGCTTGCGTGGTGGTGATTATAGTTGCGGGTTTTCCATCAGCGGATGTCACCAGCTTCAAGATTGTTCCTGCAGGGAGGGGCCCTTTGGTCTGGGTAAGGGGGAAGGAAAGATGCATTAACAGGGGGGGGGGGGGGGGGGAGGGGGAGAAACAACTCTTCCCGTTATTAACTTCCCTTAAATAGTCTGAATAGTCTACTCTTATTTTGCATTAAATTAAATATTTTCAATGCCACTGGGTCATTTCTACAACACACAGGTGAAAGAGTTTTAGGAATATCTGTAATATCAAACGTTGCCATTTATTCTAAACACAGTGACAGAAGTGCAGGGGTCAGTGACAGAAGTGCAGGGGTCAGTGACAGAAGTGCAGGGGTCAGTGACAGAAGTGCAGGGGTCAGTGACAGAAGTGCAGGGGTCAGTGACAGAAGTGCAGGGGTCAGTGACAGAAGTGCAGGGGTCAGTGACAGAAGTGCAGGGGTCAGTGACAGAAGTGCAGGGGTCAGTGACAGAAGTGCAGGGGTCAGTGACAGAAGTGCAGGGGTCAGTGACAGAAGTGCAGGGGTCAGTGACAGAAGTGCAGGGGTCAGTGACAGAAGTGCAGGGGTCTGCCCCAGAGCGCCTCTCACCTGTATGATCTGCGTTAAAGGCCCAGAAGACGCCTGCCCTGTGATCGCAGAGCTCTGCGCGGGTTTGGTTTGGACGACAGACATCATTTTACCCAGATTGGAAATCTAGGAGAGAAATGCATGTATAATAAGTAAATAAGATCAGGCGTCTTGTGGTTACAGTAGGGGGACGACCTTAAAAAAGGAGTAATCCTGCCTACAATGTTTTTTTTTTGTGATCATCTTACCTGAAAGGTGACACCCCCCTGGTTTTGGAGCAGTGATCCCAGGGTTGACCAGGCAAATTGAGAACCAATATGGCCCCCGGGGTCAGGGCTTGCTCCGGCAGCCAATAGAAAAAAAAAGAGATGACGTTGCAGCTTTCTATTGGGTGACCCCGGTGGCCATGTACGTAATCAACTGCCATATATGTAGTATTGTGGCTCAAACCAGGCATACACCTCCTCCCACCTCCCCCCCTACACAAAACAGGCCCCCTTCTCCAACCCCCCCCCCCACCCAGACACCAGGGAGAACCCTCGGTGAGTACCCACGGACCTCCTCCACCCCTCCCCCGTTTAGGCAAACTACAAATGTTAAAATAAGTTGATAGGCAGGATTGCGGCTTTGCCAGAAGTATTACTCCGTGCCGGTACCTTCCCCGATATTAGCACAGTTTCAGTGCTCCTCCAAGCCTGATGCTCTACCGGTGCTAACCATATATGCATATACCAGTGCACCTAAACCCCCTCCGGTCATTGCAAGTTCCCAGACATCCCAACTTACCAGGGTGCTGCCCCCAGGGACAGAAATTGGACTTTTCACCAGAGTGATGGTCTTTGTGACTCCTCCTACCACTGTGGTTACAACTTGGGCTTGTTGGGCTACGGTCACAGTGCCCGACTTGTGCACTGTGATGATAGGACGCGTCTGCGTGTTGGCAGCAGAGGCGACAGAGGTGCCCACCTGTGCTGCTGCGGTTTTCAGCATGCGTGTGGCTGGGTTACTGACCTGTATACAGAGGAAGTGTGGTAAATCTTCAGAGGAAAAGCAAAGGCTGTACCGGGAGGTACGACTGCCCTGGCACGGTGAATGGACATATGGTCATCAAAATACCCAAATGTAAAAAAATAACCACAAGATCTAATGAACAACCAATAAACTCAAGACTATAAGGTCAAGAGATCGCCCATCCCCTCAATATCCAACTGACACCCCCTCTTTCCACCATAAGACATCTTAAACCCACCTCTGTAACGCAGCACATGGGTAGTTCCGCTAGCTGATACCATTTATATAGCGTCCTTATCCAGGGCGCTGTCCATTAGTTAGTACAGACACAATCTATGATCTCATATGTACTGATCTTGGTCCCTTGCAGACACTTATCAGAACACCCTCCTACTGCCTCCAAGTTCTCCCCTCTTACCACTTGGATTGTAAGCTCTTCGGGGCAGGGACCCCTTTTCCTAGTGTTACTTTGATGTTTTAAAGCCCTTGTTCCATTATGTGTTATATTATGTCATAATAATTACTGCTGTGAAGCCCTATGTACATAGACGAGATATATATCTATCTCCGGACAGACCTGCAGAGTGCGGTATTACTTACCATGAGCGGTGAGGCTGCCACTTTCATAGAAGTGGGTAGTGTGGTGGCCCCAGACATTGTGACAGATTTTACCATGGTAGTTCCAGCAGGGACACTGAGCATAGTGGGGGCAGAGGAGGGCGGGATCTTCTGTGTGGCGGCCGCAGCTGCAGCAAGAGCTGCCATGCCACTCATCTGCGGACTGCTGCCGATGGTCTGAGGAGAATCACCCAAACATGAGAGAGAGGGGGGGGGGGGGGGAAGGGAATCAGGAATTAGGCTCAATATGGCACAAAACCGGAGCATTTGCAGAAAATATATTGAGCAGTCAGCAGAAATGTTGAAGCGATTGTGAAAGACTGTAGAAGCACTAAAATGGTGAGAGGTTCTACTTCACCTACTACACAACATATGCAGGCACCCACCCCGCAATATATCCTGTTCCGATGCTGCGACGCAGTCCTCGCTATGTAGTGGATGAGATGCTTATATACTTACAGCACCCTGAGTGCTCTGGGCCGGCACCACCATGCGCACGCCAGGAGGGAGCGAAGTCATGGTGATGGGAGATTTGCCAATCTGGTTGGCTGGCCGAACGGTCACTAGAGGGGCGCTCACGGTGGACTGGGGACCTCCAACTTTCAGGACAGCTACAAAAAGGAGAAATTAGACAAAGCACATGCGTCAGAGCAGAGACCAGCTGGGTAATGTAACATCCAACTCTCAGCAAGCCGCTTACCCTGAGTGCGAAG
Organism: Ascaphus truei; assembly: GCF_040206685.1. Lineage (NCBI taxonomy): Eukaryota > Metazoa > Chordata > Amphibia > Anura > Ascaphidae > Ascaphus > Ascaphus truei. The sequence continues at coordinate 1,079,114 of NC_134503.1, forward strand.
AGCAGCAGACACCGGCAATGGGCTCCCTGGCATAGTAGGCAAGACCTGGATTGTGGCTGTGGTAGGGGGCAGAGAGGTAGCCTGCGGCAGGAGGGTGATGCCAGTGTGGGCGACTGGTTGTACTACTGGGGCTGCTGCTGCAGGAGCAGGGCTCTTGGGCGGATTGACTGGCACAGACGGGACTGGATTGGCGGGCGACATGGCTGCCGTGGCAGCTGGGATGTCGTACTTCTGTAGCTGCAGCAAGTAGCTGTCTGCGGTGGATACTGCGCCCCAGCTCACCTCCAAGGAGTTGGTGTTTGCTCTCACTAGCTGGACACGGGCCGGTGCGGGAGGCTTCTCTGTGCACAGTGAATGACGAGAGAGAAATTATAGAAGAGAATAAAACAGCTTCACCTTTCTCCTATCTGGACATCTCCAAAGTGGCAGCTCCTGTCACCAAGGGCGTAAGCAGCAATCTGTATGTCACTGACCTGTCTCGAGGTACCATAGGTCCTTGCAGCACACCTGGTTGTTCCAGGCTTTGCGATAGCCATCCCGACCACTCCATATGTAGAGACGAGTATTGATGGCCACAGCACAGTGTCCGGCACGAGCCCGCGGAATGTTGTCTTCCAGCGTATCCATAACGATATGCTCCCAGACCATCGAGTCTGCAGGGAAAGACGGGCGACATGTTATGGGCTCACCTGCCACTAATAGGGCCATGGTACTTGAACAAACCCATCACTGGCTTGTTAATGCCCACATATAGTTCCTAAATGGCTGCTCTCAAACAACGTTTGGACACGGAATGGAAGCACTTACCTAGGTTTAGACAAGCCAATGTGTTTGTGCATTTCCATTCCTTCTCATGGGTGGCTACTTTAACATCATCCATTACTAGAGGCACCCAGCCCCCAAAGACGTACATCCTGGGAGATAAAGCAAAAAGAAGCAATCCCACCGTGATCATAACAGGTTTACCGCAAAACTGCACACTTTTGGCTTTGCGACAGGTGTATGAGTGACATTTTAGGTTTATGAGAATGGCCACAGAGAGCATGTATGGCATGAAAACGTACTTGTTGTTGATGGTTGTGGCTGAGTGAAGACTTCGAGGGAGAGGGGCAATACCATTGAGATTGGGTTTATTCCATGTCAGCGTTTCTGCAGAAAGAAGAGAGAGTTAGATTTGCTTTACCAGAGGACATGATACCATTATCTGGGCACGGGAAGTATTACACGGGCGTCTATACAATCAGTGTATATAATGGTTAAAATTTGTGCAGGGTAGGATGATTGTAATAATGTTGAAGTTTGTATTAAGCTCACACACACACACACACACACACACACACACACACACACACACACACACACACACACACACACACACACACACACACACACACACACACACACACACACACACACACTTTTATTTCCATGCCTTGCAGTTTGATCAAACATTGCTTCTTCTAGCAGAATAAACCGGAGAACTGGCCAAGCCAAAGCGAGACCAAATAATGCAGATTCCATCTTACCGATATCCAATATCCAAAGGTCTCCGAGTCGGCAGCCACTCATCCCTCCATATATCACCAGGCGAGACTTCTTGTTGTCCTTATCTGTGTACACAACGGCTGTGTGGGACTCCCGGGGAGGGGGCAGTATGCCATAAGTGATGGGGATATCCCAGGCCACCACTCCAGAGCCAGGGCGCAGCTCCAAGACGTACAGATCATTTAGATACCTGAGGAGGACACATGTCAGAGGCGTCACAAAGCGGGAGTTGGACAGATCGATAGGATTGAATAAATAGGGCAGCACCGACCTGCATGAAACAAGCTATCGCCATTCTAGGTACTGCGATGAGTAGTGAGTGTTACAATAAAGATGTACAGTCTATAAGTAGCTAAGTTATAAACACAAACCTAACATTTGTCAGCATTAAATGCTTTGGCTGGAACTCCATTCACACCACATTTCCCCAATACATTGTGCACAGATCTGCAGAAGGAAAACCTGAACTAATTCACATTAGAGCGCTCAGTATGCCCCAGTTACCTGGGAATGTTGTTTTTGGGGTCCTCGCTGTCGTTGGCCAGACCACCAAAGAGGTAACACTTGCTGCCCACCAGCGAGAAGCTGTGCCCAAGCCGTGGACATGGCGGTGGGCCATTTTTGGGGGCTTTTGCCTTCAGTCTTTTCCATTCCCATCTGCTTGCCTAGACAAGAAAGCAAAAGGAGAGAGTCAGACGCCATGTTTCTTTAGAATAAAACCCAGATAGTGCACAATGTTTGTTAAGAAGTGATGGTACTTTTTACATATCAATTAGTACAAACGGCTCATGTAAAATGACACCTGTTTTTAATTTTGTACATTGATGGCGATAGATATATAGATATAGATATATATATATAGATATAGATATATATATATCTATATAGATATATATATCTATATATATATAGTGAAAGCCCCCCAAACTATTAAGAGCGCCTGTCTCAAACTTCAAATACCCCATGTGCTTCAACACATTTAAATAAAAATATAATAACACAAAGGAGACACAGGCGGTCACATGAGGTACTTCTAACACAGGCTAATAAAAAGCTTGAATACTTTGCCGGTGTTAAAGCTGCAGTCCAAGCAATATCCTACATGTGTGTTTTTATAATAAATCCGTTGTGTACTATGAGAAAAGACTTATAGCATTAAAAAAAACATTTTTAAATGAGACATTTTTAATGTTTCTAATGTAGGAAGCATTTTTGTTTCTATAGAAACCATTTCCAAAGTCACAGCCCCTTCCCCTTCCGATAGGCTGTGGCTCTCGAACCCCGCCCTCTCTAGCAGTGCACCACTTGTAGCTAGTAACTGCTCAGTCACATGATATTGCTGGACTACATTCCCCACAATGCTGTGCAAGACCTGAATTAAATAACTGAGCAAGTGATCTATTACAGGAGAACGGATCGATCTGCAGCTTAGCTAATCACTTGTCAGTGTGCAGATTGTATTCATGCGCATATTGAATTGAAAAAATATATATATTTTTAAACGGCAGCTTAAACTGAAGCTTTAAGACAAGGCCTTTAGGCCCGTGTTGTTTCTTCTCAATGCTACCCACACAAAGCGGCACAGTAGTTAACCTTAGTAAGCAGTGCCATGAAGGCAGGAGACTTCGCACAACATTATCCACACATTTAAGTGATACATCTCTACCATTTTTATGACAAAACAAAGCGGCACTAAAACAACACGTGTTGATTCTGAGCCAGAAAGCTGCAGATTAAGTAGTAAGCAGCGACGTACCTGCAGCTCATACAGGTCATTGCTGTACTTCCCGTACTCCACCATTCCTCCGAACACCATTAAGCGGGTCCCATCACAGACAAAGCCATAGGCAGCACAGCCGGGGGGAATGTCTCCTCTCACTGCTGGAATGAACCACTGGTTGGTTGCTGAAATAAGAAATTGATACAGTAAAAACACTGTTACAGGAAGGTAAACCTGCTTGTGTATAATCATTGGTTTACACCTCCAACCACCAGCTCAAAATCGATTCAATTATAATACAAGTATACAAAGAACTGAGCAAAGAATCCGAATTCATGATATTGGACTGTAACAATGCTACAACATGAACAGCAAAAAATGCCACCCAAGCAGCAGTATCCCCAAACCTGTAATGCACATATACCATTTAAACAAGCTGCACACACTGGATCGCTATGTATACTTGGAAGCAAGCGTTACTTAACATATACTACTGGGCAAACAGACCACGTATACAACAGTACACACAGCGCAATAGAGATAGATATAGATATATATATATATATAGATATCTCAACACACACACACAGTATATATATATATATATATATATATATATATAAAAAAAAACAGTACATACAGCGCGTACACACACACTGTATAACCGCGCCCACAACACACCATGTATATAAGAGTACACACAGATCTCACACAATGTATACAATAGTGTGCACACACAGTACCTACAGCCTCTCTACACAATCACCGACCTTGCAAAAAAAAAAAAAAATACAAAAAAAATAAAGAAGAGAAACACATCACCACACAAAAATCATCTATAAAATCTAACTATGAACTCCATCACGTCAAAAAAAGAAATATCCTCTAGAGAAACTTTACTTTAAGCCATCAATAACACTTTAGCCCCTCTGAAACTTGTTGTAGCTTGGCACTTAGAAATAAACAAGTAAGCTCAGTCACAGACCTGGTGACGTATAGTACAAATTCATAACCGCTTTCATTTCATTACTTAAATGAGTTGCGAGCCACATTCATTAAAATAGTCAGCACTTAAATCACCCTCCTCATTACCAGCTCTCCCACCCCAAAACAACCGAATTAAAAAAAAAAAACATTATAACGAGCGCATGGATCTCTAGAAGGGGAGAAATTATGTTTAAAGTGTACTCTGAGATTTATCATTATAATAAGTAAAAAGGAGTGTACCGCAAGCAGATAAAGAAAAAAATAGCAATTTAAGAACGGCTGAATGTGTACTCTGGGAAAAGTTAGTATTCTTTATTCCACGTTTTATTATCTGCCAAGTTCATTAACACAAACGTATGGCAAAGGGAACTGCACAATGATGGGAGTCCCCTGCAGCTAGCAGCACAGCGATCATAGCTGCACATCCAGAGAAACACGAGCCTGGGAGGGCGAGACTCCGCCACTGCTAGGAAAGGAATCGCTGGAGTTAATGAGAAGTTAACAGGCAAAGTGGCGGCAACTTTACAAATAACAACATTATGTGCCAATCTCTCACAACTACTTATAAGTTAACACACAAATATGTCGGTGTGTCAGACAAGATAAAAAGTTCAAAATGGGCCCTGGGGCCGGCCCAATCCACCAGAACTATGACATCAGTACCAGGGGAAATATAGTACTTTATTTTATACCATTTACAGGGAGCCTTCACTGCTTTTGTTCATTAAGGCTTATTGCGATGGGAGTTAGAGAACACCCTGTGGTAATTAAAGCACCACTTTATTTAATCTTAGCGGTTTTACAGGCAGCCTGCAGATACAGCAAAATATATTCCCATCGTGTCACGGCTATGGCCAATTTTGAGTTTAATATTTAAGGAATCAAACAAAGATCACAACTCATTGTAATCATAGCTTGTACAAAGTTTTTTTTTTAAATAATAAAAACTGGATATCTTTTCTGGAAGTGTTTTCATCTGGCGTGCGTTGCAGGAACAGGAGGCGGGTGCCCATGAGAGGTGAGAGCTGCAGCGATTTTGCTACAGACCCAGAGTGGTCACAATGAGATTTCACCTTATAAACAATATTTAGGAGACACACACACACAGACACACACACAGACACACGCACGCTCGCGCGCACGCACACACACGCACACGCACACACACACACACGATTTTCCTGAGCTTTTCAGAAAAAATCCGATTTCAGCAACTTTAGCTCATGTGGATTCTTTAAACTCCGCCCACTGCGAGCAAATACATTTTCCTATTTAAAAAAAAAACAAAAAAAACCAATGGAAATCCGATCCACGGAATATTATGTCGGATTGAACATAACGGAAACATTGGATTAGATTCTGTTTATCGGACATAGATTTTCAGGGATAGGAAAAAACCACGCGGATTTGACTTTTGGAGACTGATCCGTGGCTGGAAGGAACTGGCCAATCCGTGGCCGCTTCAAACGTCAAAGAAAAATCATAACCATCTCTACTCATAACACTGGTGCAGCCCCTAAAAACTGCAGTGCGTCCATCAAGCATAAAAGGGTCCATATGAATAGATAAGACGGGGAGAAAGGGTTAACACAATGAGAAGCAAAACTATCCTTTGTAGGAAAAGCATGAGAACCATAAGGCTGCGGTCCCAGTTAGCACTGTGGCACGCGCGCCCGGCGGGGGGAGGGGAGGGATGCCACGTCCACAGCGCTAACGCGATCTGCGGTCTTCCAGGGAGATTACGACAGGACGGGGGCGTGGCGGGATTTTTTGTGGGGGTGTGGCCTTGAACTCACGTGGCTGGTTTGCCCTCATTGGGTAAACCGCCAGCGGGGGCGTGGCCACGCCTCCGTCGCAAGTTCTAAACTCAATTTCACAGAGTTTAAAAAACCTGGCAGCACGGCGCGGCAGCACCTTCAGCGAGAAGGTGCGTACTGGGCCCATTGAGGGGCGGTGCTTATACGCACAGCGCACGCGTAGCAGTCACTGGGACCACAGCGATTATAGTGGCCACGTGCGCACCGCGAGTACAAATGTGTGTTCCTCAATGGAGGCTGCCACAGTGCGCGCTAGCGCTGCAGAGCGACCGTGCGGGCGATTTTTGAAAATAAAAATTCACTTTTTTTTTTCCGTGCAATGGCCGCGTCACGTGAGCGGTTCAGCCAATGAGGGCGAACCAGCCGGGTGATGTGTCCGCTATGCCCCCCCTTCGACTCCAGCCTCAGTGTACGTTTCGCGCAAGCGACAGGCTCGTATGATGTCAAGCGCTCCATCGCGCACAGACACTAATCGCGGCCTAATGCTTCATTGTCTCACACCTGGGCTCCTCAACTAGTCCTCCAAAGGGGCCGGATCAGAAAGCATTTACACGTACAAGGGCCACAAGCTCATTGTGGTGTTATTTTAGATACACACACCTAAAAACTATTATATTTCAACACCTTGCTAGCATGTATAACACCGATACCTACATCACCTCATCTTACAAGCGCGTGTCACTGCGAGAAACTGCACTTATCTGCCCAGGTAACGAGCATGAAATTAGCAGGGGCAGAAAGTCTAAGGGCCACTTTTGACCTGCGGGTCCCCAGTTGAAGAGTTCGGCACTACAAAGGTTTCTGGTATGGTTACAATATATTCACATCCCTGCTCACGTCACAAACCGGCTGGTGTTAAACTGAAATAGGTAGACGTATACCTTCTATAAGCACCAACAAATAGTGTCCAGTATAACATGGGGACCTATGTTCCTTGCATGCTATGGACAATATCTGCACATATTTTTATTTCAATGACCCATCAATAACTTGCTTAGACCCGTTGCCCACTTCAGTGCTAAACAATAAAAATACAAGATGTGGACTGTAATCCAGAAACTAAATATAACCACATTAAGTGACGTCACTACACTTTTGACAAGTGATACTTTAATGAAATCCGGACCCCAGCTGTTTTCAGTTTTCAGAAGATTATAAAAAAAAAACCCGGTGCCTATTATAGACACCTAATCTACTATAACTATACCGTCCCCGAAATGTGCAAGATTACCATGCCATCAGGATGCATTGTGTTAGTGCATTGCGAGTGTGTGAACTAGAGGTTTTTGTTGCATTATACAATAAAACTGGGATATGCCAAGATAAACAGTAAAAACGACTGATTATTTATTTAACCCATTGATGACAATACCACTATACAGATGCTGTAAGATGTGGATGTTTTAGCGTTTCCTACACTTATTTGTTTCATGAAAGAATATTGGAATATTTGGGGGTAATTGTATAAAATTGCCTCTACTTGCGGTATATTCAGATAGTTTCAGTATCATTTATTTTGTTCCAGAACAAACCACAAATGCATAAAAAAAAAAAAAAATACATTTGGAAACATTGAGCACCGTTGAGCAAAAATGTAAGTGTAATATTAGCTTTATTACATAAAAGCCAAAATTCTGCACAACGGGAATAAAAACAAAAACATACATCTCCTGGTCTGTCTTGGTTATAAAAGCCTTACATTTACAGCATACGCTCTCTAGGAAAGGGATGCCCTGTCCCCAATATTTACTTTATACTGTATATTATACACATGCGCTTAGTTGGCTTATTCTTCCCTGTATTATGTCTTGTATAGTACCTCTGTAAAGTGCTGTGTAAATTGTCAGCACTATATAAATATACAACACATTTACAAGAAAAACCACAAGTGACACCCGCATTATGTGCCCTACATGCATTTAAATGTAAAAATAAATAAATTAATTAATAAAAAGCCTATTTACTTGGCCAGCTAATTTGAGGAAATACAATGAATTAGCGATGACCCCAAGCACTGGAGGTTATTGAATGGGTTAATCCGCAGCTGCGGGCCTGGGGCTGCACAGCCAATCAGCATGAGGATAATGGGGGTTTCCTGCAGCACGTATAGCGAGGGAGGGACTGCAGGCGTCACATACAGCGTTTGAAAGCTGGATTTGGCGCCCAGAGAAGAGCCCCAGCTGGTGGGAGCGGAGAGCGGGCGGGATTGGTTAAATAAGGAAGGTTCATTGGCCTGTCCTTAAACTACAAGTCAGGGGAGGAGGAGGAGGAGACCTGCAGACACCAGGACATGCGCACACACACACACACACCGGCCGCTCTGTATGGGACAGCAGGGGGATTGTCTGACAGTTATTCAGGGAGGGGAGACGGGGGGGGGAAGGAGGGGAGGGGAGAGGGGGGGTGGGGGAAGGGGGGGAGGGGAGAGGGGGGGGTGGGAGACGGGGGGGAGGGGAGACGGGGGGGAGGGGAGACGGGGGGGGGAGGGGAGGTCTGCCGACACCAGGACTTGCGCACACACCGGCCGCTCTGCATGGGACAGCAGGGGGATTTTCTGACAGTTATTCAGGGAGGGGAGACGGGGGGGGGACACAGGGGGGGGGGAGACGACGGGGGGGGGGGGGTGGAGGGGAGACGGGGGGGGGGAGACGACGGGGGGGGGGGGGGGGTGGAGGGGAGACGGGGGGGGGGGTGGAGGGGAGACGGGGGGGGAGGAGAGACGGGGGTGGAGGGGGAGTGGAGACGGGGGGGGGGGAGGGGAGACGGGGGGGGGGAGGGGAGACGGGGGGGGGGAGGGGAGACGGGGGGGGGGGGGGAGACGGACGGGGGGAGACGGACGGGGGGAGAGGGGAGACGGGGGGGGGGGAGGGGAGACGGGGGGGGGAGGAGGGGAGAGGGGAGACGGGGGGGAGGGGAGACGGGGGGGGGGGAGGGGAGACGGGGAGGGGAGACGGGGGGAGGGGAGACGGGGGGAGGGGAGACGGGGGGGGAGGGGAGACGGGGGGGGGGGGGGGAGGGGAGACGGGGGGGGGGAGGAGACGGGGGGGGGGGGGGGGGGGGGAGGAGACGGGGGGGGGGGGGGGGGAGAGGAGACGGGGGGGGAGGGGAGGTCTGCAGACACCAGGACTTGCGCACACACCGGCCGCTCTGCATGGGACAGCAGGGGGATTGTCTGACAGTTATTCAGGGAGGGGAGACGGGAGGGGAGACGGGAGGGGGGGAGGAGGGGAGACGGGGGGGGGGGGGGGGGGGGGAGGAGGGGAGACGGGGGGGGGGGAGGAGGGGAGACGGGGGGGGGGGGGGGAGGAGGGGAGACGGGGGGGGGGAGGAGGGGAGACGGGGGGGGGGCAAGCAGCTGTATGGGGAAGGGGTGGGTGGGTGGGAGGAGGGGAGACGGGGGGGGGCAAGCAGCTGTATGGGGAAGGGGTGGGTGGGGCAAGCAGCTGTATGGGGAAGGGGTGGGTGGGTGGGGCGAGCAGCTGTATGGGGAAGGGGTGGGTGGGTGGGGCGAGCAGCTGTATGGGGAAGGGGTGGGTGGGTGGGGCGAGCAGCTTTATGGGGAAGGGGTGGGTGGGTGGGGCGAGCAGCTGTATGGGGAAGGGGTGGGTGGGTGGGGCGAGCAGCTGTATGGGGAAGGGGTGGGTGGGTGGGGCGAGGAGCTGTATGGGGAAGGGGTGGGTGGGTGGGGCGAGCAGCTGTATGGGGAAGGGGTGGGTGGGTGGGGCGAGCAGCTGTATGGGGAAGGGGTGGGTGGGTGGGGCGAGCAGCTGAATGGGGAAGGGGTGGGTGGGAGGGGCGAGCAGCTGAATGGGGAAGGGGTGGGTGGGTGGGGCGAGCAGCTGAATGGGGAAGGGGTGGGTGGGAGGGGCGAGCAGCTGAATGGGGAAGGGGTGGGTGGGAGGGGCGAGCAGCTGTATGGGGAAGGGGTGGGTGGGAGGGGCGAGCAGCTGTATGGGGAAGGGGTGGGTGGGAGGGGCGAGCAGCTGTATGGGGAAGGGGTGGGTGGGAGGGGCGAGCAGCTGTATGGGGAAGGGGTGGGTGGGAGGGGCGAGCAGCTGTATGGGGAAGGGGTGGGTGGGAGGGGCGAGCAGCTGTATGGGGAAGGGGTGGGTGGGAGGGGCGAGCAGCTGTATGGGGAAGGGGTGGGTGGGAGGGGCGAGCAGCTGTATGGGGAAGGGGTGGGTGGGAGGGGCGAGCAGCTGTATGGGGAAGGGGTGGGTGGGAGGGGCGAGCAGCTGTATGGGGAAGGGGTGGGTGGGAGGGGCGAGCAGCTGTATGGGGAAGGGGTGGGTGGGGCGAGCAGCTGTATGGGGAAGGGGTGGGTGGGGCGAGCAGCTGTATGGGGAAGGGGTGGGTGGGGCGAGCAGCTGTATGGGGAAGGAGGTGGGTGGGAGGGGCGAGCAGCTGTATGGGGAAGGGGTGGGTGGGAGGGGCGAGCAGCTGTATGGGGAAGGGGTGGGTGGGAGGGGCGAGCAGCTGTATGGGGAAGGGGTGGGTGGGAGGGGCGAGCAGCTGTATGGGGAAGGGGTGGGTGGGAGGGGCGAGCAGCTGTATGGGGAAGGGGTGGGTGGGAGGGGCGAGCAGCTGTATGGGGAAGGGGTGGGTGGGAGGGGCGAGCAGCTGTATGGGGAAGGGGTGGGTGGGAGGGGCGAGCAGCTGTATGGGGAAGGGGTGGGTGGGAGGGGCCAGCAGCTGTATGGGGAAGGGGTGGGTGGGAGGGGCAAGCAGCTGTATGGGGAAGGGGTGGGTGGGAGGGGCAAGCAGCTGTATGGGGAAGGGGTGGGTGGGAGGGGCAAGCAGCTGTATGGGGAAGGGGTGGGTGGGAGGGGCAAGCAGCTGTATGGGGAAGGGGTGGGTGGGAGGGGCAAGCAGCTGTATGGGGAAGGGGTGGGTGGGAGGGGCAAGCAGCTGTATGGGGAAGGGGTGGGTGGGAGGGGCAAGCAGCTGTATGGGGAAGGGGTGGGTGGGAGGGGCAAGCAGCTGTATGGGGAAGGGGTGGGTGGGAGGGGCAAGCAGCTGTATGGGGAAGGGGTGGGTGGGAGGGGCAAGCAGCTGTATGGGGAAGGGGTGGGTGGGAGGGGCAAGCAGCTGTATGGGGAAGGGGTGGGTGGGAGGGGCAAGCAGCTGTATGGGGAAGGGGTGGGTGGGAGGGGCAAGCAGCTGTATGGGGAAGGGGTGGGTGGGAGGGGCAAGCAGCTGTATGGGGAAGGGGTGGGTGGGAGGGGCAAGCAGCTGTATGGGGAAGGGGTGGGTGGGAGGGGCAAGCAGCTGTATGGGGAAGGGGTGGGTGGGAGGGGCAAGCAGCTGTATGGGGAAGGGGTGGGTGGGAGGGGCAAGCAGCTGTATGGGGAAGGGGTGGGTGGGAGGGGCAAGCAGCTGTATGGGGAAGGGGTGGGTGGGAGGGGCAAGCAGCTGTATGGGGAAGGGGTGGGTGGGAGGGGCAAGCAGCTGTATGGGGGAGGGGTGGGTGGGAGGGGCAAGCAGCTGTATGGGGAAGGGGTGGGTGGGAGGGGCAAGCAGCTGTATGGGGAAGGGGTGGGTGGGAGGGGCAAGCAGCTGTATGGGGAAGGGGTGGGTGGGAGGGGCAAGCAGCTGTATGGGGGGGGGTGGGTGGGAGGGGCGAGCAGCTGTATGGGGGGGGAGGGGCGAGCAGCTGTATGGGGGGGGGGGTGGGAGGGGCGAGCAGCTGTATGGGGGGGGGTGGGAGGGGCGAGCAGCTGTATGGGGGGGGTGGGAGGGGCGAGCAGCTGTATGGGGGGGGAGGGGCGAGCAGCTGTATGGGGGGGGGCGAGCAGCTGTATGGGGGGGGGCGAGCAGCTGTATGGGGGGGGCGAGCAGCTGTATGGGGGGGGGCGAGCAGCTGTATGGGGGGGGAGTGGGGTGGGGGGGCGAGCAGCTGTATGGGGGGGGAGTGAGGTGGGAGGCGCGAGCAGCTGTATGGGGGGGAGTGGGAGGGGCGAGCAGCTGTATGGGGGGGGGGTGGGGTGGGAGGGGCGAGCAGCTGTATGGGGGGGAGTGGGAGGGGCGAGCAGCTGTATGGGGGGGTGGGTGGGAGGGGCGAGCAGCTGTATGGGGGGTGGGGTGGGAGGGGCGAGCAGCTGTATGGGGGTGGGTGGGAGGGGCGAGCAGCTGTATGGGGGGGGGGGGGTGGGAGGGGCGAGCAGCTGTATGGGGGGGGAGGGGCGAGCAGCTGTATGGGGGGGGTGGGAGGGGCGAGCAGCTGTATGGGGGGGGGTGGGAGGGGCGAGCAGCTGTATGGGGGGGGGGTGGGAGGGGCGAGCAGCTGTATGGGGGGTGGGTGGGAGGGGCGAGCAGCTGTATGGGGGGGGGGTGGGAGGGGCGAGCAGCTGTATGGGGGGGGTGGGAGGGGCGAGCAGCTGTATGGGGGGGTGGGAGGGGCGAGCAGCTGTATGGGGGGGGGAGGGGCGAGCAGCTGTATGGGGGGGGAGGGGCGAGCAGCTGTATGGGGGGGGCGAGCAGCTGTATGGGGGGGGGGGGCGAGCAGCTGTATGGGGGGGGGCGAGCAGCTGTATGGGGGGGGGGGCGAGCAGCTGTATGGGGGGGGAGTGGGGTGGGGGGGGAGTGGGGTGGGGGGGCGAGCAGCTGTATGGGGGGGGAGTGGGGTGGGAGGGGCGAGCAGCTGTATGGGGGGGAGTGGGAGGGGCGAGAAGCTGTATGGGGGGGGAGTGGGGTGGGAGGGGCGAGCAGCTGTATGGGGGGGAGTGGGAGGGGCGAGCAGCTGTATGGGGGGGTGGGTGGGAGGGGCGAGCAGCTGTATGGGGGGTGGGGTGGGAGGGGCGAGCAGCTGTATGGGGGTGGGTGGGAGGGGCGAGCAGCTGTATGGGGGGTGGGTGGGAGGGGCGAGCAGCTGTATGGGGAAGGGGTGGGTGGGAGGGGCAAGCAGCTGTATGGGGAAGGGGTGGGTGGGAGGGGCAAGCAGCTGTATGGGGAAGGGGTGGGTGGGAGGGGCAAGCAGCTGTATGGGGAAGGGGTGGGTGGGAGGGGCAAGCAGCTGTATGGGGAAGGGGTGGGTGGGAGGGGCAAGCAGCTGTATGGGGAAGGGGTGGGTGGGAGGGGCAAGCAGCTGTATGGGGAAGGGGTGGGTGGGAGGGGCAAGCAGCTGTATGGGGAAGGGGTGGGTGGGAGGGGCAAGCAGCTGTATGGGGAAGGGGTGGGTGGGAGGGGCAAGCAGCTGTATGGGGAAGGGGTGGGTGGGAGGGGCAAGCAGCTGTATGGGGAAGGGGTGGGTGGGAGGGGCAAGCAGCTGTATGGGGAAGGGTTGGGTGGGAGGGGCAAGCAGCTGTATGGGGAAGGGGTGGGTGGAAGGGGCGAGCAGCTGTATGGGGAAGGGGTGGGTGGGAGGGGCGAGCAGCTGTATGGGGAAGGGGTGGGTGGGAGGGGCGAGCAGCTGTATGGGGGGGGGGAGGGGCGAGCAGCTGTATGGGGGGGAGGGGCGAGCAGCTGTATGGGGGGGGGGGTGGGAGGGGCGAGCAGCTGTATGGGGGGGGGGTGGGAGGGGCGAGCAGCTGTATGGGGGGGGTGGGAGGGGCGAGCAGCTGTATGGGGGGGGTGGGAGGGGCGAGCAGCTGTATGGGGGGGGTGGGAGGGGCGAGCAGCTGTATGGGGGGGAGGGGCGAGCAGCTGTATGGGGGGGGGGGCGAGCAGCTGTATGGGGGGGGAGTGGGGTGGGGGGGAGTGGGGTGGGGGGCGAGCAGCTGTATGGGGGGGAGTGGGTGGGAGGGGCGAGCAGCTGTATGGGGGGGAGTGGGGTGGGAGGGGCGAGCAGCTGTATGGGGGGGAGTGGGAGGGGCGAGCAGCTGTATGGGGGGGGAGTGGGAGGGGCGAGCAGCTGTATGGGGGGGAGTGGGAGGGGCGAGCAGCTGTATGGGGGGGGTGGGTGGGGAGGGGCGAGCAGCTGTATGGGGGGTGGGAGGGGCGAGCAGCTGTATGGGGGTGGGAGGGGGCGAGCAGCTGTATGGGGAAGGGGTGGGTGGGAGGGGCAAGCAGCTGTATGGGGAAGGGGTGGGTGGGAGGGGCAAGCAGCTGTATGGGGAAGGGGTGGGTGGGAGGGGCAAGCAGCTGTATGGGGAAGGGGTGGGTGGGAGGGGCAAGCAGCTGTATGGGGAAGGGGTGGGTGGGAGGGGCAAGCAGCTGTATGGGGAAGGGGTGGGTGGGAGGGGCGAGCAGCTGTATGGGGGGTGGGTGGGAGGGGCAAGCAGCTGTATGGGGAAGGGGTGGGTGGGAGGGGCAAGCAGCTGTATGGGGAAGGGGTGGGTGGGAGGGGCAAGCAGCTGTATGGGAAGGGGTGGGTGGGAGGGGCAAGCAGCTGTATGGGGAAGGGGTGGGTGGGAGGGGCAAGCAGCTGTATGGGGAAGGGGTGGGTGGGAGGGGCAAGCAGCTGTATGGGGAAGGGGTGGGTGGGAGGGGCAAGCAGCTGTATGGGGAAGGGGTGGGTGGGAGGGGCAAGCAGCTGTATGGGGAAGGGTTGGGTGGGAGGGGCAAGCAGCTGTATGGGGAAGGGGTGGGTGGAAGGGGCGAGCAGCTGTATGGGGAAGGGGTGGGTGGGAGGGGCGAGCAGCTGTATGGGGAAGGGGTGGGTGGGAGGGGCGAGCAGCTGTATGGGGGGGGGGAGGGGCGAGCAGCTGTATGGGGGGGGGGAGGGGCGAGCAGCTGTATGGGGGGGAGGGGCGAGCAGCTGTATGGGGGGGGGGGGGTGGGAGGGGCGAGCAGCTGTATGGGGGGGGGGTGGGAGGGGCGAGCAGCTGTATGGGGGGGGTGGGAGGGGCGAGCAGCTGTATGGGGGGGAGGGGCGAGCAGCTGTATGGGGGGGGGGCGAGCAGCTGTATGGGGGGGAGTGGGGTGGGGGGGAGTGGGGTGGGGGGGCGAGCAGCTGTATGGGGGGGAGTGGGGTGGGAGGGGCGAGCAGCTGTATGGGGGGGAGTGGGGTGGGAGGGGCGAGCAGCTGTATGGGGGGGAGTGGGAGGGGCGAGCAGCTGTATGGGGGGGGAGTGGGAGGGGCGAGCAGCTGTATGGGGGGGAGTGGGAGGGGCGAGCAGCTGTATGGGGGGGTGGGTGGGAGGGGCGAGCAGCTGTATGGGGGGTGGGAGGGGCGAGCAGCTGTATGGGGGTGGGAGGGGCGAGCAGCTGTATGGGGAAGGGGTGGGTGGGAGGGGCAAGCAGCTGTATGGGGAAGGGGTGGGTGGGAGGGGCAAGCAGCTGTATGGGGAAGGGGTGGGTGGGAGGGGCAAGCAGCTGTATGGGGAAGGGGTGGGTGGGAGGGGCAAGCAGCTGTATGGGGAAGGGGTGGGTGGGAGGGGCAAGCAGCTGTATGGGGAAGGGGTGGGTGGGAGGGGCAAGCAGCTGTATGGGGGGGGAGGGGCGAGCAGCTGTATGGGGAGGGGCGAGCAGCTGTATGGGGGGGGGCGAGCAGCTGTATGGGGGGGGGGGGCGAGCAGCTGTATGGGGGGGGCGAGCAGCTGTATGGGGGGGGCGAGCAGCTGTATGGGGGGGGGCGAGCAGCTGTATGGGGGGGGAGTGGGGTGGGGGGGGGGAGTGGGGTGGGGGGGGGAGTGGGGTGGGGGGGCGAGCAGCTGTATGGGGGGGAGTGGGGTGGGAGGGGCGAGCAGCTGTATGGGGGGGGGTGGGAGGGGCGAGCAGCTGTATGGGGGGGAGTGGGAGGGGCGAGCAGCTGTATGGGGGGGAGTGGGGTGGGAGGGGCGAGCAGCTGTATGGGGGGGAGTGGGAGGGGCGAGCAGCTGTATGGGGGGGTGGGTGGGAGGGGCGAGCAGCTGTATGGGGGGTGGGAGGGGCGAGCAGCTGTATGGGGGGTGGGAGGGGCGAGCAGCTGTATGGGGGGTGGGAGGGGCGAGCAGCTGTATGGGGGTGGGAGGGGCGAGCAGCTGTACGGGGGGTGGGTGGGAGGGGCGAGCAGCTGTACGGGGGGTGGGTGGGAGGGGCGAGCAGCTGTACGGGGGGTGGGTGGGAGGGGCGAGCAGCTGTACGGGGGGTGGGTGGGAGGGGCGAGCAGCTGTACGGGGGGTGGGTGGGAGGGGCGAGCAGCTGTACGGGGGTGGGTGGGAGGGGCGAGCAGCTGTACGGGGGGTGGGTGGGAGGGGCGAGCAGCTGTACGGGGGGTGGGTGGGAGGGGCGAGCAGCTGTACGGGGGGTGGGTGGGAGGGGCGAGCAGCTGTACGGGGGGTGGGTGGGAGGGGCGAGCAGCTGTACGGGGGTGGGTGGGAGGGGCGAGCAGCTGTACGGGGGTGGGTGGGAGGAGCGAGCAGCTGTACGGGGGGTGGGTGGGAGGGGCGAGCAGCTGTACGGGGGGTGGGTGGGAGGGGCGAGCAGCTGTACGGGGGGTGGGTGGGAGGGGCGAGCAGCTGTACGGGGGTGGGTGGGAGGGGCGAGCAGCTGTACGGGGGGTGGGTGGGAGGGGCGAGCAGCTGTACGGGGGGTGGGTGGGAGGGGCGAGCAGCTGTACGGGGGGTGGGTGGGAGGGGCGAGCAGCTGTACGGGGGGTGGGTGGGAGGGGCGAGCAGCTGTACGGGGGGTGGGTGGGAGGGGCGAGCAGCTGTACGGGGGGTGGGTGGGAGGGGCGAGCAGCTGTACGGGGGGTGGGTGGGAGGGGCGAGCAGCTGTACGGGGGGTGGGTGGGAGGGGCGAGCAGCTGTACGGGGGGTGGGTGGGAGGGGCGAGCAGCTGTACGGGGGGTGGGTGGGAGGGGCGAGCAGCTGTACGGGGGGTGGGTGGGAGGGGCGAGCAGCTGTATGGGGGGTGGGTGGGAGGGGCGAGCAGCTGTATGGGGGGTGGGCGGGAGGGGCGAGCAGCTGTATGGGGGGGTGGGCTGGGAGGGGCGAGCAGCTGTATGGGGGGGGTGGGCTGGGAGGGGCGAGCAGCTGTATGGGGGGGTGGGCTGGGAGGGGCGAGCAGCTGTATGGGGGGGTGGGCTGGGAGGGGCGAGCAGCTGTATGGGGGGGTGGGGTGGGAGGGGCGAGCAGCTGTATGGGGGGTGGGTGGGAGGGGCGAGCAGCTGTATGGGGGGTGGGTGGGAGGGGCGAGCAGCTGTATGGGGGGTGGGTGGGAGGGGCGAGCAGCTGTATGGGGGGTGGGTGGGAGGGGCGAGCAGCTGTATGGGGGGTGGGTGGGAGGGGCGAGCAGCTGTATGGGGGGTGGGTGGGAGGGGCGAGCAGCTGTATGGGGGGTGGGTGGGAGGAGCGAGCAGCTGTATGGGGGGTGGGTGGGAGGGGCGAGCAACTGTATGGGGGGTGGGTGGGAGGGGCGAGCAACTGTATGGGGGGTGGGTGGGAGGGGCGAGCAACTGTATGGGGGGTTGGGTGGGAGGGGCGAGCAGCTGTATGGGGGGTGGGTGGGAGGGGCGAGCAGCTGTATGGGGGGTGGGTGGGAGGGGCGAGCAGCTGTATGGGGGGTGGGTGGGAGGGGCGAGCAGCTGTATGGGGGGGTGGGGTGGGAGGGGCGAGCAGCTGTATGGGGGGTGGGGTGGGAGGGGCGAGCAGCTGTATGGGGCGGTGGGGTGGGAGGGGCGAGCAGCTGTATGGGGCGGTGGGGTGGGAGGGGCGAGCAGCTGTATGGGGCGGTGGGGTGGGAGGGGCGAGCAGCTGTATGGGGCGGTGGGGTGGGAGGGGCGAGCAGCTGTATGGGGGGTGGGAGGGGCGAGCAGCTGTATGGGGGGTGGGAGGGGCGAGCAGCTGTATGGGGGGTGGGAGGGGCGAGCAGCTGTATGGGGGGTGGGAGGGGCGAGCAGCTGTATGGGGGGTGGGAGGGGCGAGCAGCTGTATGGGGGGTGGGAGGGGCGAGCAGCTGTATGGGGGGTGGGGTGGGAGGGGCGAGCAGCTGTATGGGGGGTGGGGTGGGAGGGGCGAGCAGCTGTATGGGGGGTGGGGTGGGAGGGGCGAGCAGCTGTATGGGGGGTGGGGTGGGAGGGGCGAGCAGCTGTATGGGGGGTGGGGTGGGAGGGGCGAGCAGCTGTATGGGGGGTGGGGTGGGAGGGGCGAGCAGCTGTATGGGGGGTGGGGTGGGAGGGGCGAGCAGCTGTATGGGGGGTGGGGTGGGAGGGGCGAGCAGCTGTATGGGGGGTGGGGTGGGAGGGGCGAGCAGCTGTATGGGGGGTGGGGTGGGAGGGGCGAGCAGCTGTATGGGGGGTGGGGTGGGAGGGGCGAGCAGCTGTATGGGGGGTGGGGTGGGAGGGGCGAGCAGCTGTATGGGGGGTGGGGTGGGAGGGGCGAGCAGCTGTATGGGGGGTGGGGTGGGAGGGGCGAGCAGCTGTATGGGGGGTGGGAGGGGCGAGCAGCTGTATGGGGGGTGGGAGGGGCGAGCAGCTGTATGGGGGGTGGGAGGGGCGAGCAGCTGTATGGGGGGTGGGGTGGGAGGGGCGAGCAGCTGTATGGGGGGTGGGGTGGGAGGGGCGAGCAGCTGTATGGGGGGTGGGGTGGGAGGGGCGAGCAGCTGTATGGGGGTGGGGTGGGAGGGGCGAGCAGCTGTATGGGGGTGGGGTGGGAAGGGCGAGCAGCTGTATGGGGGTGGGGTGGGAGGGGCGAGCAGCTGTATGGGGGGTGGGGTGGGAGGGGCGAGCAGCTGTATGGGGGGTGGGGTGGGAGGGGCGAGCAGCTGTATGGGGGGTGGGGTGGGAGGGGCGAGCAGCTGTATGGGGGGTGGGGTGGGAGGGGCGAGCAGCTGTATGGGGGGTGGGGTGGGAGGGGCGAGCAGCTGTATGGGGGGTGGGGTGGGAGGGGCGAGCAGCTGTATGGGGGGTGGGGTGGGAGGGGCGAGCAGCTGTATGGGGGGTGGGGTGGGAGGGGCGAGCAGCTGTATGGGGGGTGGGGTGGGAGGGGCGAGCAGCTGTATGGGGGGTGGGGTGGGAGGGGCGAGCAGCTGTATGGGGGGGTGGGGTGGGAGGGGCGAGCAGCTGTATGGGGGGTGGGGTGGGAGGGGCGAGCAGCTGTATGGGGGGGGGTAGGAGGGACGAGCAGCTGTATGGGGGGGGGGGGGTAGGAGGGACGAGCAGCTGTATGGGGGGGTAGGAGGGGCGAGCAGCTGTATGGGGGGGTAGGAGGGGCGAGCAGCTGTATGGGGGGGTAGGAGGGGCGAGCAGCTGTATGGGGGGGTAGGAGGGGCGAGCAGCTGTATGGGGGGGTAGGAGGGGCGAGCAGCTGTATGGGGGGGTAGGAGGGGCGAGCAGCTGTATGGGGGGGTAGGAGGGGCGAGCAGCTGTATGGGGGGGTAGGAGGGGCGAGCAGCTGTATGGGGGGGTAGGAGGGGCGAGCAGCTGTATGGGGGGGTAGGAGGGACGAGCAGCTGTATGGGGGGCTTAGGAGGGACGAGCAGCTGTATGGGGGGGGTTAGGAGGGACGAGCAGCTGTATGGGGGGGGTTAGGAGGGACGAGCAGCTGTATGGGGGGGGTTAGGAGGGACGAGCAGCTGTATGGGGGGGGTAGGAGGGGCGAGCAGCTGTATGGGGGGGGTAGGAGGGGCGAGCAGCTGTATGGGGGGGGTAGGAGGGGCGAGCAGCTGTATGGGGGGGTAGGAGGGGCGAGCAGCTGTATGGGGGGGTAGGAGGGGCGAGCAGCTGTATGGGGGGGTATGAGGGGCGAGCAGCTGTATGGGGGGGGTTAGGAGGGACGAGCAGCTGTATGGGAGGGGGGTTAGGAGGGACGAGCAGCTGTATATGGGGGTAGGGGGTTAGGAGGGACGAGCAGCTGTATATGGGGGTAGGGGGGACGAGCAGCTGTATATGGGGGTAGGGGGGTAGGAGGGACGAGCAGCTGTATATGGGGGTAGGAGGGACGAGCAGCTGTATAGGGGGGGTAGGAGGCTGTCCTGTGCAGGGAGAGGATCACGGTCCGCCTATTTCTCCTCCTCCCGTTGGGGGAACCCGCCATTTTTCTTTGTGGCTGTGATATCTGTCAGCAGAGCCGGCAGTGTATAACACACACACACAGGCATATTTCCCGTGTAATGTCTAACCACACGTTTGTAACCCGTGACCTTACACACGTCACCGCGCCGGGGTAATAAATGCCGCTATGTTGTAAGAAATACCGTTATAAAGGGCTATATCAGTGTTACTAGCGCTATACCACAGGAGGAGGGACCGGAACATCACGCCGGTACTCACCCGTGTTATAGACGTGCAGCTCATCCACGATGCCCTCGTTACCGCCACCGAACACCACGATCAGCTCCTTGATGGACACGGCCCGGTGTCCGTGCCGGGGTCTGGGGACCGGGCCTGACCAGCCCACCACACGCTTCCAGCGGGGCTGCAGGGCGGCGGGTCCTGACACGGCCGGGGAGGAGGCCATGGTGGGGGCGATAGACCCGCAGGCTGAGGAGAGAAAGACGCGGCAAAAACTCCCAGACAAACGTCAAATAGAGTCGGATAAAAATCCGTCCGAGCGGGGATACGGGGGGATATAAAAAATAATAAATAAAATGCTAGAAGTCGGTGCCCGCAGTGCTGAGGCCTGTTCCCAGCCGGCTCTCACTGAAGAGCTGAGGAGTCCATGGGAGCCGCCATTTTGTGACGGCCGCCGGAGATAAAACACACCAATTCCCGCGCGTCCCGCTTCACCCGCGGCTCTCCGGTGTCACTCGCCGGGGAGGCAGCAACCTCTCCTCCGCAGGCCGCCGCTTTCTGTCCCCGCCTTGTATTTATTTCGGTCTTTAAAGCCGCTCGGGAGCGGCGGAGCTGAGGGAGTCCATGGGAGCCGCCATCTTGTGCCGTCCAAACAAACCAATAAAGGAGCTGGTGGGAAGAGCAAAGATGGCGGCGAGCGGGGCGACAACACACCGACTAGCCGCTTCCTTTGTGGCCCGGTGTGTGGGCGGGGAAAGATACCTCGAGGGTGCCCGGCTTGCCCCGACACTGCTAAATGAATCCCCGCTCTATATGATGGGTAATACCGCCGGTATCTCCACACACACCCCCCGCCGCCGCTTCCCTCCTGTCACCCCAGGGATGGCTCTACTAAAGGACGAGGAAGTGTACCAAAAAAAACACCACACCCGCGCAAATCCACCTCAAATAACAAGAGCAACCGAGATAACCAATGTGCAAATACAGGGACGGGGTACCGGAGCTTCTTTTCACGCCTCCCTGGGAGCCGCCATCTTGTGTGCGCCCGCCTCCTGTCTTCCTCCTCCTCCGGAGACAATAAGATGGAGGCGGGGACTGCGGGGGGAGCAGACAGGCTCAGTGCGGCCTAGTGCAGTACACGGGGAGAATAGTGTCTGCTTACTTATGCCAACTGCGTGCTGGCAAATATACATTATACATATGGGAACATGTCATGTACTGGTTACTGTGCGGGGGTAGTTGTGTTTAATGCACACTATACGTATTGTGTTTACTTTATTACAACGAGTGGATCCACTGTCACAGGTAACACATGTATATGTAATTATACACCCCCGGTGCTGGACATTCCGGGCAGGCAGGGGTTTGTATGGCACAGCACAGGGTGCGCGGTTACCTTACGGTGAGAGGTTCGTGGGTGACTATGTAGTCTCATATTTGCTATATAGATATTTAGCAATCATCCATGTACTGGGCGCTCTTGTGGAAGAACACGGCGACTATGTAATGTAAGGTGGCTTTATAAACGGGAGTGTAGTGCAGTTTGGTAAAACCGGACCTGGTTCTGCATTATAAAGATAATGCCATAAAATAGGACTCGAAACCCAAGGGGGAAAAAAAACTGTATAATTATGCGGTCCAACTGTTATGTGTATATGTGTATATATATATATATATATATATATACACACAAAAATTGAATAAAAGCTGACCAGCTACCAGCAATTTGAAAAAAATACAGACACGTTTAATAGTGAAGGGAAAAAAATCAACACGGTGTTAACAATGGAAATATATTAAACGTGCGTTTATATTCTGTTTATTGTCTGATAAACGGATACATTTGTGTTTCGGATCCCTGTTACATCTCTTCACAGTAATCATTTCCTGGTGGCTTTCAGTGGAGGTTTATTCTGTAACATAGGCATTATTTCTTTACAATTCTAGTTGTTGGCTCCTCACCCCACGTGTTATTATTAGAGATGATACCTAGCAGCGCACTCACCACAGGAAGGTCCCATGCCTCCCTGGGAGCCGCCATCTTTACACCTAACCTCACCCTCCACGCTTGGAACACAAACAGAAATGGCGGGCGCATGGGGGCTGAGTTCAGAACTTGTAACCCGGTGAAAGTCGAATGGCAGCTGTGGTGCTAAACGCAACAGAGAGCGAGCCACGCTAAGCACACCCAGTCCCGCGTAAGTGTTCGTTCACAAGGCGGAAAGAGTTGTATTCTTTTTTTACTTCACGTTTGGGGCTGGGAGGCGCCATCTTGTCAGGCCGCTCCTCCCTCCTCAGCTCAGGAGGAAGAGGCAGGCACGGTAATGGCGCCTGCATCCCCGGATGTTGACGTGAAAACAAAAGAGAAATGACGCTAAAACCCACCAAATAAAGCTTAGCACACCGTGTGGGAGCTGGGGCTGTGGTTCTGACTGGGACCCTCGCGTAAAAAGTAGCTGCGGCGAGTTTAAAATCAGTTGCTGGGGGGAGAAGACTGGCGGAACTGGGCGCTGCGTTGTTACCATTTGCCCATCATGGCGCCTCTTTGCCATAGTGGCGGCCATCTTGCTCTCCCAGCTCCTAGTAACGGTTGCCAAGGGCCGCTGTTTGCCGTTGGCACGCGGGAGAGGGAGGCGCCATTTTGGTTCCTCTGTCTCACCTCAGAAAGGCGGGAGACATGGTGACTCCTTCACTTAGCTCAACATAAAACATTGTGTTTGCAGCTGAACATAAACATGTATTACACATTAATCAACTAGCCTGAAGTGTATGCAAATTATCGCAGCTCACAAGGAAACCACTTTTATAACGAAATATAGATAATTACACATAAAATATTAAAATGTTGATCTCTCCCCCCCCCCTAAAAATATATATTCATGTGCATCTCCTCTAAAAACTACAAAATATGTCCATTAAAAATAAAGATGTTGAAGATGCAATATAAAATACTGCATAGGGTCTCATGCTTTTGATATCAATTATAAGGGGATAGATACTGTACATTTAAAATAAGTGTCCCAAGTACTTCCAGGAAAGAGCAGATTTAGAACACAGGGATTGTCTGGTTATTTCTGATTTTTGGGATAAAGTTCTGCAGTATATATAATAATTTATTGGGGTAATTGCAATAAAATAGCACTTAGGCCGAGCTCATGGTGGCGGCGTCGCTGCGTACGTGCGCTTGCTTCCGCGAGCACGTCCGGGACTCTTACCTGATTGCCTGTTGTAGTTCCTCAGGTGCCCGCGGTGCCGCGCACATCGACGCTGCTACATTTTGCCGCCACAACTCAAATTGAGATTTTGGGCTGCAGTCTTGTAACGTCAGCGTCACGTGAGCTGGTTCAGCCAATGAGGGCGAACCAGCTCCGTGATGCGTTCGCCACGAATCTCCTGCAGCTGGCGCACACATCGCTGCTCCCGCACCACAACCAAGAGCCCGGCCTTAGCCTTCTTAGGCCGAGCTCACACTGCCTGCTACGGCCGTGCGCTTCCATGCGCGACTCCGCCGCGTGCTCCTGCAGCCCTGCGATCTCTGCTCAAGCTACAGTAGTTGGGTCGCGGGGGGGTGTGCAGCAGGGGGGGGGGTTGGGCAGCGGGGACCGGGGTTTGTGTCCGTGTCCCCGAAGCGACATTTATTTATTTCCCTCGACCCCATCCCCCGTCCCCACAATTTCAGCAGCCAATCAATGTAAACCGTCTGGACATTGATTGGCTGCTGAAACTGACATCACGCTGCTGCTGCAGCCGGAGATCACAGATTGAAAAGACTCCCGCGACTGCAGCAGCGTCGACGCCTCACTTTGCAGCCCGTGGTAGTTTCGAGACTGAACACTACCATTGGCCGCCAGGGGTCGGTGACGAACGCGTGAACGCGCGCACGTCGTGAAGTGCGCGGTGTGAACAGGGACTTAGTCTTACGGTTTGGGAATATGGAAAGAGGTCAATGTAAGGAACAATGTCCCATGGCCAGCAGAGATTATCTTCCTGCAACGAAAACAGTGATGGTGAAATGGATAAAGCCTGAACCCCCCACTTTAGATATTTTAAACGATGATCTGAATGAATTGATGATGATGATGATGATTGATGATGATGGACAAATTAGAAGCTGAGACAAATAAAGAATTAAGAACCGATAATTTATTATTTTTTTAAATGGGAAAAGTTTATTGATACTATGTCACAAGATAGGGATTCAATCATACAGACATTTGAGCATACCTCTTGGGGTCTCCTCAGACTGATTGCGATGGGACACAGATAATTTCACCCTTGAGGAAATATGACAGTACAAGGTTGATGGGGGAGATAGTAAATGGGGAATCCTATGCCAGATTCTGTTAGGAGGCTGTGTGGTGATCGCCTTGATGTTCATCTTTGAAATTGAAACTAGACGTATGATGAGCAATATGAAATATAATTTTGTGTAAAAGTGTTTTTCTGGGTATCTTATTGTCGTTTCTGCATTGTAATGTTGTTGATTAATGCTTGTAAACCCAATAAAAAAAAACCTATTAAAAAAAAACCTATTAAAAAAAAAATTAATGATGTCAAGAGTGCCACTGCACAATGAATGTAAATAAAAATCACTAGATACAAACAAATAATCCGGCGCCTAAATACAAATAAATACTGTGCTAGTAATTATCTGACCATATTTAAAGTCCAGACTTGGAAACCTGTAGTCCATATGAATAGGAAATCCAATCTTGGAAACCTGCAGTCTTATCAGACGTGTCTTGCAGGTGATGTCACAATATATAAAAGAAAACAAACAAATTGTAGCGCAAACCAGATCAACTGTAAATGAAACAAACATACATAAAACACTAAACACACACTTAAAGACAATACTAAACACCTATGAACTGGACAAGACTACATTTAATAAATGAATAAGCATACACCATAAAATAAAGCATGTGCAGGGAGTGAGAACAAATGAATGCTGCTCCAGTGGAGAAAAATTGAAACCCTACTCGCTCCAATAGGTATAAATCAGGCACAGTCATGTATGTCTTTCTCAGAGCTGCCGACCACGGAACCGGGTTGTGGGGGCTCTCCTCCCCCGTGTGACCGCCGACATTGATACCGCTATGCTGGCATTACCTCCGTCTGTATGTCCCGCTCTGGACTGCCTCACACGCAGTCTCCTCTCTGGAAATCCAAACGCTGACTCCACGTGTATCGCGGGTTCCGTGCGCATACACGAAAGTCTCACAGCGCTTACTAATACAGCACCCGGCACACAGCGTTCAATAACCAGCAAATAGGCAGTACACTCGTCCCAAACTCCCAAGACCACCCTACGCGTTTCATGACTTAATCACTTCTTCAGGGACATCGTAATAAAAATCCCTACCTTTTTCACATGTCACTGCCTACACGTGTACCCTAATTATATACATTTTGGACAAATGGCATTTTGTAGCAGATATTAGAGCAGTGGTGCTCAACGCCAGTCCTCAAGTCCCACAGGTGGTGCAGTCTTCGACTGAAGAAGTGTGCTGAAGCAGTGATATCCATAAAGCTGGCCTGTTTGAGGCCCTGATCAAAATGTAGAAAGTCACCCAGCGTCAATGCACTTAGGTCCAGATATACGACGGTGCTAACCTTTAGCAGTGATATAATTGAGAGTAAAGGGGTGTCAAAGCCTAGCAAACTGTTGTGAATCTGGGCTAAGGAGACAGCTGCTCAGCCCCGGATAATGCAAAAATGCACACGCATTTAAACGACATGATCTTTTCTCATTATTTTAATATTTGCCCTGCTGTGAAACAAACTGAATAAGCATTGTGGGCGTTAAATCTCTTGCTGCTTAACTGGGGCAAAAAATAAAGCAAACGATTTATCAAAGAAACAAAAAATTAACTAGAGTTCAATGTTTTTTTTTTTGTTGCTTTTGTTAAATCAGGTGCTATTTTGTTCACCACTTTTTGCTCTTTGATACATAAACCCTCATTAGGGCGTCAAAGGTAATTTGCACTCAACGTTCGGAAAAAATATGATTGAAATTAAGGATTTTTTTATTAAAAACATTTTAAGTCGGCAAATAAATATAAAATAACATGTTGCTTGTATGAATTGTATTGACATACTATGGTTATTTTTATAAATAGAAACTGTATGACAGGTCTACCTCACTTAGACCGCTGTGAGATTATTAATGCAGTGAAGGAGAAACCCAGCTCCTATGCTGTCACCTTGCCACATAAAAATGCTGCTTGCTGTGCACGGCTGTGATTTGGCCGTTGGCAGGGGGCCGTACACTGTGCTTTCCTGCACTTTAGGCTGTGCAGGGGGAATACTTAATGACGAGGAACAGGCCAATCCTGGTATCTACAGCGATGGGGGACGCCCCTCCACACACAGGGCCTCTGTCAGGAAGTGCTAAGGCAGCTGATAACTGAACGGGGGGAGGTTATTTCTGTGATACGTCTGTACCTGCCCACTGCACCTGCAGCTACGCGTTGATTTCACTGTTTAGCATTCTCCCTGCCTTATTTGTTGTGAACCAATTCTATTACAAAATCAAAAAGCGCACACTGAAGCAAGGTCATGGCAAAAATGTCCCTGGTTCGAGGGCAGGACCACGCCCCTTGGCATGTGGCTGTAGCGTTTACCCTGTGCCTCATCTTTGCGAGCACAGGTATGCTGGACACGGTCTCCACAGAGCTAGGTTACAGTTATTACGCTGAGAAGCCTGTGCCATGGCTTCCATCATTCCTGGCCATGCCTTTTAACACCCTTGTTAATCTCGGATACGTGCTGCTGGGGATGTACTGGCTCAGCCAAGAAGGTAAAGCAATCGGAATCAAGGACCCGACCGGACACTATCTGAGGAATGTCTTCTCGTGGATGGCGCTGGTGTATGGTCCAGTCCAGTGGTTAAGGATATGGACACAGGCACACTGGGCTGCTGTGTTGGATCAGTGGGTTACGTTTCCCATTTTCGCTTGGGCGCTCGTCTGGTGCAACTCCATCCTGGAAAACTGGACCACTCAACATTTTCTTGCAGTAGAAGTCCTGTCAATGAGCAGTTACTCCCTGTGCCTACTGCACCCGCAGGGCTTCGAGTTCGCTTTGGGCATCCATATATTATGGGTATTTGTGTCTGGTTTGCGATTACAAAGCAGATGTGGAGATGGCACCTCTAAAAAGTACTTGCTGCTCGCCCTGACTTCCTGCCTGGGGTTTGTGGGTCTGAAGCTACTTGACCACTGGCTGGCCCAATGCTTCATGTTTCAGAGACTTACCGGCCACTTCTGGTCCAAAGTGTGCGATGTTTTGCAGTTCCATTATGCTTTCTGCTTCCTCACTCATTTGGATCACCACCGACTGCTCAGGATGAAGAAATGACATGATTGCAACGTGATGCCTCTTAAAGCAGATTACCAACCTTATTTCTATATCTTATTTTCCTTGCGGTTTTTGATTTTATCTCAATTTTTATTCAAAAGGCCCAAAGCCTGCAGTAGAGTGTTCACATAGCCACCACTGCTGTTTACTCTATCTTGCTCCACTTAATCAGGAAGCACAGAGCGGTTTTCCATGCAGACTACAATGAGCTACATTAAAGCACTACTTTATGCCTAGTTTCTCTGAGGGGGAATTAGAAGCCTGGGTAACTTCTGTTTTCGGCTCAATATAAAAGGAATATAAAATGTATTTCGCAGAGGAGATTAGAGGAGAAACCCTATTGTACAATATGGCAAAAAAAACTCTTTAAAGAATAATTTGATCAAACCCGCCTTACAAAAGTGTTTCTTAAACAAGCTAATATCCTATTTATATAGTCAAATACCGGTGAGACAATGCAGGAGCAAGTCCTAAAGTTTGGTGTTGGCAGTGGTACCCAACGAGGTTTGAGAACCCACTGCCTGACACAATGAACAGCCTCATAGCAGCAAAGTGAATTAATGGCTCTGGTAGTAGATACATTATAGGTGGTTGACTTGACACCATTTTTAAACAGACGTAATTATTTTTAAATTGATTTATGAAAACTTTTCATGTCAAAAGTGTAACTAAATGCCTTGGAGTGTTTTTACCATTTTTACCTAATATCTTCTGATCAAACCTGTATATGAAGGCTAATTGTTGATCAAGACCTTGTTTTGTTTGGTTAATGAAAGACTCGCAAAACATACAGGACCCCTATAAGCTCATATTGAGCCCCCAAAATAACCACCACACATATATATATATATATATATATATATATATATATATATATATACGTATATACGTATATATATATATATATATATGCGTATAAGTGTCAAAGAGGAGAGCTACTGAGCATGGCAATATATATTTAAAACCAGAGACAGAACATGAAACACAGACAGAGCCCAATGCACATCCAGTGACACACATACACGGTACAGTGCCTAAATATATAGATATCTTTTGAATAAAATGGTCTTTTAGTTTAAGTCTTTGGTCAAAGTGTTGTAAGCCCTTGAGCCCCTCCAAGGTTCAATATGAGCTTATAGGGGTCCTGTATGTTTTGCAATTCTTGTTCAGCTGGTCCTAGCTGATTTGGAGGGTGGCTCCTCCTTCCCTAGTTTGAAGCTCACCCCCTCCCACTTTTAAATGGTTAAAACTCACTCCATTCCTACCTCCCACACTCATGGGAACCTGCATGCAGTTTGATTGCGACAAATCTAATACAGAGTGCTTTTCCTGGTATTATAC
The DNA here is from genome assembly GCF_040206685.1 of Ascaphus truei. Taxonomy (NCBI): domain Eukaryota; kingdom Metazoa; phylum Chordata; class Amphibia; order Anura; family Ascaphidae; genus Ascaphus; species Ascaphus truei. The sequence goes on from NC_134503.1 coordinate 1,107,975, forward strand.
AGGTTAATAAGAGCTTCAATCAGACTTAGAACTATACAACTAATTTTGACAGATTTATTATAAATCATTCTTCCTGGTAATGTACAGGTTATTAAGAATTTATATTAGTGTTAGGACCCTTGAGACGTGATCTGCCGTGTAGTGGCTCAAGGGCTTACAACACTTTGGCCAAAGAGTTAAACTAAAAGACCATTTTATTCAAAAGATATCTAATATATATCTATATATCTATATATTTAGGCACTGTACCGTGTATAGGTGTCATTGGATGTAGCACTGGGCTCTGTCTGTGTTTCATGTTCTGTCTCTGGTTTTAAATATTAATGAAAGACTCACCCGTTCTGAACCCAGGGACCCCTTCTGAAGATGTTTGGCATTGAATTACTGCAGAAGCCAGAAGTGCTGCTACCATTTTGCAGAGGATGGCAATTTAACAGACACCTCCATGATCATCTTTTAATTATACACGTGAAATAATCACTAAAAGAGCGCCCCTTATCACAATAGCCGATTTGTATGCAAGATGCAGGTCGTCTATTCAACAGACATTTTCCACAGATGCTATTTCTATATTAACGTTCAAGAGCTCAAGAGGGGTTCTCTTCTCATTCCATACACGCCAGCCTGGAAGGCTACTTTCTGCATACCGTTACGTTCCAAGGCAGGGGTGGGCAACTCCAGTCCTCAAGGGCCACCAACAGGTCACGTTTTAAGGATATCCCTGCTTCAGCGGAGGTGGTGCAGTCATAGACTGAGCCACTGATTGGGCCACCTTTGCTGAAGCAGGGATATCCTGAAAACCTGACCTGTTGGTAGCTCTTGAGGACTGAGTTGCCCCTCCTTGCACTAATATAATGGATGCTCATACTGGGCAGAGGTTCAAGGGACATGCAGGCAGCCGGGGCAGATGTGAACAGTAAAATGTGTTATAAATAAGAGTTCTGGGCGGAACATTCAGCAATCAATCCGTCGCTCCCCTTCCTTGTAGGATCCATTAGAAACCCAATTTAAACATGCCCAGAAGACAGAGACGAGAGGAAAAGGAGATAGAGAAAGCACTACGCAGAAAGGCAGAAACACATTGATAAAGGGTGTAACAGGATTATATATTTCTCTCTAAATGAAATAATATAAGCAAATAGGAGGAAGAAAAATGCATGCAAATCCAGAAACAAAACATATTTCTAGTTTCTGCTTTATTTAAAGCAAAAACATGTAGTGAATACATTAAATAGCAATTAATACACAGTATGACATTATAATAACATTTTCTTGTACCTTCTTATGCCTAAACACTATCTGAAATTCTAGCTATGTAGCAGGCTTGGCACGGGCTTCTCTGCTCTGAATGTTGGACGTCCATATTCCAAGGAACGTTCCTATAAATGAGCTTTATAAGAGATCGTCTGTAGGCTCCAGGGACCGATTCAGTCAATGACTCCTGTAAAAATGTCCCCATCATACATTTCAAGAGCAACAGTCATTAAAAACAGGGGGCGCTTTAACCTAAAAAATAATCTGTCATGTGAATGACATATGTACTCTTACATCTGACAGACATGAAGACCCCTATGACATACGCTGTAATGCCTCATCCCAGTGCTGGAGAGGAGTGTGGGGCTATTCAAATGAAAGGAATTCAGATCTTCTCCAGCAAAGGGAATCTGCTTTACAGATGCTAAATAAAGGGGCCGACGCGAGACATAACGCTCCATGTACCACAGAACACTGTATTCATTATTTCCAGACCGTCTGTGTCTCCACGCCACATTATTCCTCACGGCAAAGGCTCTATTTGTCTAACAAATAAATGTGATCTGTTTATTTTGTCCCTGGGCTCTGTATATTTGTAAGAAGGCCGGGGCCCAGCACGACCACACAGTTCTTTGTATAGGAACGCGATATTATTTGGTTATTTATTTATTTTACACGTGTGGCTTTGGTTTGGGACCTCATGAAGTACATACGGTGTGCTGGCCAGGGAGGCGTGAAGAATAACACTTGTTTTGTAACAAAAATGGGACACCCTAGAAAAAGAAGTGGGTGAGTGTCATGGAAGAGAACAATATGTGGTATTATTTTACGATAACACTTGCTTGTACTCCCACCACGATGGTCTCACCTGAAAATGAATGATCATATAAAACACTCGGATTCCCAACTCCTAATGTTACTTTTTTAGCGACGGGACACTTTTTAGGGTAACCTTAAGCTTTAAACAACACGTCACAGACACGACGTGGAAATAACGGCTAATACCTTGTTGCATCTTCTCCGTAAGGCATTTCACCTGCACATTTGAAAGATAATTACATGGTAATTGTAGCGATGTGTCCGTGCCCCACCTTCTGTACGGTGCAAACTGCAGCTATCTCCCCCCGTGAAACCGCTACCGAGAACTCAGCCACTCCGGCGGTGTAAGAGGAATGAGGTACCGAGAACTCAGCCACTCCGGCGGTGTAAGAGGAATGAGCAGGAAGCCCCTTTTATATCTCCCGGAAACATACGCGGCCCACCCGAAAATCAGCATATAATCCCTTTGAAGACGTTTGCAGAGGAGGTGTCCAGAGTCATCCTAGCAAGATGTGATCTCCGTCCTCAGTCTGAAACCCACACATGAAAGGAAGATTCATGGCTCTCGCTTTTCTCCTTGTCCATGGCAGAGCTGATGGTGACATTGTCCAGTAGTGTTGTGATTAAGATATACTGATGGGAAAACAATTCAGCCGGCGATTTTTACAAATAAACTCAGCTGCAAAACATTGCAATGTCAGAATCTCTCCTGCAATGAGTGCCGGGTTAGCTCTGAGCCCCTTATCAGCCTCTAGTGCAGGGGTGGGCAACTCCAGTCCTCAAGGGCCAACAACAGGTCAGGTTTTCAGGATATCCCTGCTTCAGCACAGGCAGCTCAGTCAAAGACTGAGCCACCTGTGCTGAAGCAGACTGCTACCTGTGCTGTTGAAAACCTGACCTGTTGGTGGCCCTGGCGGATTGGCGTTCCCCACCCCTGCCGTAGTGCAGCAGTAAATACGGTTGGATGCGCGATTGCCATTACTGTGCCTTTCAGACCAAATTGGCAAAGCTGCTAACGCACAAGGTGATGGAAGATGGCGGAACGGGATGCACAGCATTAACCTGCAACAAAGCTCTCCTAAGCCGGGTGTCGTGATCAGGGTGCAAAGTGACACCCACAGAACATCTGGGGACACGGTATTAACGTGAGGCCTCTGGCTGCAGCACTTGTTAGCTCTGGGATGGGAGTTAATGTTGACGTGGGTAGCTATCTCAGTTAAAGCCCCCGTTCCCCCCTGGGCTCCTTTTGTTACATACATAGGAAGCCCTGGTTCCCGAGACCCTTACAGGGGAAGGTGCCACTGGTACTTCATGAAGGTTCCAACCCAGCTTCCTTTGGCCCGCGTGGCGCGAGAGATTTAAACCTCCATTTTGTTTCCCCTGGAAGGGACAGTACTGGCCCTGGGTAAGTATTAATGTAGTTCAGCCCCCACCCACTATATATGTAAATAAAAGTGGGGGGGGGAGAGGGGGCAGAAAAAACAGTAACAGTAGGGTGTTTGTATGATTACTCCGATGAGCATCAGCATGACAAGTATCCCGTCTGTTCCGGGCTTGCAGTGACGTGTTCTCTGTGCGACTCCAGGGTACAGCCCACCTGACAGCTTAAAAAAGGTGCAATCCCACATAGAAGGCGGCAACACACACACTTCTAACTGGCTTCCTTACACATATATAACAGTGCTAATAGCAGAGGTTTGGCCGCTTCCATTTTATAGTTAAACTTCTTAGGAGCTTCTGAATGGGGAAGGGTTTGTCGATCAAACGTTTGGCTCTAGCTGATCACGGTGACATCACACGGTGACATCACACGGTAGGGAGCAGTCAGAGGAAAACCAAACCCCTCCCAAGTCTAAAAAAAAATACTTAAAAAAGGTGTCAGATTTAGAAGGAAAAAAAAAGAAAGAAAAAAACCCACAAAAATGTCACTGGGATGAGTTCACCGGGGTCTAGGAGGGATCGCCCCTTTAAAATGTGACAATTTAGTACAGATGGGAAGGTGTCACATGGCCGACTGCCCTCACCTTATTCCATTTCCAGTACTTGTTGCTCAGGGGAATTGGGACTTTAACCGTTTCAGTGCTGGAGGCACCAATGGGCCTATCGGACCCCCGGCATTTGCAGTCATGTGATTGATTCCGCAGTGAGCACATGAGCGCCACCATCAACCCTCCGCGGGAAAGGTCGGATCCTGGGAACAAGCATTTCCCCAAGAGAGCCGCTGGGGTGGGGGGGGGTGGGGGGGAGGCGGTCTCGGGCTATGTTCCTCAGGGGGGGTGAGGGGGTGTCTAGGGCTACATTCCTTGTAGGGGGGGGTGTCTGCCCTTACTCCTTTGTACCATCACACCTGGGGTCGCTGATACAGGCCCGTTGTTTCAGCGAGGTGAGGGTGCTTACAACATGCTACAAAATAATGCAAACACAGAGAGAAATGGGAGGTGACAGGCAGAGAGAAGCGTCTCCTTCTAGAGACCGGAAATAAATAGCAATAATAATATTATATACTCCCTCCCATTATTGTATGCGCTGAACCGTACAGCGGTGTAACCCAGAGTCACAGAAACACATTGTAAAGCGGAGTCAAGCCGCTTTCCGGCAACACAGAAACCAGAAGAAATGTGAACAGGAGTGCGTGCGCCGAAATAATACAGATCATTTAACCCCTCCCTGGCTTGAGAGGTCTCAAATACTGTTACGGCTGTCGCTGGGTGCAATGGCCGCGCCGCCCCCCGGGGAGAGCATGATACACAACCTTCAACAGCTTTCCCTGTGTTGTCTCTGAGCTCTACCCTTTCCGAATCGAGAGATAGCAAGCGCTTCTGCTGCGGTTGTTTACAGTAACGAGAACTTCATTCCACAGGTTTGTCTTTAAGCCGGGCAGCTAGCTGAGAAAGTCATCGCTCTCTTCCGGGTCCCCACGGGCCTCACAATGGTGCCCTAAACAAACAGAGACACAGGCTTACACTTCTGTACCATCACACCAATGGATAAATAAAATGGGGAATGCTAAATGCTGCTCCTACGTCGGTTTAATTATTTTCTTTAAAAACGCATTTGTGTCCTAAATTAAAAAAAAAATAAGTAGTCATCCACTTTTTACTGCAGGAAAAAAAAGGAGACCTGGCCACATGCAGCCATTTTGTTTTCTCCCAGAAAACATACATCACAAGCAGATATCTCTGAAGTGCTACTCACTAAGGATGAATATAATGGCAGATTTAAAAGGGGCATTAACAGTTCTTGTTTTTTTAACAGAGCTTCAGGAATAAAAACCAAATAGAAAAGGCCGGGTTTAAATAGAAGTGTAAAAGTTTGAGGACAGGGATGTCGCCGTGAGCAGCTGCTGGTAGGGAGCGGTCCCCGTGAGGGGGTGAGCGACAGGAACCCGGCCGGAAGCTGGATACCTGGACTGGTTCCAGACGAGAGCAGCTCCAGGCTGGTGATTTGCCCCTGATCATACAGTGCCAGCTGCTCCACAAATTTCTGCTTGGCTGGATTTATGACGATCTGGTGACGTGGCACGAACATAACTGGGAAGAGAATGGAGACAGTCCACATACAGCGACAGTGCCACAAAGCAGCCATACTATGCCACAGTACAAGAGGCGCATGATATGCTTCTGTTAGAACCACGGGAACGGCCCCACGTTACAACCAGTGCCACCAGAACAGTTTGCAACACGCTGCAAGCAAAAGGAGAAATACAACAGCAAAGAGTGCTGAACAAGCCCTGGGCTGGGAAAGGTTAGACTCCGGAGATTAAATAACAGGCAACAACGCAGACGGGTCCCAGATAATTATGTGGAGGGCAAGAGTCAGAATCCGAATCCTTAAAGTAAATAAGTGGGTATCAGGATAAGGACCGGCAGGTACGCTCACAGCAAGTGCAAGAGAAAGGGCCTCACTAGGGGGTCTCTTCAGACGTAGGAATAGCCTGGAGGGTGCAACATCTGAAGAGACCCTCTCCGTTCGGAGGCCGGTGCCTGTGGAGACGCGGAAGGACGGAGAGCCGGCCGCTGCGCTGACGTCACGGCTAGAAGTGACATCACACGCCGCAAGTGGGACTCGAGCCTCCACAGAGCAGAGAGAACGAGTGGAGTGGCTACCTCCCTGTGAGAGCCATTGTGGTGTGGTGTGTAGCCTCTGGGCTAATTGTGAGTGTAACGTTTAGCTTTATGTTTCTCTGACATACCCACAATGCCCCTTTCTCTTGCACTTACTGGGAGGGTACCTGCCAGTCCTTATCCCGATCCCCAGCTGTTTGCTTTAAGGATTCAGATTCTGTTTGAATCTTACCCACCACACAATTATCTGGGACCCGTTTGTTTCTATTGGAGGAGTTGGAAAACTCTTCATATGAGCGGCACCAGGACCCATTGGGACGCAATATCCCTGTATTACTGCACATGTTCACTTATTCTCTTGTATCAGCACTTGTACATTATTTGATCCCTCGATCTATAGTTATATTGAATAGATGACGGTGCACAATTTGCACACTTTTTTTCTGCCTTCGACTCAGAAGATGTCAAAATCCAGGATTCATTTCCCAAGGTCACAGTCCATAAAAAGATGGCCATTTAAAAGCACTGAGAGTTATTCCCAAAATCCAAGAGGTTCAGCAAAACCCTCCAGCAGTAGCTAGGCCTCGTCTGACACAGAGTTAGTATGATAATGTACAGATGGTGTCCAGGACTTACCTTGTGAGTCTGCTGAAGCAGAGTTACCATCTCCTGCCAAGCTGCTTTGCCCAAGCAGGGAGTGCTGAGGGGGCAGTTGGCCCTGGGCTCCTGGCATCTGATTCTGACACTGCAAGGCTGCCCCTGGTGAGGTGCTGCCGCCCTGCTTGCTGCCAGGACGGAGAATAGACAGGTCCCTGAGTTCCTGGGAGATGGCTGAGAGGCAGGAGTCGGGGACACTGTCGTCACTCTCAACTGGCACGTTCTGACCACCTTGAAACGTTCTCGGGCTTCCCCAGGAAGAGGTTATGCTGCCGAAACTGTCCAGCTTGGCTTCGTATTGGGAGAGAGAGGGGTCGTACGGCCGCACACTGCCAGAGCCCTTCACCGGAAGCAGCATCGGGATCCCACAGCCGGTGCGACATGGGGTGAATTTGTAAGTGTTCTCTTCAGGGGTGAGCAGCGCATCCTGCAAACTGGACATCAAGTCTTGCAAGGGTGGCAACGGATCTCGCTGGCCACCGGCCGAAGAGTGAGAGACACATATCCCGAGTCCTTTGTCCGGAGTAGGACAGTGAAGGAGATCCTGCAGCCTTTTTAGGGTTTTAAAGACCTAGAAGAACAGCAAACACACGATCAGCCAGGATAACAGCTCGCCAATACTTCGGCCGTACCTGGACTGAGCTTCCATTTATAGGGATAGAACAAGATGGCACCAACATCAACTAATGGCAGTGATGTACTCAGGCTAAACCCTAGCGACTGACGCCTGTCTCAAAACCGCTCAGGAAACTATTTTTACATCACTTCTTTTCTTGTTCATTTGACAGTGAAAACGTGTACGAGTCGGGGCAGGAGGGGTTGGTGCAAAAAAGAGAGTATAACAAGGCTATTGGCTGGGGGGGGGAGGGCAATAAAATATATACTTGGACAGAAATGTTTACTTCATACAAATTACAAAATGGGGAGTGTTTTACCCCACAGCTCACGTTTTGGTTACTTTTTCTACCGTATCATGTAGGAATCCCGTTCGTTTCTACCTAGAAATGGCTTCCCAAATGTTGTTTTTAATTAGTAGCCCCTCTGGAACGGGACGTTTCCAGTTGGTCGCGATCATGGTTCCAGTAGTGGAAACTATGCGAGTGACTAACTCCCCTGCCGGAGAGCCCTGGAACAGGTCTGTTTAGCAAGCCTTCCCATGGGACTAACGTCAGTGTGATTCCGAACGCTTTGTTGATAATTGCGTATGTATCCGAGCTCACAGATCCTTACCACCATTCCTGCAGCATGTGTCCAGCTTCTGTAGCACTGGAATAGAAGCTTGCAGAGGTTTTCCTTACTCCATGTGTTTATTGAAACTTTGCTAATTGCCTCCCAGTCTCCCACATCTTCCTCCCATTGTTTCATATAAAAAAGGTTTATCGTTACTCTTGTTCTAGCAGTAATAGAGACGGGTATGGGGCCGAGATGAACCCATTTGTGCATGGATTTGTCTTACCAATCAATTCAAAGCAGCTATTGGAGGCACTAGCTCTGCAGGATGGGACGATAAAGTCTCACCTGGAGGTATCTAAACAGATTTATTTAGGAGAACTGGGTCTCATTTCCTCAAAGGTGCGAAGCCGATCACTAACCAGCAAGTCTCGTAATGTGTGGCAACCGGTTTGTTCCCCAACATTGGAATTCACCTCTTTGTGCCTGGTTTAAACGCAGGATGCATCAGGACTGGAGTCACATTTGGTTTTTTTTTGTGGTTAACTTACATTTAAACTTTAAAAAGTCCCCCAGCTTTAGTGCGTGAGCTATTATTTATTGGATGCGTCTCAGTCGCCAAGGCAAGTTCTTAACTCCAGTCCTCAAGACCCCCCCAAGCAGGTCAGGTTTCCAGGATATCCCTGCATCAGCACAGGTGGCTCAATCAGTGCTGAAGCAGGGGTATCCTGAAAACCTGACCTGTTTGGGGGAGAGGGGGATGGAGGACTGGAGTTGAGAACCCCTGCGCTAAGGGTCTGTGTTCTGGAAGCAACCATAATAAAGTTGACATTCTGGGGTTTAACTTCTCCGTTTTCGATCTCTACCCATCTTGCTCATTGCCCACTGGCCTATTCTCGCGGCTCTAGAGCAGGCCGGGAGGACTGGTCAAGCCAAGCCTCCTTTCTGTGTAGGTCTATATAGGTCCTGTGAGATCATTGGGGAAGCTTCATCCAGCAGTGGGGAGACACAGGCTGAAGGTGATGATGATGATGATGATGATTTGTGTACACACACACACACACACACACACACACACACACACACTATAGATTCTGTATTACCTCTACCATACTGGGACGGTTCTTCTGCCGTTCCAGGCACCGGCACGCCAGCAGACACAGCTCGTGAGCGACCTCTTGAGGGCAGTGTCCCACCCGACAGTCCAGATGCTGTCGGCAGATGCGGGAAGCCAGGCGTGCGAGTTTGGCTTCCTTCCCGATGCGGACCCCGGCGCCGCTGGCTCCCGGCACAGAGCCGTTTTCTGCTTCCTCGTTGCATTCCTCTTCCTTCACCAAATCTTTCTACAAGGATGTGGGTCAGTGAGAGAAGCGGCTTCTATATTATGCCATCAAATAACCCCACAAGTGCTCGACAAGCCTGCAAAGCATTTCAAAGCAATGTATCCAACATACAGTGTAAGCCAGGGCTGAAAGGGTTAAGAGGTACAGCTGATGGAAAAATATTGTGGAAAACCCCCAAACATTCAGCACTTGGATTTTGTTTTCTTTACCCTCCTCTTGCATATCAGATTGTGCCCTTATCTTATCAGACCCGAGATTATATGAAAACACCCGGCTGCGTCAGGGTGACAGGGACCGCCGCTGAGAGAGGGCGGGGGTTGGACAGAAACCCTGTGGGAAAAGCACCATGAAGGTGCCATTACCAAGATGGTTTTGCCACCTGTAGATTGTTCCGGGCTGCCTTGTGCTTTGCTACAGACCCGGGCTACATGGAACTGGCCCAGGTTAGCTCGTCATGTCCCCGTTGTTACTAAGTGCTGGCAGCTCGTTACCATGCATTAAAGGCCCCTCTGGGGGCGGAGATCCGTGGTTTTCCCAGGCAATCACCCCCAAACAGAGAGAGCAGCACCTTACCAGGTACTTGGTGTAGGACTTGCCCTCGCTCTGTATGGCTTTGCGCCCCGTCAGATTCTCCAGCAGAACCTGGGAAAAAGCAAGACAGAAACCGGCGTCAGTGCTGCTCAAAGCCGACCCGCCATCGTCCCATCAGATGCGTGGGGGAGCCCAGAGCTGCTGCTGCCCACCCTGCACTTGTGCTACAGCAGAAGGATACTGACCTCTACAGTGGGAGATCATGCTTCCAAAAGCAACGCCGCTTCCTTGTGACCTTAAGAGGGGGTCATTCTAGCAGTCGACAGAAGGACTTCAAAAAGGGCCATTGCAGCCCGAGACCTCGCTCCAAGCACAGAGCCCCAGTGCTCGTATTCTCTAATACACTAATATAATGGGCACACGTTCCTCCTGCCTTGTGACCGTGGGCAGCATACTTATCTCCCTGTGACTCCAATGATGTAAACTCACGGTGGTTTAAGTGTGTAAGTGTGTAAGTGTGTAATTGTGCCACGCTGGGCTGGGTTATTAATGTCGGTTGCTCCCCAGTGATAAAGTGATTGGATTTTATTCATGATCCCCCTCCCGGTCACATGAACCATTAGAAAGCAGTATGGGATGAGGTAGAGGTAAGCACGGTAAGTCCCTTCCTAAACTTCAGGGCACAGCATTTCAAAACAACGTTAAAAAAGACCAATATCATTTAGATTGCAAGCTCTTAAGCGCAGTGCCCCTTGCACACACACAAGGAGGTAGAAAGTATTAAGCGCAGTGCCCCTTACACACACACACACACACACACACACACACACACACACACACACACACACACACACGAGGAGGTAGAAAGTATTAAGCGCAGTGCCCCATTGCGCGCGTGTGCGCACACACACACACACACACACACACACACACACACACAGTGAAGTTGCCTCTAAAATCATGAACACATTAAAGGCGTTTCCTTTGGGGGGGGGGGGTTACCTCCCCCCTTTAATTATTGTATTCTCAGGCTGGGAATCGGGGGGTTCCCCAGAGTGGAACGCCCCTAGTGTAAGCCCAGAGGAGCCCCCCGGTTTGTGAGATACTTACCCGTGAGGTTACCAGGTTTAAATCTCGCTCAGGGGAAACAAAATGGCTCCCAAATCTCAGGCCAATAAGAAGCTGCAACGTCATTGGTTGTGGCTTCCCATTGTGCAGCCATTAAAATTCCCTTTAATACCTGTAACTTCACCAGTAAATCTCTCAGGAACAAGGGGGGCCCGGAGTTGGAAATAGTGCAGTTAATCTCTGCGGACCCCTGGTTTCCAACCCAGTAATAACAAACATGGGGGTTAGTTAGGGTAGGGGGCGGGGGGGATTGCTCCTTTAATCAAAGCTCATTTAAATGAAGCCAACATTTCACATTTCTCAAATGTCTATGACAGTCCGTGATGTTATATAGAGAAACAGCAATGTGTTGGTAGAGAAGTTATAGAGAGGCATTCAGGCAGACGGAGAACAGGTCCGATCTCTCAATGTAACGTTAAACTCAGACAGGAATACAGAACGACATTTATCATCACTTGGCTGTCACACTCATTGTGAGCCGAGCCTGCGAGTGTGAGCGTGCGGAGGAAGCACGTCTAACCAGGAGATAACGGGGAGGTGCTCACAATGTGATATTTGTGTTTGCTGAACAGGAGACAAACACAGGGTTGCAAATTGGGCCGTGAGAAAGAAGACTTCTGCTGAGCTCTGCTTCATGGAAACGTCTAGACGTTGCAAATAGCCCAAAAAGGAACAATAATAATGGGGTAAAAAAATGAAAATCTATGTGATAAAAAAGGGCCCACGGAGAAAGAAAGTCCAAAGACAGTAAGAGAGAGTGGAGGTGTGTGCAATGTCCAGTCCCGCCTCACAATCCAGAGACCGGTCAGGTCCTTCTAAAGAGAAGTATGAATCTAGAACAGGGGGTTTCAACCAGGGTTCCTGAGAACCCCTGGGTTCCTCGGGCACCCCTAAAGGGTTCCCTGTAATTTTCTGGTAATTTTAAATCTGTACTAAATACAGAAGAATTGACAATGCATCCGATGTCAGACGTGCTGTTAGAGAGGGTTGGGGGTTCCTCAGAATTTCACATAGGGTTCCTTAACCAAAAAATAAGGGTGGAAACCACTGATCTAGAATATAGAAGCACAAGGAGGCGCTTCCCTAGTATAGCAGATATGTATTAATCAGCGGGTGAGACTTTATTTCACACCGATTATTAAAACACATCTGCACTATGGAAGCTCCTCCTTGTGCTGCTGATGTTCTAGATTAATACTAAAGGGCTTCCATGTTCTAGATGAATACTCACCGCTTCCTAGAAAAATACTCAGTTGAAAAGCCACCTTTTAAATATGGGTTTTGAGGTAAATATATGGAAGTGCCCCCCACATTCGGTGTCATACTTGCGGTCCTATTTCTTCCTTCTGCCTCCCGCCAGCTCTTGACGGATTCCTCATGTTCACACTCATTTACTGCTCTTATCCCGCATGGATTTGTACACGCCCCACATGCCCCCCCTGCACAGTGCTGCACGCATGGATTTGTACACACCCCACACGCCCCCGCTGCACAGTGCTGCACGCATGGATTTGTACACACCCCACACGCCCCCGCTGCACAGTGCTGCACGCATGGATTTGTACACACCCCACACGCCCCCGCTGCACAGTGCTGCACGCATGGATTTGTACACAGCCCACATGGATTTGTACACGGCCCCCACGCATGGATTTGTACAGGGCCCACATGCCCCCGCTGCACAGTGCTGCACGCATGGATTTGTACACGCCCCACATGCCCCCGCTGCACAGTGCTGCACGCATGGATTTGTACACGGCCCACATGCCCCCACTGCACAGTGCTGCACGCATGGAGTTGTACACGCCCCACATGCCCCCGCTGCACAGTGCTGCACGCATGGAGTTGTACACGGCCCACATGCCCCCGCTGCACAGTGCTGCACGCATGGATTTGTACACACCCCACATGCCCCCACTGCACAGTGCTGCACGCATGGAGTTGTACACGGCCCACATGCCCCCGCTGCACAGTGCTGCACGCATGGATTTGTACACGGCCCACATGCCCCCACTGCACAGTGCTGCACGCATGGAGTTGTACACGCCCCACATGCCCCCGCTGCACAGTGCTGCACGCATGGAGTTGTACACGGCCCACATGCCCCCCCTGCACAGTGCTGCACGCATGGATTTGTACACACCCCACACGCCCCCGCTGCACAGTGCTGCACGCATGGATTTGTACACACCCCACACGCCCCCGCTGCACAGTGCTGCACGCATGGATTTGTACACACCCCACACGCCCCCGCTGCACAGTGCTGCACGCATGGATTTGTACACAGCCCACATGGATTTGTACACGGCCCCCACGCATGGATTTGTACAGGGCCCACATGCCCCCGCTGCACAGTGCTGCACGCATGGATTTGTACACGCCCCACATGCCCCCGCTGCACAGTGCTGCACGCATGGATTTGTACACGGCCCACATGCCCCCACTGCACAGTGCTGCACGCATGGAGTTGTACACGCCCCACATGCCCCCGCTGCACAGTGCTGCACGCATGGAGTTGTACACGGCCCACATGCCCCCGCTGCACAGTGCTGCACGCATGGATTTGTACACACCCCACATGCCCCCACTGCACAGTGCTGCACGCATGGAGTTGTACACGGCCCACATGCCCCCGCTGCACAGTGCTGCACGCATGGATTTGTACACGGCCCACATGCCCCCACTGCACAGTGCTGCACGCATGGAGTTGTACACGCCCCACATGCCCCCGCTGCACAGTGCTGCACGCATGGAGTTGTACACGGCCCACATGCCCCCCCTGCACAGTGCTGCACGCATGGATTTGTACACACCCCACACGCCCCCGCTGCACAGTGCTGCACGCATGGATTTGTACACACCCCACACGCCCCCGCTGCACAGTGCTGCACGCATGGATTTGTACACACCCCACACGCCCCCGCTGCACAGTGCTGCACGCATGGATTTGTACACAGCCCACATGGATTTGTACACGGCCCCCACGCATGGATTTGTACAGGGCCCACATGCCCCCGCTGCACAGTGCTGCACGCATGGATTTGTACACACCCCACATGCCCCCGCTGCACAGTGCTGCACGCATGGATTTGTACACGGCCTACACGCCCCACACGCCCCCGCTGCACAGTGCTGCACGCATGGATTTGTACACACCCCACATGCCCCCGCTGCACAGTGCTGCACGCATGGATTTGTACACGGCCCACATGCCCCCGCTGCACAGTGCTGCACGCATAGATTTGTACACGGCCCACATGCCCCCACTGCACAGTGCTGCACGCATGGATTTGTACACACCCCACATGCCCCCGCTGCACAGTGCTGCACGCATGGATTTGTACACGGCCCACATGCCCCCGCTGCACAGTGCTGCACGCATGGATTTGTACACGGCCCACATGCCCCCACTGCACAGTGCTGCACGCATGGAGTTGTACACGCCCCACATGCCCCCGCTGCACAGTGCTGCACGCATGGATTTGTACACGGCCCCCACTGCACAGTGCTGCACGCATGGATTTGTACACGCCCCACATGCCCCCGCTGCACAGTGCTGCACGCATGGATTTGTACACGGCCCACATGCCCCCGATGCACAGTGCTGCACGCATGGATTTGTACACGGCCCCCACGCCCCCACTGCACAGTGCTGCACGCATGACTGGCTCTGTATACACAACTACTCACCACTCCGAAGCTGTACGTGTCCAGCTCGAGAGTAAGCTTCCCCAGCTTCACGTACTCGTCCGGTAGATATGCCAGGGTGCCCCTGACCGTGCTGGTCTGTCCCACGGAGCGGCTTCTGCCCGCGCAACTCGTGTAGCGACTGAAGCGTGCCAGCCCGAAGTCCCCCAGCTTGGGGGTGAGCGCCTGGTCCAGGAGGATGTTGGAGCTCTTGATGTCCCCGTGGATAACGCTGGGCTGGCAGGTGTGCAGGAACTGGATGCCGCAGGCGGCGCCCTGCAGGATGACCACACGTTGCTGCCAGGAGAGCGGCGAGAAGCTGCCCTGCGGGAGACAGCCAGACCTTAACCTTCTAACCCTTTCAGGGGGTTTAAGTGATGGGTCCCAATATGCAGCTCCCAACTGCAAAATGGAGCTAAACACCCGTCCCTCACCCATGTGATATATAAACAATATCACAATGGGCACGCCCCACGCGTCACGCCCACTGCCGGTCAGTACCTGGCTGTGCAGCTGATCCTCCAGGGAACCATTAGGTAGGTACAGGTAGATAAGGCAGCACTCCTCCCCCTCCATGCAGTAACCAGCCAAGTCAATGATATTGGGGTGCCGGAGCCTGGGGAAGGGGAACATGGGCGGGATGTGTTAGCCACAGAAGTTTGTGCCACATCCGACCCGGCGAATTTATTTCATGCAAATACAATACATAACATGGACACAGACGCGGAACGTGATGCATCTCATAATCTGCGCGCTGTGCCCCGTGCAGACACCACCAAGTCACAGGAAGAAAGCGTGGCGCAAACACCTGGATACATTGAGGAGCACAATAAACATTACGCGATGTGTGCGTCAGTCTTGCTCCCCATTTGGGTTGACCCATCACCCCCAGCGTTTGTGGAGGATCAGGATCTCCTCCAGCTGCCAACGCGGTGTCCTTGACCTGGCCTTGTGGACAGGTCAGGCTGCCCGGGATCTCTTACCAGGTCAGCTTCTTTATCTCCGTAAGGAAACTGTTCTTTATCGTGCTCCACTCCAGCTCAGAGTCCTGCAAAGCACGGGCAGAGGGTCAGGGGAGCAGCAAGGGCAGAGGGTCAGGGGAGCGGCACGGGCAGGGGGTCAGGGGAGCAGCACGGGCAGAGGGTCAGGGGAGCGGCACGGGCAGAGGGGTCAGGGGAGCGGCACAGGCAGGGGGGTCAGGGGAGCGGCACGGGCAGGGGGATCGGCACGGGCAGGGGGTCAGGGGAGCGGCACGGGCAGGGGGTCAGGGGAGCGGCACGGGCAGGGGGTCAGGGGAGCGGCACGGGCAGGGGGTCAGGGGAGCGGCACAGGCAGGGGGTCAGGGGAGCGGCACGGGCAGGAGGGGGTCAGGGGAGCGGCACAGGCAGGAGGGGGTCAGGGGAGCGGCACGGGCAGGAGGGGTCAGGGGAGCGGCATGGGCAGGGGGGTCAAGGGAGCGGTACGGGCAGGAGGGTCAGGGGAGCGGCACGGGCAGGAGGGTCAGGGGAGCGGCACGGGCAGGAGGGTCAGGGGAGCGGCACGGGCAGGAGGGTCAGGGGAGCGGCACGGGCAGGGGGTCAGGGGAGCGGCACGGGCAGAGGGGGTCAGGGGAGGGGCAGGGGAGCGGCACGGGCAGAGGGGGTCAGGGGAGCGGCACGGGCAGGGGGGGTCAGGGGATCGGCACGGGCAGGGGGGGTCAGGGGAGCGGCACGAGCAGGGGGGTCAGGGGAGCGGCACGGGCAGGGGGGTCAGGGGAGAGGCACGGGCAGGAGGGGGGTCAGGGGAGCGGCACGGGCAGGGGGGGTCAGGGGAGCGGCACGGGCAGGGGGGGTCAGGGGAGAGGCACGGGCAGGGGGGGGTCAGGGGAGAGGCACGGGCAGGGGGGTCAGGGGAGAGGCACGGGCAGGGGGGGTCAGGGGAGCGGCACGGGCAGGGGGGTCAGGGGAGAGGCACGGGCAGGAGGGGGGTCAGGGGAGCGGCACGGGCAGGGGGGGTCAGGGGAGAGGCACGGGCAGGGGGGGGTCAGGGGAGCGGCACGGGCAGGAGGGTCAGGGGAGAGGCACGGGCACGAGGGTCAGGGGAGCGGCACGGGCAGGGGGTCAGGGGAGCGGCACGGGCAGGGGGGTCAGGGGAGCGGCACGGGCAGGGGGGTCAGGGGAGCGGCACGGGCAGGGGGGGGGTCAGGGGAGCGGCACGGGCAGGGGGGGTCAGGGGAGAGGCACGGGCAGGGGGGGGTCAGGGGAGCGGCACGGGCAGGAGGGTCAGGGGAGAGGCACGGGCACGAGGGTCAGGGGAGCGGCACGGGCAGGGGGTCAGGGGAGCGGCACGGGCAGGAGGGGGTCAGGGGAGCGGCACGGGCAGGGGGGGGGGTCAGGGGAGCGGCAGGGGGGGGGGGTCAGGGGAGCGGCACGGGCAGGAGGGTCAGGGGAGAGGCACGGGCACGAGGGTCAGGGGAGCGGCACGGGCAGGGGGTCAGGGGAGCGGCACGGGCAGGAGGGGGTCAGGGGAGCGGCACGGGCAGGGGGGGGGGGGTCAGGGGAGCGGCACGGGCAGGGGGGGGGGGTCAGGGGAGCGGCACGGGCAGGAGGGGTCAGGGGAGCGGCACGGGCAGGGGGGGTCAAGGGAGCGGCACGGGCAGAGGGTCAGGGGAGCGGCACGGGCAGAGGGTCAGGGGAGCGGCATGGGCAGAGGGTCAGGGGAGCGGCACGGGCAGAGGGTCAGGGGAGCGGCACGGGCAGAGGGTCAGGGGAGCGGCACGGGCAGAGGGTCAGGGGAGCGGCACGGGCAGGGGGGGGTCAGGGGAGCGGCACGGGCAGGGGGGGTCAGGGGAGCGGCACGGGCGGGGGGGGTCAGGGGAGCGGCACGGGCAGGGGGGGGTCAGGGGAGCGGTACGGGCAGGGGGGTGTCAGGGGAGCGGCACGGGCAAGGGGGGGTCAGGGGAGCGGCACGGGCTGGGGGGGGTCAGGGGAGCGGCACGGGCAGGGGGGGGTCAGGGGAGCGGCAGGGGGGGGTCAGGGGAGCGGCACGGGCAGGGGGGTGTCAGGGGAGCGGCACGGGCAAGGGGGGGTCAGGGGAGCGGCACAGGCAGGGGGGGGTCAGGGGAGCGGCACGGGCAGGGGGGGGTCAGGGGAGCGGCACGGGCAGGGGGGTGTCAGGGGAGCGGCACGGGCAAGGGGGGGTCAGGGGAGCGGCACAGGCAGGGGGGGGTCAGGGGAGCGGCACGGGCAGGGGGGGGTCAGGGGAGCGGCACGGGCAGGGGGGTGTCAGGGGAGCGGCACGGGCAAGGGGGGGTCAGGGGAGCGGCACGGGCAAGGGGGGGTCAGGGGAGCGGCACGGGCAGGGGGGGGTCAGGGGAGCGGCACGCGCAGAGTATGTCTTACTTCTTCTAACAAAGGTCTTGTTTTCGGTGAGATTTTCTTTATGATATATACAGAGTTCACTCTATACCGGGGGTGGGCAACTCCAGTCCTCAAGGACCCCCAACAGGTCAGGGTTTCAGGATATCCCTGCTCCAGCACAGGTGGCTCAGTCAGTGGCTCAGACGAAGACTGATCTACCTTTGCTGAAGCTGGGACTGACAACCAACTGTGCTGAAGCAGGGATATCCTGAAAACCTGACCTGTTGGGGGTCCTTGAGGACTGGAGTTGGCCTCCCCTGCTCTATACTTTCTACGGCTCCCAAGGACAGCTGCCAGCACACAGCCACAGCAGCAGGAAGTGAACACTACACCTGCCCTGCAACGCAGAGGCTGCTGGGAGAAAAGAACTTATCCCAAAACGCAGAAATTATTTCCGGTTCAAGAGTATTGCATAGAAGCGATGTTTCAGAAGACACAGAATACGCAATAACCCTTCTCTGCCTGACGGGTCACCTCACCCGCTTCAGAATACGCAATAACCCTTCTCTGCCCGACGGGTCACCTCACCTGCTTCAGAATACGCAATAACCCTTCGCTGCCTGACGGGTCACCTCACCTGCTTCAGAATACGCAATAACCCTTCTCTGCCCGACGGGTCACCTCACCCGCTTCAGAATACGCATTAACCCTTCTCTGCCCGACGGGTCACCTCACCTGCTTCAGAATACGCATTAATCCTTCTCTGCCCGACGGGTCACCTCACCCGCTTCAGAATACGCATTAATCCTTCTCTGCCTGACGGGTCACCTCACCCGCTTCAGAATACGCAATAACCCTTCGCTGCCCGACGGGTCACCTCACCTGCTTCAGAATACGCAATAACCCTTCTCTGCCCGACGGGTCACCTCACCCGCTTCAGAATACGCATTAACCCTTCTCTGCCCGACGGGTCACCTCACCTGCTTCAGAATACGCAATAACCCTTCTCTGCCTGACGGGACCCCTCACCCGCTTCAGAATACGCAATAACCCTTCTCTGCCTGACGGGACCCCTCACCCGCTTCAGAATACGCAATAACCCTTCTCTGCCTGACGGGACCCCTCACCCGCTTCAGAATACGCAATAACCCTTCTCTGCCTGACGGGTCACCTCACCTGCTTCAGAATACGCAATAACCCTTCCCTGCCCGACGGGTCACCTCACCCGCTTCAGAATACGCAATAACCCTTCCCTGCCCGACGGGTCACCTCACCCGCTTCAGAATACGCAATAACCCTTCTCTGCCCGACGGGGCCCCTCACCTGCTTCAGTCGCTTGACGGCATATTCCGTGTTCCGCATGGTTGCCTTGTACACACAGCCGAACCCTCCCTCGCCGACGAGCAGGGACTGGGAGAAGTTGCTCGTGCCCTGGCACAGCTCTCGCAGGGGCCACACTAACTGCCTGGATCCCTCTGCTACAAAGTTACAGGGGACGAAGGATTCCTGGGGACAGAGACACAGAGATTGTGAGAACCGCGTCACTCAGATCCCCCCCCCACGGACGGGTCCCAGCAGCCCCACAGCGGGAACCTCCGCTCCCTCTTTTATACAGAGGCTATCAGCCTCCCAGGGCCGACAGCAGGGGATTCTGGGCCAAGAAATTGCATTTTCATGGAGATTTTATAAGCCGGAAGCTGTGATTATACAAGAAGAAGCGCGCGGTGCGGCGTGCCTGAAAAACAACTTCAAAAAATACCAACAGCAGCGCACATACCTGCTGCGGCGTGCGCGCTGCATGGGGCTGCGTGCGCGCTGCGTGGGGCTGCAGGGCGGCTGTCTCCCGGTACCACCTGCAGATTTGTTGTTGGCTGGCGACAGCCGCGTCACGTGAGTGGTTCCAGCCAATGAGGGCGAACCGCTCCCGGCCACGCCTCCTTGCCTGCTCTCTGGTGTAATCACTTTGCTGCTCGGCGGCAGCACTGGGTGACGTCACAGAACAGCGCTGCCGCCGAGCAGCATTTGGTATAATGGGGGCCGGAGACGCGTTGCGACTGTCCACACGTTACAGTTACTGGCAGTACGGCCTGTATCCACAAAGGGACTCACCGTGCCCGTGTCCCTGGCAGGACTGGCACAGAGAGTCACAGTGCCCGTGTCCCTGGCAGGACGGGCACAGAGAGTCACAGTGCCCGTGTCCCTGGCAGGACTGGCACAGAGAGTCACAGTGCCCGTGTCCCTGGCAGGACTGGCACAGAGAGTCACAGTGCCCGTGTCCCTGGCAGGACTGGTACAGAGACTCACAGTGCCCGTGTCCCTGGCAGGACCGGTACAGAGAGTCACAGTGCCCGTGTCCCTGGCAGGACCGGTACAGGGACTCACAGTGCCCGTGTCCCTGGCAGGACTGGTACAGAGAGTCACAGTGCCCGTGTCCCTGGCAGGACGGGCACAGAGAGTCACAGTGCCCGTGTCCCTGGCAGGACTGGTACAGGGACTCACAGTGGCCGTGTCCCTGGCAGGACTGGTACAGAGAGTCACAGTGCCCGTGTCCCTGGTAGGACTGGTACAGAGAGTCACAGTGCCCGTGTCCCTGGCAGGACCGGTACAGAGACTCACAGTGCCCGTGTCCCTGGCAGGACTGGTACAGAGTCTCACAGTGCCCGTGTCCCTGGTAGGACTGGCACAGAGAGTCACGCTGCCCGTGTCCCTGGCAGGACCGGTACAGAGACTCACAGTGCCCGTGTCCCTGGCAGGACTGGTACAGAGACTCACAGTGCCCGTGTCCCTGGCAGGACTGGTACAGAGACTCACGGTGCCCGTGTCCCTGGCAGGACTGGTACAGAGAGTCACAGTGCCCGTGTCCCTGGCAGGACGGGTACAGGGAGTCACAGTGCCCGTGTCCCTGGCAGGACTGGTACAGAGACTCACAGTGCCCGTGTCCCTGGCAGGACTGGCACAGAGAGTCACAGTGCCAGTGTCCCTGGCAGGACTGGTACAGAGAGTCACAATGCCCGTGTCCCTGGCAGGACTGGTACAGAGACTCACGGTGCCCGTGTCCCTGGCAGGACTGGCACAGAGACTCACAGTGCCCGTGTCCCTGGCAGGACTGGTACAGAGACTCACGGTGCCCGTGTCCCTGGCAGGACCGGTACAGAGACTCACAGTGCCCGTGTCCCTGGCAGGACTGGCACAGAGATTCACCGTGCCCGTGTCCCTGGCAGGACTGGTACAGAGACTCACGGTGCCCGTGTCCCTGGCAGGACTGGTACAGAGAGTCACAGTGCCCGTGTCCCTGGCAGGACGGGTACAGGGAGTCACAGTGCCCGTGTCCCTGGCAGGACTGGTACAGAGACTCACAGTGCCCGTGTCCCTGGCAGGACTGGCACAGAGAGTCACAGTGCCAGTGTCCCTGGCAGGACTGGTACAGAGAGTCACAGTGCCCGTGTCCCTGGCAGGACGGGTACAGGGAGTCACAGTGCCCGTGTCCCTGGCAGGACGGGTACAGAGAGTCACGGTGCCCGTGTCCCTGGCAGGACTGGTACAGAGACTCACAGTGCCCGTGTCCCTGGCAGGACCGGTACAGAGACTCACGGTGCCCGTGTCCCTGGCAGGACTGGTACAGAGACTCACAGTGCCCGTGTCCCTGGCAGGACTGGTACAGAGAGTCACAGTGCCCGTGTCCCTGGCAGGACTGGTACAGAGAGTCTCACAGTGCCCGTGTCCCTGGCAGGACCGGTACAGAGACTCACAGTGCCCGTGTCCCTGGCAGGACTGGTACAGAGACTCACAGTGCCCGTGTCCCTGCAAGGACTGGAACAGAGAGTCACAGTGCCCGTGTCCCTGGCAGGACTGGTACAGAGACTCACAGTGCCCGTGTCCCTGGCAGGACGGGTACAGAGACTCACAGTGCCCGTGTCCCTGGCAGGACTGGTACAGAGACACACAGTGCCCGTGTCCCTGGCAGGACTGGCACAGAGAGTCACAGTGCCCGTGTCCCTGGCAGGACTGGTACAGGGAGTCACAGTGCCCGTGTCCCTGGCAGGACTGGCACAGAGAGTCACAGTGCCCGTGTCCCTGGCAGGACTGGTACAGGGAGTCACAGTGCCCGTGTCCCTGGCAGGACTGGCACAGAGAGTCACAGTGCCCGTGTCCCTGGCAGGACTGGTACAGAGAGTCACAGTGCCCGTGTCCCTGGCAGGACGGGTACAGAGACTCACAGTGCCCGTGTCCCTGGCAGGACGGGTACAGAGAGTCACAGTGCCCGTGTCCCTGGCAGGACCGGTACAGAGTCTCACAGTGCCCGTGTCCCTGGCAGGACCGGTACAGAGAGTCACAGTGCCCGTGTCCCTGGCAGGACTGGTACAGAGACTCACAGTGCCCGTGTCCCTGGCAGGACTGGCACAGAGAGTCACAGTGCCCGTGTCCCTGGCAGGACCGGTACAGAGAGTCACAGTGCCCGTGTCCCTGGCAGGACCGGTACAGAGAGTCACAGTGCCCGTGTCCCTGGCAGGACTGGTACAGAGACTCACAGTGCCCGTGTCCCTGGCAGGACTGGTACAGAGACTCACAGTGCCCGTGTCCCTGGCAGGACTGGTACAGAGACTCACAGTGCCCGTGTCCCTGGCAGGACGGGTACAGAGACTCACAGTGCCCGTGTCCCTGGCAGGACCGGTACAGAGACTCACAGTGCCCGTGTCCCTGGCAGGACTGGTACAGAGACTCACAGTGCCCGTGTCCCTGGCAGGACTGGTACAGAGACTCACAGTGCCCGTGTCCCTGGCAGGACCGGTACAGAGAGTCACAGTGCCCGTGTCCCTGGCAGGACTGGTACAGAGACTCACAGTGCCCGTGTCCCTGGCAGGACTGGTACAGAGAGTCACAGTGCCCGTGTCCCTGGCAGGACTGGTACAGAGAGTCACAGTGCCCGTGTCCCTGGCAGGACTGGTACAGAGAGTCACAGTGCCCGTGTCCCTGGCAGGACTGGTACAGAGACTCACAGTGCCCGTGTCCCTGGCAGGACCGGCACAGAGACTCACAGTGCCTGTGTCCCTGGCAGGACCGGTACAGAGACTCACAGTGCCCGTGTCCCTGGCAGGACTGGTACAGAGAGTCACAGTGCCCGTGTCCCTGGCAGGACTGGTACAGAGAGTCACAGTGCCCGTGTCCCTGGCAGGACTGGTACAGAGAGTCACAGTGCCCGTGTCCCTGGCAGGAATGGTACAGAGACTCACAGTGCCCGTGTCCCTGGCAGGACCGGCACAGAGACTCACAGTGCCCGTGTCCCTGGCAGGACCGGTACAGAGAGTCACAGTGCCCGTGTCCCTGACAGGACTGGTACAGAGAGTCACAGTGCCCGTGTCCCTGACAGGACTGGTACAGAGACTCACAGTGCCCGTGTCCCTGGCAGGACTGGTACAGAGAGTCACAGTGCCCGTGTCCCTGGCAGGACCGGTACAGAGACTCACAGTGCCCGTGTCCCTGGCAGGACCGGTACAGAGACTCACAGTGCCCGTGTCCCTGGCAGGACCGGTACAGAGACTCACAGTGCCCGTGTCCCTGGCAGGACCGGTACAGAGACTCACAGTGCCCGTGTCCCTGGCAGGACTGGCACAGAGAGTCACAGTGCCCGTGTCCCTGGCAGGACCGGTACAGGGACTCACAGTGCCCGTGTCCCTGGCAGGACCGGTACAGAGAGTCACAGTGCCCGTGTCCCTGGCAGGACTGGCACAGAGAGTCACAGTGCCCGTGTCCCTGGCAGGACCGGTACAGGGACTCACAGTGCCCGTGTCCCTGGCAGGACTGGCACAGAGAGTCACAGTGCCCGTGTCCCTGGCAGGACTGGCATAGAGTCACAGTGCCCGTGTCCCTGGCATGACTGGCACAGAGAGTCACGCTGCCCGTGTCCCTGGCAGGACTGGTACAGAGACTCACAGTGCCCGTGTCCCTGGCAGGACTGGTACAGAGTCACAGTGCCCGTGTCCCTGGCAGGACTGGTACAGAGAGTCAAAGTGCCCGTGTCCCTGGCAGGACTGGTACAGAGAGTCACAGTGCCCGTGTCCCTGGCAGGACCGGTACAGAGAGTCACACAGTGCCCGTGTCCCTGGCAGGACTGGTACAGAGAGTCACAGTGCCCGTGTCCCTGGCAGGACCGGTACAGAGAGTCACAGTGCCCGTGTCCCTGGCAGGACGGGTACAGAGAGTCACAGTGCCCGTGTCCCTGGCAGGACGGGTACAGAGACTCACAGTGCCCGTGTCCCTGGCAGGACGGGTACAGAGACTCACAGTGCCCGTGTCCCTGGCAGGACGGGTACAGAGACTCACAGTGCCCGTGTCCCTGGCAGGACGGGTACAGAGACTCACACAGTGCCCGTGTCCCTGGCAGGACTGGTACAGAGACTCACACAGTGCCCGTGTCCCTGGCAGGACTGGTACAGAGAGTCACAGTGCCCGTGTCCCTGGCAGGACTGGTACAGGGACTCACAGTGCCCGTGTCCCTGGCAGGACTGGCACAGAGACTCACAGTGCCCGTGTCCCTGGCAGGACTGGTACAGAGAGTCACAGTGCCCGTGTCCCTGGCAAGACGGGTACAGAGACTCACAGTGCCCGTGTCCCTGGCAGGACGGGTACAGAGACTCACAGTGCCCGTGTCCCTGGCAGGACGGGTACAGAGACTCACAGTGCCCGTGTCCCTGGCAGGACGGGTACAGAGACTCACAGTGCCCGTGTCCCTGGCAGGACGGGTACAGAGACTCACAGTGCCCGTGTCCCTGGCAGGACGGGTACAGAGACTCACAGTGCCCGTGTCCCTGGCAGGACGGGTACAGAGACTCACAGTGCCCGTGTCCCTGGCAGGACTGGTACAGAGACTCACAGTGCCCGTGTCCCTGGCAGGACGGGTACAGAGACTCACAGTGCCCGTGTCCCTGGCAGGACTGGTACAGAGACTCACAGTGCCCGTGTCCCTGGCAGGACTGGTACAGAGACTCACAGTGCCCGTGTCCCTGGCAGGACTGGTACAGAGACTCACCGTGCCCGTGTCCCTGGCAGGACTGGTACAGAGTCACAGTGCCCGTGTCCCTGGCAGGACTGGTACAGAGACTCACAGTGCCCGTGTCCCTGGCAGGACGGGTACAGAGACTCACAGTGCCCGTGTCCCTGGCAGGACTGGTACAGAGACTCACAGTGCCCGTGTCCCTGGCAGGACGGGTACAGAGACTCACAGTGCCCGTGTCCCTGGCAGGACTGGTACAGAGACTCACAGTGCCCGTGTCCCTGGCAGGACCGGTACAGAGACTCACAGTGCCCGTGTCCCTGGCAGGACCGGTACAGAGAGTCACAGTGCCCGTGTCCCTGGCAGGACTGGTACAGAGACTCACAGTGCCCGTGTCCCTGGCAGGACTGGTACAGAGACTCACCGTGCCCGTGTCCCTGGCAGGACTGGTACAGAGTCACAGTGCCCGTGTCCCTGGCAGGACTGGTACAGAGACTCACAGTGCCCGTGTCCCTGGCAGGACCGGTACAGAGAGTCACAGTGCCCGTGTCCCTGGCAGGACTGGTACAGAGAGTCACAGTGCCCGTGTCCCTGGCAGGACTGGTACAGAGAGTCACAGTGCCCGTGTCCCTGGCAGGACCGGTACAGAGAGTCACAGTGCCCGTGTCCCTGGCAGGACTGGTACAGAGAGTCACAGTGCCCGTGTCCCTGGCAGGACTGGTACAGAGAGTCACAGTGCCCGTGTCCCTGGCAGGACTGGTACAGAGACTCACACAGCCCGTGTCCCTGGCAGGACTGGTACAGAGACTCACAGTGCCCGTGTCCCTGGCAGGACGGGTACACAGTCTCACAGTGCCCGTGTCCCTGGCAGGACTGGTACAGAGACTCACACAGTGCCCGTGTCCCTGGCATTACTGGCACAGAGAGTCACAGTGCCTGTGTCCCTGGCAGAACTGGTACAGAGAGTCACAGTGCCCGTGTCCCTGGCAGGACTGGTACAGAGACTCACAGTGCCCGTGTCCCTGGCAGGACTGGTACAGAGACTCACAGTGCCCGTGTCCCTGGCAGGACTGGTACAGAGAGTCACAGTGCCCGTGTCCCTGGCAGGACTGGTACAGAGACTCACAGTGCCCGTGTCCCTGGCAGGACTGGTACAGAGACTCACAGTGCCCGTGTCCCTGGCAGGACCGGTACAGAGAGTCACAGTGCCCGTGTCCCTGGCAGGACGGTACAGAGACTCACAGTGCCCGTGTCCCTGGCAGGACCGGTACAGAGACTCACAGTGCCCGTGTCCCTGGCAGGACTGGCACAGAGAGTCACAGTGCCCGTGTCCCTGGCAGGACCGGTACAGGGACTCACAGTGCCCGTGTCCCTGGCAGGACCGGTACAGAGAGTCACAGTGCCCGTGTCCCTGGCAGGACTGGCACAGAGAGTCACAGTGCCCGTGTCCCTGGCAGGACCGGTACAGGGACTCACAGTGCCCGTGTCCCTGGCAGGACTGGCACAGAGAGTCACAGTGCCTGTGTCCCTGGCAGGACTGGCACAGAGTCACAGTGCCCGTGTCCCTGGCATGACTGGCACAGAGAGTCACGCTGCCCGTGTCCCTGGCAGGACTGGTACAGAGACTCACAGTGCCCGTGTCCCTGGCAGGACTGGTACAGAGTCACAGTGCCCGTGTCCCTGGCATGACTGGCACAGAGAGTCACGCTGCCCGTGTCCCTGGCAGGACTGGTACAGAGACTCACAGTGCCCGTGTCCCTGGCAGGACTGGTACAGAGTCACAGTGCCCGTGTCCCTGGCAGGACTGGTACAGAGAGTCAAAGTGCCCGTGTCCCTGGCAGGACTGGTACAGAGAGTCACAGTGCCCGTGTCCCTGGCAGGACTGGCACAGAGAGTCACAGTGCCCGTGTCCCTGGCAGGACCGGTACAGAGAGTCACAGTGCCCGTGTCCCTGGCAGGACTGGTACAGAGAGTCACAGTGCCCGTGTCCCTGGCAGGACCGGTACAGAGAGTCACACAGTGCCCGTGTCCCTGGCAGGACTGGTACAGAGAGTCACAGTGCCCGTGTCCCTGGCAGGACCGGTACAGAGTCACAGTGCCCGTGTCCCTGGCAGGACGGGTACAGAGACTCACAGTGCCCGTGTCCCTGGCAGGACGGGTACAGAGACTCACAGTGCCCGTGTCCCTGGCAGGACGGGTACAGAGACTCACAGTGCCCGTGTCCCTGGCAGGACGGGTACAGAGACTCACACAGTGCCCGTGTCCCTGGCAGGACGGGTACAGAGACTCACACAGTGCCCGTGTCCCTGGCAGGACTGTTACAGAGAGTTACAGTGCCCGTGTCCCTGGCAGGACTGGTACAGAGAGTCACAGTGCCCGTGTCCCTGGCAGGACTGGTACAGGGACTCACAGTGCCCGTGTCCCTGGCAGGACTGGCACAGAGACTCACAGTGCCCGTGTCCCTGGCAGGACTGGTACAGAGAGTCACAGTGCCCGTGTCCCTGGCAGGACGGGTACAGAGAGTCACAGTGCCCGTGTCCCTGGCAGGACGGGTACAGAGACTCACAGTGCCCGTGTCCCTGGCAGGACTGGTACAGAGACTCACAGTGCCCGTGTCCCTGGCAGGACTGGTACAGAGAGTCACAGTGCCCGTGTCCCTGGCAGGACGGGTACAGAGACTCACAGTGCCCGTGTCCCTGGCAGGACGGGTACAGAGACTCACAGTGCCCGTGTCCCTGGCAGGACTGGTACAGAGAGTCACAGTGCCCGTGTCCCTGGCAGGACGGGTACAGAGACTCACAGTGCCCGTGTCCCTGGCAGGACGGGTAGAGAGACTCACAGTGCCCGTGTCCCTGGCAGGACTGGTACAGAGACTCACAGTGCCCGTGTCCCTGGCAGGACGGGTACAGAGACTCACAGTGCCCGTGTCCCTGGCAGGACGGGTACAGAGAGTCACAATGCCCGTGTCCCTGGCAGGACTGGTACAGAGAGTCACAATGCCCGTGTCCCTGGCAGGACTGGTACAGAGACTCACAGTGCCCGTGTCCCTGGCAGGACTGGTACAGAGACTCACAGTGCCCGTGTCCCTGGCAGGACTGGTACAGAGACTCACCGTGCCCGTGTCCCTGGCAGGACTGGTACAGAGTCACAGTGCCCGTGTCCCTGGCAGGACTGGTACAGAGACTCACAGTGCCCGTGTCCCTGGCAGGACCGGTACAGAGAGTCACAGTGCCCGTGTCCCTGGCAGGACTGGTACAGAGAGTCACAGTGCCCGTGTCCCTGGCAGGACTGGTACAGAGACTCACAGTGCCCGTGTCCCTGGCAGGACTGGTACAGAGAGTCACAGTGCCCGTGTCCCTGGCAGGACTGGTACAGAGACTCACAGTGCCCGTGTCCCTGGCAGGACCGGTACAGAGACTCACAGTGCCAGTGTCCCTGGCAGGACTGGTACAGAGACTCACCGTGCCCGTGTCCCTGGCAGGACTGGTACAGAGACTCAGTGCCCGTGTCCCTGGCAGGACTGGTACAGAGACTCACAGTGCCCGTGTCCCTGGCAGGACCGGTACAGAGAGTCACAGTGCCCGTGTCCCTGGCAGGACTGGTACAGAGAGTCACAGTGCCCGTGTCCCTGGCAGGACCGGTACAGAGACTCACATTCCCCGTGTCCCTGGCAGGACTGGTACAGAGACTCACAGTGCCCGTGTCCCTGGCAGGACTGGTACAGAGAGTCACAGTGCCCGTGTCCCTGGCAGGACTGGTACAGAGACTCACACAGCCCGTGTCCCTGGCAGGACCGGTACAGAGAGTCACAGTGCCCGTGTCCCTGGCAGGACTGGTACAGAGACTCACAGTGCCCGTGTCCCTGGCAGGACGGGTACAGAGACTCACAGTGCCCGTGTCCCTGGCAGGACTGGTACAGAGACTCACAGTGCCCGTGTCCCTGGCAGGACGGGTACAGAGACTCACAGTGCCCGTGTCCCTGGCAGGACTGGTACAGAGACTCACAGTGCCCGTGTCCCTGGCAGGACTGGTACAGAGACTCACAGTGCCCGTGTCCCTGGCAGGACTGGTACAGAGTCTCACAGTGCCCGTGTCCCTGGCAGGACTGGTACAGAGTCTCACAGTGCCCGTGTCCCTGGCAGGACCGGTACAGAGAGTCACAGTGCCCGTGTCCCTGGCTGGACTGGTACAGAGACTCACCGTGCCCGTGTCCCTGGCAGGACTGGTACAGAGTCACAGTGCCCGTGTCCCTGGCAGAACTGGTACAGAGTCACAGTGCCCGTGTCCCTGGCAGGACTGGTACAGAGACTCACAGTGCCCGTGTCCCTGGCAGGACTGGCACAGAGAGTCACAGTGCCAGTGTCCCTGGCAGGACTGGTACAGAGAGTCACAGTGCCCGTGTCCCTGGCAGGACTGGTACAGAGACTCACAGTGCCCGTGTCCCTGGCAGGACTGGTACAGAGTCACAGTGCCCGTGTCCCTGGCAGGACTGGTACAGAGACTCACAGTGCCCGTGTCCCTGGCAGGACCGGTACAGAGAGTCACAGTGCCCGTGTCCCTGGCAGGACTGGTACAGAGACTCACAGTGCCCGTGTCCCTGGCAGGACCGGTACAGAGACTCACAGTGCCCGTGTCCCTGGCAGGACCGGTACAGAGAGTCACAGTGCCCGTGTCCCTGGCAGGACCGGTACAGAGAGTCACAGTGCCCGTGTCCCTGGCAGGACTGGTACAGAGAGTCACAGTGCCCGTGTCCCTGGCAGGACTGGTACAGAGAGTCACAGTGCCCGTGTCCCTGGCAGGACTGGTACAGAGACTCACAGTGCCCGTGTCCCTGGCAGGACTGGTACAGAGTCTCACAGTGCCCGTGTCCCTGGCAGGACTGGTACAGAGACTCACACAGTGCCCGTGTCCCTGGCAGGACTGGCACAGAGAGTCACAGTGCCTGTGTCCCTGGCAGAACTGGTACAGAGAGTCACAGTGCCCGTGTCCCTGGCAGGACTGGTACAGAGACTCACAGTGCCCGTGTCCCTGGCAGGACTGGTACAGAGACTCACAGTGCCCGTGTCCCTGGCAGGACTGGCACAGAGAGTCACAGTGCCTGTGTCCCTGGCAGGACCGGTACAGAGAGTCACAGTGCCCGTGTCCCTGGCAGGACCGGTACAGAGAGTCACAGTGCCCGTGTCCCTGGCAGGACTGGTACAGAGACTCACGCTGCCCGTGTCCCTGGCAGGACGGGTACAGAGACTCACAGTGCCCGTGTCCCTGGCAGGACTGGTACAGAGACACACAGTGCCCGTGTCCCTGGCAGGACTGGTACAGAGACTCACAGTGCCCGTGTCCCTGGCAGGACCGGTACAGAGACTCACAGTGCCCGTGTCCCTGGCAGGACCGGTACAGAGAGTCACAGTGCCCGTGTCCCTGGCAGGACTGGTACAGAGAGTCACAGTGTCCGTGTCCCTGGCAGGACTGGTACAGAGAGTCACAGTGCCCGTGTCCCTGGCAGGACTGGTACAGAGAGTCACACAGTGCCCGTGTCCCTGGCAGGACTGGCACAGAGAGTCACAGTGCCCGTGTCCCTGGCAGGACTGGCACAGAGAGTCACAGTGCCTGTGTCCCTGGCAGGACTGGTACAGAGAGTCACACAGTGCCCGTGTCCCTGGCAGGACTGGTACAGAGAGTCACACAGTGCCCGTGTCCCTGGCAGGACTGGCACAGAGAGTCACAGTGCCCGTGTCCCTGGCAGGACTGGTACAGAGACTCACACAGTGCCCGTGTCCCTGGCAGGACTGGCACAGAGAGTCACAGTGCCCGTGTCCCTGGCAGGACTGGCACAGAGAGTCACAGTGCCCGTGTCCCTGGCAGGACGGGTACAGAGACTCACACAGTGCCCGTGTCCCTGGCAGGACGGGTACAGAGACTCACACAGTGCCCGTGTCCCTGGCAGGACTGGTACAGAGAGTCACAGTGCCCGTGTCCCTGGCAGGACTGGTACAGAGAGTCACAGTGCCCGTGTCCCTGGCAGGACGGGTACAGAGACTCACAGTGCCCGTGTCCCTGGCAGGACTGGCACAGAGACTCACAGTGCCCGTGTCCCTGGCAGGACTGGTACAGAGACTCACAGTGCCCGTGTCCCTGGCAGGACTGGTACAGAGACTCACAGTGCCCGTGTCCCTGGCAGGACTGGTACAGAGACTCACAGTGCCCGTGTCCCTGGCAGGACCGGTACAGAGACTCACGGTGCCCGTGTCCCTGGCAGGACCGGTACAGAGAGTCACAGTGCCCGTGTCCCTGGCAGGACCGGTACAGAGAGTCATAGTGCCCGTGTCCCTGGCAGGACTGGTACAGAGAGTCACAGTGCCCGTGTCCCTGGCAGGACTGGTACAGAGAGTCATAGTGCCCGTGTCCCTGGCAGGACCGGTACAGAGAGTCACAGTGCCGTGTCCCTGGCAGGACCGGTACAGAGAGTCACAGTGCCCGTGTCCCTGGCAGGACCGGTACAGAGACTCACAGTGCCCGTGTCCCTGGCAGGACGGGTACAGAGACTCACAGTGCCCGTGTCCCTGGCAGGACCGGTACAGAGACTCACAGTGCCCGTGTCCCTGGCAGGACCGGTACAGAGACTCACAGTGCCCGTGTCCCTGGCAGGACGGGTACAGAGACTCACAGTGCCCGTGTCCCTGGCAGGACCGGTACAGAGACTCACAGTGCCCGTGTCCCTGGCAGGACCGGTACAGAGACTCACAGTGCCCGTGTCCCTGGCAGGACTGGCACAGAGAGTCACAGTACCCGTGTCCCTGGCAGGACTGGTACAGAGAGTCACAGTGCCCGTGTCCCTGGCAGGACCGGTACAGAGACTCACAGTGCCCGTGTCCCTGGCAGGACTGGCACAGAGAGTCACAGTGCCCGTGTCCCTGGCAGGACCGGTACAGAGAGTCACAGTACCCGTGTCCCTGGCAGGACTGGTACAGAGACTCACAGTGCCCGTGTCCCTGGCAGGACT
Organism: Ascaphus truei; assembly: GCF_040206685.1. NCBI lineage: Eukaryota > Metazoa > Chordata > Amphibia > Anura > Ascaphidae > Ascaphus > Ascaphus truei. The sequence goes on from NC_134503.1 coordinate 1,139,957, forward strand.
GGTACAGAGAGTCACAGTGCCCGTGTCCCTGGCAGGACCGGTACAGAGACTCACAGTGCCCGTGTCCCTGGCAGGACTGGTACAGAGACTCACAGTGCCCGTGTCCCTGGCAGGACGGGTACAGAGAGTCACAGTACCCGTGTCCCTGGCAGGACTGGTACAGAGACTCACAGTGCCCGTGTCCCTGGCAGGACCGTTACAGAGACTCACAGTGCCCGTGTCCCTGGCAGGACCGGTACAGAGACTCACAGTGCCCGTGTCCCTGGCAGGACCGGTACAGGGACTCACAGTGCCCGTGTCCCTGGCAGGACTGGTACAGAGACTCACAGTGCCCGTGTCCCTGGCAGGACCGGTACAGAGAGTCACAGTGCCCGTGTCCCTGGCAGGACCGGTACAGAGAGTCACAGTGCCCGTGTCCCTGGCAGGACGGGTACAGAGAGTCACAGTGCCCGTGTCCCTGGCAGGACTGGTACAGAGAGTCTCACAGTGCCCGTGTCCCTGGCAGGACCGGTACAGAGAGTCACAGTGCCCGTGTCCCTGGCAGGACGGGTACAGAGTCTCACAGTGCCCGTGTCCCTGGCAGGACTGGTACAAAGACTCACAGTGCCCGTGTCCCTGGCAGGACTGGTACAGAGTCTCACAGTGCCCGTGTCCCTGGCAGGACTGGTACAGAGACTCACAGTGCCCGTGTCCCTGGCAGGACCGGTACAGAGAGTCACAGTGCCCGTGTCCCTGGCAGGACTGGTACAGAGTCTCACAGTGCCCGTGTCCCTGGCAGGACTGGCACAGAGAGTCACAGTGCCCGTGTCCCTGGCAGGACTGGTACAGAGTCACAGTGCCCGTGTCCCTGGCAGGACGGGTACAGAGACTCACAGTGCCCGTGTCCCTGGCAGGACCGTTACAGAGAGTCACAGTGCCCGTGTCCCTGGCAGGACTGGTACAGAGTCTCACAGTGCCCGTGTCCCTGGCAGGACTGGCACAGAGAGTCACAGTGCCCGTGTCCCTGGCAGGACTGGTACAGAGTCACAGTGCCCGTGTCCCTGGCAGGACGGGTACAGAGACTCACAGTGCCCGTGTCCCTGGCAGGACCGGTACAGAGACTCACAGTGCCCGTGTCCCTGGCAGGACTGGTACAGAGACTCACAGTGCCCGTGTCCCTGGCAGGACTGGTACAGAGAGTCACAGTGCCCGTGTCCCTGGCAGGACGGGTACAGAGAGTCACAGTGCCCGTGTCCCTGGCAGGACTGGTACAGAGAGTCACAGTGCCCGTGTCCCTGGCAGGACCGGTACAGAGACTCACAGTGCCCGTGTCCCTGGCAGGACCGGTACAGAGACTCACAGTGCCCGTGTCCCTGGCAGGACTGGTACAGAGAGTCACAGTGCCCGTGTCCCTGGCAGGACGGGTACAGAGACTCACAGTGCCCGTGTCCCTGGCAGGACGGGTACAGAGAGTCACAGTGCCCGTGTCCCTGGCAGGACTGGTACAGAGACTCACAGTGCCCGTGTCCCTGGCAGGACGGGTACAGAGAGTCACAGTGCCCGTGTCCCTGGCAGGACTGGTACAGAGAGTCACAGTGCCCGTGTCCCTGGCAGGACTGGCACAGAGTCTCACAGTGCCCGTGTCCCTGGCAGGACTGGTACAGAGTCTCACAGTGCCCGTGTCCCTGGCAGGACTGGTACAGAGTCTCACAGTGCCCGTGTCCCTGGCAGGACTGGTACAGAGAGTCACAGTGCCCATGTCCCTGGCAGGACTGGTACAGAGACTCACAGTGCCCGTGTCCCTGGCAGGACGGGTACAGAAACTCACAGTGCCCGTGTCCCTGGCAGGACTGGCACAGAGAGTCACAGTGCCCGTGTCCCTGGCAGGACTGGTACAGAGACTCACAGTGCCCGTGTCCCTGGCAGGACTGGTACAGAGACTCACAGTGCCCGTGTCCCTGGCTGGACTGGTACAGAGTCACAGTGCCCGTGTCCCTGGCAGGACCGGTACAGAGACTCACAGTGCCCGTGTCCCTGGCAGGACTGGTACAGAGACTCACAGTGCCCGTGTCCCTGGCAGGACTGGTACAGAGACTCACAGTGCCCGTGTCCCTGGCAGGACCGGTGAAGAGACTCACAGTGCCCGTGTCCCTGGCAGGACTGGTACAGAGAGTCACAGTGCCCGTGTCCCTGGCAGGACCGGTGAAGAGACTCACAGTGCCCGTGTCCCTGGCAGGACTGGTACAGAGAGTCACAGTGCCCGTGTCCCTGGCAGGACGGGTACAGAGACTCACAGTGCCCGTGTCTCTGGCAGGACCGGTACAGAGTCTCACAGTGCCCGTGTCCCTGGCAGGACTGGTACAGAGACTCACAGTGCCCGTGTCCCTGGCAGGACGGGTACAGAGACTCACAGTGCCCGTGTCCCTGGCAGGACCGGTACAGAGAGTCACAGTGCCCGTGTCCCTGGCAGGACTGGTACAGAGACTCACAGTGCCCGTGTCCCTGGCAGGACCGGTACAGAGACTCACAGTGCCCGTGTCCCTGGCAGGACCGGTACAGAGAGTCACAGTGCCCGTGTCCCTGGCAGGACTGGTACAGAGAGTCACAGTGCCCGTGTCCCTGGCAGGACTGGTACAGAGAGTCACAGTGCCCGTGTCCCTGGCAGGACCGGTACAGAGAGTCACAGTGCCCGTGTCCCTGGCAGGACTGGTACAGAGACTCACACAGCCCGTGTCCCTGGCAGGACTGGTACAGAGACTCACAGTGCCCGTGTCCCTGGCAGGACGGGTACAGAGTCTCACAGTGCCCGTGTCCCTGGCAGGACTGGTACAGAGACTCACACAGTGCCCGTGTCCCTGGCAGGACTGGTACAGAGACTCACAGTGCCCGTGTCCCTGGCAGGACTGGCACAGAGAGTCACAGTGCCCGTGTCCCTGGCAGGACTGGCACAGAGAGTCACAGTGCCTGTGTCCCTGGCAGAACTGGTACAGAGAGTCACAGTGCCCGTGTCCCTGGCAGGACTGGTACAGAGACTCACAGTGCCCGTGTCCCTGGCAGGACTGGTACAGAGACTCACAGTGCCCGTGTCCCTGGCAGGACTGGTACAGAGAGTCACAGTGCCCGTGTCCCTGGCAGGACTGGTACAGAGACTCACGCTGCCCGTGTCCCTGGCAGGACGGGTACAGAGACTCACAGTGCCCGTGTCCCTGGCAGGACTGGTACAGAGACACACAGTGCCCGTGTCCCTGGCAGGACTGGTACAGAGACTCACAGTGCCCGTGTCCCTGGCAGGACCGGTACAGAGACTCACAGTGCCCGTGTCCCTGGCAGGACCGGTACAGAGAGTCACAGTGCCCGTGTCCCTGGCAGGACTGGTACAGAGACTCACCGTGCCCGTGTCCCTGGCAGGACTGGTACAGAGTCACAGTGCCCGTGTCCCTGGCAGGACCGGTACAGAGAGTCACAGTGCCCGTGTCCCTGGCAGGACTGGTACAGAGAGTCACAGTGTCCGTGTCCCTGGCAGGACTGGTACAGAGAGTCACAGTGCCCGTGTCCCTGGCAGGACTGGTACAGAGAGTCACACAGTGCCCGTGTCCCTGGCAGGACTGGCACAGAGAGTCACAGTGCCCGTGTCCCTGGCAGGACTGGCACAGAGAGTCACAGTGCCTGTGTCCCTGGCAGGACTGGTACAGAGAGTCACACAGTGCCCGTGTCCCTGGCAGGACTGGCACAGAGAGTCACAGTGCCCGTGTCCCTGGCAGGACTGGCACAGAGAGTCACAGTGCCCGTGTCCCTGGCAGGACTGGTACAGAGACTCACACAGTGCCCGTGTCCCTGGCAGGACTGGCACAGAGACTCACAGTGCCCGTGTCCCTGGCAGGACTGGTACAGGGACTCACAGTGCCCGTGTCCCTGGCAGGACGGGTACAGAGACTCACAGTGCCCGTGTCCCTGGCAGGACTGGTACAGAGACTCACAGTGCCCGTGTCCCTGGCAGGACTGGCACAGAGACTCACAGTGCCCGTGTCCCTGGCAGGACTGGTACAGAGACTCACAGTGCCCGTGTCCCTGGCAGGACCGGTACAGAGAGTCACAGTGCCCGTGTCCCTGGCAGGACTGGTACAGAGACTCACGGTGCCCGTGTCCCTGGCAGGACCGGTACAGAGAGTCACAGTGCCCGTGTCCCTGGCAGGACTGGTACAGAGAGTCATAGTGCCCGTGTCCCTGGCAGGACTGGTACAGAGAGTCACAGTGCCCGTGTCCCTGGCAGGACTGGTACAGAGAGTCATAGTGCCCGTGTCCCTGGCAGGACCGGTACAGAGAGTCACAGTGCCGTGTCCCTGGCAGGACCGGTACAGAGAGTCACAGTGCCCGTGTCCCTGGCAGGACCGGTACAGAGACTCACAGTGCCCGTGTCCCTGGCAGGACGGGTACAGAGACTCACAGTGCCCGTGTCCCTGGCAGGACCGGTACAGAGACTCACAGTGCCCGTGTCCCTGGCAGGACCGGTACAGAGACTCACAGTGCCCGTGTCCCTGGCAGGACCGGTACAGAGACTCACAGTGCCCGTGTCCCTGGCAGGACTGGCACAGAGAGTCACAGTACCCGTGTCCCTGGCAGGACTGGTACAGAGAGTCACAGTGCCCGTGTCCCTGGCAGGACTGGCACAGAGAGTCACAGTGCCCGTGTCCCTGGCAGGACCGGTACAGAGAGTCACAGTACCCGTGTCCCTGGCAGGACTGGTACAGAGACTCACAGTGCCCGTGTCCCTGGCAGGACTGGTACAGAGAGTCACAGTGCCCGTGTCCCTGGCAGGACCGGTACAGAGAGTCACAGTACCCGTGTCCCTGGCAGGACTGGTACAGAGACTCACAGTGCCCGTGTCCCTGGCAGGACTGGTACAGAGAGTCACAGTGCCCGTGTCCCTGGCAGGACCGGTACAGAGACTCACAGTGCCCGTGTCCCTGGCAGGACCGGTACAGAGACTCACAGTGCCCGTGTCCCTGGCAGGACGGGTACAGAGAGTCACAGTACCCGTGTCCCTGGCAGGACTGGTACAGAGACTCACAGTGCCCGTGTCCCTGGCAGGACCGTTACAGAGACTCACAGTGCCCGTGTCCCTGGCAGGACCGGTACAGAGACTCACAGTGCCCGTGTCCCTGGCAGGACCGGTACAGGGACTCACAGTGCCCGTGTCCCTGGCAGGACTGGTACAGAGACTCACAGTGCCCGTGTCCCTGGCAGGACCGGTACAGAGAGTCACAGTGCCCGTGTCCCTGGCAGGACCGGTACAGAGAGTCACAGTGCCCGTGTCCCTGGCAGGACGGGTACAGAGAGTCACAGTGCCCGTGTCCCTGGCAGGACTGGTACAGAGAGTCTCACAGTGCCCGTGTCCCTGGCAGGACGGGCACAGAGAGTCACAGTGCCCGTGTCCCTGGCAGGACGGGTACAGAGTCTCACAGTGCCCGTGTCCCTGGCAGGACTGGTACAAAGACTCACAGTGCCCGTGTCCCTGGCAGGACTGGTACAGAGTCTCACAGTGCCCGTGTCCCTGGCAGGACTGGTACAGAGACTCACAGTGCCCGTGTCCCTGGCAGGACCGGTACAGAGAGTCACAGTGCCCGTGTCCCTGGCAGGACTGGTACAGAGTCTCACAGTGCCCGTGTCCCTGGCAGGACTGGCACAGAGAGTCACAGTGCCCGTGTCCCTGGCAGGACTGGTACAGAGTCACAGTGCCCGTGTCCCTGGCAGGACGGGTACAGAGACTCACAGTGCCCGTGTCCCTGGCAGGACCGTTACAGAGAGTCACAGTGCCCGTGTCCCTGGCAGGACTGGTACAGAGTCTCACAGTGCCCGTGTCCCTGGCAGGACTGGCACAGAGAGTCACAGTGCCCGTGTCCCTGGCAGGACTGGTACAGAGTCACAGTGCCCGTGTCCCTGGCAGGACGGGTACAGAGACTCACAGTGCCCGTGTCCCTGGCAGGACCGGTACAGAGACTCACAGTGCCCGTGTCCCTGGCAGGACTGGTACAGAGACTCACAGTGCCCGTGTCCCTGGCAGGACTGGTACAGAGAGTCACAGTGCCCGTGTCCCTGGCAGGACGGGTACAGAGAGTCACAGTGCCCGTGTCCCTGGCAGGACCGGTACAGAGACTCACAGTGCCCGTGTCCCTGGCAGGACCGGTACAGAGACTCATAGTGCCCGTGTCCCTGGCAGGACTGGTACAGAGAGTCACAGTGCCCATGTCCCTGGCAGGACTGGTACAGAGAGTCACAGTGCCCGTGTCCCTGGCAGGACGGGTACAGAAACTCACAGTGCCCGTGTCCCTGGCAGGACTGGCACAGAGAGTCACAGTGCCCGTGTCCCTGGCAGGACTGGTACAGAGACTCACAGTGCCCGTGTCCCTGGCAGGACTGGTACAGAGACTCACAGTGCCCGTGTCCCTGGCTGGACTGGTACAGAGTCACAGTGCCCGTGTCCCTGGCAGGACCGGTACAGAGACTCACAGTGCCCGTGTCCCTGGCAGGACTGGTACAGAGACTCACAGTGCCCGTGTCCCTGGCAGGACTGGCACAGAGAGTCACAGTGCCCGTGTCCCTGGCAGGACCGGTGAAGAGACTCACAGTGCCCGTGTCCCTGGCAGGACTGGTACAGAGAGTCACAGTGCCCGTGTCCCTGGCAGGACCGGTGAAGAGACTCACAGTGCCCGTGTCCCTGGCAGGACTGGTACAGAGACTCACAGTGCCCGTGTCTCTGGCAGGACCGGTACAGAGTCTCACAGTGCCCGTGTCCCTGGCAGGACTGGTACAGAGACTCACAGTGCCCGTGTCCCTGGCAGGACGGGTACAGAGACTCACAGTGCCCGTGTCCCTGGCAGGACTGGTACAGAGACTCACAGTGCCCGTGTCCCTGGCAGGACCGGTACAGAGTCTCACAGTGCCCGTGTCCCTGGCAGGACCGGTACAGAGAGTCACAGTGCCCGTGTCCCTGGCAGGACCGGTACAGAGAGTCACAGTGCCCGTGTCCCTGGCAGGACCGGTACAGAGAGTCACAGTGCCCGTGTCCCTGGCAGGACTGGTACAGAGACTCACAGTGCCCGTGTCCCTGGCAGGACCGGTACAGAGAGTCACAGTGCCCGTGTCCCTGGCAGGACGGGTACAGAGACTCACAGTGCCCGTGTCCCTGGCAGGACTGGTACAGAGACTCACAGTGCCCGTGTCCCTGGCAGGACGGGTACAGAGAGTCACAGTGCCCGTGTCCCTGGCAGGACCGGTACAGAGAGTCACAGTGCCCGTGTCCCTGGCAGGACGGGTACAGAGAGTCACAGTGCCCGTGTCCCTGGCAGGACGGGTACAGAGAGTCACAGTGCCCGTGTCCCTGGCAGGACTGGTACAGAGAGTCACAGTGCCCGTGTCCCTGGCAGGACTGGCACAGAGACTCACAGTGCCCGTGTCCCTGGCAGGACTGGCACAGAGACTCACAGTGCCCGTGTCCCTGGCAGGACGGGTACAGAGACTCACAGTGCCCGTGTCCCTGGCAGGACGGGTACAGAGAGTCACAGTGCCCGTGTCCCTGGCAGGACCGGTACAGAGAGTCACAGTGCCCGTGTCCCTGGCAGGACCGGTACAGAGAGTCACAGTGCCCGTGTCCCTGGCAGGACCGGTACAGAGAGTCACAGTGCCCGTGTCCCTGGCAGGACCGGTACAGAGAGTCACAGTGCCCGTGTCCCTGGCAGGACCGGTACAGAGAGTCACAGTGCCCGTGTCCCTGGCAGGACTGGCACAGAGACTCACAGTGCCCGTGTCCCTGGCAGGACTGGCACAGAGACTCACAGTGCCCGTGTCCCTGGCAGGACTGGCACAGAGAGTCACAGTGCCCGTGTCCCTGGCAGGACTGGCACAGAGAGTCACGCTGCCCCTGCAGGGCTCGGATTCCCAAGTAACGTTTCTAATACACAAAGCGGACTTGTTCTGTGACCCCGACGCACCTGCACAGAGGGAAAGTCTTTGCTGCTGCCGCCCCCAGAGCTGGAGGTCCGGGACGCCGGGCAGATGCTGCTGCACACGAGGCCTTTGGGAGGAGGCCCAGGAGGGGGGAGAGGGAGCTCTGGGAAAGCGGAGAAAGGACACAAAATATTAGATGTACCGAGCATCGCGACACGCCGGGGGAGAGAGCGAGGCCGGCGCGGGGGCGAGAGCGAGGCCGGCACGGGGGAGAGCGAGGCCGGCGCGGGGGAGAGCGAGGCCGGCGCGGGGGAGAGCGAGGCCGGCGCGGGGGAGAGAGCGAGGCCGGCACGGGGGAGAGAGCGAGGCCGGCACGGGGGAGAGAGCGAGGCCGGCACGGGGGCGAGAGCGAGGCCGGCACGCGGGGGAGAGCGAGGCCGCCGCGGCGGGGGAGAGCGAGGCCGGCACTGGGGCGAGAGCGAGGCCGGCGCGGGGGCGAGAGCGAGGCCGGCACGGGGGAGAGCGAGGCCGGCACGGGGGCGAGAGCGAGGCCGGCGCGGGGGCGAGAGCGAGGCCGGCACGGGGGAGAGCGAGGCCGGCGCGGGGGCGAGAGCGAGGCCGGCACGGGGGAGAGCGAGGCCGGCGCGGGGGCGAGAGCGAGGCCGGCACGGGGGAGAGAGCGAGGCCGGCACGGGGGAGAGAGCGAGGCCGGCACGGGGGAGAGAGCGAGGCCGGCACGGGGGAGAGAGCGAGGCCGGCACGGGGGAGAGAGCGAGGCCGGCACGGGGGAGAGAGCGAGGCCGGCACGGGGGAGAGAGCGAGGCCGGCACGGGGGAGAGAGCGAGGCCGGCACGGGGGAGAGAGCGAGGCCGGCACGAGGGAGAGAGCGAGGCCGGCACGGGGGAGAGAGCGAGGCCGGCACGGGGGGGGAGAGCGAGGCCGGCACGGGGGAGAGAGCGAGGCCGGCACGGGGGAGAGAGCGAGGCCGGCACAGGGGGGAGAGCGAGGCCGGCACGGGGGAGAGAGCGAGGCCGGCACGGGGGGGAGAGCGAGGCCGGCACGGGGGAGAGAGCGAGGCCGGCACGGGGGAGAGAGCGAGGCCGGCACGGGGGAGAGAGCGAGGCCGGCACGGGGGAGAGAGCGAGGCCGGCACGGGGGAGAGAGCGAGGCCGGCACGGGGGAGAGAGCGAGGCCGGCGCGGGGGAGAGAGCGAGGCCGGCACGGGGGAGAGAGCGAGGCCGGCGCGGGGGAGAGAGCGAGGCCGGCACAGGGGAGAGAGCGAGGCCGGCACGGGGGAAAGAGCGAGGCCGGCACAGGGGAGAGAGAGCGAGGCCGGCACAGGGGAGAGAGCGAGGCCGGCACAGGGGAGAGAGCGAGGCCGGCACAGGGGAGAGAGCGAGGCCGGCACAGGGGAGAGAGCGAGGCCGGCACAGGGGAGAGAGCGAGGCCGGCACAGGGGAGAGAGCGAGGCCGGCACAGGGGAGAGAGCGAGGCCGGCACAGGGGAGAGAGCGAGGCCGGCACAGGGGAGAGAGAGCGAGGCCGGCACAGGGGAGAGAGAGCGAGGCCGGCACAGGGGAGAGAGCGAGGCCGGCACAGGGGAGAGAGCGAGGCCGGCACAGGGGAGAGAGCGAGGCCGGCACAGGGGAGAGAGCGAGGCCGGCACAGGGGGGAGAGCGAGGCCGGCACAGGGGGGAGAGCGAGGCCGGCACAGGGGAGAGAGCGAGGCCGGCACGGGGGAGAGAGAGCAAGGCCGGCACAGGGGGGAGAGCGAGGCCGGCACAGGGGGAGAGAGAGCAAGGCCGGCACAGGGGGGAGAGCGAGGCCGGCACAGGGGGGAGAGCGAGGCCGGCACAGGGGGGAGAGCGAGGCCGGCACAGGGGAGAGAGCGAGGCCGGCACAGGGGGGAGAGCGAGGCCGGCACAGGGGAGAGAGCGAGGCCGGCACAGGGGAGAGAGCGAGGCCGGCACAGGGGGGAGAGCGAGGCCGGCACAGGGGGGAGAGCGAGGCCGGCACAGGGGGGAGAGCGAGGCCGGCACAGGGGGGAGAGCGAGGCCGGCACAGGGGGGAGAGCGAGGCCGGCACAGGGGGGAGAGCGAGGCCGGCACAGGGGGGAGAGCGAGGCCGGCACAGGGGGGAGAGCGAGGCCGGCACAGGGGGGAGAGCGAGGCCGGCACAGGGGGGAGAGCGAGGCCGGCACAGGGGAGAGAGCGAGGCCGGCACAGGGGAGAGAGCGAGGCCGGCACAGGGGAGAGAGCGAGGCCGGCACAGGGGAGAGAGCGAGGCCGGCACAGGGGAGAGAGCGAGGCCGGCACGGGGGAGAGAGCGAGGCCGGCACGGGGGAGAGAGCGAGGCCGGCACGGGGGAGAGAGCGAGGCCGGCGCGGGGGGAGAGCGAGGCCGGCACAGGGGAGAGAGCGAGGCCGGCACAGGGGAGAGAGCGAGGCCGGCACAGGGGAGAGAGCGAGGCCGGCGCGGGGGAGAGAGCGAGGCCGGCGCGGGGGAGAGAGCGAGGCCGGCGCGGGGGAGAGAGCGAGGCCGGCGCGGGGGAGAGAGCGAGGCCGGCGCGGGGGAGAGAGCGAGGCCGGCGCGGGGGAGAGAGCGAGGCCGGCACGGGGGGAGAGCGAGGCCGGCACAGGGGAGAGAGCGAGGCCGGCACAGGGGAGAGAGCGAGGCCGGCACGGCGGAGAGAGCGAGGCCGGCGCGGGGGAGAGAGCGAGGCCGGCGCGGGGGAGAGAGCGAGGCCGGCGCGGGGGAGAGAGCGAGGCCGGCACGGGGGAGAGAGCGAGGCCGGCGCGGGGGAGAGAGCGAGGCCGGCGCGGGGGAGAGCGAGGACGCAGCTGGCAGCGAGTGTCACGCAGACTCTGTACCGCAGGGCTGTGCAGTCTCCGTCTGCGGGTGACCACGAGTTACCGCTCGCTCCTCCTGCTGCTGACGGGGCGCGGTGTCAGGGATGGGGTGCTGGTATAGAGGGGGAGGGGTAGAGTGTCTCCTGGCAGGGGGAATCTGAGGAGCGGACAAACCGCGCTGAAGCTCTGACATCCCTGTAACCAAAAACAGGGAAATATATGAAAGCGAGAACACGACGGATCAGGCGGACAGTAATAATGCGGGGGTCATTATAATGCCAGTACAAGTAGATGCATAAATATACACTGATATAGTATAAGCATACACCGATATAGTATAAGCATACACTGATATAGTATAAGCATACACTGATATAGTATAAGTATACACTGATATAGTATAAGTATACACTGATATAGTATAAGCATACACTGATATAGTATAAGTATACACTGATATAGTATAAGCATACACTGATATAGTATAAGCATACACTGCTATAGTATAAGCATACACTGATATAGTATAAGTATACACTGATATAGTATAAGTATACACTGATATAGTATAAGTATACACTGATATAGTATAAGCATACACTGCTATAGTATAAGCATACACTGATATAGTATAAGTATACACTGATATAGTATAAGCATACACTGATATAGTATAAGCATACACTGATATAGTATAAGCATACACTGATATAGTATAAGCATACACTGATATAGTATAAGTATACACTGATATAGTATAAGCATACACCGATATAGTATAAGCATACACTGATATAGTATAAGTATACACTGATATAGTATAAGCATACACTGATATAGTATAAGTATACACTGATATAGTATAAGCATACACTGATATAGTATAAGCATACACCGATATAGTATAAGCATACACTGATATAGTATAAGTATACACTGATATAGTATAAGCATACACTGATATAGTATAAGTATACACTGATATAGTATAAGCATACACTGATATAGTATAAGCATACACCGATATAGTATAAGCATACACCGATATAGTATAAGCATACACCGATATAGTATAAGCATACACCGATATAGTATAAGCATACACCGATATAGTATAAGCATACACTGATATAGTATAAGCATACACTGATATAGTATAAGCATACACTGATATAGTATAAGCATACACTGATATAGTATAAGTATACACTGATATAGTATAAGCATACACTGATATAGTATAAGTATACACTGATATAGTATAAGTATACACTGATATAGTATAAGCATACACAGTGCGATATATAGTGTTGGAGAAACAAGAAGCGACATGAACCTTTGAGTGTTGGTATGTTTGGGGTAATCAAGGTGTCATGGAGCTAGAACGGTGACATCCCACTTCAGAGAGCAGCACCTTACTGCACTCAGATCCCACTTTTAGGTGCTGATCCCTGGGTGCCTGTAACCCACCACATTGCCTGGCACTTTGATACATTTTCTTACATGGTGCCAGCGTCAGCCCATAGGACAAACAACAAGTATGGGGGAAGGGAGACCGTGAACGCTGGGTTTAAAGAAGTGTAAGCTCTCAGGATCACACACAGATTTTATTTATAGCTAAAATAATCTGCCTGAAGGGGACCCGTGTGATCCGGAGCGCTGACACTCTCTAACCACAACTTGGTTATTAAAAAAGTATTACTTCTGTGACACGTTTTCCTACTGTGACAATTCCCACAGCAAACCCCAGTGCCCCCAAGTGGGTTATTAATAGTACTTCTGGGGAAACCCATTCCATGCAGGGACTACCGTGACAAGCAGGGAAACCCCCAACGCCACAACTTGTGGCGAGCTGGAGGCAGAAAGCCAGAGCGTTACATCATCCAGAGAGAGGCAAAAAATGGCACCAAGGCGCTCCTATACAGAGTGTTATATGTGATACAGCTCCTATACAGAGTGTTATATGAGATACAGCTCCTATACAGAGTGTTATATGGGATACAGCTCCTATACAGAGTGTTATATGGGATACAGCTCCTATACAGTGTGTTATATGGGATACAGCTCCTATACAGAGTGTTATATGGGATACAGCTCCTATACAGAGTGTTATATGTGATACAGCTCCTATACAGAGTGTTATATGTGATACAGCTCCTATACAGAGTGTTATATGTGATACAGCTCCTATACAGAGTGTTATATGTGATAATACTAAATCACTAAGAGGTGTAGGATTGTGCACTTAGAGAATAAAGTGAACGTGCAAAAAATGAGGTAACAAGGTCGCAGCTCAACCCTATGAAGAAAGGTCCTGGTTTTCTTCTGTACAGGGGTGTTCGAAGCTTTGGGGAGCGCAGATATCACCATATATGAAAAACAAATGTATACTACATAGTGTAATCCGCTTCAGAAATTATTTAGGATTCAGCAAAATGGGAACTCACAATTTTTCAGATAAAAAACAGCATTTCTCACATTACATGTGGCTCAGGATGTTCAGACTTTTAGCTTCTCTGCTGTGTTGGTGATGGTGTCACAGTGTGATGTATCCTCAATGAAACGGGAACACCACAATAGTGCAACACTGTATATACGTCGAAGTGTGTGTTGGATAAAGAATGGTATCACACTTGGGCTGTGTCCATAGACACTGCAGCCGTGCGGAGGCGCGTCTATGGGCAGGCCAGTGACATCACGGAGCTGGTTTGCCCTCATTGGACGAACCACTCACGTGACCGCCCTATCGCGCGAGAAATCAGTTTTGACCGATTTCACGCCCATCGCACGCCCCCCGCTTCAGTGCGCACGCTGTATAGACGCGATCACTGCCTTTATACAGTCTGATCGCTCAGCGTGCGGACGTGTCCGCGCGGTCTGCCCCTCTATGGACGCAGCCTTACATGAATACAAGGCAGCATAGGCACATAAAACTGAAGTTGAGTTGCTGGTCGATATCTCCACTGCTCCTGTTCAAGATCTCTCAATCTGCCGGGCTCCCGGTGAGCGTCGCGTCACTTCCGGCGCCTTTGGTATCAGAGAGGAACGGGCAGGAATGGAGAATATCGGCAACACCTACTACGCAGACTCTACCGTTTGTCTGGCAACTTCTTCAGGAGTCATCATTGCTGTGTATCAAGAGCGTCTATATATAGTCCCAACTGGGCTCTGATTGGCTTAAAAACGGCTGGGGGACGGACTATCACAGAATGTAAACATGAAAACTAAATACCTAGCAGCTTAACACAATACAATAATAAAGGTGGATAGGACAAAACACACACACACACACACACACACACACACACACACACACACACACACACGCCCCATTATCAGAGAAAAATCCACATCAAAGAACAAGAAGAAAAAGATTCGGAGGAAGTAGAGGTAAAAGAGCCAAAGTGTCAAAAACCTCCTGGCACTAAACATATTTAAGTAAAAAGACTTTAGACAAAAATCACAGCTAGATGTAATCAATAAAGGTTTGACTTTTGCCCGACAGCCGGTCCTAGCAGTTTTAATCTATTTATTGATGCTAGTAAGTTTAAGAAAATTAATTACTGAAAAAGAATTTTTAATGAAAAACTCAGAGAATGCAATTTTAAAAAACAGTAGTGTTACTAATCCACCCGTGATTGAGAAAAACAGTCACACAGACTTAAAAACTATATCAAAATGTTATCCATGTTAAAGGTCATAATTTGGAAGTTTTTCCAAATGCTTAATAAAGAATTTGAAGAAATAGCCACAGATAAAAAGAAGTTAAAAAATAACCTAGCTAAGAAGGAAAGAGACGCACTAAAAAAAATTAATGGAAGATGAGGAATTGATCAAATCAAACAAGCCGACAAGGGAGGAGGAGTTTTATTTCAAACATTTTTTATTGATTTTTTTTTCAAGACGGGGAGGAATTTTAATGGATAGGGAACATTATATCAAAGAATCAGAGAGAATTCTGGGAGACAGTAAGAAATATATTAAGTTAAAAAAAGAGCCCAGTCCAATATTCCATAAAGAATTATAAACTCTCCTCCTGAGTGGTAAAAACAGTGGAATCCTTATAGAAGAAGAATTTAAATATTTATGGATAGAAAAACCCAAAGTACCAATTTTGAACTTCCTAACCGAAGATTCATAAAAATGTGCAAAACCCACGGGGTAGGCCAATTATTTCAGGCATAGACTATGACCTCCAACTTATCGGATTATATTGCTACGTTCTTGCAAAAATATGTTATTAATACCAAATCCCATTTAAGATACTTACACAAGTTTTATCCATTCTTGAAAATATCAATTGGAATGAAGGATACATATTAGTTACTTGTGATGTGTCTTCTTTGTATACATCGATAGATCACTCACAAGGAATGGAGGCTATAAAAACAAAAAAGAGTTTTATCAAAAGATGCCAACATGGCTAAAGAACAAGTAGAGTTCATCCTAGAGGGGATCAAATTTATATTATCAAAAAACTTTTTCTGGTTCAATAACAAATTTTCTACAAGTATGTGGAACAGCCATGGGTACCAGGTTCGCACCAAGCTATGCAAATCTACTCATGGCCATTTGGGAAGAGGATCATATTTGGTCCCCCCATGAGTTTGGTGCGAACCTGGTCCTCTGGAAGAGATACATCGATGATGTGTTTTTAATCTGGAATGGCGACGAGGCAATTTTAGATGATTTTTTAAAATATATTAATTAACTAATCATTTTAAATTTAAAATTCACTTCTAAATATAGTAGGACCGAAGTGGAGTTTTTAGATCTAGTAATTTATATTGAAGAGAATCAAATGATGACAAAAACCTATTTCAAGACTGTAGACAGCAATAATTATATATCAAATAATAGTGGCCGTCATCCTAGATGGATTTCCAATATACCCTATGGCCAATTAAGGAGGATTAAGAGAAACTGTACAAAACCAGAAGTTTATGAAGAACAAATCTCACATTTTAATTAATAAATTTAAAGAAAAGAACTATCAAGAAAAAAACCTATAACAGGAGCCAAAAGAAGAAGAACTGAAAAACTTGATAGAAAGCTCCTGATTAAACCCCGTATAACCAATGACAAAAATCACAGTAAAACAGACGTTACAACTACTTTTATAACTAAATATAACAGAGAAGCAAATAGAATTGAACAAGCCATTTCAAAACACTGGCACATATTACAGAACGATATACGATTTTGGCAAGCGAATTCCCACAAAGAACAAATGTTATTTTTTTCAAAAGCAGGACATTTTAAAGAAAAATTGGCTCCAAGTGTTTTAAAAGCATAACCCTAACCCTAACCCTAAAAGGATAAACAATAAAATTAATGGCTTAATCTTCCTACGGGAAATGTTACCTGTGGCGGCTGTAAAACATGTGATTTCTGTTCGAAATGGGCAAAAAATTAATTTAAGTCTAATATTACAATTTTTAAACTGCAATACAGAGTATGTTATTTACCTGCTAGAGTGTCCTTGCGGACTTCAATATACAGGCAAGACAACTAGGGCATTCAAAGTCAGAGTTTTAGAACACACAGGAAATATTAGGAGAAAAATAAACACACTCAGTGTCCCAAAACGTTTTAATTCCCATCACCAATCCAATCCTAAAGATCTGACCTACAAGGGAATAGAACATGTCGTTCCCCATTGGAGGGGAGGGAACCGTTCCCTGGAATTATCCAAGAGAAACCTTTTGGATTCACCGCCTCAAAAACTATGAATCCAGGAGAACTCAATGTCGATATCAATGTCGATAGAGAGATTATATATATATATATATATATATATATATATACACATATACACACACACACACACACACACACACACACACACACACACACACACACACAGAAAGATTTTACCAGATAGAGATCCACGAAAAACAAGACAGCACACAGTCAGGGAAATCCAAAGCTGATGTATTCAGGATAAATACATAGGCACTGCATCCAACGTTTCGGTCATCAGAATGTGACCTTCCTCAGGGACGTGCAGTGTGTGAATGCTAGTGCATACCCTTATATACCCACATCTATCAAACCTAAGTGATAGTTAATCATGCTCACCTGTGTAAAAACGAAACACCCACCAAAAACCTTGCATAACTAGCTGTTGTGGACCGCAGTCCTATGCTGGAACGCACCACCATCTTGTTTAGGAAGTAAAAAACAGTCCTGGTGTACTACGGGTGCCCACAAGGCTCATTCAATCCAACCAGGGTCTACTGCGCATGTGCGACACAAGCGCTATGAAATACAATAGAATAGCCTCTATATTAATGGATATAAGGTGCAAAGCTATTCAAAAAAAAACAAAACATGTTGCAATATCTAAGCAAACATCCAAGGGGTTTGCACAGCAGTCCTAACACACCAATTCGACTATAACTGCTTGTATGCGCCTTAAAGGGCCAGTGCACTCACAAATGAGATACACTGCTGCCCAATATGTACTGCGCATGTGCACAGCGCTGTGTGAAACCCTGTGGATGAAGTCCAAGACTGGCTCACTGTGTATTACACCTTTTGCTGTTATATATATATATATATATATATATATATATAAAATATATATTTTTTACATGTGTTTATATTGTGTGTTAGTGTTACATCTGAACAATTGTCTAGAAGTTATAATGGTACTGATATTTCTCTGTCTCTCTCCCATATCTATGGGACGAGCTAATAAATAGAGCTCCAGTATTAGTATATAAAAAATAAAAATTAATTTGTCTGTTCTATCCACCTGCAATCCCTATATCTCCATTTTAATATTGTATAATGTTCTTATTTTCACATTCTATTGTTATGATCTGTATGAAAAAGTTAGTTTTATTATTGTATTGTGTTATTTATAAAATGTTTTAGCAGGAATTAATACATTGAGAGTTACATCTCGTTTTCATGCATGTCCTGGGCACAGAGTTAAGACAAATTATACATGGTTGTTAAGCTGCTAGGTTCGTTCTCATGTTTACATTCTGAGATAGTCTGTCACCCAGCCGTTTTTAAGCCAATCAAAATGCTTAAAATCATCCAAGAACCAATCAGAGCCCAGTTGGGACTATATATAGACGCTCTTGATACACAGCAATGATGGCTCCTGAAGAAGTTGCCAGACGAAACGGTAGAGTCTGCGTAGTAGGCGTTGCCGATATTCTCCATTCCTGCCCGTTCCCTCTCCACGATACCAAAGGCGCCGGAAGTGACGCGACGCTCACCGGGAGCCCGGCAGATTGAGAGATTTTGAACTTGCGCAGTGGAGATATCGGCCAGCCACTCACCTTCAGTTTTATGTGCCTATGCTGCCTTGTATTCATGCAAGTGTGATACCATTCTTTGTCCAATACACACTTCGACGTATGTACAGTGTTGCACTATTGTGGTGTTCCCGTTTCATTGAGGATACATCACACTGTGACACTATCACCAACACACCAGAGAAGCTAAAAGTCTGAACATCCTGAGCCACATTTAATGTGAGAAATGCTGTTTTTTTTTTTATCTGAAAAATTGTGAGTTCCCATTTTGCTGACTAAATAATTGAAATAATTTCTGAAGCGGATTACACTCTGTAGTATACATTTGTTTTTCATACATGTGATACCTGCGCTCCCCAAAGCTTCCAACACAACGTTTCATCATCCCACTGCCCACCCCGGCACATTCACACAGCGACACGTTATTTTGTACCACGGCTTTTTTTTTCTTGATTAAAAAGATTGTAAACTTAGTTTCACTAAGTAAACAGGATTCTGTCACAAAGCCCCCGTCCCTTTCTGCCGATACAGCACATACTGCATCATTCTTCCTGAAACGCAGGAAACTGTCCCCCCCAATCTATGTACATTTTTGTTTGGGGGGGGGGGGGGAGGGAACAGTAGCGCCGCAGATAACGGAATGCAGGGCGCGAGATTGTTCACGTACAAGGCCGCCATTAAATCGGGACTCACATGACTGGAAGACATTGAGCGCACGAAGCAGCCTCAGACCGCTCAGGATGGACAGCAGCTCGCCGACCTGAGCGTTTCTGTTCATCCAGTTCCACATGACGCTCTCGGTGCGTGAGCGCGGACTCTGCTGCTGTTCCAGGTTACGCAGCATCGTCTGGTCATGAATAATCAGAGATGCTGCGAGGGAGAGAAAAAAAAATAAGTACGAGAGCAGCGCAACTGGAAAAACGCAAGCCATCAAGCACACCGTAATCCTACTGAGCACATACTGTATCAGGGGTTTTCAACAGGGATTCCTAGGACTCTTCGGTCCCCCGGGCATCGCTAAAAGGTTCCCTGCAATTTTCAAGACATTTGAAAAAGGTACCAAAATACGGAAGAATGTAACAAATCACTTTGAGCTTATATTAAAAAAAAAAAAAAGGGGGGGGGGGTGTCGATTTTTTTTTTTAACTGCATTTCTGGATATTTCATCTGACATTGGGTTTTAAATCTTTGTTAACGGAGTGCCTTGCAGATGTACTTTTCTATAATATACACACACACACACACACACACACACCTTTAAAGCACTGCCTTGAATAATAGAATATAAATAGAACATGAGAAAGTATTGCCCGCATGTATTTAGAGGATAAATATTGCACAAACATTTCTAGAGAGGCGCAAAGATTTCTGTTTGAGATGTTTCGGATTCTTTGTTTACACGCACAGCGCGCGTACTTTTCTTGCACGGTGTAATAACGGGCCCTTTAATAAGTAATGGGGTTATTTTGGCGAGACGCGGCCTGGGCTAGTAGCAGCGCCTCTGCAGAGTGCCCCATGCACCCTCGGACAGATCAGCACATGAGCAGACACTGGGATCGCAGGCGCCAGCTCAGGTTTCCCTCGTGCGTGGAAACTTTTCCTGGCCGATGCTAAATGAAGCTTTTGTTCCCGGTGAAGCATGGATCTGAGACAAAAGTATGCACCTCTCTTTGTACAAGCGCCAGCCATGAACACAGCAGTAAAATAAAAGCAGGCATAACGGGAAGAAGTGCTACAGACAAACCGTAGGGAAAGGAGTCTGACCCAAACAGCTTACAACCTTACCATAGCCCTCTGTACCCAACAGGACTCCGGCCTGTCTTTTTAAACCTCTTCGCATCTTGGAAAAATCACACGTACACACTATCAGGCAGCAGAGGGGTTAATGGTACACATGCATGCACAGTATCAGGCAGCAGAGGGGTTAATGGTACACATGCACGCACAGTATCAGGCAGCAGAGGGGTTAATGGTACACATGCACGCACAGTATCAGGCAGCAGAGGGGTTAATGGTACACATGCACGCACAGTATCAGGCAGCAGAGGGGTTAATGGTACACATGCACGCACAGTATCAGGCAGGAGAGGGGTTAATGGTACACATGCACGCACAGTATCAGGCAGCAGAGGGGTTAATGGTACACATGCACGCACAGTTTCAGGCAGCAGAGGGTTAATGATACACATGCAGAATAGCACAAATTGTCTCCCCCCCCCCCTGAAGTAGATCAGCGGGCACTGCTGGCAAAAAGGTGAGGAGGCTGGACTGCGCTAAAAAAAGCCTTTATTTAACCATGGGCAAACAGATAAAAAGAGGGACAGACCCACCTAAGCGCTCTAACGCGTTTCACCCATAGGAACATTTATTGGAGGAAGAAGAAACAAACATTTTAGGCACGTCTCCCAGCAGGCCCCTTCCCTATACCCCGCGCCACCAGAGCGGCAGAAATAGGGAAGGAGTGAGAGGAGTTTCCTTCCTGCAGAGTTTTGGCAGCGGTCAGTGGCTGCAGTCGGCTCAGTTTGACCTCTGCTGTTATAGCTCCAGAGAGGATTGTAATATTTTCCGGCAGTTTTTCCATGATAAACTTCTTGAAACAAAACCAGTCTTTTCTTAAAATATCCAATGGGGTTTATATTAACCAATTCCATGTCTTTTAAAACAAAATAATGTATGAATCAGACAAAACAGGGAGCCATTAAGAGTCAGGGTATGTGAAACCCTGGTTTTATCATCTAAATTAAAGGAGATTAGAATCAGGTGAAATATAATCTAATATATGATCTTCAGGTGTGAGTTTGGGAGGCCCCACACTATATAACGATCAGAAACTTTGTGAGATTCTTCTTCTTCACTACTGTATATAGGTGTGTGTAATCACATCATGCCACGATCAAAAGAAATCTCGGAGGACGTCAGAAAAGCCGTTATTAATGCTCACCAGTCCTAGAAAGGGTTACAAAAGCCATTTCTAAGAGTTTGGGGCACCCCAATCCACGGTCAGACAAACGGAGAAAGTTCAAGGCCACAGTCACTCTACCCAGGAGACGTCGTCCTACCAAAATCTCTCCGAGAACAAACCGGCAAATCACCCAGGAAGTCACAAAGAACCCCGGAGTAACACCCAAGGATCAGCAGGCCCCTCTCGCCTCGGCTAATGTGAGTGTTCATGGCTCAGCTATCGGAAAAAGACTGAACAAGAACGGCGTTCATGGAAGGACAGCCAGGAGGAAACCACTGCTCCCTAAAAAGAACATCGCTGCCGCCTGAAGTTCGCCGAAGAGCACATAGAGGATCCACAAGACGTCAGGAACAATGAGGAGGAGGAGCGGCTCAGTGAGTAAAGACACTGACCGACACTGATTGGCTGAACTGCTCACGTAACTCGGCCGTCGCGTGACAATCAAATGATTGTCTGCTCGGCGCTCGTGCTTCGTCACACGATCTATGGTCTGCCTCAGAGGAGGGCGAAATTCCTGTAACCCGTTGTGAGAGACTGACCAGCAGTGACTGGTAATGTAAATAAACCTAATTTAGCGTCTCCTCATAAGTTAGAATGTCCTTCCCCTTTATTAAGTTGGTGGCTCTTCTCTGCACTTTCTCTAGTTCCATAATGTCTTTTCTAGGGATTGGTGCCCAAAATTGTACTCCATACTCAAGGTGTGGCCTTATTAATGCTTTGTAAAGGGGCGTAATTATGTTTACTTCCCTCCCATCCATTGCCTGTTTAATGCCAGATAAGATCTTGCGCCTGTAAGTGACTCAGCTGGCCCTGCTCCCCTGTTGTGCCACCTCCTTCCTGGACTATAAAACAGGTTGTTCTGTGTTTGTTTCGCACGTCAGAGGACAGAGGAACAGCCCCGTCTGACTGTGTTTAATAACGTGATTCGGCAGGAAAGTAAAAAACAGCAGAGATGATCTGTATGCGGGGATTTCATCATCAGAGATTCTAGCTGCCCACTTCCTGGGCACGTCACATATTAACAGAGCGGCAACCCCAAACATTTATTTACTGATATATATAGACACACACACACACACACACACACACACACAATTCAGCTGTAACGCAAGAACATGTCTCTCCCCCAGCCGTATCCGGACTTATTCCTAACACTTTTATAATCAGAAGTGCGTCCCTCCCAAGTTCTCCCACAAATCCCTCTCCTGGCTTCCGATCAAATCCCGCATCTCACACTCCGTTCTTCTCCTCACTTTTAAAGCTTTACACTCTTCTGTCCCGCCTTACATCTCACCCTAATATCTCACTATACCCCCTTCTCCTCCTTACATCTCACCCTAATTTCTGGCTATGCACCATCCCGACTCTTGCGTTCTGCTCAAGGATGTCTTCTTTCTACCCCCTTTGTATCTAAAGCCCTCTCCCGCCTTAAACCTTTTTCACTGACTGCCCCACACCTCTGGAATGCCCTTTCCCTCAGTACCCGACTAGCACCCTCTCTATCCACCTTTAAGACCCACCTTAAGACACACTTGCTTAAAGAAGCATATGAATAGCATTGTGGATAATCTGAACACATGATGCATAAAGCTTGGCCCCCTGCAGACGCACTTACCAGAACTCCCTCCTACTGTCTCTGTACGTTCTCCCTACCTACCAATTAGACTGTAAGCTCCTCGGGGCAGGGACTCCTTCCTTAATGTTACTTTTATGTCTAAAGCACTTATTCCTATGATCTGTTATTTATATTATCTGTTATTTGATTACCACGTGTATTACTACTGTGAAGCATTATGTACATTAATGGCGCTATATAAATAAAGACATACAATACAATACAAGAATAACCCAGCTATAATTCTAATTCACATTATTTGTATTATATCGTAGGTTAAAAATACCCGGCAGGAGTGCCACGTACCGGCGGCAGGAGTGCCACGTACCGGCGGCAGGAGCGCCACGTACCGGCGGCAGGAGTGCCACGTACCGGCGGCAGGAGCGCCACGTACCGGCGGCAGGAGTGCCACGTACCGGCGGCAGGAGCGCCACGTACCGGCGGCAGGAGCGCCACGTACCGGCGGCAGGAGCGCCACGTACCGGCGGCAGGAGTGCCACGTACCGGCGGCAGGAGTGCCACGTACCGGCGGCAGGAGTGCAAGCCCTTTCTATAGGCCTCTCTGGCACAGTATAGTATGGTGATTCCACATCCGACAACTCCCACGACCTGTCCATTATAAAGCAAGGTCCTCGTTAGGCAGACTGACCAATCAAAAGGCTTCCTCCTGCACAGCTGTGCACTGTTACCATGGATACAATGATATCTCCCTCATTCCCTGTTACATTTTAATTATAAACACCTGGGCACTGACCCTTAAACAGCGGATGGAGCAGTTTCTCTCTGCCCCATAACCCCCCCCCCCCTCGAGCACGGGGAAAGTGCCGATGTAACACAGCGACTCCCCCCAAGAGTTCAACGCCTGGAATGTGTGTGTGTGTGTGTGTGTGTGTGTGTAAGTAAAACCATGAGGTTACCACGGTAACGTTACACTGCAAATCTCATATGTCCTGACCTGCGCTGGAAAGGGCGCGTGGAGATCTCACAGCACGGCCACCACCAGTCACATAATCGTGGGCTGTCGCTTTAACCCTTTGCGTTCACCATGACGTAAGCCACCGCGTCAGGAAGGTCTCTCACTCCAGCGCCCAATCACATCGCGCAGGAGCGGCCAACCCCAGTCCTCAAGGGCCACCTGCAGGTCCGGTTTAAGGCTATCCCTGCTTCAGCACAGGTGGCCCAATCAGTGGTTGGGGTGTGGACCATCCCTGGCATAGTGGCTACATCACGGGATATTGGTTAGTATCCAAGGGGAGATGGCATTCTGTGAGGGGGGGGGGGAATCCTCCCGTCGTCACTGCGGTACTGTGACGCCATGGCGCCCGGCACTCAAACGGTTAAAAAAAAAAAAAAAAACAACACCAACACACTCCCCCGGCCTTCCCTGTCACACCAGTTTGTAGAGCTACACAGGACCCAATTAGTTGGAATGATGGGCGTTTCATACGAGGGTTTCCAGTAACTATCAGGCGGGACGTCCAATTACTGCAGGAGTCTGCAGGGAGCCCTGGGGATTAAATAGCATTAGGAGGAGGACGTAGGGGCTCGCCCCCACGGGAGGGGCAGGAGGGGCGGGCGGAGGGGCAGGAGAGGCGGGCGGAGGGGCAGGAGGGGCGGGCGGAGGGGCGGGCGGTCACCCCGGCACCAACACTCAGGTGATTAATTCACAAAGCCGCAGCCACTCACTTTTTATTAACACCCCCCCCCCTTTATTAACCAGGGGGTACCTGAGAAATAAAATGCGATTCAGCACCTGGAACCTATTAAACCCCCACCCCCACCAAAAGGATTTGATTAACCCTTTGAGTACCGGAGGGGCCAGAGTGTTGCTCCCCCGGCACTCATGGTCACTCACCGAAGTAGTCATGCAATTGGTCCGGATGGCTGGAGGGGAGAGTCACCTCCCCCTTCCCCCCATCATTGCCCCCCCCCCTTCCATCCATCATTGCCCCCCCCTTCCATCCATTATTGCCCCCCCCTCTTCCATCCATTATTGCCCCCCCCCCCCCTTCCATCCATTATTGCAGGTCAGATGCCACCAGCCCCCAGACAATGCGCCTCATTTTATTTTTTTAACGTAGCTACGTCACTCAAAGGGTTAATAACAGTTGAAAGGGGGCATTGCGTTTAAAAACAAAAACAAAAAATGCTCAGCTAAAATATCATTAGCAGCAGAAGGTATTCCCGTTTCCTTATTGCGCGGTGTGTAGCGCCATGCTCACACGTATGAACGCATTACAAACCGCCTGCGTCTCCTCGCTTGTCTTTAACACCATGAAAAAACGTGACAGACAGTGGACGCATTTATTGGGCACAAAGTGGCGCGTTTGTAGTTTAACAACATTTAGACGCATCCGGCACAGACAACATCCAAACTCCGCCTCTAACACCATGCTTATTACGCTTGAAAAAGACGCTATGACACGTTTTATACATTGACGCACTAACTTCCTGTTCTTACGTGCGTGGGTTTTATGACAAAATCACTTTGAGTCCCGCGTGGCACGTACACCTCAGGTCCCCCTCACTCGAGTGATCCTTATTTTGCCCGGACAGTGGTCATGTTGACCCCATTAGCTGAACAGTTGAGGTTTAAGATAATAAGTGGCAGATAAGGACTCATTTCTAGAAACACACACAGCTTTTTAAACAACTAGCCTTGTGTAATCACACACAGACGCACGGCTTTTTTCTATGCCACTTCAAAAGGCAGCGGTTAGAGAAAGGATATCTCTTCAAAGTCTCGGTCTCTCCTTTATCTAAACGAACGAAAATACAAAACGCAATCTTTAATGATCAAGAGAAGATGGGGTCCAGATATGCCTACCACAGTGCGAGAAATTCTGCACCTATATCCACGCGCAGACCTACAGCGATACAGGGACGTCACCTGCAGTCAGGCCACACAGGGACAGAGGGACACACTGCCCCTTCATCACCTGCCGGGCACACATCTATCCTCTGGACATCGGGACACACTGCCCCTTCATCACCTGCCGGGCACACATCGGGACACGCTGCCCCTTCATCACCTGCCGGGCACACATCTATCCTCTGGACATCGGGACACACTGCCCCTTCATCACCTGCCGGGCACACATCTATCCTCTGGACATCGGGACACACTGCCCCTTCCTCACCTGCCGGGCACACTGCCCCTTCATCACCTGCCGGGCACACTGCCCCTTCATCACCTGCCGGGCACACATCTATCCTCTGGACATCGGGACACACTGCCCCTTCATCACCTGCCGGGCACACATCGGGACACGCTGCCCCTTCCTCACCTGCCGGGCACACCTATCCTTTCCAGGATTTTGAGACACAATCCACAAATACAACCTTTTGTAAACATCTAAACAATCTCATTGTCTTCCTTAAATAAATCCAATCTGGCTGCTTTTGTTTCTTTGACAATCAATTAAACTTGGAAAAAACGTTATATCTGCGGCGCTTAGCCAACGGCAGTAATATAAAAAAAAATATATATATATATATAAAATGTATGTAAAATATATAAACATATATTAATAAATGTGTTATACAACCAGATGAGGGATGTTATCCGCTGGATTTCTTCACATGAAGACGATGGATCATGTAATAGAAACAAAAACAAACATAGTGTGATACAGTAACTACACAAACACACAACACTACTCACAGATAAGAGACAAACAATTGCTGAGACAACTGACTGATATATAAAAAATATAACATTTAATACGATAAGTAAAAATACTAAAATGAAGGGTCACATGTGCACTGCAACCGCAGTAGAACTGGCCGCTTAGCAGACACTAGATAAGAAGGCGGTGGATAAATCTGAGAGTATCCCCTCTCTTATGGGCCAGAACCGCGTCCTGACGTCTTGAGTAATAAACAGGAACTTTGGAGGGGAGCCCTCCCTGCCTTCCACGCCACAGACCTCCGCAACATGGACCCACCGGGCCGCGTGTCACAGGAGAGGCGTCGTCACGTGTGCCGCATCGGCGCAGGATCCACGCCGACAGCAGCAGCCCAGCGGTGTTGTCAAGGCCCGGATCAGTGCAGCAGCCGCCGCAAACTGGAACCGCAACAAGGATACGTCCGTGGAGATGGTAAAACCAGTGTGGTGCATGCCGTGATATCAGCTGTGCAAACGTAGACCACCCTACGCGTTTCGGAAGACTGCGCTTCCTTCCTCAGGGGTATGTGGGAATGAGTACAAGGCCAATCAAACGCCGTCTGTATGAACACATTTATAATATCACTAAAGGTTTGATTACACATAATGTATCGAATCACTTTCTCCAGGTACACAACAGGGGAAGGAAGCGCAGTCTTCCGAAACGCGTGGGGTGGTCTACATTTGCACAGCTGATATCACGGCATCCACCACACTGGTTTTACCATCTCCACGGACGTATCCTTGTTGCGGTTCCAGTTTGCGGCGGCTGCTGCACTGATCCGGGCCTTGACAACACCGCTGGGCTGCTGCTGTCGGCGTGGATCCTGCGCCGATGCGGCACATGTGACGACGCCTCTCCTGTAACACGCGGCCCGGTGGGTCCATGTTGCGGAGGTCTGTGGCGTGGAAGGCAGGGAGGGCTCCCCTCCAAAGTTCCTGTTTATTACTCAAGACGTCAGGACGCGGTTTTGGCCGTAAGAGAGGGGATACTCTCAGATTTATCCACCGCCTTCTTATCTAGTGTCTGCTAAGCGGCCAGTTCTACTGTGGCTGCAGTGCACACGTGACCCTTCATTTTAGTGTTTTTACTTATATAAAAAATATAACATTTAATACGATATCAGTCAGTTGTCTCAGCAATTGTTTGTCTCTTATCTGTGAGTAGTGTTGTGTGTTTGTGTAGTTACTGTATCACACTGTGTTTGTTTTTGTTTCTATTACATGATCCATCGTCTTCATGTGAAGAAATCCAGCGGATAACATCCCTCATCTGGTTGTATAACACATTTATTAATATATGTTTATATATTTTACATACATTATATATATATATATTTTTAATATATTACTGTCGTTGGCTTTGCGCCGCAGATATAACGTTTTTTCCTGCTTCTAGATCTGACCTAGGGGGTCAGAGTTATATCACAGGCTGCTGGCCAGCTTTTTGATTAGCGCTGCCTTTTTTCTGTTGTCCAATCAATTAAAGTTGCATTTCTTGGGGGCCTCTAAAAGGATTATCAGGCGTGGTCTTTGCCCTGTGCCCACTGTATCAGAAAGCCATTAGAAGGGGTGCAGAAAGAGGGGGGCTGTATCTATGCATGTATTGTTACGCAGGTGCGGATAGTTAACCTCTAGCTCAGGCCAACTCCAGCCCTCAAGGGCCACCAACACGCCAGGCATTAGGGATATCCCTGCTTCAGCACAGGCAGCTCAGCCACCTGTGCTGAAGCAGAGATATCCCTAATTTCCTGGCCTGTTAGTGGCCCTTGAGGACTGGGAGTTGCCCCCCCAGTTCTAATTATTTCCATAACAACTTTACTAGCAAACCCCTTCCCCCCCCCCTCACCCGTCACCAAGGCCCGCATTGGGTGACTGATAAAAGCCAAGCAGAGCAATTAAGAGGGCGGAGCTGTGACTGCAGGGACAGAGAAGCTGGGGGCAGAGGGGACGTATTGTACACCCCACTAACATGTACATTCAGCAATATTAATATGGCAAGTGTTATATAGTTACAAATATCCCCCCCCCCAAAAAAGTGCTATGTTGCTGTATTGGTCCAAGAAAGAGAAAAATCCATTGTAACAGAACATCACATCAACCATAGCAGTTTTCTGGACGGCAGAGATCTGTGCAGAGGGCTTCAGTACACAGCACATTGTCGTTTCAGTGGAAATCTGTTTGCAGGGTTTCTCCCGGTGGTAGGGTGAAGTACCTAATGCAGATGTTGCCATAAATGGCGACCTGTTTCTGATCATTAGTTTAGAGAGATTGGCTGGTTGCTTATAGGTTGCGACTGGTGGTTCAATGTTATAGGAGTTTACTGTCTGAAATCGCCAGTGTCGATCATTTTAGGGTATGATATTCCACCAGCATGGGAGATGTTGGTGTATAAGGAGACCTACAGCCATAATTTATTTTCTCTTTTACAGGGTTATCTCCCCTAATATATACCTGGAAAAGATCCTAAATTAGAAACACCCCCCTCCCCCACTCATCCTTGGATACACATTATTAAACCTGTTATTGTGGTTGTATCACTGCATTGATTGCTTTTAATCCAAAAGTATATTGTTTCTCTCATTTTTGTAAATGTAAAATAACGTTTGACCAATTTTATACATACAAAGTTTTTATCTGTGGAGAAAATATTGTATGGACATATTTTTATGTAACACTCCTACCTCCCATTATTTACTTAATAAACAAACTTAACAAACCTCACAATGCCACAAACCTCACAATGCCACAAACCGTTCTCTATAACATTATTCTTATAGCGAGTTGCAGACCGGTATGATATACAGAGCAGCGGTGAAATAAAGTAATACCGACAACCCCAAAAACAAAATGTAACATTAGAGATCTAAAATGTAATCAGAGAAAAGGCGGTTTTAATTATAAATGCGTCTCATGTCAAAGCAGGATCTATGCCAAAAACAAAGTTACTTAAAGTTACTTAAAGTATGCAAAT
Organism: Ascaphus truei; assembly: GCF_040206685.1. NCBI lineage: Eukaryota > Metazoa > Chordata > Amphibia > Anura > Ascaphidae > Ascaphus > Ascaphus truei. Next base: position 1,169,219 of record NC_134503.1, read on the forward strand.
AAACGTAATCTCTAGGACTAGCATGAAATGTGATATTTATACAAATGTGTTACCAGGAAGTAATACATTGAGAGTTACCTCTCGTTCTGTATGTCCTGGGCACAGAGTAATAACAACACATGGGTACATTAAAGCTGCAGTTCAGTCTTTTTTTTTTTTAATACATTTTTTTACTTCAATAGTTTTATGTGGGCAATCTCTAATTACCTAAAGAACTGTATAGCTGCCGGTCAATTCGTTCTCCATGTATTGATCGGCGAAATTTGGTGACATAATTAGTGAAGGGATATGTTTTTCTTCTGCTTCTGTCTCTCAGTGGAAGCTCATGAATATTCATGAGCACTCCTGCACTGACATGTGCTAGAGGGAGAGCAGGTCTGACAGAGGGGTGTGCCAGGGCTTGTGACAGGACATGAAGGGGCAGTGGCTTAGCAAATGGCTGTTAAAATAGAATACAAGAAAATTGGTCTTTCAAAGTTGTTGTTTTTTTTAAAACAGAAAAGGCTAAAAGTATTTTTTCTTACTACAGAACTGATTTATTAAAAAACCCACATGCAGGATATTGCCTGAACTGCAGCTTTAAAAGAACAGGGTCATACAGTCATACACAGACAATATATGGAGGTGGAATACAGAAAAGCGCAGGGAAAATACCCACCCTCATGTCCAGTAACACTGGTGTTATGTTATCCCGAGTGGGAATGTCCAGGCCTGACACGGACTGACCGGCCAGCCATTGATACTATGTCACCATCCAACAGGTTTCTCAAGATGCAACAAAGTATCAGCCCCCCCCCCCTCCCCGGGGTGTAATAGGAGGGAAGAGGGGGGGCTTTTCATTTAAACTCCCCACCCAGCCCAGGAGATGGGGTCCCCCTAGTACTGACTGGGAGCAGCTGTGTTTTGCTCTCATTTTGCGAACTTACCGAACTTGTTCCAGTCCGAATCGTCCAGTGAGCCCATGATCTCATAGAACCTGCACATGACGTCAGCAGGGACATTGTACAGGAACTCCCCCTCTATGCCACAGCTGGACATGGTCACTGGGTCTCCACACACAGCCGGGCAGCGCAGGGGCCGCGGGGTCTGTCATGTAGCCGGGGAAAAGGCCATGAATAACTCCGCACTAACTTCCCCTTTGAGATACCCATTTAACACATGCCTGCTCCGGGCGGAAGTGAGTGTCCGGCTCCGGGCGGAAGTGAGTGTCCGGCTCCGGCGGCCATGTTGAGTGTGGCAGCTGCTCCTGTCCCTGACACAAGCACACAGTGGGGCAGGTTCCTCCACGTGGCACGTGTTCCCACCTGAATGCCAGAGCGGTCCCTGCACCCAAATGGCTCCAGCCTCCCACTAGATGTAAGATGGTGCTTAGGGACACACCTGTGTATCGCAGTGACAGTCACCGCTAGTCCCTCACGCCCCGCTGCATGCTGGGAGTTGTAGTCCTCCGCTTATCACAGGCCCTGGGAGGGGTTTATTCCTCATGCTGCCCCCTTGGTTGGCAGGAATTTGGAGAATGTCAGTAATACTTATCCAAGATGAGTAATACTCATCCCAGTACATTTATCCAGCTTCCACACTAATATAAAACATCTTCTAATATGTTTGCTTCACCTTCAGCCTTATTCTGGAGCTGAGAAATTATTGTATCGTTTTTATAATAATAATAATAGCGTGTTCTTGTATAGCGCTGCTAGTTTTACGTAGCGCTTTACAGAGACATTTTACAGGCACAGGTCCCATGGAGCTTACAATCTATGGTTGTGGTGCCTGAGGCACAGGGAGATAAGTGACTTGCCCAAGGTCACAAGGAGCCGACACCAGGAATTGAACCAGGTTCCCTTGCTTCAAACCCAATGCCAGTGTCTTTACTCCCAGAGCCGCTCCAATGTGGCTGGTTTGCAATTGCAGGCTTCTCGGACCCCCAAAGGGTTACATATCGAACAGAGAATAGTTTCTTCCGCACGTTCCCTCCGTCTGTAACATTTAGTTTTAAGGTCTTTTACCCGTATGCATTGAGTTACCTGTCGTTTCCAAGAATGGCTCTAGTCTCGCAACCACTCAAATGAAATGTATTATTTATTTCTCTTTTACCCACATCAGATGTAATTGTAAAATTATTATTAACATTTATTACGTGCCGACATGTTCCGCAACGCAGTACAATAGGGCTGTCTTCGACTGAGCCACCTGTGCTGAAGCTGGAATATCCTGAAAGCCTGGCCTGTTGGGGGGGGGGGGGGAGGCTTGAGGACTGGCGTTGCCCGCCCCGTACACTTTGAAAGGTTGTCGAATACACCTTTTAATTCCACAACACAAGGGCACAGAAGTCGTTCCGTGACGAAGGGTTTTTGGGTGAAAGGAATTGTTGTCTTCCTGGCAGAGAAATAAACACGCTGCCTACTGCCAGGAATCCGAATAAGAAACCTGCCCTTCAGTAGTGACAGGGTTAAACCTGCCATTATGTGCTAATTCCAGCTCTCAGCCTGAAGGGGGCACGTCATACCTTTGGTATTTCGTTTTTAAAGTTGCTATCCACAGAGCTGGTGTTTTTGACTACAGATAATGAATTAGTCACCCGTGGGATGTACGCCTTGGGATTAAATACATGTAATGTACGCTGCACTCGTCCCATTGTAATGACAATTAGACTGTAAGCTCTTCGGAGCAGGGACTCCTCTTCCTAAATGTTACTTTTATGTCTGAAGCACTTATTCCCATGACCTGTTTGTATTATTTGTTATTTATATGATTACCCCGTGTATTACTGCTGTGACACGCTGTGTACATTAATGGCGCTATCTAAATAAAGACAGATACACATACATACATACACATACATATGTATATGGTGTGGTCATCTCACCAAATCCCAGAGCAAGGCCTTTTATGTTTGCTAACACCCTCTCACACATTATCCTTTGTGTCTCCACCCCCCTCCTTCTAGTGCAGGGATGGGCAAGTCCAGTCCTCAATGGCCACCAACAGGTATGGTTTCCAGGATATCCTTGCTTCAGCACATGTGGGCTCCTTGGTTTAGGGGGAGAGGTTGAACGTTTGTATTTTCGTTTGCTTTATTCCCATATCGTAGAGGTGAAATCTATTGTTGAAACGCTATTTGGAAGTCTTGTCCCTCTTCCCGTTCCCAACCACGTAAGGGAAGGTACTGAGATAGGATTCTGCCATAGACGTCTCAACATCTACCAAACGTTTTATATTTGTTTAAAAAAACTGCAGTAGTTTAAGCTCTGCGCTCGTTTTGTCCAATGTTCAGAACACTTTCTGTGATGGGGCCTGCTTATGTTGGAGTTCTAGGGCCAGGATTTTCTCTGTCAATTCTTTTTGCGCTTTAAGTTTAACTTTCTTCTTATGGGAGGCTAGAGAGATGAGGTCTCCCCTAATGGTAGCTTTGTGCGCTTCCCAGAGCGCTGCTGCTGCTGCTGCTGCTGCTGCTGCTGCGACCGAGCCTCTGCTTATTTGGACGAAGGTGTTTAGCTTTTGTTTAATTGACTTAATCACCTGTGGGTCGTTAAGGAGGGAATCATTCAGTTTCCACTTATACTCAGAGCTTTTGACGAAAGGTAGAGAGAGGGTGAGTTCGACAGGGGCGTGGTCTGACCAGGTAATTGGGCCTATGTTGGAGTGGGAGGAGGCCTGGAGAACGTTATTGGTACCCAGAAAGTAGTCGATCCGCGAGTAAGACTGACGAGGAGCTGAGAAGAACGAGTAGTCCCGCTGGCCTACGTGCTGGGCCCTCCAGATGTCTGATAGGGAGTAGTTTCGCAGAATCTCACGAAATGTTTTGGCCTTTTTCTGTGTCTGAGCGGTATGCGGTGTTGTGGGCAGAGCTTAAACTACTGCAGCTTGACGAGGTAGAGAGGGCGCTGAAATGGACTAACCAAAAGTTCTACGACAGGGGCAATAAAGCTGATAGACTCCTGGACTCAAAACTCAGAGGCGTGAAAGCCAAAGCCCAGATCACAAAAATACGCACCAGAAATGGGCAAATATCCTATAACGAAAAAGAAATAGCGCCGGAATTCGCGAAGTTTTATGAAGAACTTTATAATCTCCACCCCCCCGGCCAGGACCAGGACAGCGCCAAAATAGCCGCAGAATACCTAACCCAATGCAATCTCCCATCCCTATCAGTGGAAGAGCTCGAGTTCCTTAACCAGGAAATAACCCAGGAAGAGTTGTCCCAAACAATTAGCTCCCTCAAATAAGCTAAAACACCGGGCCCAGATAGGTTCACTAACGCATATTACAAAAAGTTTGCAGCGTCCCTCTCCCCCTACCTTCTTGATATGCTCAATTCCTTCTTAGAAGGCGAACCAATCCCAGGTACTATCTCGGCCGCCAACCTTGCCATCATCCACAAGGAAGGAAGGTACCCGCTAAAATGCGGTAGCTATAGACCGATTTCCCTACTCAACACAGACCTCAAGCTTTTCAGCAAGATCCTGGCAAACAGACTGAACCCTATTCACCCCAGGTTGATTCATATAAGACCAAGTGGACTTTGTGTCAGGAAGACAGGCCTCTGACAACACCCGCAAAATTATTGACATCATAGACCACGTCCACCTTAGCAAGTCCCAGGCCATGATCCTAAGCCCGGATGCCGAAAAGGCATTTGATTGAATCAAATGGTCCTTTCTCGACCAAACCATGCTCCGATTCGGTTTCTCGGGCCCATCCCTTGAGGGGGTACGAGCCCTCTACAGCAACCCCACCGCTCTCCTAAAACTCCCGGGCGGGCATTCAAACCCAATAACAATCAAAAATGGTACTAGACAGCGTTGCCCCCTATCCCCCTTACTATTTGCCATATCAATAGAACCACTGGCAGCCCGGGCCAGAGCCAAACCCAGCATAAAAGGCATCCCAATTGGAGATAAGGAGTATAAAATTTCCCCATTCGCCGACGATGTCATTTTGACCCTCGCTGACCCGCACACCTCCCTCCCCAATCTACAGAAACTGTTGGACCAATTTAGCCTAGTGTCCGACTATAAAATAAATACGGACAAATCCGAGGCGCTCAATATCTCCCTCCCAGACCCTGCGTGGAAACTCCTGCAAGCCAATTATAAATACAAATGGAATAACTCCCACATTAAATACTTAGGAATTAAAATAGCTAGCTCATACAGCTCGGTATACCAAGCTAACTACCCCCCCCCCCCCTCTTCCGCCAGATCAAAAGAGACCTGGAGACTTGGCATACCCACCAGATCTCTTGGTTTGGAAGAATTGTGTCCACTAAAATGAATATCCTCCCCCGATTACTTTATTATTTCCAAACCCTCCCAGTCCCGCTAGTAGAACTTCGGAATATGCAGGCTCATATCCTCCGTTTTATATGGAGACAGCGCAGACCTAGGGTGCCGAGATCGGTGCTACTGGCTTTGAGGACGAGAGGGTTTTGGGGGCCCCGGATGTGGTCAGATATTACCAGGCGGCCCAGCTGAGGCAGGCGGTGGTCTGGAATAACCCCCCGACCTCCAACTGCTGGTGGCGATAGAAACACACCACGTGGCCCCCACCCCCCTCCCGGCCCTATTATGGTCTCAGTCCCACAGGGAAAGGAGGCCCCTGAGATTTGAGCTTGGGGCGATGAGGTGCACATGGTCTACTTGGACTAAAACCAAAGGGAAACATGGCCTAGCTTCATCCCCCTCACAACTTACCCCCATCTTCGGGAACCCGGACTTCCCACCCGGGTGCTCCCGTACCCCATTTGGTCAATTCCAGGACCTAAACATCAGAGTGGATGCAGATCTGCTGGAAAGCGATGAGGTTCTGTCCTTCCAACTACTCAACAATAAATTCTCTTCCCCAGATCTCCCCATCTTCAAATACCTACAGATAAGGCACTTCCTGCGAGCCCTATCCCCAAGTCAAAAATTCCCAGAACGCACCAGATTTGAGTCCCTCTGCCTAAAAGGGGAATACCAGAGAGGATTAATCTCGGAAATCTATAGAACAATAGAGGCATATCACCGCCCCACCCTCGCACACGTACATGCAGAAATGGAGCGAGGATTTGAATGTCCCAATAGATAAGGAGGACTGGGAGGATATCTGGGAAGCCGCCACCAAAACATCAATTTGCTCAATCACCAAAGAAAATATATATAAAATCCTATTCCAATGGTACCTGACCCCGAGTAGACTGAGCCAGATCTTCCCAGGCACCACAGACGTGTGCTGGAGAGGATGTGGTCAAAGGGGGGACATGCCCCATATTTGGTGGGCATGCCCAGAGATCCAGAGGTTCTGGACCAGGATCCAGAGTCTCCTGATCGAAACTCTAGGACTGGAGGTCCCCCTGGACCCCCTGACATACGTGCTGGGAAGACCAAATGAAGACCTCCCCGCCCCAGTGGCCAGACTGACCTCGGCGATCCTAACGGCCGCTATATGCTGTGTCACGGCGGCCTGGAAACAAATAAAAGCCCCCTCCAGAAGAACAGTAATAAAGAGAATAGACATGGTCATGAACATGGAGAGACTGACAGCCGTGCTGAAGCAGAGAATGCCTCCGTTTTATAAAACCTGGGAACCCTGGCCAGGCTCAGGAGCCCCATCTCTAATACAGGCCCTGGTCCAGATAGGATTCCCCCAGGGGCTAGGGGGGGTTGGAAGTCCCACCCATACCAGCCCTCCGCTCCTCTCTCCCCCCCCTTCCCCCCCTGCTTCATCCCCCTGTCGTTCCCACCTATCCACCCGACCCTCGTTGTCCCCCACCTTTACTCTACTAAAATAGGATAAAACTAAGGTTTATGGAGTGTCTCAAATTACATCAATGTCATGTGCCTATGACATATAATCATCTACTACGCTGTCATTGTTAACTGTGTCTTCTTCATGTATATACCTAGCAAGATGCCAATAAAGGAGAAAAAAAATGGGGAAAAAATGGGAAAAAAAACCTTTAATTTCTGTGCCAAAAAGCACCAACCTTGCCAATTTTTGCCTTTTTATCATTGATATGAATTGAACAATTTTTATTCTGTAATGTCTTGTAAATATTCCCTTGGAACGATTACTGGTAATGCATGGAAATCTAAGTGAATTCTGGACAAAATATACTTTTTTATTAAATATATCCCAACCATAAAATTGGCTAATTAATCCAGGAGTACAGATCTTTGTCAAATTGCTTCAAGACATCAGGAAATGTATGTTTAAATGTTTAAAGTGGTAATTTTTGGCTTGTGGTTTTTGTTGTTATTCATATTATTTTGAATATTATTTACGAAACGTATCTGCAATATGTAAGGTATTGTATGTTATCTTCGTGGTTTTCAGTTTTACAGATAACACATTCGATCTTTCCATCAAATGTTAACATTTTCTAGCCAGTAATATTTGGGTCTTATTTCCCTCATCACAGTGACTTGTTTTGTCCATTTAATTGTTTTTCATAGGTTTTTTTTTGCCTAAACGTGTCAGGTGAGAAATCCCCTGATCTTTCTCTCCAAATTATCAGTACACTTTTGGTTTCACTTTCGGTTGCATTTAAGTATATTGAATACAATGTGTTTCCGTTACTGGAGGAAAGGAAGCGCTGTGTTTCTCAGTAAACCTGCGGCACGCAGTGCGTCTTTGATCTACGATTGCGTCTGCTCAGTTCTCTAATTACAATTAGAGATACAAACTAGCATACGTCCTGTCATGATAATATCATGAGATAGTATGTATTTTAATACATCTGGTGCATCATGGGGTTAATGAAGGTAGAAGTTGGGTTTCAAAATACCGTATATTGGGTTTATGGCTTGTCATGGGTCTGTGCTGAATTTCCAAGGGAACTTAATTGAAGTTGGATTTTAGAAGTACAAAGGAACGGTTTGTGGCCGGTTAACCCTTGGCCAGCGTAGTGTTAAACTGCCTAGTCCCACCGCGTCCACCATAATTGTCTAAATCTATTGATGTAGCTCACGTAAGTGTGAGTATTACAGAAGGAAAATTATGAGTATGTTTATATACTGACGGATTAGTTTAAACGTGGCTTTGTAAGAGTTTTTTACTCTGTCATAAAACTGTCATTCTCCCCCTGATTTACGACAGGGGGGCTTATGGTGTTTCAATGGGGGAAAAATCGTACTTAAGTCATAGCAATTATTATGAGATTTCAACAAAGGTGTGTTTTGGATCAAACCCGTGATATCTCATCTTCCTGCGCCAGTGACCTCTCTGGGAGAAAACCTGTGGCATTTGGCAATGTATAGGGATTTCTGTCTTATGTTTTATCCTTTTATTTGGAGAAACTGCTCTGCATTTACTGTAATTGTATGTTCTTGTAATCATTTTTCTGTAATCTAAGCACTATATTTTTATATTTATTAAAACCTTTAATAAGTGATGCTTTGAGCTCTGCATGAACTGATCGCACATTTTGGAGAGAGTATTTACATTTTTGGACACATTTTGCTACAACTGTTTTTTTCTATCATAAACAGGGACCTGAGACTCTGGCAGATTTATTAATATTAAATCTTTTATTTGCATTTCTCAGGTGTTGTCAGTGTATAGATCTGATTGCAATTGAGTAAAGGTTTAATATTAACTTAGTGGAGGCACTTTGCGCAGGTTAAATGTGAGTTCGCTAGAGTAGCCGTGTGTATTAACCCTGGTTGCATATCTAAGTCACGTGCTCACTTGTGCGTTGTGCGTGACAGGTGGTATATGGGGATGGATTTAGGGGAGATGTTAACTAATTTGAAAGGCTTTTGCGAAGGTGAAGATTGGGACCGCTTCCGAGTGGAGTATTAACCCTTGTCCCGTATGCAGGTCCCGTATGCAGGTCCCGTATGCAGGTCCCGTGACACATCCCATCATATTTTACGTGTACAAATTCTTCCCCGATTTCCTCATATAACCGCTCCCTATAACTCCTCCTATTACCCCATATAACCGCTCCCTATAACTCCTCCTATTACCCCATATAACCGCTCCCTATAACTCCTCCTATTACCCCATATAACCGCTCCCTATAACTCCTATTACCCCATATAACCGCTCCCTATAACTCCTCCTATTACCCCATATAACCGCTCCCTATAACTCCTCCTATTACCCCATATAACCGCTCCCTATAACTCCTCCTATTACCCCATATAACCGCTCCCTATAACTCCTATTACCCCTTATAACTGCTCCCTATAACTCTTCCTATTACTCCATATAACCGCTCCCTATAACTCCTCCTATTGCCCCATATACCCGCTCCATATAACTCCTCCTATTACCCCATATAACCGCTCCCTATAACTCCTCCTATTACCCCATATAACCGCTCCCTATAACTCCTCCTATTACCCCATATAACCCCTCCCTATCACTCCTCCTATTACCCCATATAACCGCTCCCTATAACTCCTCCTATCACCCCATATAACCGCTCCCTATAACTCCTCCTATTGCTCTGTATTCCTTGTATTGTTCACTGACGCTTGTTTGGAACAAGCGCCGGACACAGTGCTTAGAGACGTTTGTTCATTGCCTCAATAGTTGGCATTAGGGGAACAGCAAACTGAGCTTTTGGGGTTCTTATTGATTCTAGAAAAGGTTCTGTTGGACATTGACCATTTTGGGGTGTTACAAAGTTATTATGTATGGATCAGGGAAATGGGATACTTCGAACAACCTTCCCATAACAAGCCAAAAATGTGTAACTATGACTTCTTATCTGAGCAATTCCGCTTTTCTGCAAATATTGGTAAAAAAAATTTTGTGGGAACAAAATGGGCGAGTTGATGGGTGCCCCCGATTATCCTTGTTTAGCGCCCCCATAAAGTCAGCTGTACAAGGGATTTGTGTGTACGACACAGGCTGCATTCACTAAGATTCGGATTAGATTCCCAAAAATATTGTTGCCAAAAACAAATCTGAAAAGGCAGAAAAAGACAAACACGCAGAGAACACGGACTTCAACCCCTCAGCTGTCCCTGTGTCCACGAGGGACAGGTCATTAAGATTCTATTAAAAGAGGACGCAATAAGTCACTTTGTATATAGTTTCCTGACAACAGGTTTAGAAATCTCCTCTGTGCTCCCTGAGGTGCGGTGTCCAGTCCCCACACCGTGTCCTGGTCACATGACCTCTGTGCTCCCGGAGGTGCGATGTCCAGTCCCCACACCGTGTCCTGGTCACATGACCTCTGTGCTCCCGGAGGTGCGGTGTCCAGTCCCCACACCGTGTCCTGGTCACATGACCTCTGTGCTCCCGGAGGTGCGGTGTCCAGTCCCTATACAGTGTCCTTGTCGCATGACCTCTGTGCTCCCGGAGGTGCGATGTCCAGTCCCCACACCGTGTCCTGGTCGCATGACCTCTGTGCTCCCGGAGGTGCGGTGTCCAGTCCCCACACCGTGTCCTGATCGCATGACCTCTGTGCTCCCGGAGGTGCGGTGTCCAGACCCCACACCGTGTCCTGATCGCATGACCTCTGTGCTCCCGGAGGTGCGGTGTCCAGTCTCCACACCGTGTCCTGGTCACATGACCTCTGTGCTCCCGGAGGTGCGGTGTCCAGTCTCCACACCGTGTCCTGGTCGCATGACCTCTGTGCTCCCGGAGGTGCGGTGTCCAGTCCCCACACCGTGTCCTGATCGCATGACCTCTGTGCTCCCGGAGGTGCGGTGTCCAGACCCCACACCGTGTCCTGATCGCATGACCTCTGTGCTCCCGGAGGTGCGGTGTCCAGTCTCCACACCGTGTCCTGGTCACATGACCTCTGTGCTCCCGGAGGTGCGGTGTCCAGTCTCCACACCGTGTCCTGGTCACATGACCTCTGTGCTCCCGGAGGTGCGGTGTCCAGTCTCCACACCGTGTCCTGGTCGCATGACCTCTGTGCTCCCGGAGGTGCGGTGTCCAGTCCCCACACCGTGTCCTGATCGCATGACCTCTGTGCTCCCGGAGGTGCGGTGTCCAGACCCCACACCGTGTCCTGATCGCATGACCTCTGTGCTCCCGGAGGTGCGGTGTCCAGTCTCCACACCGTGTCCTGGTCACATGACCTCTGTGCTCCCGGAGGTGCGGTGTCCAGTCTCCACACCGTGTCCTGGTCACATGACCTCTGTGCTCCCGGAGGTGCGGTGTCCAGTCTCCACACCGTGTCCTGGTCGCATGACCTCTGTGCTCCCGGAGGTGCGGTGTCCAGTCCCCACACCGTGTCCTGATCGCATGACCTCTGTGCTCCCGGAGGTGCGGTGTCCAGACCCCACACCGTGTCCTGATCGCATGACCTCTGTGCTCCCGGAGGTGCGGTGTCCAGTCTCCACACCGTGTCCTGGTCACATGACCTCTGTGCTCCCGGAGGTGCGGTGTCCAGTCTCCACACCGTGTCCTGGTCACATGACCTCTGTGCTCCCTGAGGTGCGGTGTCCAGTCTCCACACCGTGTCCTGGTCACATGACCTCTGTGCTCCCGGAGGTGCGGTGTCCAGTCCCCACACCGTGTCCTGGTCGCATGACCTCTGTGCTCCCGGAGGTGCGGTGTCCAGTCCCCACACCGTGTCCTGATCGCATGACCTCTGTGCTCCCGGAGGTGCGGTGTCCAGACCCCACACCGTGTCCTGATCGCATGACCTCTGTGCTCCCGGAGGTGCGGTGTCCAGTCCCCACACCGTGTCCTGGTCACATGACCTCTGTGCTCCCGGAGGTGCGGTGTCCAGTCTCCACACCGTGTCCTGGTCACATGACCTCTGTGCTCCCGGAGGTGCGGTGTCCAGTCTCCACACCGTGTCCTGGTCACATGACCTCTGTGCTCCCGGAGGTGCGGTGTCCAGTCTCCACACCGTGTCCTGGTCGCATGACCTCTGTGCTCCCGGAGGTGCGGTGTCCAGTCCCCACACCGTGTCCTGATCGCATGACCTCTGTGCTCCCGGAGGTGCGGTGTCCAGACCCCACACCGTGTCCTGATCGCATGACCTCTGTGCTCCCGGAGGTGCGGTGTCCAGTCTCCACACCGTGTCCTGGTCACATGACCTCTGTGCTCCCGGAGGTGCGGTGTCCAGTCTCCACACCGTGTCCTGGTCACATGACCTCTGTGCTCCCTGAGGTGCGGTGTCCAGTCTCCACACCGTGTCCTGGTCGCATGACCTCTGTGCTCCCGGAGGTGCGGTGTCCAGTCCCCACACCGTGTCCTGATCGCATGACCTCTGTGCTCCCGGAGGTGCGGTGTCCAGTCTCCACACCGTGTCCTGGTCACATGACCTCTGTGCTCCCTGAGGTGCGGTGTCCAGTCTCCACACCGTGTCCTGGTCACATGACCTCTGTGCTCCCGGAGGTGCGGTGTCCAGTCACCACACCGTGTCCTGGTCACATGACCTCTGTGCTCCCGGAGGTGCGGTGTCCAGTTCCCACACCGTGTCCTGGTCACATGACCTCTGTGCTCCCGGAGGTGCGGTGTCCAGTCCCCACACCGTGTCCTGGTCACATGACCTCTGTGCTCCCGGAGGTGCGGTATCCAGTCCCCACACCGTGTCCTGATCGCATGACCTCTGTGCTCCCGGAGGTGCGGTGTCCAGTCCCCACACCGTGTCCTGATCGCATGACCTCTGTGCTCCCGGAGGTGCGGTGTCCAGTCCCCACACCGTGTCCTGATCGCATGACCTTTGTGCTCCCGGAGGTGCGGTGTCCAGTCCCCACACCGTGTCCTGATCGCATGACCTCTGTGCTCCCAGAGGTGCGGTGTCCAGTCCCTATACAGTGTCCTGGTCACATGACCTCTGTGCTCCCGGAGGTGCGGTGTCCAGTCCCTATACAGTGTCCTTGTCGCATGACCTCTGTGCTCCCGGAGGTGCGATGTCCAGTCCCCACACCGTGTCCTGATCGCATGACCTCTGTGCTCCCGGAGGTGCGGTGTCCAGTCCCCACACCGTGTCCTGGTCATATGACCTCTGTGCTCCCGGAGGTGCGGTGTCCAGTCCCCACACCGTGTCCTGGTCACATGACCTCTGTGCTCCCGGAGGTGCAGTGTCCAGTCCCTACACATGTCCTAATCGCATGACCTCTGTGCTCCCGGTGCGGTGTCCAGTCCCCACACCATGTCCTGATCGCATGACCGCTGTGCTCCCGGAGGTGCGGTGTCCAGTCCCTACACATGTCCTGGTCGCATGACCTCCGTTCATGCGATGGTACAATGTAATGCCTTTTTTCAGTGTCGTCCTTATTATCTCTCAGTAGCAGAAACAGTACTTTTAAAGTAAATGCATTTTGTTTATTTAAAAAGGTGGAAATTCACGTCCCATATATTGGGCTTCCCGGCGCATATATATTGGGGTTCCCGGCGCATATATATTGGGGTTCCCGGCGCATATATATTGGGGTTCCCGGCGCATATATATTGGGGTTCCCGGCGCACTCAGCCTTGTAACAACTGTTAAAGAGACACATGCGGGAAGCACAATACATGTTGAGGCAGAGCCCTAGTTTCCAATTGTACCAGTGTAAATAAATGTGCTCTTATTTTGTGCCCTATATTACATTATTCTTTTTATCCCCATTGTACAGTGCTGCTGAATATGTTTGCACGCTATACATAACTGTTAATAACAGATGTTACGTGCTACATAGTAAAAGCTAAGATGAGTTTGCTGCAAGGATTCCAACGATGCAGTGATTGGAACTGTAAAGTCGTTCTTAATAAATTTGCAATGGCCAGCATTTTTAAAATTATCAGTATAGTGCAGGGGGGCTCAACTCCAGCCCTCACGGCCCCTCAACAGGTCAGGTTTTAAGGATATCTCAGCTTCAGCACAGATCGCTCAATCAGTGGCTCAGGCTGAGCCACTAATTGAGCCACCTGTGCTGAAGTAGGGATATCCTTAAAACCTGACCTGTTGGTGGGTCTTGAGGACTGGAGTTGAGCCCCAGTGCTATTGTGCACACTCCCCTGATCACCCGTGTTTGATGTACATGGGTCACTGCTAGAAGCTCGGGCAGCTGCTTCTGGCCCCCGTCCTGCACCTCTGTACAGTGTTTTTCCTGAGCTGCAGAAAGCTTTCTGTTTCTGCAAAGCTTTGAGTCATGCAGAACGAACGCTGCGCTGGTGCCAGGGGAGGATTCCTGCGTTCAGTCCCCTCGTCTTCTACTTGTTCTTGCAAATGCTCAAAACTTCCTGCCGAAAAATCCACCCAGCTGATAGAACGCAACATTGTAAAAACGCAACGTTGTAAACACGCAACATTGTAAACACGCAACGTTGTAAACACGCAACGCTGTATACACACAATGTTGTAAACACGCAACGCTGTATACACACAATGTTGTAAACACGCAGCGTTGTATACACGTTCCACAGTTACTTTTCAGCTCTACATTTACAGAACATATACACACAAAGTGGCTTCTTAACATGTAAAAAGATGCAAACATGCATTGTTTCATAGCGAATAAACATACCGTGGCGAGAATATGTTTGTGAACCCCAATTATAATTAAATTCTATCGTTTTTCCATGATAACCTTCTTGAATAAAAACCATTAGGGGTTTATATTAACCAGTTCTAAAATTCCTCAGACCCGATGTGAGAGACTGACCGGCGGTTACAGGAAGCACAGGTCAAGTTATTGCTTCTCACGGGGGCGCCACCAGGTCCTGAATCTAACGGGTCACAGACTCTCTCACACACGGAAATTGAATGTTTAATCATTTGTGGATAATTACATGTTGAGAAAGTCTCATGTTTTTGTGTAATTTGTTTGATCAGGTTTTCTGTATCTATTATTAGGACTTAGATAAAGGTCTCATAACATTTTAGGTTTGAAATAGGATTTTCACATATGTGGCTCACAAACGTTTTCTCACCACTGTGTATAGGACACACGGACGGACGGACGGACAGACGGACACACACGGACGGACACACACACACACGGACAGACACACAAACACACTCTGAATTCGTGGTGCACAGTAGAGGGAGAGAGGTACAAGTCGAAATAAATAAATCCAATGTTCCAGCACAGCAGTTGGAAAAGTGGGTTAATTTATTGGTCCAGAATGCAGATTAAATCAGGGCTTTAGTCTGCATTCTGGACCAATAAATGACCCCTCTTTTTCAGCTGCTGTGCTGGTACATTGGATCGCCAACACAGACATCTCCCCCTGCACGCTCCCGTCAAAATGGCTCTGTGACGTCAAATGGTGTTATGTTGCCATGACAATGGGACAGTACATGACATCACGGCGCCATGCAGCATCAGGTTGCCATGACTATTGGATGCCCTGTGGCACCCGATTGCCATGACAACGTGATGTCCCATTGTGATGGCAACGCGACGCCGTTTGACATCGCGGAGCTATTTTGACAGCAGCACGTAGGGGGAGATTTATTTATAAAAATATGTTACCAGGAAGTAACACATTGAGAGTTACCTCTCCTTTTCAAGTATGTCCTGGGCACAGAGTTATAACAATACATGGTTACATTAAAAGAACAGAGTTATACAGTCACTTCATGGACAGATAGCGTTGGAAAATTGGGTACAGGGGATAAAGGGCTGGTGATTTTCTGATTGAAATAGAGCAGCTTTAGCATCACCAAACAGCAGCAAACGGCTCACACTTTGGCTGTCCTTCGGCTGCGCCAAAGGCAGTCCGCCTTTGGGGCAACGCAGTTGTACACTGGGGTGGTTGATTTTCAATGCAGCTGTGAACAAACAGTTCTTTGTGTCCTCTTGGCTCATTAACATTCCAGTGGGTGGGGTTGACGTGCCACAAAGTACACTGCAAATGTTAACCCTTAGCACGCTGGTCCTGTGCAGAGGGGAGCAGCTCTTGGGGAGACCCATTAGGCTGTCCGCCTTTGGGGCAACACAGATGTACACTAGGGATGTCACTAGATGATGTCACCGCCGGAGAGTGTAAGACATTTAAATATATAAATTAAATTTTTTTTTAAAATAAATTAAAAAAAGTCTCCGGGTTATGATTTAGCAGAAGGTGGCAACCCTGAATTAGACAGAAGTACATTAAGTACATTACAGTAACATGTTCTGCCTGAACTATTGGAATAGCGCATGGATGAACCCTGCTGACAGCCAAGGTGATAAGTGACTGCTCATGATTAAAGGCAGAGCACAGCTGAACAGATCAAAAGGATCATGTTTCCTGGCCGCTGGTGCCCAGCGATTACGGCCGTTCCATGAGTTTCTGGGCTTGGCAGAGATCTTCAGCCCCAAATAAGTTTTGTGATTCCCAGATCATTTAGAAACCCGCCTTTTCTTTATAGATAGTAATAAAACAGCCAGTTAGAAAGCTGTCTACAATGTACAAAAATACAAAGAAATCTTTTATGGCCGGTTAAACCCTCGGCCTTACCTAGTTTTAGCACTGATGGAATATAGACATAATAACATGGTGGTCCCGAGAAGGGATTACATGATGGGCCCCTATGACACCCAAGTAAACAGGACACTGTTAAAGGGACTGCCAAAGCATTCCTGGAAGGGTTCTGCAGAGTGCCAGGACTAACCTCACTGTACAAAACACATGAGATATGGAATCCTGACACCTATTCTGAAGTATAATGTTTAGATATTTGTAATTGTTTCAAAGAAAACGGGGCAAGACGAGAGACAAAGACATAATCATAATCTTTACTCAAATCTAACATTACATTCAATTTGTAACCAATAAAAGCTTTTGAATTGAAACTAATATTTATTAAAACATCTTATTCCTGACACAATCTATATAAAAGCACCTATTACAAACAGTATATTATATCACAAAATGCCCATCAATTGAATTGTCCATAAATAAATACCTTTTTTTCCTCTTTTTAGGAAATCCCTTACTATTACCTCAAAAATTCAGTATAGCATAATTACTCAATGTAACATATAAGGCATACTACCCCTTGTGAGAACTTCTCTCTGTTATCTGCGAACTTTGACATGAACCACTGATGCACGCAACGATCCCCATGATAGATAAGGCAAATTGTTCAATCAATTTAGGATTTTGATAGAGTGGGGTTTATATATGGGACCATCACACCTACGCAGCCGATCGTACATTGATGGAAGCACCGGTAATTGTATCACTCTTTATTATATTGTGGTGTGCAGCATTTGCTCTTTGTTAGACCATCACACCTAGCCATTATCCCTGAGGAAACCATTCCATAAGGTGAAACGCGTAGGACATTACAGCACAACTTTCTCGTATCTGAACGAGAGGTGATTGGGTAACCGGTTCCAAAAACTCACACTGCTGCTGCTGCTGCCTAGGGATTCCCTTGTCACACCCCCCCACCCCCTCCCATCACACTGACGCGTCATTGAACAAGTCACTTCCTGGTTACAGACGAGGAGAGAGGATGCCAATCCGCTGCAGACCGCCCCAAATGTAGGATGCCCCCGAGTATCAGTCCCAGGGGACGAAATCACCATCGGAAGTGGTCAGAAAATGTGGATTACATCGGCTCCAATACGTGCCAACGTCCAGAGACTTTACAGGGAAAGGGAAGGACCCCGAAATTGGCTTTGAAAGTAAGCAGTTAATTCCACCAGGCAATATATACCAGTAATATTCTCATTGTGAGTGCATTCTTAGATTTGTTTTTTTACATTGATACGTAAAGGATTTTATGCTATGCTGCGCCTGTTTTGTCTTTTGAGGTATAAGAAATTCTGAGCCGGATAACAATTCATGAGAATAACAAATGTTTATCAGTCAATGCTGCGATTAGACAAATCAAATCATACCACACACTGCATGGGTAAGAGGTGCCGAAGACAGATAATCATTTCTCCTGCGAAATTAGACGTTGTTAGGTCCAGTCTACCTGACCAGACCTTAGAGCAGGCAACTTCTTCTACTCGACCCGGGGAGATTCATCACGCAGCTGCTATATGCTTCTGGTCTCAGATATGATGGTCGAGCTCAGAGAAGCAAAGATTCAATGCACACAAGGTGGTTGAGTTATCACTTCTGTTTTAATATGCTAACAGAGGAATATTTATACAAAAGGCAAGGACAATACATCGTGTGTCAATTTCATACATCTGTTACAAATTCAGTTCCCATGTATAGATCATACATCTAAAATGACATATACCATCTGGCCTAAATTAGTAGAAATAGGGATAAAAGGTCAATAACTACTAATGGGGTCAGAAACAAGACTAGTGGTCTTGTTTCTTATGTAATAGATATCCTGGGACAGCTGGTCCACAGCTAGAATACTTTTACCATTTGGTCTCTGAGAGAACAAAGCTTGACACATATTTATTTTAACCTGTTCAGTCCCTGAAAAGAACAGAGCTGGCAGATACAGTTTTTAACCTTACAGACGTTAGGCCATCAAATGTATAGATGTAGGCGTACATGTGAAGTACACCGACATAACGGGGAAGATGGCGTCTGAGTATTATAGAAATAAAGTTATGAGGCCTTTTATATATCGAGTCAGATTTTAAACGTCATGAGACAAGCTTTTCTCCCCCCCCCTCCCCCAAGTCATAAAAATGTCACCAAAGTAACAGATTTACGACAGGGAGTAGGGGGGTCTTATATGTGTTTCAATGCAAGAAGGTTTGGGCAAAAATGTTGGCATATTTGAACAGAAAATCAGAATTCAACACAGGGGTGTGCTTGGGGATCAGACACGAGTGATCATCTTTCCTACGACAGTGACCTCCCTGGGAAAGACCTATGACGCATGGTAACATGCTGTATAGGGATTTCTGTTTGTTTAATCCTTTTACTTTAAGAAACTTTTCTGCATTTATTGTAACTATCATCTTGTAATAATCTTGTATTTTTTTTGTAATCTAGGCACTGTATTTTTCTATATTAGAGCCACATTTTTTATTATAAGTAATGCTTTGGGCTCTGGTTGAACTCTTGTAGACAGTAAAGTAAATTTTTGGACACATTTTTGTGTTAAGTGCATAGTTTTTTGTTAATAAACAGGGACCTGAGACCCTGGCAGATTATATATATATAATAACTCGGGTAGTGGAAGCTTATAGCTATGATTGCAATCTAGTAAGGGGTAAATATTGACTTATTGAAAGTACCGTGGGCAGGTGAAAGGTGAGTTGGCTAGAGTAGCTGTGCGTACTAACCCTGATGCAGATCTAAGCCACGTATTCACAAGTGTATTGCCCGTGATGGATGGTATATGGGGATGGATAGAGGGGAGATATTACTAATTTGAGGGACCTTTGCAGAAGGTGAAAAGTGGGTCAGCTAGGTAACTGTGTATTGCCCCCTTGTCCCATATGCAGGTGACGTTCTCACAGGTGTGCCATATGTGACAGTGAGCTAACACACCTTCTGTTGGATGTAAATTAATATTCCAGGTGGCAGGTGTAGTGCTTACAATGCCTGCCTATTTATGGTACTGTAAAGGTTTACGTTTCAATCCCAGGGGAATTGGATCCTTTATGTCGAGTAAAAATATTAAAAGTAAATGAATCCACATTTGATTGAATTAATTTCATGTAGAAGTGATTTCTTGATGATTGGAATATGCACTGATATTGTGCAGTTGCTTTAAAAAAATATATAAAATATAACCACACTGCAGCCAGACTTTACATTAGAAAGCAGTCAGCAAACAGAGTACAGACATACCCCGCATTAACGTACGCAATGGGACCGGAGCATGTATGTAAAGCGAAAATGTACATAAATGAAAGCACTAACTTTTCCCCACGTATCTATGCATGTACTGTACTGCAATCGTCATATACGTGCATAACTGATGTAAATAACGCATGTGTAACAGGCTCTATAGTCTCCCCGCTTGCGCACAGCTTCGGGACAGGTAGGGAGCCACTATTGCTGTTCAGTACGTGCTGACAGGCGCATGCGCGAGCTGCCGTTTGTCTATTGGGCGATATGTCCTTACTCGCGTGTACTTAAAGTGAGTGTCCTTAAACCGGGGTATGCCTGTAGTCTTAATTTGAACATAGAAAAAACAGGATATTCAGCGCTCGTGCTGTGTGATGGTGTGGATAATCCCTTTGCAGCATGTACATAAAACGTCTCCCCAGGAACTCTCAAATCTAGGTGAACCCCCCCTTAGAAAGGGGGGAAGGCACCCTGAAATACAAGATAATAAAAAATGCACAAATGCGCACCAGGGATTAGTGGAAGGTAATTTATTAAAAATACACATGTAATTTTATTAAATTACCTTCCACTAATCCCTGGTGCGCATTTGTGCATTTTTTATTATCTTAATTTGAACAATAAATAAACCATTTCTCGCTAATGAAAGCACAGCTTTTATTATTTTACATCAAGTTTTATAGGTAAGGTGTAACAAAGCACAGAGAATACAGTACAAACAAATGGTGGTACCTGTTTACTTAAAATACATGCAGAGTGTTCTTTTACTTTGTCTCGTATGTATAAAATAAAACAGACCAGAGACATGAAGAGAATGGCATCTCACTGTGTCAAGTACAAACAGAACTCTGGTTTTACAATAAAAGACACAAATAAAGACATGTTCTGGTAAATAAGGCAAACATTTGATTATAATAGATTGCAGGGGTTCTACGTATACATTCAGACGGATTACTGAAACCTTAGTAGCTTCCTTAATAAATTGCTTATGACTATCTTTGTACTACTCAGTGCTGGAAGCCACACTAGCGCTGAAGAGGTTAATACACAGAATCAGTGCTTTCAGTCATTTTGGCGTCTCTCTGTAATAACCCTTTTTAATGCTACAAAACCCGACATTTCTGCTCAGAAACAACACACCCATTTCTGAAGTAATAAGTCTGAAAACATTAAACGCTTTGCTCAGTATGTGGAGTACAGCTCACACTCGAACAAAATCCATAGGGATTTAAGTAAACAATAATAATTATATTTTTGTAAAAACGATAGCTGTGCCGTGTCTAGAAACCATGCGGCTGACTCTGTAATGGGTTGGTTATTGTTTGACAGGGATGCCCAAAACCAGTCCTCGGGGGCTACCAACAGGTCAGGTTTTAAGGCTATCCCTGCTTCAGCACAGGTGGCTCAATTGTCAACGGCATCTTTACTGAAGCAGGGATAGCCTTAAAACCGGACCTGTTAGCGGCCCTTAAGGACTGGAGTTAGCGACCCTCCCCCCTGGTTTGACATCCAGAAATAATGCATCTAATGGTGAAAAGCTGTTCTGCTAGCATTGGGCTTTATATATCAGGCTCTAGCTGCAAACTGTACTAATTCATCCTCACGATTGTCATAATAAAGAGTTTTTGAGCAGATTCTACTGGTGGTCTGTCATTTTCTTGCATGTGCAAAACCTGCCTGTGTGGTGGAGTATGTGTGTGCAAAACCTGCCTGTGTGGTGGAGTATGTGTGCAAAACCTGCCTGTGTGGTGGAGTATGTGTGTGCAAAACCTGCCTGTGTGGTGGAGTATGTGTGTGCAAAACCTGCCTGTGTGGTGGAGTATGTGTGTGCAAAACCTGCCTGTGTGGTGGAGTATGTGTGTGCAAAACCTGCCTGTGTGGTGGAGTATGTGTGCAAAACCTGCCTGTGTGGTGGAGTATGTGTGTGCAAAACCTGCCTGTGTGGTGGAGTATGTGTGTGCAAAACCTGCCTGTGTGGTGGAGTATGTGTGTGCAAAACCTGCCTGTGTAGTGGAGTATGTGTGTGCAAAACCTGCCTGTGTAGTGGAGTATGTGTGTGCAAAACCTGCCTGTGTGGTGGAGTATGTGTGTGCAAAACCTGCCTGTGTGGTGGAGTATGTGTAAGCAGGAAACTAATGGCACGGTCGCTTCTCCTCTGCAACATGTCCCTCCGAGCTACGCAGTGCCATACACTACAAGTATTTTATATGGGTTTGGCCTGGTGTGGTCTTGCGTTTATCTACTTTTTTCCTCCCTGCTATCACTCCTTAAATAACATCATTGTGGTTACATTGAAAGCTTCCCATGCAGGTGTTCAGAGTAACTGTACTTCTCCAACACCCTTATTATCCCCGTGTTTCTGGTATTAAAAATGTTCAGTGTTAGTCTGGGCTTGAAAGAAATTGGCATAGGAAGGGTCAACAGAACTTCTCTTTCCTTAAGTTTGGTTTATTATAGCTCTGAAAATTCAAGCAATCGCTGCACCCGTCTTCAGATGCATTACAGACACGGCTCCACGTACTGAAAGTGCAGAAAAGTTGTGGCTGGCGAGAGAAGCATTCAGTTTCCGAATTTCTTTTAAACAGATAAAAGCAATGTTACCTACTGCATTTCTCAGGTCCTTGCAAGAATGTCATGTGCATCTGAGGACTGCAGAGTTTGTTCTGCACGGCTTTCAGATCATGTACAAATGTACAAAGCCCAGTTGGTCTTTCTACCTTGCGCACCCTTTGCCGCTGGAGGGGCCTTCAAATGGATTGCAAACTTCATGAATAAGAAGCTGTTTCAATTTCAGTGCAGCATTGTAACAAAAGATATACCGGAACAGTTCAAGTCTATTGGCATTCCACATTCAGCAAATACGTTTGCAATTACTCGTCAGTGCTTACAGATTTAGACAGCAATCGGTGGTTTGTGAAACGGTTTGATGAAGGTGGTCCACTGCAACAAGGAAATGTTTTATTTCTCAACACCTAATAACGCACCCAAAGAGGGGGTCATGTGAAATGTATATTTATTGATCTTTATTAAAGCAAAACAGGAGGCCTGTTTTCAGTTGGCACATTTACTGTAAGTCCGTGTGTAATATGCAGGTGTGCACGTATTTAACAACGCAGACAATCCAAGTAAATGGAACATGAGGCATTGTTAACTGTGCGCCATCCTGATTGGCAGTCTCATTATTAGGGTGCTAAGAGAGCACAAGTCTTAGGTCGCGATTATAGTGGCGGCGTGCGACGCGCGGCTCCGGAACAAATTTACTCTCATGATGCCGCCATATAGATCGCACGACCGCGCACATGATTCTCTGCGAGACAAAGAATTGTCTTTTCCGTGCGACGGCCGGATCACATGCACGTTCCAGCCAATGAGGCCAAACCGCTCACGCCACCACGGACCTCAATGCAGGTTTCGCACGAGCAGCATGCGCTCCGTCACGCTCGCGGAGCAACTATAATCGCGGCCTAAGCACTGGTAACCGTTCCTCCGAATTGTAGTCTGAAACAATGTATCAGATGCCAGTTATTCGCACTGATAATCCCACAGGAACATAAATCTGTGCTTACGGTTCCATTGTGCGTCCTGTTCCCCGGCCGCAGCAGCATTATTTAGATGTGGTCATAACTTACAAACAAATAAGGTTCAAGGACAAAAAATATATTTTCCAATGACTTGTATAAAGATTACATTTGAGGATACAATGTTATGTTTAAAGCAGTGTGTTACTACACAATGGATCAAATAAAAAGTATATTGAGTTAGAAGTGCTGCTTTAACCCTTTAGCCATGTAGGGCCTGCAGGCAGCTACGGGGTTACATGAGGAAAGCCTACGTATCTTTAAACAAACGCTGTAATCCTTCAAATTGCTGAGGGAAGCATTCTGGACATAGCCAGTCTCCACTTCTTTATAGGGGTGGTGCTGGTAAAATGTGAATCCTTTGTATGGTGTTAAGCAAATTGCGGCATAACATTTCCCACTACTGGGGACTGACTTCCATTACTCCGTAGCAGCCCACTCTTAAAATAAGTCTGAATGATTATTCATTAAGGTGTCACCGTTATTTAAACTACATGTTATCAACATTTTAACGCATACAGGTATCTTCTGCCCGTCTTACTTTATCCCAACATTGCGCCAATTTCACTTGAGATGATTGCGGTTGTGATCAGTAAATTACCTCCCATAAAGCAGTTAATACTCACTTGCCCTAAATGTGCAGACATGCAGCGATCCAAGCAGCAGGAAACAGGCATGATGGGATTATGCGAAATAAGCAAGGGATGTGCCGCCGAGGATCCATTGTGCCGAAATCAGTTTGTTAGGGCAGCTTGCTATTTGTGCAACTGATTTGAAACACCTTGAAATAAAGGCAACACCTTTTGAAAGCAGAAAAAAAAAAAGGGTGCTTTGTCTCGACAGAATATAGGGAACAACAGGGCGAAGCGTAGAATAGCGTTCAGCATATTTATTAATGTGTTACAAAGCAGTTGTGTTTGGAACAATTACTTCATTTTCGTTTAACATTACTAACTTCAGATAAAACATTTATTGACGTCATCTTTTACCCATCAAAATCTACACACAAATATAAAATTTCAACACCACAGTTTTAACGGACTAGCAAGGAATTCCATGACTGGAAATGAAAAAGTTAACGAGAATAGTAACTTTGGAGGGGGAAGATCAGGGAAAATAAGCAGGCACTAGTCTGATACGTGTTAACAATGCAGAACTGGACAGAGAAAGCACTCAGCATACATTTAAATAACAGTCCTTGTATATTTGGTCATAAGGTGATTACTACGTTTTCTTGAAGCAAAGTCTGTTTTGGAGCAGCTGTTGACGGAAGCAGTTAAGAACGGGCTCCTGTGTCAAGTGAAGGAAACGCATACAAAAAGGTAACATCCTTTTGCACTTCTCAGTTGGTTATCAATTTAAAAATTATGCCCATCACAACATTTTACAGATTGGTTAGTACCTGCATTGAATTTCCTCCTGTGGTGTGTTAAAGTAGCATTGTATTCTAAATCCTGTGCTTTCTTTGTAAATCAGTTGTGTAGTATTTGATTTAAAAAAATGCACTTCTATAAACTGCCCTTTTTAATGCATTAAGCTTCACTGGGTTGCTATAGCAACCATCTAGGAAACAACAGCACTTCCTATATTAAAATTGGTGGCCATATTGGGAAGCAGAGTCTTTGTTGAGAACAGATCGATCAGTATCTTAGATAATTGCATTGCTGTAAATGTAAGGAACTAGGACAAGAGGTAATGCCACGTTAAAAGGTTCAATCTCTGATAACAAAAATGTTTTTATTTCTGCTAAGAATTTCACAATCGAATGGTCTTCTAACTGTGCTTAAATCAGAGATTTGGCCTTTTTTTTTTTACATTTAGAAAACGGAAGATGCATTTTTATTTTGCAGGACTGTTTATCATTCAAGTGTTTTCTCTACCATTACCCACACTGTCCCTCATCAGACAAAAATAAGATCCAACGCACAGCTCACCGAGTTAATAAACAAACTTTTAAAATATTGAATACTTATAGGTGTTGGATTTTGGTAAAAAAAAAATGCAGATGTAACCCCTTAAAGCTGCACAGTCTTTTTTTTTTTTACTTCAATAGTTTCATGTGGGCAATCTCTAATTACCTAAAGAACTGCATAGCTGCCGGTCAATTCGTTCTCCGTCTATTGATCGGCAAAGTTTGGCGACATCTTTAAATATGGGGAATGTAAATCGTTGCTTTAGGAACTAGCATGCTTGTTAAAATAGAATACAGGAAAATTGGTCTTTCAAAGTTGATTTTTTTTTAAAACAGAAAATACTAAAAGTATTTTTTCTTACTACAGAACTGATTTATTAAAAAAACCACACATGCAGGATATTGCTTTACCTGCAGCTTTAAATCATGTCACTGCCATTAGTATACTTTAATCTTACAGGGCTGCCTCTAACTCCCAATCATGCTTCATTCTTTTTAGCTGCTCACAGTTTCTGCTTACTTCTCTGGTAATGTATTTTAACTGATAGCACAATAAATAAATAAAATAGCTAGTATTGTTGCTTTTTAAAGCATTTGTTTGATTAAAAGACTCCATTAGTTCTCTGTGAAGACACAAGTTGAATAGAAAAGATGCCGTTAGGATGGGATGGAGGCATGTTACCGGTACATAAAATGGCAGTGATGAGGTTGTTATATCAACTAGGAAGACACGTGGCAAACCGTAACACGCTAGGTAGGAACTGTTACCATGCCAATACTTTTATATGAAGCCCAAACATGTCACAAGCATCTCTGAAGTGTGAAAAGAACCAATCCCATAATAGTGCAGCTGCTAAAACTAGCAATGTGTTTCATGTATCTGCCACTTGCATTCAGAGCAGCTAATACATTACTTCATGGTCTCTTCCATAACCAGTTAAAGAATATTTAGTGGAAATGATCAGCCCCTACTTCCCAAGCTTTCCCTCTGCAGCAGGGGTGGACAACTCATTCTCAAGGGTCATAAACAGGTCAGGCTTACAGCCCAGGCGGTGCATGCAAAGACTGAACCACTGATTGAGCCACCTGTGCTGAAGTAGGGATAGTCTGAAAACTTGACCTGCTGGTGGCACTTGACTGGAGTTGCCCAGCTGTACAGTGTGACTGTGTAGCTTGGACATCCAGAGATGATGTTGGAAGCACATTGGCGTTTTATGGAAGCATTGCTGTGCGATGGGCCTACTTTGTGCTGCCATCCCATTTGGAAGAGAAAAGCAGAGGGGGAGAGGAGGTGTTGTAAGAAGACAGTATGCTAGATCTTATGCATTTATTTGAATATTACCTGTTTTAACAATCGGATAACCGTTAGAATGTCAAATGTAAGATGCCGCCCTGACCAACAAAACCAAACCTTGTCCGTTACCTTTTTTCCAATCATGCAATATTTATTTCACTTGTGTCTTTACTATATAGTTACAGCTCAACCCTGCTACAGCACGAATCCGCTTATAACGCGATGCAAGCGTGGCTCCCAATTTCCGTATTTATGAATACTTTACAGTATTTAACACACCAATAATCTAGTTGTATTGTACAATGCATCAATAAAAGATTGACAATACAAATGCACATTATTTCTATATTGTTATTCTATAGTATTGCAATTATAGCGTGCAAAAACAAGACATACGAAATTGATAGCATGTATAAGTTAATGGCTAGAAATTTCTAACGCGATCCGCTTATATCACGATGTGATTCTTTGGACCCCAAGCACTGTGTTATAACGGGGTTGAGCTGTATAAATCAATGTATAGGAAGGCTAAATTACATCCTGTCATAATATCCAATATTTCTCCTACGCAAAAACAGTGATTTTAAAAGTAATTATGGAGGGGAAAAAAAGTACAGGCACATACATACCTATCTGCATTTTCTGAGCGGTCAATGCACCATCAGTTTAAACACACAACCATGTTACTACAGTAATGAGCCAGGGACTGCATATTACTACAGTAATGAGCCAGGGACTGCATATTACTACAGTAATGAGCCAGGGACTGCATGCATTTATTTACACCAACATGGAACATTCATTTAGCCAGACATTTTCAAGCCTGTACGTAAAAGTTACATCTGCACCGATGTCTCCAGCAGGGTAAAGTGTACATATCAAACAAATGAAAATTGCAGTCACAGATCGTGTGTGTGTGTGTGTGTGTCATATATATATATATATATATATATCTGTATTGTAACGGAGAAGTGCAAAAGCAGTTCCTTTTTATTCCATGCCTCCACGTAACACAGGGAAGCGCCCTTTGACACACACATTATATATATATTATATATATATATATATATATATATATATAATACCAGAAGCACAGGGGGTCATAGACCTGCTGTAATACAGGAGCAGACTGGCAGGCAGTATATATTTTTTATTTCCCTTGACCTATGCTATTGATATCAGAGGTCTTAGAAAGAAGCAACTGGTATATTTCCAACAGGCCTGTTTGGGGGCCACAAGCAAATAAAAAAATAAAAAATGCAATATACAGATGCAGAAAACTTAGACGTGATTGTAGTTTGTGCAACAAGATTTAAATAGAAATAAAATAAAAAAAACAAGCCACGTGCATAATGCTTGTCACAATAAAAAGTATTTGCATTTAATGGGAGTAATGTTAAGAGTAAAAACATACATGTAGTCAGTCAGTTTATGGATTCATTATTTGAGATTATTATTTTACAAGAAAAAGTGCTAGTGGGAAAGAGCTGCGGAAGTGGGCAAGCCCCCCCACTTGTGAAGGACCCTATTTATCCTTGCTTGCAGTTCTCTGTATACAGGTAAGAGAATCCCACTCATGATCAGGGCTGTAACAGTATCAGGGATTACACAGCAGGAAGTGCCACCCCACCTCAGGTTTTTTAGCCAGTTAGTGTGGCATTCCCAATAAACAGGCAAAAGTGGTGCAATTCTGGAGCAAAAAACAGCAGTATATTTATCAAACAAAATAATCCCCATGAAGTGAATAGGATTTTTCTTCTTTGATACACATGGAGTAAATGTTTTTGCCCCAGAGTTGTCACACTGATTTAATCACACAGCACTTGCTAAAACACCATTGTTAAGCCATCTGCCGAGTGCTGCACATTCTACGAAGCATCTCTCTATTACAAAATAGATGCGACTATATGCTGCAGGACAAGGCAGGTAGAGGCTCGCCGGTCCATTAGTAGTTTAGTACTACTCAATGCAGCAATATTTAAATGAACGCCAGGATGTTTAGAGCTTCCTTCTGCAACCACTCAACAGGTAAAGGCACAGGACTCTTGCAAATTACAGGTGGAGTCTCAAGGGATACACCATATGTTCATAACTTGCGTATTTGCCGTCAGTTCTGTACCCGCCAAAAAACAAATGATTGCAGATGTCCCCAATGCTCATGAGAAGAGGCAGCTACAAAACGAAAAACCACATATTCTTAACCTCTTTGCAGCCAGGGAGGCCTGCACAGTGCAAAGAAAATCTTAGGTCACCACTTGTGGTTCTGCTTACTCGCTCACAGCTGTGCTCGGCCTTCCAGGAAGCACCTTAAACCAAATCTGGTTTGCCTATGGTTTCCTGTTACATTTAACAGTTATTTATTTAAATGCATTAAAAAATAATGAAGTGCTTAAACGTTTTCTACTGCTCGGTTAGAGGGGGTATCATGCCGAGTGAAATAAATATAATTGCCAAACCAGATTTGTAGAACTTGGACTTCTAGTTTAAAACGTTACTACTTATGCGATCCACTGAAAAGACAAACACTTGTCATGTTTAATGGCAGCAGGTTGTGCAAAAGCGAGACTCTGCTTAACCTGCGTTATAAAGAAGGGCACACAAATATGTGAAAGGTGCTTATAAAGCTGTACAAACGTCCCCGTAACAGTGGCCTTGTGCAATAAATAATTCAATAATTGGATGTATGGAAACCATATCTAACCCAACGGAGCAGTCAGTGTGGCAACATTAATAAATAATTTAGTTTATTTTAGGGCAAGGGAAATTTGAGAACAATGTCAAAAAGGTATGAGTTATTATTTAAACAGATCACAACACACTGCATGTTTCTTTAACTGGCGAGAGGGTAATGGAACATTCTTGTTAAAAGCCACTTCCTTTTATCGGGGCCTGGAAGACACGGAGCGTGCAGCCTACAGGCGGCAGCGGAAGCAGCAGCAAAGGCTCCCGTGGATTACAATCACAGAAAACAAAAAGCTGTGTGGCCTTGTTGCATGGTCCATCTTCAAACAAATGACAGTTTATACTGTAAGGTATCTTTCAATTATTTTATAGCTGGGAAATTACTATATATCAAAATGTTTTGTTTTTTTACATTTGGAAGATGAGACAAATTGGTTAATATTTGTTAGGCAAACCAGGTTTAGTCACTCACTAATTGCGTCATGTCGTGCATCTATATTTCTTACCCACGTGTTACTTGGATACAGCTTATACAAATCCCACTTGTGAGAAGGTCTGCAAACCTGCCTCCCCCCATTATCTCTTCACATGCAATGTTTCCACTGCAGCCAGGGATTCTGGGTAATGACGACATGTCAATAAGCACCCTATCACTATTTGCTTCATTTCCATTTTAACATGGATCCCTATCCGCTTACACCTGCCTTACGTGCATAGCCAGTAAACCTACTCACAGGTAGCTATGTCGACCACCTCATCAGTGGTTAGGGCTATAATGTGGAGCTGGTAGTGGCACAACCAGACACAAAATAAGTTATGGCGAGTAAAAAACCTGATAGAAACCCTTCCCTGTTTGATAACCTTGGCATCTGGGACACAAAATGCCAATTCCTTTACTTCTTTGTTCATTTTAAAGCAGACTGCATTAACGCAATGTGTTTAAATACATTACTGAAACTCGCAATTCTCTCTAAAATATAAAAATCTAGTCTCGCTCATGGTGTTATTCCTTCTGCTGAGAAAGGCGCAAGCCATGGGAGGGGAGACAGAAAACATTGTTACTTCATGTGTTGAAAGAACAATCTGTATTACAAGGCAGAAACACACAAAAAACTGGAGGAGTGTCAAGATACACTGTAAAAAAATCATATTGATGACAAACTACAGATCTGGGGAATAAAGGGAGAGTGATTACTTAGGGAAGCAAAAATCAGTATTAAGAACCAGCTTTTGTTTCTCTCGATAAGATACTGGTTGTAAACATTTGAAATTAAAACACAATAGTGTTATTCTGATGGGCATGGACATTATTAACCATGAAAATATCGAAATAATGAAAGTCAAATAGCCATATATAAAATGTTGCCATCTTCCACCAACTACACAGGAATGACATTGTATCCTCATGTAAGAACAGGAGGCTGGTTTGTGATCCTGAACACAAGATGTATACGTCTGTTTATTCACCATCGGCCACTTAACTCGTCTTTTCCATTGTTTGTACATTAGGGCACAATTATCCGAAGGGCGCGGATAAAACCAGGCATATTAATCATTTGTACAGATGGTGGTCACTGAACTCGTCCAAGACTGGGGGAAAATGCATCTCTTTCCTTTGCAACTCTGGACTATCAAAGAGCGACCATATAAATAAAAGGAGCATTCAAAATGGTTTTTCTATTACAGCATGTATTAAAAAAAACAAACAGAAAAATCATATTTCTCGTAATAGGTCCAGGTAACTAGGTTTAGGTAAAACTGATGGAAAATGCACAGCTTAAATCTGAATTCATTCGGACATGTGTCCTTAATCTTTAAACTTAACCCAAATGCATGAAAGGCAATAAATCATGGAGTGTAAATGAAAACGATGCTCGTGTGTAATATGAGCAAAACGCAAACCTGTATCATCACATATCACATGCAACTTGTGTGCCAGAGATTGCCATTTGAGGAGAAACGGAGGACATTTTCAGTGCAACACCTCAGTAGAGTGATGGATGGCCAGTGAAGGGACAAAGGAGTGTTGAAATGTTCTTACTATACCAAACAGGTATAAGAAACAGGAGCCACACTTTATCTGCCGAATTTTGCAACCACAAGTGACTTCATCCTGCCACTGATTAAAGAATCGCTCACAAAAAGAATAAAGCAGAGTAGAACATACCCTTCCAATCGCCTTGTGGTTGTAATTATGGAGGTATAGTGAAACCCAGTGTTTATCATCATTTGAAGCTCTTTTATAGACTGCTCATGCAATTCATCTTTCCACTATAAGGAAAACAACACTGTCTAATATAGAGGGAGTCCCCCACAAAACTAACACAAACAAATGGAAACCATGTATCTGGGGTACTTCATCATACTTAGATTTTGCACCTAGTTATGTGTGTAAATGTCTTTCATAAATCCTCACATGACTCCAATGCTACAAGTAATGGGAGGTTTGATTAGGACATCACCAAGGTGCGGGTTTGATTAGGACATCACCAAGGTGCCCACTATCGGGAGGTGATCAAAGAATTGCACTGGGACTAAGGGCACGTTTCTGGCTTTAGAAAAACCCCCAAAGTATTCAATATTGTAATAGAAATGCTTTTTACAGATGGGTTTTCTGTGTTACCTGAAAGTATGGTATTTCTAAGGGACCGGCGGAAATGTCTGTAATAAGCCCATTTGTGGCACACTAAAACAAATGTAGGAGTCTGTAGATGCAAGAACACAGTACTGCCTTGAATGGTACATTTGGTTGCAACTGTTTCACCGCCGCAGTCGATCCCCCGCTGGAATCTCTGCGGATTCTAAGGTAAGTTTAATTACGGTTTAGGGTATGGGTCACATAAAAGAGGTTTAGGGTAAGGCACTTACTTTAGTAGCAAAGTGGCCAGCGGTGGCAGCTTCCAGCGGCGGGGTGAATTGCGGAAAAGCGTCAGTGGCCATTTTGTTGCAGTGAAACGGCTGCGACCAAATGTCCTAGGCCGGTACTGTCTGGCTTAATACCCAGCGTCACGCCGACAAACACAAACCTCAGGAGAGTCACTCGGCGGGCTGCTGATCTGAGCGGTCAGGAGAACACAATGCTGGGATTCTCCTTTAACAAGCTGCACCCAGAGGTTATATACACAACGCCGCCTGCAAATCCAGGCCTGAAACCTGACATTTCTGGTTGTCTTGAAGCTAGGAAAGCCATAATTTGCTAGAGTGGCAAAGAAATGGAACAAATGTAAAGTATACTTGCCCAATGAAAATATCCACATGATCTTATTAAAATTATTTCCTAGGATTTGTGCAAGATGAAACCTCTGAAGACATGAATTATATAAAAGAAAAAAATCCACAGTTTTGACATATGCTCAAGCGCATGTCTGTGGAAACAGAAAATGGCACAACCTCACTTTGCCTCTTCAACCCGCTCTCTGGTTGCCATCAGGGGGCTGCAGGATCTCCAGCAGTGAAGGGGCTGATAAGGTGCTTTTTATCCTGTTTTGACAGAATATATATACATATTCTCAAAAAAAAAAAAATATATTATTTTTAAACAAAAAGCTAAAAAAAAAAAAAAAACATTTGGTTGTTAAGGACTTCCAAGAGCACGACACCTTCAGCAGGAGAACATTCAAACCAAACAGCACATTCTGCATGGGTTATTCCTATTCCCGTCCCCTACAGAACAAGAGGACGCGAAGCACATTCCATTTTTTTAGTTATATAGAAAAATGCTTCAGACTGAGCATGAAAGAAACATAGTGGGGTTATTCGTTAAACTGCGATAGTGCCGATCTGGCCGAGGTCACATGGAAACTCCCACTGAGGTCTACGTGAGTTTCATGCAATATCGCTCCGGTCACCACCACCAGCGATAAATGAATAACCCTGTACGTCTGCTTAAATCAGAACTGAGGTCCTGTACATACAAGTTCTGTAAAGCAAGGTATGTGCATGTAAATAGAACGGTAATTACTATGCACATGTATTGTTTGAAGTGTAATATACATGCAAACGTACAGCGTCTCCACAAATAGATATTTGATTAGAAAGGCCTTCACATGACTTCTTCAAAAAGCTAGCACAAAACTCACATTGATTCTGTAATTATTTGCAAAGACGAACGTGTATTGCTGCAGAAGTGATTGGTGTCACATAAGCAAAGTGCTACTGTTGGTTGTTGGGTACTTGGAGCTGTAATATTAATTCTTATGCTAAAAATAAACCAAACAAACAAAAAAAAACACCTAACCCGGAAGTCCTTACAAAACTGCTAAAGAAAACCCACCAAACTAGGAACACTTAGAGTTTCGCAGCTTCACTCGACCACTTGCATTCAAACGAACGCAGTGCCAATCGCATAAAAAATTGTATCTATCCATTCAGTTTTGCAAAACGAGATTTAGGAAGGCATTTAAAAAAACAAAACAAAAAAACACACACCCCTATACACAACACTAAGCCAGCTACTTTCTGCATTTGCACCAGTTGCTTTTTGTTTACTGGGTAATTTAAGAGACTAAACAGTGCAACAATGATTATTACTAGTAAAAAGCTACTGGAGTTAAAATGAACTGGAAGAACATTTAAAAAACGTTTTCCCTCGAAGCGAAACATACTTTGTTGTATGTGTGGAAAAGAAGTCTCTGCAGTGGTGCTTGAGGAAGTACATCTATGACCTGCATCTCTCGCTTTCTGTGTGCATCTGAACATTTCCCAATGAAGCTTGGCATACTGTATAATGCAGTAACTTCCATCATTGGGTATGGATTATTCTGTTCCACACAGAGCATCATTTTTACTACCTGCGAGACGTTAAGATTAAAAGTTAATGCATCTCATTCAGCTGATACATTCTTGATTCAATGCTTTGTCAAATTAATGTTTTTTTATTAATCACCCCCTTAGTTCAGAATGACCTACTTACTTGTGTACCCAATAGTCATAAAAATATATACATGAGCCTCTGAGGTAACACACTAGCTGTCATTGTAAACTAACAAGGAGAAACAAGAGAGCAGATTAAAGTCTACAAGCAAGCGCAGGTGGAGGGGCTGTTTCATTAGCGATGAAGTAGGACACCTTATTAAAAAGGCTAAAAAGGTTTGAAAACCCTGCCTGGGTCCATAGGACACTGGCATTTGGCTATACTAAGGTCAGCATGAATTCAAACCCCTTATGATTTATTTTTTTTACCATAATTATTTATAGTTAAAATATTTTTACACTGCTTCCAGGAAGTGTGAAACGCATTAGTGATGGCACTGGGAATTTAATTTACCAACAGGAGGAAAGCAAAAGTTGGCATACCTAAAGACTTGGGGAAACAGCCCATCATGGTCAGTAGTATGATGCAGAGTAAGCCATGTTGAAAGGAGCCTATTTAGTATAAAAAAAAGTGCAAAGCTGCTTCTGGCTCTGTAAGAAGTCTTCACCCCTGACTGACTGTGCTCGTCGGTATTAAAAAGATCCACATTCACCATTCCCTCCCACCCCGAAGCTACGAAACTCCAAGCTACAGGAGGAAAAAAATATAGACTTTTCTTTACTTCATTTATAGGGAAGCTTTGTCAGAGCCCTACCCACAAGGAGAAGAGACAACAGCTGCCTTTATTATTTGTTACTGTTTTTGTTAATCCACTTAAAGTCAGCTAACTCTCTCCGTCACCGGTGTCCTGGTATCCACAGGCTCCTCCCTGCGCGGTACAGACGACGAAACAATGTCTTTCCTATCACCTTCCCCTCGGTTTTTGCACTTATCTGTGGGTTGAGTCTTAGCTGGCTCCTGTGCACAGCCATCACTTTCTGGTATCTTCTCATCTCTGCAGACTTTGACACTTAAGTCTTGGGGCTCCTGGGAGCTTTTGCTGTCCTTGGAAGTCTCTGGCTCTGGGTTTGTTGTGGACCCCTGTGATTCCGAGTGGTGGTGGTGGTGATGGTGGTGGTGAAGCTGCGGCTCCTTTTTCAGGCTGCTGCATCTACTTTTAGGGCTTTCTTCTTTTTCTTCTTCTTTGCTTATGCTTTCTGGACCTTTCTCAGGTTTCTGTCCTTTGCTGCTTTTTTCTATGACGGAGGGAGGATACTCAGGCGTAGTTGTGTCTTTGACGTCAACACTAATAGTCTCCCTGGCCTTGCGCTTCTTTATTGGCAGCACGGTCTCTAGGATGGGCTTAACGGAAGACTCTTTGATTGCTTTTTTCTTTGCTGCCTCTGCTGCTGCAGCTGCGATGGCACTGCCTGGCTTGCGCCCTCGCTTCTTGGGGGCTGCCACTGGAACAGTTTCAGATTTTCTTTTTCGGCCTGGACGCTTGATGACCAGGACTTGGTCTGAAGTTGTCGCATCAGATTCTTCCTTGGCTCCTGAAAAAGGCATTTTGACCAGAAGTTTTCCCGGACTTTTTTCTATCACCCCTTTGACCTGCACACCCTCTGACTTGACAGCTTGCTTTGCTTTAACACTTCCTTTTGGTCTTCCTCGCCCTCTGCCTGTGCCAGTAGGTTTTGTAGTTTTGGGTTTTTTCGGCTGTTTCTGCTCCCTTCGAGACGGGCTCCCTCTCCCAGTTACAGTGAAGTCAAAATCATTAGGCTCGAGGGCCGTATCGCCTACCTTTTGGAAGTGCGCTATAAGCTCAACTTTGGACCGAAAAGCTTTTCCATGTGGACTGTGAAAACGGGAAAAATAAGAGCGAATTATTTTCAACGGAACTCATATTTTGCATTGTTTATTTATCTACAATAGCAACAAATGCAAATATTAAAATAAAATATAGAAGAATGCGGTTAAATACATTAGAAAACGCTATAAAAAAAATAATTTAGCATGAAAAATAATTCACCTGTGCTTAATTAAAAAAATTGCAGGTGGTTGCAGCACCAACATATGTTCTTCATAGATATTATTTCAGATGAAATAAAGTTATTCTAGAAGAATATTAAGTTTACTTTGATAACCAAGCCACATAATGTACCCCATTCTTGCACGTCTCCAATTAACTTACTTGATCAAATATACATCGTATTTTCCAGCAGAACGACCAGATTTCCTTTGTTTAAGTTTCCTAGTCCAGCCTTCAGGAAGAGTTGGATCATCGTACATGGGCCCTCTGTCTCGGATAACAGACCGCCTCTGCTTGGGGGAGGCGGAGGCGTCAGACACAGCAGGGACCATCTCTGCACTTTCAGATGACTCGGGTTTCCCTGCTTCTGCTGATTGATGCGCAGAAGGATGGGGCGGCTCCGGCATCTCATCCTCTCGCTCATCCTTTTTCTCCTTTTTTACTTTCCTGAGTTTTGGTGGTTTGTCTTTTTGACCTTGAAGATCTTGTTCTTCTGATTTTTCTTCCCTGGAATGTAGAGGAGTTAGAACACAAACACTGTAAATAAATGTACTTCTATACCCCAATAACAAGTGCAAGTGTTCTGTAAAGGTTGCTTCACAGTTAAAGGCACAAGCATTTATACAGCCTACTGCTATTCCGTGGTGCATCAAAAAGGGAAAAGGGAAAACACACACACACACACACACACACACACACACAACTACGGTTTTCTATACATACAAAAAAAAAAGACAACGCACCAAAATGTGAGCCTCCCGCACACATTTACTCAAAATTGACATTATCTTCCTGTCACTACAACACTTTCATTCAAACCCAAACTATGAAGGTCACTGGGAAACACAAAAAACAATTAACGGTCCTTCAATGAGTTTGTGCTACTTACGATTGCAAACAGTGTCAATATTTTTCCTTTAAAGTAGCAGTCCAAGCTGCTGTTTCTCCCCCCTCCCTCCTTTAATATGTGCATCAATACAATCCAAACAATAAGTAATTGGCCAAGTTGCCAATCGATCAGTTCTCATGTAACCGATAGGCAAAGATTTGGCTCGGGGGTTCACTAAATGCCTGTCAGTGCAGCAGAAGAGAATCAAAGATGCAAAGTTCTATGAGGAAGATCATGTGTGGGTGTGTCAGCTTATGCAAGTCTTTTTTGATAATATGCATTAGGTTTTCATATTTTTAAATACATTCATTCTCATACAATCATTGCATTGGTGGAAGTTTCTCTATTCTCAGGTTATTCTATGATTTGTGGAATCATTGGAAGGAGATTAATTCCAAAAAGGGAATAAGAGGCTTTACCATCGCTCGTTAAGAGCAGCTATTCTTAGATATATATAGATATATAAAAAAGTGCTCACTTAGATTGTAAATGTAATAAGGATTTTATCCGTGGTTAATGATCCACAGTTTTTCAGAGTGCGCTTATTATATTGTACTTGTGTGCATCGGTGAGACACAAACCACACAATCTCCGACTCTCCCCCCCCCCCAAGCTAGCAGCGTGGGCTGGAGTGATTCCCCGTCTCGTCTGCCCAAGACAGTGGTGCAATGCTGACTGACCTGTGTCACGCCACACCTGGCATGAGCGCCCGATAATGCTTTGCGGCATACAGTAAGTTGCTGGTCAAGGCGGTGACTGGACAGTTTGTCATTTTAGGCACCTAAGATTTTTCCACCCGTTTTACACATTGACTTTCAATATGTAATTAGTACTTTGTGTTTTTATAAGGGGGTAATTAATTTTTCAAGATATTAACAAATTTGGACCTGATCTAGGATAAATATGCCACCTACCTCAATTAAATCATAAATATTTCCATCAGATACCTTAATGCGGAGTCCTTCTGCATATATACTTCAGATCGTGTTCCCATATTTCTAATAATGATCTGGTTTATAGACATTGGCAATGCCTTGGGTACTTACTGGCAGAAGCTCACACTAGTTGGCATGAGTTTTATATTTGTGGGCCAATTGATACATTCTGTTGCATAACATTGTAAGATTGAAAAGTCCAATGAAAAAACAGCAGGGCAACACACCCAGCCAAATCTAGTGTTCTTTTAAATAGGTCCCAAATCCATATCTAATTACCCTTACAGAAATATTCTAAGAATTCATGGTGTTTTGAATTTGCATTATTTTGCAAAAAGTAACAAATTGAGATTAGCGTTATGGTACAATTTGCTAAATTAAACAATACAAACAGATCCAGTAATGAAGCTGCAATGTATTTTAAGTGATTGGTAATTGTACCCACAAAAATGCATGTACAGACAGGAACAATAACGGATATCGCCTTCTCGGACATGATTGGTTTTTCTTGGTAACACTACTGCAATTAGAATGTGCAAACCTAACTTCTGTCGTAGTTTTGCTGATTGTTTAGAATAATTACAACATACTTTTCTATCACAAAGACTTTTAGCTAAAAAAAATAAAAATGTATAAACATATTACTTTATTACCACTAAATACATTACTTTGAATCTTTCCACAAACATCTCTAATAGTATTGGATTCATTTCAAGAGCTGACAAAATAGAAAAATCAATAGATCGAGGTTACAGCCCTGCAGTGTTCCCCATTCCCAAACTGCTCTAAGCATATCCTCAAGAATGTACTGTATATATCCATAAACTAAAGCTATTTTTCCAAAGAATAGCACTTTTAGCTTCACAAAAAAGTCACAAAGAAACCCAAGTGACAATGAAAATGACCCCCCCCCCCCCCCAATGTTTTATTGCGGGATTCAAAAAGCTGACAGGTGAAGTAGATGAATGTTTTTGTCTCTAACCACAGCTTCAAACATCCAAGTCAGATCTCCTACTAGGGGAATGGGATTTTGGGAATGAGTTTAGATACCCTTAGGTAGCTGTCAGCAAATAATTTGTGGTCTGGATGAGCAATCTCTAATGGCAACATGAGCTCCCAATGTGATTAGCCTGACTGGTCCTTATAAAAGATTAAAAGATGCCAGCTTTAACAATTGCGTGCCCCAGGACTTTGTGGCTACGTCATGCCCTTTTTGTGCTTATTTTCCCGGGGAGACCTGAAATGTAGGGAAAAGCAACACTCCTCTTTGGTTTCCGGATGAAGAGATCGTGGTTTGCTGGAGGGGTGGTGGCACTCTGGTTCCGCTGCTCTTTCGGCAACAACAGGGTTAAAGAAAAACGGCACAGCACATATGTCATTTTGTTTAAAAAATTTAAAAACATTGTCGAGTTTTCAGCTGTTTGTTATTTCACTGGTATTAGCGGTTATATTAATGAGTGTACATGGCAGACAACATTTTATCCTACCTGGAAGAGAGAAAAGAAGAGGAGAGAGGAGACAGGAGGGTGGGAATGCTAAAAGTAAAAAGGACTTTGCAATGGAAAGATTTTCACAAAGAATCACAACACCCGAGTCCCCCAAAAGGTGTCTCCCCAAGGCCTTGTCCATGGTTGTTGCTTGCTGGCGGAGGCGCGCTGAGGCGCGCTTCCGCTCAGCACTGAGCCCCTACAGCCGCAATTAGAGCGGCTTTAGTAGGGGCTCGCCTACGCTTCCGCAAGCACGCTGGAAGCGTAGGTCTTAGGGAAATTTAAAATTTCCCCGCTTGCCGGAGCGCAGGGCCGGTCACGTGACCGGTTCGCCCAATGAGGGCAACCAGCTCCGTGACGTCACTGGCCCGCCCCCTGACGGCGCGCAGGGAAAGCTCCCGCAAGGCCAGGGAAAGCACCCGCTTTCCCTGAGCCTCATCGCGCCTCAGCACGCCAGCGGGAAGCTTGGCCGAGGCCTAAGAAGAGAGGCTCCCCAATATGCCTTCACTGCCCCTGTCCACCAAGCCAGCATGGAAGGGGTTAACAGAATGAGGACAAGAGCCACTGTGTTGCCATGCAGTTTTTTCCATAATGAATCTCTGGGACATAACACAAGAGTCGCCCCAAAAAGGTGTCAGCCAAAGGATGTCACCGTTTGTTACTATCTGGTAATGTAACAGCTGCTCTATTGTCTCAAACTCACCAAATCTCTCATCCCTTGTACCCAATGTCAATTTACCCGGTCTATAGATTGTAAGCTCCTTGAGGCAGGGCCTAACAATTTTAATCCGGTCTATAAAATGGTACTTATGCCCACAATCATATCTGACCGTTTCTTAAATATCTGTATACTGTGTGTGTAACCTTTGTTTATTTAATGCAACCATTTATTATTATAACCGACTTCTTGTCTGTCTCTTATTTTTGTTACATAACCGTATTTAATTGTAGTTCTCAAACTGACTAAAGTATTGTGATGCCCCCTTAAGTGGAGGCCTGTATTTACTTAAAAAATAAATGACAGGAAAAAGTTTCTTTATGGCAAGTAGAGCAAACTGCTATTTTAATCCAACTTGCTATGGCTAGCTTCGAAGCTCGTGAGCTCCCCTTCACACCACAATGGACAGCTTTTTGTTCTTCAGAAATTATATAAAAATGGTAAAAAAAAAAATATATATATATCCAATGGTTGACAAATCACCAAAAAATCTACTCGCCACACAAAAAAATCTACTCGCCGCCTAGTACCAAACGTGTGCTGCTTGGGCCAATATTTACTCGCCCGGGGGTTAAATCCACTCGCCCGGGGCGAGCAAATGTATAGGTTTGTCGAACACTGTATATATCACATCACTTGAGGTGGATGGAAAGTATGATATTACATTATCATGTTACAAAGAAAAGCAAATAACAATAACTTTGTTAATGCCTGAAGTCACACCACTGAAGGATTACTTTCTTCACAATTCGGCACATTTGATAGGAAAGAATAATTATTCCCATTGGAGAACCTGAAAGAGGTCTATGTAGATTTGGGGAAAATAGAACCTCAACAGGTTTACTTTTCCCCATGGGGAGTAATTTAAAGCTGCAGACCAAGCAATATCATACATGTGTATTTTTTTTATTGTATAAATCAGTTCTGTACTATGAAAAAATACTTATAGCATAATATAAAAAAACAAACAAAACAAAAAACCAACAACTCTGAACGACATTTTTAATGTATTATAATGTAACACATTTTTTGTTTCTATAGCAACCTTTTACACGGTCACATTCCCTTCCTCTTCTGAAACAGGCTTTGGCACGCCCCTTTTTGAGCCCTGCCCTCTCTCCAGCAGTGTATCTAGTGACTGTCTGGTCACATGATCTTCCCCACAAAACATTGCATTTTAGGTCCTATTCTGCAGCACTGACAGCCATTTAGTGAACCCCCGAGACGAATCTTCGCTGATTGTATTTAATAATAATAATAATTTAAAAAAAAAAGGCAGCTTGGACAGCTGCGATTATAGTAGGTGCGGGCGCGATAGATCACATGGTGTTGCGCACGCCTGTCGCCTGAGCGATCTGGGAACCGAGATAACTCACGAAGGGGAGGCACTCCCGTGATGTAACAAGGCTGGTTCGTCTTCATTGGCTGAGCTGCTCACATGACATGGCCATTGCGAGACAAAATCCAATTTTTCTGTTGGCTCAAAATTCTGCCGCTTCATTGCACGCTCTATGACCTGCCTCAAAGGTACAGCCTGTTCGCGCCACCAGCGCACACTATAAACAGGGCCTTAAAAGCCTTTGAATGAAGTCTAGTATGGGATTCACAGTCTGCTTTTGCACTGCTGTATATCAGCAGCTAAAGTATGCCAACTACATAAACTGTGCAAAGAAATATACCTTTTGGATGCACTGAACAGAAGTTGCATATCTCATGTCTCGATCATGATACAATGTCTTGATAAATTATAAGTAACCATATTCATTTTCAAAATCAAACTTTTTTTAAATTGAAGTCAATAGTGCACTTTTCATTATTGAATTCTCAAATGTAAACCATCTGGATATATGCTGCACATTGTAGCAATTTCTGTCTTAACTACATAAAGAGTTCAGAGATTTGGCTTGCAACAACTGTGCAACAAGATGTCGCTGTGTGACTTTTACACATCATTAGAGCAAACTGTTAAAGCAGAGTTCATTGTAAACCAAACATATCCATAAATCTGCCACTCTGTGTAAGGCCAGTGCTTCCCGTTGATTTGGTGTACATTAGTATTGTGTAGTAAGCCGGCTGAAATCAGTTTTTGAATAAAAGATGCAAACAAATAATTCCTTTATTAATAAAGACCTGGAATAAATTCCACAAATAAATTGCAATTTAGGAAGTAGTGCAGGCTTTTGCATAAATATGACCAGTTCGCTTTCCCTAGCAGGACTCATAAAAGACATTGAAAAAATGTATACCATTACGAATTCATTTTGTTATAAAATCGGTAGGATGCAGTTATATTAGCATAATATTTATTGGTTTCTCTTGTTAACATGACGGACATTGAGGGTTATTGCATTGATCGGAAACTTCCACTAAAGTCAATAGCGCCCCGATCAGCACCATCACAGTTTAAGGAATTACTCCCATTGAGATTTACTTAACCCTTTGAGTGCTGGAGGGGATGTGGCACAGCCCCTCAGATTACATAACCGTTACTGATGACGGACCAGAAGGGGAGGAATCAGCCCCCTACTGGTCCTTATCAGCGTAGAATGCGATCTTCCCAAGCAAAACAAGCATATTTTTTGTTGTAGCTACTACATCATGTGGCCACCTGGGAAGTAGCTGCGTCTTTGGGCATTCAAATGGTTAAATACTTGTATGGATTAAGAGTGTTGAGATATACACACACACACACACACACACACACACACACACACACACACACACACACACACACACACACACACACACACACACACCGGTTCCCATTTTGTATTTCCCCACAGCTGAAACTGAATTGAAAATAATTATTTCCCTCAAACAGCTCAGCACTGGCTGACCTGTCAGTCACA
This sequence comes from Ascaphus truei, assembly GCF_040206685.1. Lineage (NCBI taxonomy): Eukaryota > Metazoa > Chordata > Amphibia > Anura > Ascaphidae > Ascaphus > Ascaphus truei. The sequence continues at coordinate 1,211,983 of NC_134503.1, forward strand.
GCACACCCAAATTCTGCTTTGGAGTCACTAGCAAAAGCAGAATAGGGAGCGCTGTTGCCAGTTGCGGTTGTGACCGACAGGTCAGCCAGTGCTGTGTCGCTGCACAGGTGCCAGAGACAATATTTTAGTTACCTGGGATATTTTCATCCTTGCTCTATACTGAAGAAAACAAATCTAAGAAAAGGTGGCATTTTCCACCTTTATTAACACCAACTACAGAGATATAGAGACACACACACACACACACACACATACACACTTTCTGTTGTGCTGCTCATGATTTTTTTTTGGGGGGGGGTTATATTTGGTTTCAGGGGAAGAAATAACCAGTGAGAGAAATGTCACGTGAAAGGCCATGAGCATACTGGAAGGTTTACTAACATTACTCTACTAAACTACAAAGCAAGAATTAAATCCGAGCACTCAAAGCAGCAAACTGATCAATACTTACAGAACACATCAAAACACTAACAAAAAGGTGCAAGGAAAAGATTTCTTAAAAAATCGGCAATAAAACCAGGGCGAGGTGCGACTATAATAGTATAAGGTATCATTCAAAAGCTGGTTTTAACAGTTTTGTATATAACCATCGTTAGCGATGAAAAGAATGCAGACAGAGTGTAAAACAATGTATATTTCTCAAAATAAAAAAAGTGAACACATCCTCCAATGCAATTACAAAACTGCAATAACTTAATTCCAACCTTTAGAAAATAGCTGTTTTTCATATTTGACCCAAAATAAGAATACAATATTCATAAAAATTCATACTTCCGAATGTGATTAAAACCAGAAACGAATTCAACTTTTCCTAACTCCACTATACGATCATCTCACGATAGCAGGAAGTTAGATGGTTAGATTAGCAATACTCCATTGGTGGCTGAAAATGCAAATTTTAAATAACACTTCTCATTAGGAAAGATATCACTTTCTAAAAAAAAGTTGCAATTATTGACTTGTTAATCTTTAATCACCTATTTTAATGCATCAAGGTAAAGTTGCCAGCCAGAGTAATATTTCATCATAAAAACCCATCCAAATCGATATTTTGGAAATTCACAAGTTTACAATATTGATATTTGTCCTTCAAAATGATGGAACGAGTGTTCTACTGAACTAATAATGCACTTGTTAAGATTCACAAATGTCAAAAATAAAATGACTGAAATTCATTACACGCAAGTGGACAGAAACATAGCAGATATATAAAATACAAAAAGGCGTGTGAAAACACAAAATGTAGACTTGCAAAACATATAAAAAAAAAAAAAAAAAAGGTTTATTCGGGCATGCACCACATTCTGTCCTTGTGACTAATAGTATATAATAAAAGCGAAGTAGCTCTGCAAAAACATGGTTAAAAAAAAATATATATATATATTTATATCATGGCTTTCAATCAATAAAATATATCAACAGTCTTAATTTGTAGGAACAAATCCACCATTGTTCAGAGAAACAAATGTAGTTCATGCAAATTAACACAAACTGATTTTTGGTATCTGATAAATTACCCTTTTTTGCTCAACAGCAAGATTATATGGGCTGCATTTAAATATGATACCACTTCTTGAATCAAATTCATACATTAGTATGGTCTTGAAATTGATTTTTATATGAGACTGCGTTTGTTGTATTATCTATTATTCCGGGAAAAGGGGGTTAAAAAAAAAAGGAGACAAAGACTGATCTCATTTGATATTGGACTAACCTAAAACTGTAGAGGTGTACAGCTGTTACTTTAAAACTAGGTGATTTGAACGCCCAAAATAAATTTACAATATTATTTTAACATTTATCCTGGCAAAGCTTTTAAGTTTTGTAGCCTCAAGTTGCATTAAATGACTGGTAAACACAACTGACCACCGTCACCCAATTCAAGTAAGGACAAAAAAACAAAAAAAACAAAAAAAAGGGTGTTAGTGCGCATTTCTGGCGACATTGCTACTTTAAATCTGTGTTCTTAAACCTGCCCTCAAGAGTCATTAGCCACACCAGTTTGGGGTACAATTAATTGCTTTAATGTGTGTATGCATTTATTTGCATGCAAATTGGATATTTGTTGATAATTAAAGAAACAAAATAACTACTATTGTAAATCAGAGTAGCTATTTTATGGTATAACTCGAGTTTCGAGCCATGGTCAGAAAACTATTCACAAAAACACATTTAAATTAAAGCCTTCCTTCCTAAGCTTGGAAAACCACATCCACCACCAGTCTAAATTCTTTCAAATCTAAGGCTGTCTCACATTTTAATCTGGTCTGTAACTGTTTCATACGCTCATAATATATATTTTCTTTAACTGTGCACGCAATGTCTTGTATATAATGTATACCCTGTTCATTTATGTAACTGTACTTGTAACCATGTATTATTTGTTTTACTCTGTGCCCAGGACATACTTGAAAACGAGAGGTAACTCTCAATGTATTACTTCCTGGTAAAATATTTTATAAATAAATAAATAAAACAATATGACGCAAGCTCGTACCAATGTGTTTGTTTGTAATAACAGTCATTCTCTCAAAAATTTGAGCCTAGCAGTTTTTGAAGCTAAACTGTCCTAGAGATGCAAATACGTCTTTTGTACAGTTACATTTCTGCTCAACATACAAAAAGGAAATGCTAAATGTTAACCAGTGAAATCCAAGCAACATATTTTTCTTATATAGTAGCATTGTAGTATATGCAGTGGAATACAAAAGGATACTTAACGCTGCAGACCAAGCAATTGTGGGTGAAAAAGGCGACGAGAGGGAAAAAAAAAACTCCATCGTTAGCATATAGCCAATACAGAATGGAAAAATGGATTCCAGCCAAAAAGGTGACACATTGTGTGCTCATTTGCATGTCATTCCCCAGAATCCCTTGCTGCAGTGGAAGGACTGTATGCTGGGTGATAATGCTGAAAGGCAAGATTGCAGACCTGTCTAAGGCCCTGTTCACACTGTGTACTTCGCGACGTTCGCGCACGCACTCGTCACCAACCCCTGGCGGCCAATGGTAGTGTTCACTCTTGAAACTACCATTGGCTGCAAAGCACGGCGTCCACGCTGCTACAGTCGCGGGAGTATTTTGAAAGTGGGATTCCTGGCTGCAGCGGCTCCCTTCTATACACACACACACGTTTAGTTTTATGTTTACATAGCCCCCCCCCCCACCACCACCCGCTCTCCTGTCCCGCGCTCCCTGCAGTGTAATACTAAAAATTTAAAAAAAATAAAAAAGGAGGCGGAAGAAATCTTCCCCCGCTCCCGCATCATTCCGTCTGCTGGGGATGATCACGCATCGCCCAGCAGACTGAGGCGCGGAAACAGCGTTGCGAAGTGCGCTGTGTGAATGTGCTCACAAGTGGTAGTCTTTATTGACTATATGCCAACGGTGGGAGATTTTTTCGTTGATATAGAGAATATATATATATATATATATATATATATATATATATATATATATATATAAATAAACACACACACACACAGTTATGGTGGGTGAAAAAGGCAACAAAAAACCTCCACCGTAAGCATATAGCCAATAAAGAATCGATGGCACATTCACATGTCTTAGACAGATCTGCAACCCTGCCTTTCACCATTATCACCTCGCATGCAGTGCTCCCACTGCAGCAAGAGATTCCAAATATTACAATAACAGTATTTTTTTTTTTAACTGGGAAACAAAATGGAGGTTTAAAATGGCACCTTCCCCGGTAAGTATCTCAGGAACAAGCGAGTCCATGGCAATGAAAAACGCGGTTCAGCTGCTTGCTATAGAACAAAAACGAGGGGCTCAAAGTGAGAATGCTCATTTAAAAATTCTAGTTGCCTGGCAACCAGGCACGTCTCTGGAGCTGGGCGTTGTGGGACCACCCATGTGGATCCAGGTAAAAAAACAAAAATATATAAAAACTGGCGCAGCACAGAGTGCATCTTAAGTTTGGTAAAAAATTATATATTTTTTCATTTTAGGGTAGATACAAATAAATTCATAATATACAGAATGTTTCAATACAGCAAGTAACTCACAAATGGGAGATTGTCTTGCTAGCACTGCTTGTGCACATGCACAGGATGCAACAAGTGAACCAAAAGGTATACGGATTTCAGGTGAACGCTCTGTACTGTGTAGAATGGTGATTTAGTGCAAGTTATTATAAGCTTTGAAGTAATTCATGAGACTGAGTGGGACAATGGGATAAACACACCTATGATCCGAAAGAAGAGAAACTGTTTTGATAAAATTTTGGGGTCACAATTTCAGAAATGGAAAAACTTGACTTGTGGCAATTGCTCCCTAAGAATTTTCCACTGACAGTCATGTTATCCATGTAGCAAAAAGGTTGTAGGAGACAATGTATAAATAGATGGACACTTGTGGATTACATTTAGGGATTCTAGTTTGTTTTTTTCTTGCGGTTTTTCCATGCATTTAAAAATGTAAAATCAGTGTTTATTAGTGTAAACACTGGGAAATAGTTTAATTTGTGTTTATTGGTGCTTCCCTAGTTTCCATACTCCCCTTGTGTTGCGTTTGACTTTTGCCTGTGGTTAGGGCCTCCACAAGAGGTGGAACTCAATAGGAAATTATCCATAATTTTCAGTTTTAACCAAAAGTGCAAGTTGATCAGTTGGTGGTGTTTTTAGGTTAAAACCTAAAAGCAGAATCCCTAATCATATTTATAATGGATTGCACTCACATTTCAAAGAGCAACATAATTTCTAGATTTCATATTGATTCTGACTGATGTACCTGTTTTCAGTAGTCTGTTTAGAACAAATATATCAAGAATAGTTGCAGACAGAATAATGTCTCTTAAAAATCACCAAAAGTATATATTTTATTATATTTTCCCTCCATTTCACTTGCATTGCATTGCTGTGTTACGCAAGAATACCATGGCTAAGCGAACTAGAAATGTGGTAGCCTAGAATAAGTGTGAGGCATGACGGTTTCAGTCACAACCAGAGTGATAAAAGGAAGGATACATGCCAGGCAATACAAAACTCATTTGTGCAAATGTGAGTACAGCATCTTCAATACCAGAGCAGTGTGTATGTGTGTGTATAAATCAGCAACATGTTATGTATCGTTTCTTCAAAAGCTTAAACCACTGAAGGGGAAAAATGTTTACGGAAAAGGAATTGAATCAAAGATAACATATTTTTCAATACACTTTAAAAACAAATTGTACAGCATTAAAAAAAAAAGATATTTTCTTCAAAGTACAGGAGGGTCCCACTAATTCGGCAGGTCCCGTTCTGAGGACCCGCCGTAAAGCGAAAATCGCCGGAAAGTGGAACCGGCGATTTTCGTTAGGTGCGCATGCACAGACTGGCAATGTGCCCTTCTGCACATGCGCGACACCTGGCCGGCCCGTTGCGGACATGGCGGCCCCACCGTATCGGCGGATCGCCAAGAAGCAGGGCCTTGCTGTACCTCAAAGTTATCAGATCATAATAAACTAAGCTCTGGAAATCTATCAAAACAGGCGCAGGACCTACCTCTATACCCAGGCATTTAATTAATGAACCACAACCTGTCCAGCATTTAATAGCTACAGTACCATCCCATCCTTAATCGCAGGGGCGCGCAAACTTTTAGCCCTGCCTCTCGTTCTCCGGTGCCCGCGGGCCCCGCCCCCCCCCCACTTCCTGTGTGGCAGCAAATGACGCACGGGGTCATGTGAAGTGACGTCTCCCGCAGCGTTATTTGACGCCGCGTTGCTATGGTAACGCACGTGTGACGTCATACGGCAGCATTTGACGCCGCATTGCCATGGAGACGCTTCCAGACGCCGACTTAAGCAAAGTAAATTGAGGTTCCAGAGGCCTCACTCGATCCCCTGACATTTTATTGCCTTGGGGAAGAGCGCGGGGCCTCTGTAACCACCCGCGCCACCCCAGAAAACTCTCACGCCCCCCAGTATGCGCATCCCTGCGGTATCGTATCTTTGTGTTTGGTTTATAACCTTAAATATTTTCCTTTCCCTTACTGAAGCCTAACTCCTATTGGCTGAAAAGCGCTATATAAATAAAGTTATTATTCCTGAAATCATTTTGAACGCAAGAAATTCTTCCTTTTGTAAATTTCAAAGCAACGCAAATATCGCGCTTTGAGAACAAATATTTTCAGTTAACTTTTGCGTCACTTTTAAATGTGCTCACATTGCTTCTATTTTTGTGGTTTGAATGGTAACATTTTTTACAACATCACTTCCTAAAATACCGATAAAGGGCCTGATACAGTATTTTCCACACACTAATTTCCTTTCAAATTAGTATTAAAAAGGATCCCTAAGGCACAATTTAAATCCTGAGTTAAACACCAGGGTTGATCTCTCACGGTTTCATCACCTTTGGCTGCATAAGATCAGGACCACTAAAAAAACACGACGAATCACATACTGTACATGTTTACAGGTTTTTTTTTTAAACACACACATTTAAAAAAAAAAAAAAAACATGACTAACGGACATGATTTGCAAAAATAGAAAAATAGCTTCCCTTTCCACATATTATATACATTTTTTATTAAAATTGAATCTCACGGGTTGGCTTTTATTCACTACAATGGCCCAACCCTTACAGTTGTGTATAAATCAGAAATGTGTTGCCAGCTGTTTATAATGCAGAGAACTATATTTACCTACGCTGTGTTTTAGGGTTAGACGACCATTACACATGGGCAGCGCTAGCACCTGTATATATCGCACACCTTCATATACAGAGCATACACAGCAGCTGTACCTGCATATGTGACCTACAGTAAAGGCTGCATATATGGAAACTCTATAGGTAAACATGACACAGGCACCACCTACATATGACACATGCCAGCAGCTACATATTTAAAAACACAGGTATATATCAGTAGCCTAGGAATGTGGCATGCCGGCCAGCACCTACATACACGGCATACAAGTGCCTACATATACAAAGCCAGAACATACATATACAGCGTATTGGCAGTATTAATGCCCCCCAGTGACCATTTCCAGCTAGCTCATGGGCAGCATCGATATCAATTACATAAATCCACTGCTCACAAATACAGCACACCCGCAGGCACCTCATATATATATATATATATATATATATATATATATTTCTGCACGTGCAGGCACCGGTCCCATATATACAGCGCACGTGCAGGCACCGGTCCCATATATACAGCGCACGTGCAGGCACCGGTTCCATATATATACGGCGCACGTGCAGGCACCGGTCCCATATATACGGCGCACATGCAAGCACCGGTCCCATATATACGGCGCACATGCAAGCACCGGTCCCATATATACGGCGCACGTGCAGGCACCGGTCCCATATATACGGCGCACGTGCAGGTACCGGTCGTGTGTGTATATGCATACATACGGCACACCCGCAGGCACCGGTCCCATATATACGGCGCACATGCAAGCACCGGTCCCATATATACGGCGCACGTGCAGGCACCGGTCCCATATATACGGCGCACGTGCAGGCACCGGTCGTGTGTGTATATGCATACATACGGCATACCCGCAGGCACCGGTCCCATATATATGGCGCCCCTGCAGGCACCGGTCTCATATATGCAGCACTTGTGGTGCTGCTTCTCTGTGCCACACAAAAGGACAGCCAGCACATTTGTATGTGGCACATATGCCCAGCACCACCTTGTACACGTCCAAGTATCTCACACCCCTATTATGTGGCTTTACACAGATTTATACAGCGCTGTTCACTGCACCTCCCTGCCTCGGATTCACATATCTGCGGGTGTGCCGGGCCTGCAGCTGAGGAGGCGTGACGCACTGAGGAAACGCCAGGCCTCTGCCTGCCATGGCACAGAGGGGGGAGTGGGGTATGGGGGGTACCAAGAGCGGGTCCCATCACCACAGCTCCCCCTCTCACACCCACGGAGGCTTCCAACTGTCAGCAATTCACACACGGTGACATTTTATTCTCCCACAGCGGCCGGGATTAATAACCACGGCCCCACACACACAGCGAGGCCCACCCCCTCCCAGCTCATACACACGGACAGGAATGACAGGCAGCGGCCGGGTGGGAGGGGGGTGCGCAGCGGCCGGGGGTGGGAGGGGGGTGCGCAGCGGCCCCGTGTCCCCGCACTCACAGTCTCTCCTCTCCGCTCGGCGCGGCGGCCATTTTCTAACGGCTCCACAGGCTGAGGAGAGGAAAAAGGGCGGGCTGGGGCGCGAGAGCCGCGGGCTGCTGACGTCACCGCGCGCGAGCCTACCTGCCTGCCTCTCGTGACGCTCGGGATGTTCCATTGTGCGGGGGGCGGGGGGCGGGGGGTGGTACCGCCCGCCGGGGGGTTGGTGACGTCGTACAAAAGAGGAAGGCGAGTGACAGCGGAGGGCGGGGCTTAGCGAGCTGATTGCGTCACAGCAGATGTGCGGAAAGAGAGAGGCTAGAGAGTGACGACACTACGGTGGTGTTGCAGAGGGAAATGACACCATTGTTTCACTTGTCATTGGGTTTGCAGGCAGCAGAGGTCGCATCAAGTGTGACAGGCCTGCTAATCACGTCATGTAATCACAGAATGGGTATAAATCTGCATCAAACATACTGAGTGTGACATCAAGTATCTCGTACTGCTCTATGTAACCGCTCCCTATAACCCCACCTACTGCCCCATATAACTGCTCCCTATAACTCCGCCTACTGCCCCATATAACTGCTCCCTATAACTCCGCCTACTGCCCCATATAACTGCTCCCTATAACTCCGCCTACTGCCCCATATAACTGCTCCCTATAACTCCTCCTACTGCCCCATATAACTGCTCCCTATAACTCCGCCTACTGCCCCATATAACTGCTCCCTATAACCCCACCTACTGCCCCATATAACCACTCCCTATAACTCCACCTACTGCCCCATATAACCACTCCCTATAACTCTGCCTACTGCCCCATATAACCGCTCCCTATAACTCCGCCTACTGCCCCATATAACCGCTCCCTATAACCCCACCTACTGCCCCATATAACCACTCCCTATAACTCCGCCTACTGCCTCATAACCGCTCCCTATAACTCCGCCTACTGCCCCATATAACCGCTCCCTATAACTCCGCCTACTGCCCCATATAACCGCTCCCTATAACCCCACCTACTGCCCCATATAACCACTCCCTATAACTCCGCCTACTGCCTCATAACCGCTCCCTATAACTCCGCCTACTGCCCCATATAACCGCTCCCTATAACCCCACCTACTGCTCCATATAACCGCTCCCTATAACTGCCTACTGCTCCATATAACCGCTCCCTATAACTCCGCCTACTGCTCCATATAACCGATCCCTCTAACTCCGCCTACTGCTCCATATAACCGCTCCCTATAACTGCCTACTGCTCCATATAACCGCTCCCTATAACTCCGCCTACTGCTCCATATAACCGCTCCCTATATCTCAGCCTACTGCCCCATATAACCACGCCCTATAACTGTCTACTGCCCCATATAACCACTCCCTATAACTCCTATTACCCCATATAACCGCTCCCTATAACTCCGCCTACTGCTCCATATAACCGCTCCCTATAACTCCGCCTTCTGCCCCATGTAACCACTCCCTATAACTCCTATTACCCCATATAACTGCTCCCTATAACTCCGCCTATTGCTCATATAACCGCTCCCTATAACTCCTCCTATTACCCCATATAACAGCTCCATATAACTCCTATTGTCACATATAACCACTCCCTATAACTCCTCCTATAACCCCATATAACTTCCCCTATAACTCCTCCTATTAGACCATATAGCACCTCCATATAACTCCTATTGTCACATATACACCCTCTCTATAACTTCTCCAGGATTGGCTGCAGGTGAGCTCTTGCAGGGGAGCCAGGATGGCCTTAGACCCAGGGGTTGGTGGCTGTGAGTTGGAGATGGACGAAGGAGAGGCCGCAGGCTGCAGCAGTGGTGTAGGCCTTGGTGAGGCTGAATGTAAGGTACAGGAGAGTTTGGAGAGAAAGGATAGAGCAGAACAGAGTCTGCTTAAGAAAGAAGAGAAACAAGCTTTATTGCGGAGGTATAACAGTAAGGTAGAAGAGTTGGAAATAGAAAATTACAGAAATGTCGTGGTTCTGAGAGAGATGTGCGCAAGAAGCAAATACGTCGTCTGCGTAATGAACTAACCCGATTGGAAGGTGAGCTTACTAAAATAGCAGTGGTTCCAGTCAAACAGAAACGTTCCCTTTCAAAAACAATTGAAATGCTAACCCACAGTGCAGAGCAAAATGCAGAGCAAGGAGCAGAGCAAAATGCAGCGCAAGGAGCAGAGCAAAATGCAGAGCAAGGAGCAGAGCAAAATGCAGCGCAAGGTGCAGAGCAAGGTGCAGAGCAAGGCGCAGATTCATGTTGTGGAACAAGAGGCCAGAACTCCAGCAAGAGTCACATTAAAAGCTCTCAAGAAAAGATACGTTTGGTGACGCCTAAAAGAAGTGGGAGAGAAAGTACATACCAGAACAAGTCTGTGAAGTCTAAAGATAAAACAGAGAACTTATCCCAGGAAAATTCTGATTCAGATCCTGACAGTTTAATTCCATCAACTGCCAGGAAAACCCCAAAGGGTAAAGCTGCTAAAGAAAAGAAAGCAAAGGACCGGCAGCTAAAAGTCTCTACAGGAGAAGGTAACAGCCCTGTAATAGGGCCCAAAGACTTCAGGGAAGGGGACTCACCTCAGGGTGTATCAGGCTGTGAGCAAGGATCTGTTGCAGAGCTTCCAGCATCCCAGGGGTTAATAGCAGAAACAGCAGAAAATTTGGTTAACAGCTCATTACAAGCAAAGAAAGCAGCAGGCACCTGTGATGTTGGGTTATCTCAGCCTCCCACCCTGGGAGAGGTCATGGAAATTACAGGGAACTCTGAAGAGCAACAAAGTGAGAATCTAGAAACTCTGAGAGGAGATCAGCTGGAAATGGAGTTTGTACCTGAGAGCAGTGAGACAGGAACCCATGCTCACCTGGACTTACAGAACCACCCTCCTGCTTATTAGCAGGTCCTGAGAACAACAGGTGGTAATCAGCAGCAATGGAGACAGCATTAACCCTGTAGTGCCTGGGAGTGAAATTAAGGTTGTGGAGACTGAAATTGCTGCTCCTATCCAGATATTTCCTGATAATAGAGTGGCCCAATCAGAAGACGGGGTAAAGCAAAGTAATGGCATTAAGGTAACCCCAGTTCGTACAGCACCTCCCTCGGCCTGGAGTGGGAGATCCTTTGTGAGCGCTGTGGCCAGAAAAGTTCAACCTTTAAAAACTAGGAACGTGGTAAAGTTGAGGTATAAAGGCAGTGAGGAGATGAAGCCTGACAGGATTTTTGTTGGAAAACACCTATTAAAAGAATCCTTGGGCTTCAGAGCAGATGAAATGTATGCCCTTATCAATGTTCCAGGCTCCTGTGAGTATGATGTCGGCTTTAAGAGACCTCAGACTTTGGACTATTTCTGGACAAGATATGAGAGTGTCACGGTAACTTATGACAAGATATAATATACACCAAATAACTGGGTTGAACTGAACGAGGCTTAGATATAATAAAGTATATTTATTCCTTAGATAGGTGAACACAACAAGATAGTACAATTAACAGACAAGAAGGTAACACTTACTTAGGGGTTGGAATGAAGAAGTAGTCAAATAGCAATTCTACAGCAATCGGGTATCAATCAAGATGTAATCAGAAGACAAAGACTGTAGGGTTGACAACAGTTTAATATCTTTGCAACCCTATTCTTACCATTGAGTGCAGATTATTGGAGAACAATTATTTGCACCCAATCTCAAACGTGCGAACATTGTTAACCCATGCCCCCCAGCTAGATGGCACATGCGTACTGGGACCCTGAGGGTCTCATTTCTGTAGCCCCACACCCCAATCAGGGGCGCCGGGCAGTCTGCCAGATGGGGTATCTGGCAGGATATTCTTTGTTTGTAGGTGTGAGTTATAGCATCTACAAACAACTCTAGCTTCACGCTTCTCCACCCTCATGTAAACATTTAGAGTGGCTGAGTCTTTGATCAGGGGCCTGGTTCTTAGACATTGGGTCGCCCCCCTGACCATTTGCATTCCTTAGTGTGCAGGAATCTTCGCTGGCTTTTGTCCCCGCTTTGAAATACAGTATGATTTTTAATATACAACCATATTAAAATACCCGGTTCCGTTGGGTCCAGCGGGTCAAAATGGCCCAGTTCTTAATGCCGGAACTGACTCACCATAGTGACCAAGTTTCAGCCCGCTGCGACCTACAGAACCGGAGATATACAAATACAAGATAAACTGTTTATTTCTTTATTACAAATTTCTCCGCTGTAAAATAAATCTCAGTTTTTCACTTATTCCCCATTGAAAACAACGGGCTCCACCGCCATAGACTTTCAATGGTGAACCTCCGCCATTGGCGTCTATAGGAGTCTGCCGCCATAGACTTACAACGGGCACCGCCGCCGTTGAAGCCTATGGGACTTCTCCGCCATAGCCGGTCAATGGGAAACGGCAGTGATTGAAGTCTATGGGAAAAACTCACAAACCTTTATGGTGGTCCATACTCCGTCGGGTTGGTCGGAGAGGGTCGGGAATGGATCTGCGGTCATGCCGGAACAGTGACTGCAGGCACCCCAAACCTCGGCCCTCTGGACCCTCCAGAACCAGAGATATGGGCTTATGATTTTCAGCGGTGACCCGCTCAGCCAGCACGACCCTTTCTGGGGGTCCTGGACTCTTGGACCCAGTGGTGGTCAAGTGAGGGGAGGCTTAGGAGCTAGGGGCAAAAATAATTTTATTCCTGGGTGCCCTAGAACCTAAGATTCCCACGCCACTTGTCGTTGAACTTGGCCTAATAGTGATTAAACTCTTTTTCAGACAAAGTATCCGCTTTGCGGTTTTGCGGTTTGGACGGCTGCCAACCTATTCCTGGAGATCGCCGTCGAGGAATCTCCATTGAAGTCATTGGGCCCATTGACTTACAATGGGAAACCGCCGCTCCTCCTCTCGGACACCACCTGCTGGTCTTCTAGGGAAACAAGTCCAAAACAGCTAGATCCGCCATTGAAATTAATGGAGCTCCAATGGCGGCCTATGGGACTCTGCAAAATGGTGCCTGAAAAGGCGGAAAATTAAACAAAGGGCTATAATCACTTTCTACTTATTAACCCTTGTCCTCCCGGATGGATCCCAGTGTGTGTGTGGTACAGACACTTACATGGTGGAAATACATTACAACAGGGGAACATACATTTTCATGTTATAGCAAGGTGAAAACCACATACCTGGACCGCAGTCCAGTTAACCCCTTGCCTCTCTGGTGAGGTCAGGGGGTGGCCATATGAGGTGCAACCCCTTTAATACCGGGCCAATCCCCCTCTCCCTCTACAGAGAGTTTAAAAAATACTGAATTATGGAAATCCTTTGTTGCTATTCCTGTGTCCAAACCAGAAACAAAGTCTGTAACAATTCTCTTCAGACATGAATCAGTCCCAATATCAGATATTCTGATATGGCTTGGCAGACAATGTGAAGTACTGGCTCCACCTACAAGAATTATGGATGAAGAAGATATTTGTATTGGAGGTTGGAAAGTGCAAGTTAGACTTTGGCGACATGGCAATGTTACAAAGCATCTGCCCAACTCCTTCTTCATAGGAAGAGAAAAAGGAAATTGTTTTTATTATGGTCAGCTAACCTTGTGCCATAGATGTGGTTTAGCCAGGCACTTAAGTATTTCCTGTGATGTTCTAAAATGCAACTTGTGCCAGTCTGTGGGCCATGAGAGAACAAGTTATACAAAGATTAAATGTAATCTATGTGGTCAATTTGGACATTCCTATCGGAGTTGTGCAGAAGCATGGCACAATAGTTCAGGAATATGGGAACAGGAAATGGATTTTGAAGAAAATGAAGCACTTTTTGATCGTGTCTTGAAAGTTGCTGATAGAATTTGTTCAGATCAGCCTGGGAAAAGAGTTTGCCCAGATCCACCTGTGGACAAAGTTCGCCTAGATCTAATGTCAGATGAAGACTTACAGACTGTGTAGACATGGCCCAAGGAATATTAGAAGATCCCTTAGAGGGAACCTCCTCAAACTCACTGGAAGAAGAATTCACAGATTGTGTTGACATGGGCCAAGGAATATTAGAAGATCCTTTAGAGGAACCTTCTCAAACTCATTTCCAGAAGGAAAAAAGTCTGAGGATACAATGGAGGAACTTGCCAAGAGTGTAATCCTGACGGGTGGTAAAAATAAAAACGGAACGCAGAATTGGATACAGCCTAAAAGAAGGAAGAAGGTTACAGTAAAAAGACTTGGAGGAACTCTTCGGCTTCCACCAGGTCCTGCTGGTAAGGTTCATCCAGTTCCTGTAAAGAACTGTTTTTCTGCTCTTAGGAAGGATTGGGGTTCAAGAGTGGAAGACCCTGATGAAATAGAGGAACTTTCCTTATCTGAAGAGGAGCATAATATGGATATTTCCATAGTGAAAGACTCGGACATGATCCCACCTTCGGTGGCCACTAAGAGGTTTGGGTCATTGGGGAAAAATGTCAGGAAAAAGAAAAAGTAATACGGTGCCTAAAAAATGTTTGTTTATAAATTAATCCTTTAAAGGTAGCAGCTATTAATGTGGTAGTTAGGGCTTTTATTTAGTTTCAATTAAAAATGCGCATAAAGGAAATGTGAAGTTGCTGTTGAAAGGTGAAAGGTGGGAACAAATGCTGAGCTAATATTTACATAGTGTAAGTTCGTACATAATGTGCAGTTTTTGGTTTGTAAAGTGATTTTGTGAAATGTAATGTTGGAATTTTTTTTTCAATAAAAAGAGTTCCTCCTATTGCCTCATATAACCGCTCCATATAACTCTGCCTACTACTCCATATAACCGTCCCCATAACTTCTCCTACTGCTCCACGTTAAGACTGCGCTTATAGTGCTTGGTGATGTCGCTCCGAAACAAATACATTGACTCCGCAAGCGCTTATTGTAAGCGCGACAGCGACGGAGCGACGACGCGACCAAACATTTTGAAGACAGGTCTATTTGATTTTTTAGAGACAGTCGCCACATCTCTAAACCAATCAGAGACCGTGACCCGCCCCCTTTAGTGACATCACTGGCCTTGCGCCAGCGACGTCGCTTCAAATCAAATTATAACTTTCACTGGTGGCGTCGCCGTCGCCAGCACTATAAGCGCGGCCTAACATACACTGATAAATATGTACTTTTCCGAGCCTACTGCCCCATATAACCGCTCCCTATAACTCCTATTGCTCTATATATCCACTTCATATAATCGCTCCCAATAACTCTTCCTACTGCTTCATATAACCATTCCATATAATGCCTCCTACAGCTCCATATAACCACTCCCTATAACTCCTCCTACTGCTTCATATAACCGCTCCCTATAACTCATCCTATTACCCCATATAACCGCTCCCACTAAATCCTATTGCTCCTTATATCTGCCCCATATAACTCCTCCTACTGCTTCATATAACCGCTCCCTATAACTCCTCCTACTGCTCCATATAACCGCTCCCTATAACTCCTCCTATTACCCATATAACCGCTCCCACTAAATCCTATTGCTCCTTATATCTGCCCCATATAACTCCTCCTACTGCTCCATATAATCACTCCCAATAGCACCTCCTACTGCTCCATATAACCACTCCCAATAACACCTCCTACTGCTCCATATAACCACTCCAAATAACACCTCCTACTGCCCCATATAGCCGCTCCCTATAATTCCTCCTTTTGCCCCATATAACTGCTCCATATAACTCCACCCACTGCTCCATATACCCGCTACCTATAACTCCTATTTCCCTATATAACCACTCCCTATACCTCCTCCTATTACCCCATATAACCGCTCCCTATAACTCCTCCTATTACCCCATATAACCACTCCCTATAGCTCCTCCTATTACCCCATATAAACACTCCCTATAACTTCTCGTATTACCCCATATAACCGCTCCCTATAACTCCTCCTATTACCCCATATAACCGCTCCCTATAACTCCTCCTATTACCCCATGTAACCGCTCCCTATAACTCCTCCTATTACCCCATGTAACCGCTCCCTATAACTCCTCCTATTACCCCTTATAACCGCTCCCTATAACTCCTATTATCCCATATATCCTCTCCCTATAACTCCTCCTATTATATTACCCCATATAACCGCTCCATATAACTCTGCGTACTACTCCATATAACCGCCCCCTCTAACTCCTCCTAATGCTCCATGTATACATACACTGATAAATATGTACATTTTCGAGCCATACATCACCCTGATGAAGCTGACGGGCGGCGAAACGCGCGTCGGGTATTTCTTGTTGCATAGACCATGCAGGGAGAACGTGCTGTGACAGAATATCTTTGAACCAGGATTATGAGGAAAACATGAAATTGTTTTTCTTATTTATATAATTTTTTTTTAATGGAGTTTATCATTTAGTCGCTTTTTTAATGGTATTTAAAAAAATATTTTCTCTGGTGATGTTATTGAGATCTATGCTGTGTATGATATCTTGATTGATATTCTTATACACTTATTTATTGATGTAATATGGGACCTGGGTACCCAGTTTGGGATTTATCTGAACTCCTGCTTTTTTGGGGGGTATTTTCTCCCTTTTTTTCATTAATGTTGTAACTTCAGACTTCCTTAGTAGCAAGCTCTGGTACTTTCACACTGTACGGACTGACGTATTTTCCAAGAATGACAGTGATTAGTTAACCATACCAAACAGTGAGATTCGGGCTACAGGTCACAAGAGAGGTAACTCACAGGTGTGAAATAGAAAAGATTACCATGTCTGAAACCAAGTTCCAAAACAAACATGATGTCACACGCGTTGCATCATTAAGGTATTCATATAAATAACCCAAGCAGGTTGCAAACTATTAGAATTTACCAGGATATTCACTGACTCACACATCATTTATTTACACAAGTAAATAAATTCAGTTCAGTTGTTATCGCCTATAAGACACTGTGGTTTGTGAATTCATACCAAAAAAAAATAACCACACGGTTTCTTATTTTTTATGCTAAAATATATACGCCCATCCCACTGTCGCTAAAACATTAACACAGGCCCTTATTCTCTCCCGTCTTGACTATCGTAACCTTCTACTGTCCGGCCTACCTGTCTCCCCTGCAATCTAACCTAAACGCTGCTGCCAGAATCGTTTTACTGTCTCCAAAATCTGTCTCTGCGTCTCCTGATAAAATCCCTGTCCTTGCTTCCTATCACATCCCATATCACTTACAAAATTCACCTTCTCTCTTTCAAGACTATACACTCTGCCCCTCCTTGCGTCTCACCCTAATATCTCACTATACCCTCCTCTGCCCCTCCTTACATCTCATCATAATATCTCACTATACCCTCCTCTGCCCCTCCTTACATCTCACCCTAATATCTCACTATACCCTCCTCTGCCCCTCCTTACATCTCACCCTAATATCTCACGATACCCCCTCCTGTGCCCCTCCTTATATCTCACCCTAATATCTCACTATACCCCCCTCCTCTGCCCCTCCTTGCATCTCACCCTAATATCTCACTATACCCTCCTCTGCCCCTCCTTTCATCTCACCCTAATATCTCACTATACACTCCTATGCCCCTCCTTACATCTCACCCTAATATCTCACTATACACCCCTCTGCCCCTCCTTACATCTCCCCCTAATATCTCACTATACCCCCTTCTGCCCCTCCTTACATCTCACCCTAATATCTCATTAAACCCTCCTCTGCCCCTCCTTACATCTCACCCTAATATCTCACTATACCCTCCTCTGTACCTCCTTACATCTCACCCTAATATCTCACTATACCCTCCTCTGTACCTCCTTACATCTCACCCTAATATCTCACTATACACTCCTATGCCTCTCCTTACATCTCACCCTAATATCTCACTATACACTCCTCTGCCCCTCCTTACATCTCCCCCTAATATCTCACTATACCCTCCTCTGTGCCACTTTACATCTCACCCTAATATCTCACTATACACCCCTCTGCTCCTCCTTACATCTCACCCTAATATCTCACTATACCCCCACTGCCCCTCCTTACATCTCACACTAATATCTCACTATACACTCCTCTGCCCCTCCTTACGTCTCACACTAATATCTCACTATACCCTCCTCTGCCCCTCCTTACATCTCACCCTAATATCTCACTATACCCTCCCCTGCCCCTCCTTACATCTCACCCTAATATCTCACTATACCCCCCTCTGCCCCTCCTTACATCTCACCCTAATATCTCACTATACCCCCACTGCCCCTCCTTACATCTCACCCTAATATCTCACTATGTCCTCCACTGCCCTTCATTACATCTCACCCTAATATCTCACTATACCCCCACTGCCCCTCCTTACATCTCACCCTAATATCTCACTATACCCCCACTGCCCCTCCTTACATCTCACCCTAATATCTCACTATACCCCCACTGCCCCTCCTTACATCTCACCCTAATAATTCACTATACACCCCTCTGCCCCTCCTTACATCTCACCCTAATAATTCACTATACACCCCTCTGCCCCTCCTTACATCTCACCCTAATAATTCACTATACACTCCTCTGCCCCTCCTTACATCTCACCCTAATATCTCACTATACACCCCTCTGCCCCTCCTTACATCTCACCCTAATATCTCACTATACACCCCTCTGCCCCTCCTTACATCTCACCCTAATATCTCACTATACCCTCCCCTGCCCCTCCTTACATCTCACCCTAATATCTCACTATACCCTCCTCTGCCCCTCCGTACATCTCACCCTAATAATTCACTATACACCTGCCTGACTCCTGCGTTCTGCTGAAGGATGTCTTCTGTCTGCCCCTTTGTATCTAAAGCCCTCTCCCGCCTAAAACCTCTCTCACTCACTGCCCCGCACCCCTGGGATGTCCTTCCCCTCAATATCCGACACACACCCTCTCTCTCCACCTTTAAAACCCATCTTAAACACACCTCTGTAACGCAGCATATGGGCAGCTCCGTGGCTGACAGTATACACCTCATACATAGACCTTGGCCCCTTGCAGACGCACTTACAAGACTTGGCCCCTTGCAGACGCACTTACAAGACCTTGGCCCCTTGCAGACGCACTTACAAGACCTTGGCCCCTTGCAGACGCACTTACAAGACTTGGCCCCTTGCAGACGCACTTACAAGACTTGGCCCCTTGCAGACGCACTTACAAGACTTGGCCCCTTGCAGACGCACTTACAAGACTTGGCCCCTTGCAGACGCACTTACAAGAACAAGCTCCTCCTGCCTCTGTAAGTTCTCCCCACTTACCACTTAGATTGTAAGCTCTTCGGGGCAGGGATGCCTTTTCCTAGTGTTACTTTTCTATCTCCAGAGTTTATTCCTATTCTATCCCCTAGTATTCTGTCCCATGTATTGCTGCTGTGAAGCGCTGTGTATATGGACAGTGCTGTATATATACAGACATACATAATAGGGCAGAGTGTCCGCATTCGCAGAGCAATCGGTATATATAGGATGCAGAGACGCTCTATCTGTATATTTCATGCATGTGCTGCTCCTTTGGCAGCAAAAAGAGATGCAAATACAGAGAGGGAGAGGGTGGCCGGAGGTGACAGTGACACAGGTTCACCTTGGGAGCTGGGACAAGCTTTTAAATCAGCCGTAGGAGATTAAAGGAGATTATGTTGTCATTGCCAAACAAAAGCAGGGCACCAGAGTGCTGAGAGGCACAAAATCTGCCCCCACCAACCATAGACTGGGCCACAGTGGGACAGGGACCCACAAATAAGTGTGACCGGGGTCACCCCACTCTCCGAGGTGACGTCAGCATCAGGCTGTGCTGTGTGTATCCTTTGTATATTGTGCTGAGACAGGGCCTCTTCCTCAGCACAGCCTGAACCTGATACACTAATAACAACACTTCACACTGTAGGGGTGGGCTCGGAGACGCAGTAACACGCACAGCCTGAGCCTGATACACTAATAACAACACTTCACACTGTAGGGGTGGGCTCGGAGACGCAGTAACACGCACAGCCTGAGCCTGATACACTAATAACAACACTTCACACTGTAGGGGTGGGCTTGGAGACGCAGTAACACGCACAGCCTGAACCTGATACACTAATAACAACACTTCACACTGTAGGGGTGGGCTCGGAGACGCAGTAACACGCACAGTCTGAGCCTGATACACTAATAACAACACTTCACACTGTAGGGGTGGGCTCGGAGACGCAGTAACACGCACAGCCTGATACACTAATAACAACACTTCACACTGTAGGGGTGGGCTCGGAGACGCAGTAACACGCACAGTCTGAGCCTGATACACTAATAACAACACTTCACACTGTAGGGGTGGGCTCGGAGACGCAGTAACACGCACAGCCTGAGCCTGATACACTAATAACAACACTTCACACTGTAGGGGTGGGCTCGGAGACGTAGTAACACGCACAGCCTGATACACTAATAACAACAATTCACACTGTAGGGGTGGGCTCGGAGACGCAGTAACACGCACAGCCTGAGCCTGATACACTAATAACAACACTTCACACTGTAGGGGTGGGCTCGGAGACGCAGTAACACGCACAGCCTGAGCCTGATACACTAATAACAACACTTCACACTGTAGGGTGTGGGCTCGGAGACGCAGTAACACGCACAGCCTGATACACTAATAACAACACTTCACACTGTAGGGGTGGGCTCGGAGACGCAGTAACACGCACAGCCTAAGCCTGATACACTAATAACAACACTTCACACTGTAGGGATGGGCTCGGAGACTTAGTAACACACACAGCCTGAGCCTGATACACTAATAACAACACTTCACACTGTAGGGGTGGGCTCGGAGACGCAGTAACACGCACAGCCTGAGCCTGATACACTAATAACAACACTTCACACTGTAGGGGTGGGCTCGGAGACGCAGTAACACGCACAGCCTGAGCCTGATACACTAATAACAACACTTCACACTGTAGGGGTGGGCTCGGAGACGCAGTAACACGCACAACCTGATACACTAATAACAACACTTCACACTGTAGGGGTGGGCTCGGAGACGTAGTAACACGCACAGCCTGAGCCTGATACACTAATAACAACACTTCACACTGTAGGGATGGGCTCGGAGACGCAGTAACACGCACAACCTGATACACTAATAACAACACTTCACACTGTAGGGGTGGGCTCGGAGACGCAGTAACACGCACAACCTGATACACTAATAACAACACTTCACACTGTAGGGGTGGGCTCGGAGACGTAGTAACACGCACAGTCTGAGCCTGATACACTAATAACAACACTTCACACTGTAGGGATGGGCTCGGAGACGCAGTAACACGCACAGCCTGAGCCTGATACACTAATAACAACACTTCACACTGTAGGGGTGGGCTCGGAGATGCAGTAACACGCACAGTCTGAGCCTGATACACTAATAACAACACTTCACACTCTAGGGGTGGGCTCGGAGACGCAGTAACACGCACAGCCTGATACACTAATAACAACACTTCACACTGTAGGGGTGGGCTCGGAGACGCAGTAACACGCACAGCCTGAGCCTGATACACTAATTACAACACTTCACACTGTAGGGGTGGGCTCGGAGACGCAGTAACACGCACAGCCTGAACCTGATACACTAATAACAACACTTCACACTGTAGGGGTGGGCTCGGAGACGCAGTAACACGCACAGCCTGAGCCTGATACACTAATAACAACACTTCACACTGTAGGGGTGGGCTCGGAGACGCAGTAACACGCACAGCCTGAGCCTGATACACTAATAACAACACTTCACACTGTAGGGATCGGCTCGGAGACGCAGTAACACGCACAGCCTGAGCCTGATACACTAATAACAACACTTCACACTGTAGGGGTGGGCTCGGAGACGCAGTAACACGCACAGTCTGAGCCTGATACACTAATAACAACACTTCACACTGTAGGGGTGGGCTCGGAGACGCAGTAACACGCACAGCCTGATACACTAATAACAACACTTCACACTGTAGGGGTGGGCTCGGAGACGCAGTAACACGCACAGCCTGAACCTGATACACTAATAACAACACTTCACACTGTAGGGGTGGGCTCGGAGACGCAGTAACACGCACAGCCTGAGCCTGATACACTAATAACAACACTTCACACTGTAGGGGTGGGCTTGGAGACGCAGTAACACGCACAGCCTGGGCCTGATACACTAATAACAACACTTCACACTGTAGGGGTGGGCTCGGAGACGCAGTAACACGCACAGTCTGAGCCTGATACACTAATAACAACACTTCACACTGTAGGGATGGGCTCGGAGACGCAGTAACACGCACAGCCTGATACACTAATAACAACACTTCACACTGTAGGGGTGGGCTCGGAGACGCAGTAACACGCACAGCCTGATACACTAATAACAACACTTCACACTGTAGGGGTGGGCTTGGAGACGCAGTAACACGCACAGCCTGAGCCTGATACACTAATAACAACACTTCACACTGTAGGGGTGGGCTCGGAGACGCAGTAACACGCACAGTCTGAGCCTGATACACTAATAACAACACTTCACACTGTAGGGATGGGCTCGGAGACGCAGTAACACGCACAGCCTGATACACTAATAACAACACTTCACACTGTAGGGATGGGCTCGGAGACGCAGTAACACGCACAGCCTGAACCTGATACACTAATAACAACACTTCACACTGTAGGGGTGGGCTCGGAGACGCAGTAACACGCACAGCCTGAGCCTGATACACTAATAACAACACTTCACACTGTAGGGGTGGGCTCGGAGACGCAGTAACACGCACAGCCTGAGCCTGATACACTAATAACAACACTTCACACTGTAGGGGTGGGCTCGGAGACGCAGTAACACGCACAGCCTGAGCCTGATACACTAATAACAACACTTCACACTGTAGGGGTGGGCTCGGAGACGCAGAAACACGCACAGCCTGAGCCTGATACACTAATAACAACACTTCACACTGTAGGGGTGGGCTCGGAGACGCAGTAACACGCACAGCCTGAGCCTGATACACTAATAACAACACTTCACACTGTAGGGGTGGGCTCGGTGACGCAGAAACACGCACAGCCTGAGCCTGATACACTAATAACAACACTTCACACTGTAGGGGTGGGCTCGGAGACGCAGTAACACGCACAGCCTGAGCCTGATACACTAATAACAACACTTCACACTGTAGGGGTGGGCTCGGAGACGCAGTAACACGCACAGCCTGAGCCTGATACACTAATAACAACACTTCACACTGTAGGGGTGGGCTCGGAGACGCAGTAACACGCACAGCCTGAGCCTGATACACTAATAACAACACTTCACACTGTAGCGGTGGGCTCGGAGACGCAGTAACACGCACAGCCTGATACACTAATAACAACACTTCACACTGTAAGGGTGGGCTCGGAGACGCAGTAACACGCACAGCCTGAGCCTGATACACTAATAACAACACTTCACACTGTAGGGGTGGGCTCGGAGACGCAGTAACACGCACAGCCTGAGCCTGATACACTAATAACAACACTTCACACTGTAAGGGTGGGCTCGGAGACGCAGTAACACGCACAACCTGAACCTGATACACTAATAACAACACTTCACACTGTAGGGGTGGGCTCGGAGACGCAGTAACACGCACAACCTGAACCTGATACACTAATAACAACACTTCACACTGTAGGTGTGGGCTCGGAGACGCAGTAACACGCACAGCCTGAGCCTGATACACTAATAACAACACTTCACACTGTAGGGGTGGGCTCGGTGACGCAGTAACACGCACAGCCTGATACACTAATAACAACACTTCACACTGTAGGGGTGGGCTCGGAGACGCAGTAACACGCACAGCCTGAGCCTGATACACTAATAACAACACTTCACACTGTAGGGGTGGGCTCGGAGACGCAGTAACACGCACAGCCTGAGCCTGATACACTAATAACAACACTTCACACTGTAGAGGTGGGCTCGGAGACGTAGTAACACGCACAGCCTGATACACTAATAACAACACTTCACACTGTAGGGGTGGGCTCGGAGACGTAGTAACACGCACAGCCTGATACACTAATAACAACACTTCACACTGTAGGGGTGGGCTCGGAGACGCAGTAACACGCACAACCTGAACCTGATACACTAATAACAACACTTCACACTGTAGGGGTGGGCTCGGAGACGTAGTAACACGCACAGCCTGATACACTAATAACAACACTTCACACTGTAGGGGTGGGCTCGGAGACGCAGTAACACGCACAGCCTGAGCCTGATACACTAATAACAACACTTCACACTGTAGGGGTGGGCTCGGAGACGCAGTAACACGCACAGCCTGAGCCTGATACACTAATAACAACACTTCACACTGTAGGGGTGGGCTCGGAGACGCAGTAACACGCACAGCCTGATACACTAATAACAACACTTCACACTGTAGGGGTGGGCTCGGAGACGCAGTAACACGCACAGCCTGAGCCTGATACACTAATTACAACACTTCACACTGTAGGGGTGGGCTCGGAGACGCAGTAACACGCACAGCCTGAACCTGATACACTAATAACAACACTTCACACTGTAGG
This sequence comes from Ascaphus truei, assembly GCF_040206685.1. Taxonomy (NCBI): domain Eukaryota; kingdom Metazoa; phylum Chordata; class Amphibia; order Anura; family Ascaphidae; genus Ascaphus; species Ascaphus truei. The sequence goes on from NC_134503.1 coordinate 1,236,712, forward strand.
GGTGGGCTCGGAGACGCAGTAACACGCACAGCCTGAGCCTGATACACTAATAACAACACTTCACACTGTAGGGGTGGGCTCGGAGACGCAGTAACACGCACAGCCTGAGCCTGATACACTAATAACAACACTTCACACTGTAGGGATCGGCTCGGAGACGCAGTAACACGCACAGCCTGAGCCTGATACACTAATAACAACACTTCACACTGTAGGGGTGGGCTCGGAGACGCAGTAACACGCACAGTCTGAGCCTGATACACTAATAACAACACTTCACACTGTAGGGGTGGGCTCGGAGACGCAGTAACACGCACAGCCTGATACACTAATAACAACACTTCACACTGTAGGGGTGGGCTCGGAGACGCAGTAACACGCACAGCCTGAACCTGATACACTAATAACAACACTTCACACTGTAGGGGTGGGCTCGGAGACGCAGTAACACGCACAGCCTGAGCCTGATACACTAATAACAACACTTCACACTGTAGGGGTGGGCTTGGAGACGCAGTAACACGCACAGCCTGGGCCTGATACACTAATAACAACACTTCACACTGTAGGGGTGGGCTCGGAGACGCAGTAACACGCACAGTCTGAGCCTGATACACTAATAACAACACTTCACACTGTAGGGATGGGCTCGGAGACGCAGTAACACGCACAGCCTGAGCCTGATACACTAATAACAACACTTCACACTGTAGGGGTGGGCTCGGAGACGCAGTAACACGCACAGCCTGAGCCTGATACACTAATAACAACACTTCACACTGTAGGGGTGGGCTCGGAGACGTAGTAACACGCACAGCCTGATACACTAATAACAACACTTCACACTGTAGGGGTGGGCTCGGAGACGCAGTAACACGCACAGCCTGAGCCTGATACACTAATAACAACACTTCACACTGTAGGGGTGGGCTCGGAGACGCAGTAACACGCACAGCCTGATACACTAATAACAACACTTCACACTGTAGCGGTGGGCTCGGAGACGCAGTAACACGCACAGCCTGAGCCTGATACACTAATAACAACACTTCACACTGTAGGGGTGGGCTTGGAGACGCAGTAACACGCACAGCCTGAGCCTGATACACTAATAACAACACTTCACACTGTAGGGGTGGGCTCAGAGACGCAGTAACACGCACAGCCTGATACACTAATAACAACACTTCACACTGTAGGGGTGGGCTCGGAGACGCAGTAACACGCACAGCCTGAGCCTGATACACTAATAACAACACTTCACACTGTAGGGATGGGCTCGGAGACGCAGTAACACGCACAGCCTGATACACTAATAACAACACTTCACACTGTAGGGGTGGGCTCGGAGACGCAGTAACACGCACAGCCTGAGCCTGATACACTAATAACAACACTTCACACTGTAGGGGTGGGCTCGGAGACGCAGTAACACGCACAGCCTGATACACTAATAACAACACTTCACACTGTAGGGGTGGGCTCGGAGACGCAGTAACACGCACAGCCTGAGCCTGATACACTAATAACAACACTTCACACTGTAGCGGTGGGCTTGGAGACGCAGTAACACGCACAGCCTGAGCCTGATACACTAATAACAACACTTCACACTGTAGGGGTGGGCTCAGAGACGCAGTAACACGCACAGCCTGATACACTAATAACAACACTTCACACTGTAGGGGTGGGCTCGGAGACGCAGTAACACGCACAACCTGATACACTAATAACAACACTTCACACTGTAGGGGTGGGCTCGGAGACGCAGTAACACGCACAGCCTGAACCTGATACACTAGTAACAACACTTCACACTGTAGGGGTGGGCTCGGAGACGCAGTAACACGCACAACCTGATACACTAATAACAACACTTCACACTGTAGGGGTGGGCTCGGAGACGCAGTAACACGCACAGCCTGAGCCTGATACACTAATAACAACACTTCACACTGTAGGGATGGGCTCGGAGACGCAGTAACACGCACAGCCTGAACCTGATACACTAATAACAACACTTCACACTGTAGGGGTGGGCTCGGAGACGCAGTAACACGCACAGCCTGATACACTAATAACAACACTTCACACTGTAGGGGTGGGCTCAGAGACGCAGTAACACGCACAGCCTGAACCTGATAAACTAATAACAACACTTCACACTGTAGGGATGGGCTCGGAGACGCAGAAACACGCACAGCCTGATACACTAATAACAACACTTCACACTGTAGGGGTGGGCTCGGAGACGCAGTAACACGCACAGCCTGAGCCTGATACACTAATAACAACACTTCACACTGTAGGGGTGGGCTCGGAGATGCAGTAACACGCACAGCCTGATACACTAATAACAACACTTCACACTGTAGGGGTGGGCTCGGAGACGCAGTAACACGCACAGCCTGAGCCTGATACACTAATAACAACACTTCACACTGTAGGGGTGGGCTCGGAGACGCAGTAACACGCACAGCCTGAGCCTGATACACTAATAACAACACTTCACACTGTAGGGGTGGGCTCGGAGACGCAGTAACACGCACAGCCTGAGCCTGATACACTAATAACAACACTTCACACTGTAGGGGTGGGCTCGGAGACGTAGTAACACGCACAGCCTGATACACTAATAACAACACTTCACACTGTAGGGGTGGGCTCGGAGACGCAGTAACACGCACAACCTGAACCTGATACACTAATAACAACACTTCACACTGTAGGGGTGGGCTCGGAGACGCAGTAACACGCACAGCCTGAGCCTGATACACTAATAACAACACTTCACACTGTAGGGGTGGGCTCGGAGACGCAGTAACACGCACAGCCTGAGCCTGATACACTAATAACAACACTTCACACTGTAGCGGTGGGCTCGGAGACGCAGTAACACGCACAGCCTGAGCCTGATACACTAATAACAACACTTCACACTGTAGGGGTGGGCTTGGAGACGCAGTAACACGCACAGCCTGATACACTAATAACAACACTTCACACTGTAGGGGTGGGCTCGGAGACGCAGTAACACGCACAGCCTGAGCCTGATACACTAATAACAACACTTCACACTGTAGGGGTGGGCTCGGAGACGCAGTAACACGCACAGCCTGATACACTAATAACAACACTTCACACTGTAGGGATGGGCTCGGAGACGCAGTAACACGCACAGCCTGAACCTGATAAACTAATAACAACACTTCACACTGTAGGGATGGGCTCGGAGACGCAGAAACACGCACAGCCTGATACACTAATAACAACACTTCACACTGTAGGGGTGGGCTCGGAGACGCAGTAACACGCACAACCTGAACCTGATACACTAATAACAACACTTCACACTGTAGGGGTGGGCTCGGAGACGTAGTAACACGCACAGCCTGATACACTAATAACAACACTTCACACTGTAGGGGTGGGCTCGGAGACGCAGTAACACGCACAGGCTGAGCCTGATACACTAATAACAACACTTCACACTGTAGGGGTGGGCTCGGAGACGCAGTAACACGCACAGCCTGAGCCTGATACACTAATAACAACACTTCACACTGTAGGGGTGGGCTCGGAGACGCAGTAACACGCACAGCCTGAGCCTGATACACTAATAACAACACTTCACACTGTAGGGGTGGGCTCGGAGACGCAGTAACACGCACAGCCTGATACACTAATAACAACACTTCACACTGTAGGGGTGGGCTCGGAGACGCAGTAACACGCACAGCCTGAACCTGATACACTAATAACAACACTTCACACTGTAGGGGTGGGCTCGGAGACGCAGTAACACGCACAGCCTGATACACTAATAACAACACTTCACACTGTAGGGGTGGGCTCGGAGACGCAGTAACACGCACAACCTGAACCTGATACACTAATAACAACACTTCACACTGTAGGGGTGGGCTCGGAGACGTAGTAACACGCACAGCCTGATACACTAATAACAACACTTCACACTGTAGGGGTGGGCTCGGAGATGCAGTAACACGCACAGCCTGAGCCTGATACACTAATAACAACACTTCACACTGTAGGGATGGGCTCGGAGACGCAGTAACACGCACAACCTGATACACTAATAACAACACTTCACACTGTAGGGGTGGGCTCGGAGACGCAGTAACACGCACAGCCTGAGCCTGATACACTAATAACAACACTTCACACTGTAGGGGTGGGCTCGGAGACGCAGTAACACGCACAGCCTGATACACTAATAACAACACTTCACACTGTAGGGGTGGGCTCGGAGACTATGTAACACGCACAGCCTGAACCTGATACACTAATAACAACACTTCACACTGTAGGGGTGGGCTCGGAGACGCAGTAACACGCACAGCCTGAGCCTGATACACTAATAACAACACTTCACACTGTAGGGGTGGGCTCGGAGACGCAGTAACACGCACAGCCTGAGCCTGATACACTAATAACAACACTTCACACTGGAGGGATCGGCTCGGAGACGCAGTAACACGCACAGCCTGAGCCTGATACACTAATAACAACACTTCACACTGTAGGGGTGGGCTCGGAGACGCAGTAACACGCACAGTCTGAGCCTGATACACTAATAACAACACTTCACACTGTAGGGGTGGGCTCGGAGACGCAGTAACACGCACAGCCTGAGCCTGATACACTAATAACAACACTTCACACTGTAGGGGTGGGCTCGGAGACGCAGTAACACGCACAGCCTGAGCCTGATACACTAATAACAACACTTCACACTGTAGGGGTGGGCTCGGAGACGCAGTAACACGCACAGCCTGAGCCTGATACACTAATAACAACACTTCACACTGTAGGGGTGGGCTCGGAGACGCAGTAACACGCACAGCCTGAGCCTGATACACTAATAACAACACTTCACACTGTAGCGGTGGGCTCGGAGACGTAGTAACACGCACAGCCTGATACACTAATAACAACACTTCACACTGTAGGGGTGGGCTTGGAGACGCAGTAACACGCACAGCCTGAGCCTGATACACTAATAACAACACTTCACACTGTAGGGGTGGGCTCGGAGACGCAGTAACACGCACAGTCTGAGCCTGATACACTAATAACAACACTTCACACTGTAGGGATGGGCTCGGAGACGCAGTAACACGCACAGCCTGATACACTAATAACAACACTTCACACTGTAGGGGTGGGCTCGGAGACGCAGTAACACGCACAGCCTGAACCTGATACACTAATAACAACACTTCACACTGTAGGGGTGGGCTCGGAGACGCAGTAACACGCACAGCCTGATACACTAATAACAACACTTCACACTGTAGGGGTGGGCTCGGAGACGCAGTAACACGCACAGCCTGAGCCTGATACACTAATAACAACACTTCACACTGTAGGGGTGGGCTCGGAGACGCAGAAACACGCACAGCCTGAGCCTGATACACTAATAACAACACTTCACACTGTAGGGGTGGGCTCGGAGACGCAGTAACACGCACAGCCTGAGCCTGATACACTAATAACAACACTTCACACTGTAGGGGTGGGCTCGGTGACGCAGAAACACGCACAGCCTGATACACTAATAACAACACTTCACACTGTAGGGGTGGGCTCGGAGACGCAGTAACACGCACAGCCTGAGCCTGATACACTAATAACAACACTTCACACTGTAGGGGTGGGCTCGGAGACGCAGTAACACGCACAGCCTGAGCCTGATACACTAATAACAACACTTCACACTGTAGGGGTGGGCTCGGAGACGCAGTAACACGCACAGCCTGAGCCTGATACACTAATAACAACACTTCACACTGTAGGGGTGGGCTCGGAGACGCAGTAACACGCACAGCCTGAGCCTGATACACTAATAACAACACTTCACACTGTAGGGGTGGGCTCGGAGACGCAGTAACACGCACAGCCTGAGCCTGATACACTAATAACAACACTTCACACTGTAGCGGTGGGCTCGGAGACGCAGTAACACGCACAGCCTGATACACTAATAACAACACTTCACACTGTAGGGGTGGGCTCGGAGACGCAGTAACACGCACAGCCTGAGCCTGATACACTAATAACAACACTTCACACTGTAGGGGTGGGCTCGGAGACGCAGTAACACGCACAGCCTGAGCCTGATACACTAATAACAACACTTCACACTGTAAGGGTGGGCTCGGAGACGCAGTAACACGCACAACCTGAACCTGATACACTAATAACAACACTTCACACTGTAGGGGTGGGCTCGGAGACGCAGTAACACGCACAACCTGAACCTGATACACTAATAACAACACTTCACACTGTAGGGATCGGCTCGGAGACGCAGTAACACGCACAGCCTGAGCCTGATACACTAATAACAACACTTCACACTGTAAGGGTGGGCTCGGAGACGCAGTAACACGCACAACCTGAACCTGATACACTAATAACAACACTTCACACTGTAGGGGTGGGCTCGGAGACGCAGTAACACGCACAACCTGAACCTGATACACTAATAACAACACTTCACACTGTAGGGGTGGGCTCGGAGACGCAGTAACACGCACAGCCTGAGCCTGATACACTAATAACAACACTTCACACTGTAGGGGTGGGCTCGGAGACGCAGTAACACGCACAGCCTGATACACTAATAACAACACTTCACACTGTAGGGGTGGGCTCGGAGACGCAGTAACACGCACAGCCTGAGCCTGATACACTAATAACAACACTTCACACTGTAGGGGTGGGCTCGGAGACGCAGTAACACGCACAGCCTGAGCCTGATACACTAATAACAACACTTCACACTGTAGAGGTGGGCTCGGAGACGTAGTAACACGCACAGCCTGATACACTAATAACAACACTTCACACTGTAGGGATGGGCTCGGAGACGTAGTAACACGCACAGCCTGATACACTAATAACAACACTTCACACTGTAGGGATGGGCTCGGAGACGCAGTAACACGCACAGCCTGAGCCTGATACACTAATAACAACACTTCACACTGTAGGGGTGGGCTCGGAGACGCAGTAACACGCACAGCCTGAGCCTGATACACTAATAACAACACTTCACACTGTAGGGGTGGGCTCGGAGACGCAGTAACACGCACAGCCTGAGCCTGATACACTAATAACAACACTTCACACTGTAGGGGTGGGCTCGGAGACGCAGTAACACGCACAGCCTGAGCCTGATACACTAATAACAACACTTCACACTGTAGGGGTGGGCTCGGAGACGTAGTAACACGCACAACCTGAACCTGATACACTAATAACAACACTTCACACTGTAGGGATGGGCTCGGAGACGCAGTAACACGCACAGCCTGAGCCTGATACACTAATAACAACACTTCACACTGTAGGGGTGGGCTCGGAGACGCAGTAACACGCACAACCTGAACCTGATACACTAATAACAACACTTCACACTGTAGGGGTGGGCTCGGAGACGCAGTAACACGCACAGCCTGAGCCTGATACACTAATAACAACACTTCACACTGTAGGGGTGGGCTTGGAGACGCAGTAACACGCACAGCCTGAGCCTGATACACTAATAACAACACTTCACACTGTAGGGGTGGGCTCGGAGACGCAGTAACACGCACAGCCTGAGCCTGATACACTAATAACAACACTTCACACTGTAGGGATGGGCTCGGAGACGCAGTAACACGCACAGCCTGAGCCTGATATACTAATAACAACACTTCACACTGTAGGGGTGGGCTCGGAGACGCAGTAACACGCACAGCCTGAGCCTGATACACTAATAACAACACTTCACACTGTAGGGGTGGGCTCGGAGACGCAGTAACACGCACAGCCTGAGCCTGATACACTAATAACAACACTTCACACTGTAGGGGTGGGCTCGGAGACGCAGTAACACGCACAGCCTGATACACTAATAACAACACTTCACACTGTAGGGGTGGGCTCGGAGACGCAGTAACACGCACAGCCTGAGCCTGATACACTAATAACAACACTTCACACTGTAGGGATGGGCTCGGAGACGCAGTAACACGCACAGCCTGAGCCTGATATACTAATAACAACACTTCACACTGTAGGGGTGGGCTCAGAGACGCAGTAACACGCACAGCCTGATACACTAATAACAACACTTCACACTGTAGGGGTGTGCTCGGAGACGCAGTAACACGCACAGCCTGAGCCTGATACACTAATAACAACACTTCACACTGTAGGGATGGGCTCGGAGACGCAGTAACACGCACAGCCTGAACCTGATAAACTAATAACAACACTTCACACTGTAGGGATGGGCTCGGAGACGCAGAAACACGCACAGCCTGATACACTAATAACAACACTTCACACTGTAGGGGTGGGCTCGGAGACGCAGTAACACGCACAGCCTGAGCCTGATACACTAATAACAACACTTCACACTGTAGGGGTGGGCTCGGAGATGCAGTAACACGCACAGCCTGATACACTAATAACAACACTTCACACTGTAGGGGTGGGCTCGGAGACGCAGTAACACGCACAGCCTGAGCCTGATACACTAATAACAACACTTCACACTGTAGGGGTGGGCTCGGAGACGCAGTAACACGCACAGCCTGAGCCTGATACACTAATAACAACACTTCACACTGTAGGGGTGGGCTCGGAGACGCAGTAACACGCACAGCCTGAGCCTGATACACTAATAACAACACTTCACACTGTAGGGGTGGGCTCGGAGACGTAGTAACACGCACAGCCTGATACACTAATAACAACACTTCACACTGTAGGGGTGGGCTCGGAGACGCAGTAACACGCACAACCTGAACCTGATACACTAATAACAACACTTCACACTGTAGGGATGGGCTCGGAGACGCAGTAACACGCACAGCCTGAGCCTGATACACTAATAACAACACTTCACACTGTAGGGGTGGGCTCGGAGACGCAGTAACACGCACAGCCTGAGCCTGATACACTAATAACAACACTTCACACTGTAGGGGTGGGCTCGGAGACGCAGTAACACGCACAGCCTGAGCCTGATACACTAATAACAACACTTCACACTGTAGGGGTGGGCTCGGAGACGCAGTAACACGCACAGCCTGAGCCTGATACACTAATAACAACACTTCACACTGTAGGGGTGGGCTCGGAGACGTAGTAACACGCACAGCCTGATACACTAATAACAACACTTCACACTGTAGGGGTGGGCTCGGAGACGCAGTAACACGCACAGCCTGAGCCTGATACACTAATAACAACACTTCACACTGTAGGGGTGGGCTCGGAGACGCAGTAACACGCACAGCCTGATACACTAATAACAACACTTCACACTGTAGCGGTGGGCTCGGAGACGCAGTAACACGCACAGCCTGAGCCTGATACACTAATAACAACACTTCACACTGTAGGGGTGGGCTTGGAGACGGAGTAACACGCACAGCCTGAGCCTGATACACTAATAACAACACTTCACACTGTAGGGATGGGCTCGGAGACGCAGTAACACGCACAGCCTGATACACTAATAACAACACTTCACACTGTAGGGGTGGGCTCGGAGACGCAGTAACACGCACAGCCTGAGCCTGATACACTAATAACAACACTTCACACTGTAGGGATGGGCTCGGAGACGCAGTAACACGCACAGCCTGAGCCTGATACACTAATAACAACACTTCACACTGTAGGGATGGGCTCGGAGACGCAGTAACACGCACAGCCTGATACACTAATAACAACACTTCACACTGTAGGGGTGGGCTCGGAGACGCAGTAACACGCACAGCCTGAGCCTGATACACTAATAACAACACTTCACACTGTAGGGGTGGGCTCAGAGACGCAGTAACACGCACAGCCTGAGCCTGATACACTAATAACAACACTTCACACTGTAGGGATGGGCTCGGAGACGCAGTAACACGCACAGCCTGATACACTAATAACAACACTTCACACTGTAGGGGTGGGCTCGGAGACGCAGTAACACGCACAGCCTGAGCCTGATACACTAATAACAACACTTCACACTGTAGGGATGGGCTCGGAGACGCAGTAACACGCACAGCCTGATACACTAATAACAACACTTCACACTGTAGGGGTGGGCTCGGAGACGCAGTAACACGCACAGCCTGAGCCTGATACACTAATAACAACACTTCACACTGTAGGGGTGGGCTCGGAGACGCAGTAACACGCACAGCCTGATACACAAATAACAACACTTCACACTGTAGGGGTGGGCTCGGAGACGCAGTAACACGCACAGCCTGAGCCTGATACACTAATAACAACACTTCACACTGTAGGGGTGGGCTCGGAGACGCAGTAACACGCACAGCCTGAGCCTGATACACTAATAACAACACTTCACACTGTAGCGGTGGGCTCGGAGACGCAGTAACACGCACAGCCTGAGCCTGATACACTAATAACAACACTTCACACTGTAGGGGTGGGCTCGGAGACGCAGTAACACGCACAGCCTGATACACTAATAACAACACTTCACACTGTAGCGGTGGGCTCGGAGACGCAGTAACACGCACAGCCTGATACACTAATAACAACACTTCACACTGTAGCGGTGGGCTTGGAGACGCAGTAACACGCACAGCCTGAGCCTGATACACTAATAACAACACTTCACACTGTAGGGATGGGCTCGGAGACGCAGTAACACGCACAGCCTGATACACTAATAACAACACTTCACACTGTAGGGGTGGGCTCGGAGACGTAGTAACACGCACAGCCTGATACACTAATAACAACACTTCACACTGTAGGGGTGGGCTCGGAGACGCAGTAACACGCACAGCCTGAGCCTGATACACTAATAACAACACTTCACACTGTAGCGGTGGGCTCGGAGACGCAGTAACACGCACAGCCTGAGCCTGATACACTAATAACAACACTTCACACTGTAGGGGTGGGCTCGGAGACGCAGTAACACGCACAGCCTGAGCCTGATACACTAATAACAACACTTCACACTGTAGGAATGGGCTCGGAGACGCAGTAACACGCACAGCCTGAGCCTGATACACTAATAACAACACTTCACACTGTAGGAATGGGCTCGGAGACGCAGTAACACGCACAGCCTGAGCCTGATACACTAATAACAACACTTCACACTGTAGGGGTGGGCTCGGAGACGCAGTAACACGCACAGCCTGAACCTGATAAACTAATAACAACACTTCACACTGTAGGGGTGGGCTCGGAGACGCAGAAACACGCACAGCCTGAGCCTGATACACTAATAACAACACTTCACACTGTAGGGGTGGGCTCGGAGACGCAGTAACACGCACAGCCTGAGCCTGATACACTAATAACAACACTTCACACTGTAGGGGTGGGCTCGGAGACGCAGTAACACGCACAGCCTGAACCTGATACACTAGTAACAACACTTCACACTGTAGCGGTGGGCTCGGAGACGCAGTAACACGCACAGCCTGAACCTGATACACTAATAACAACACTTCACACTGTAGGGGTGGGCTCGGAGACGCAGTAACACGCACAGCCTGATACACTAATAACAACACTTCACACTGTAGGGGTGGGCTCGGAGACGTAGTAACACGCACAGCCTGAGCCTGATACACTAATAACAACACTTCACACTGTAGGGATGGGCTCGGAGACGCAGAAACACGCACAGCCTGAGACACTAATAACAACACTTCACACTGTAGGGGTGGGCTCGGAGACGCAGTAACACGCACAGCCTGAGCCTGATACACTAATAACAACACTTCACACTGTAGGGGTGGGCTCGGAGATGCAGTAACACGCACAGCCTGATACACTAATAACAACACTTCACACTGTAGGGGTGGGCTCGGAGACGCAGTAACACGCACAGCCTGAGCCTGATACACTAATAACAACACTTCACACTGTAGGGGTGGGCTCGGAGACGCAGTAACACGCACAGCCTGAGCCTGATACACTAATAACAACACTTCACACTGTAGGGGTGGGCTCGGAGACGCAGTAACACGCACAGCCTGAGCCTGATACACTAATAACAACACTTCACACTGTAGGGGTGGGCTCGGAGACGTAGTAACACGCACAGCCTGATACACTAATAACAACACTTCACACTGTAGGGGTGGGCTCGGAGACGCAGTAACACGCACAACCTGAACCTGATACACTAATAACAACACTTCACACTGTAGGGGTGGGCTCGGAGACGCAGTAACACGCACAGCCTGAGCCTGATACACTAATAACAACACTTCACACTGTAGGGGTAGGCTCGGAGACGCAGTAACACGCACAGCCTGAGCCTGATACACTAATAACAACACTTCACACTGTAGGGGTGGGCTCGGAGACGCAGTAACACGCACAGCCTGAGCCTGATACACTAATAACAACACTTCACACTGTAGCGGTGGGCTCGGAGACGCAGTAACACGCACAGCCTGAGCCTGATACACTAATAACAACACTTCACACTGTAGGGGTGGGCTTGGAGACGCAGTAACACGCACAGCCTGATACACTAATAACAACACTTCACACTGTAGGGGTGGGCTCGGAGACGCAGTAACACGCACAGCCTGAGCCTGATACACTAATAACAACACTTCACACTGTAGGGGTGGGCTCGGAGACGCAGTAACACGCACAGCCTGATACACTAATAACAACACTTCACACTGTAGGGGTGGGCTCGGAGACGCAGTAACACGCACAGCCTGATACACTAATAACAACACTTCACACTGTAGGGGTGGGCTCGGAGACGCAGTAACACGCACAGCCTGATACACTAATAACAACACTTCACACTGTAGGGGTGGGCTCGGAGACGCAGTAACACGCACAGCCTGAGCCTGATACACTAATAACAACACTTCACACTGTAGGGGTGGGCTCGGAGATGCAGTAACACGCACAGCCTGATACACTAATAACAACACTTCACACTGTAGGGGTGGGCTCGGAGACGCAGTAACACGCACAGCCTGAGCCTGATACACTAATAACAACACTTCACACTGTAGGGGTGGGCTCGGAGACGCAGTAACACGCACAGCCTGAGCCTGATACACTAATAACAACACTTCACACTGTAGGGGTGGGCTCGGAGACGCAGTAACACGCACAGCCTGAGCCTGATACACTAATAACAACACTTCACACTGTAGGGGTGGGCTCGGAGACGTAGTAACACGCACAGCCTGATACACTAATAACAACACTTCACACTGTAGGGGTGGGCTCGGAGACGCAGTAACACGCACAACCTGAACCTGATACACTAATAACAACACTTCACACTGTAGGGATGGGCTCGGAGACGCAGTAACACGCACAGCCTGAGCCTGATACACTAATAACAACACTTCACACTGTAGGGGTGGGCTCGGAGACGCAGTAACACGCACAGCCTGAGCCTGATACACTAATAACAACACTTCACACTGTAGGGGTGGGCTCGGAGACGCAGTAACACGCACAGCCTGAGCCTGATACACTAATAACAACACTTCACACTGTAGGGGTGGGCTCGGAGACGCAGTAACACGCACAGCCTGAGCCTGATACACTAATAACAACACTTCACACTGTAGGGGTGGGCTCGGAGACGCAGTAACACGCACAGCCTGAGCCTGATACACTAATAACAACACTTCACACTGTAGGGGTGGGCTCGGAGACGTAGTAACACGCACAGCCTGATACACTAATAACAACACTTCACACTGTAGGGGTGGGCTCGGAGACGCAGTAACACGCACAGCCTGAGCCTGATACACTAATAACAACACTTCACACTGTAGGGGTGGGCTCGGAGACGCAGTAACACGCACAGCCTGAGCCTGATACACTAATAACAACACTTCACACTGTAGGGGTGGGCTCGGAGACGCAGTAACACGCACAGCCTGAGCCTGATACACTAATAACAACACTTCACACTGTAGGGGTGGGCTCGGAGACGCAGTAACACGCACAGCCTGATACACTAATAACAACACTTCACACTGTAGGGGTGGGCTCGGAGACGCAGTAACACGCACAGCCTGAGCCTGATACACTAATAACAACACTTCACACTGTAGCGGTGGGCTCGGAGACGCAGTAACACGCACAGCCTGAGCCTGATACACTAATAACAACACTTCACACTGTAGGGATGGGCTTGGAGACGCAGTAACACGCACAGCCTGAGCCTGATACACTAATAACAACACTTCACACTGTAGGGATGGGCTCGGAGACGCAGTAACACGCACAGCCTGATACACTAATAACAACACTTCACACTGTAGGGGTGGGCTCGGAGACGCAGTAACACGCACAGCCTGAACCTGATACACTAATAACAACACTTCACACTGTAGGGGTGGGCTCAGAGACGCAGTAACACGCACAGCCTGATACACTAATAACAACACTTCACACTGTAGGGGTGGGCTCGGAGACGCAGTAACACGCACAGCCTGAGCCTGATACACTAATAACAACACTTCACACTGTAGGGGTGGGCTCGGAGACGCAGTAACACGCACAGCCTGAGCCTGATACACTAATAACAACACTTCACACTGTAGGGGTGGGCTCAGAGACGCAGTAACACGCACAGCCTGAACCTGATAAACTAATAACAACACTTCACACTGTAGGGGTGGGCTCGGAGACGCAGAAACACGCACAGCCTGATACACTAATAACAACACTTCACACTGTAGGGGTGGGCTCGGAGACGCAGTAACACGCACAGCCTGAGCCTGATACACTAATAACAACACTTCACACTGTAGGGGTGGGCTCGGAGACGTAGTAACACGCACAGCCTGATACACTAATAACAACACTTCACACTGTAGGGGTGGGCTCGGAGACGCAGTAACACGCACAGCCTGAGCCTGATACACTAATAACAACACTTCACACTGTAGGGGTGGGCTCGGAGACGCAGTAACACGCAAAGCCTGATACACTAATAACAACACTTCACACTGTAGGTGTGGGCTCGGAGACGCAGTAACACGCACAGCCTGAGCCTGATACACTAATAACAACACTTCACACTGTAGGGATGGGCTCGGAGACGCAGTAACACGCACAGCCTGATACACTAATAACAACACTTCACACTGTAGGGGTGGGCCCGGAGACGCAGTAACACGCACAGCCTGAGCCTGATACACTAATAACAACACTTCACACTGTAGGGGTGGGCTCGGAGACGCAGTAACACGCACAGCCTGAGCCTGATACACTAATAACAACACTTCACACTGTAGGGGTGGGCTTGGAGACGCAGTAACACGCACAGCCTGATACACTAATAACAACACTTCACACTGTAGGGGTGGGCCCGGAGACGCAGTAACACGCACAGCCTGAGCCTGATACACTAATAACAACACTTCACACTGTAGGGGTGGGCTCGGAGACGCAGTAACACGCACAGCCTGAGCCTGATACACTAATAACAACACTTCACACTGTAGGGGTGGGCTCGGAGACGCAGTAACACGCACAGCCTGAGCCTGATACACTAATAACAACACTTCACACTGTAGGGGTGGGCTCGGAGACGCAGTAACACGCACAGCCTGATACACTAATAACAACACTTCACACTGTAGGGGTGGGCTCGGAGACGCAGTAACACGCACAGCCTGATACACTAATAACAACACTTCACACTGTAGGGGTGGGCTCGGAGACGCAGTAACACGCACAGCCTGAGCCTGATACACTAATAACAACACTTCACACTGTAGGGGTGGGCTCGGAGACGCAGTAACACGCACAGCCTGAGCCTGATACACTAATAACAACACTTCACACTGTAGGGATGGGCTTGGAGACGCAGTAACACGCACAGCCTGATACACTAATAACAACACTTCACACTGTAGGGGTGGGCCCGGAGACGCAGTAACACGCACAGCCTGAGCCTGATACACTAATAACAACACTTCACACTGTAGGGGTGGGCTCGGAGACGCAGTAACACGCACAGCCTGAGCCTGATACACTAATAACAACACTTCACACTGTAGGGATGGGCTTGGAGACGCAGTAACACGCACAGCCTGATACACTAATAACAACACTTCACACTGTAGGGGTGGGCCCGGAGACGCAGTAACACGCACAGCCTGAGCCTGATACACTAATAACAACACTTCACACTGTAGGGGTGTGCTCGGAGACGCAGTAACACGCACAGCCTGAGCCTGATACACTAATAACAACACTTCACACTGTAGGGGTGGGCTCGGAGACGCAGTAACACGCACAGCCTGAGCCTGATACACTAATAACAACACTTCACACTGTAGGGGTGGGCTCGGAGACGCAGTAACACGCACAGCCTGATACACTAATAACAACACTTCACACTGTAGGGGTGGGCTCGGAGACGCAGTAACACGCACAGCCTGAGCCTGATACACTAATAACAACACTTCACACTGTAGGGGTGGGCTCGGAGACGCAGTAACACGCACAGCCTGAGCCTGATACACTAATAACAACACTTCACACTGTAGGGATGGGCTTGGAGACGCAGTAACACGCACAGCCTGATACACTAATAACAACACTTCACACTGTAGGGGTGGGCTCGGAGACGCAGTAACACGCACAGCCTGAGCCTGATACACTAATAACAACACTTCACACTGTAGGGGTGGGCTCGGAGACGCAGTAACACGCACAGCCTGAGCCTGATACACTAATAACAACACTTCACACTGTAGGGATGGGCTCGGAGACGCAGTAACACGCACAGCCTGATACACTAATAACAACACTTCACACTGTAGGGGTGGGCCCGGAGACGCAGTAACACGCACAGCCTGAGCCTGATACACTAATAACAACACTTCACACTGTAGGGGTGGGCTCGGAGACGCAGTAACACGCACAGCCTGATACACTAATAACAACACTTCACACTGTAGGGGTGGGCTCGGAGACGCAGTAACACGCACAGCCTGAGCCTGATACACTAATAACAACACTTCACACTGTAGGGGTGGGCTCGGAGACGCAGTAACACGCACAGCCTGAGCCTGATACACTAATAACAACACTTCACACTGTAGGGGTGGGCTCGGAGACGCAGTAACACGCACAGCCTGAACCTGATACACTAATAACAACACTTCACACTGTAGGGGTGGGCTCGGTGACGCAGAAACACGCACAGCCTGAGCCTGATACACTAATAACAACACTTCACACTGTAGGGGTGGGCCCGGAGACGCAGTAACACGCACAGCCGGTGCAACGCTCACAATCCTGCATTTCTGCATCGCGTACAATACGGGAAGTATTTGTATTAGATCCAGCTGTGAGTTGCCAGAATCCCAAGAGAGAAAAAATAAGTTAATACCTAAACTATAATTAAAAAGAAGCATTTATCCACTTCCAGTTCGTGTTCCTGAAAGTTTTAGAATCAGTATATTGAGTTTCCTGTTCATCCCCCATAAATACACAGCGCATTCAGCTACCCCGGGACCCTCACAAACACAGTCCTAAAGATGACCCATTTCTTCTAGGCAATACACATGGCTCCTTCGCTGAAGCGGATGCACTGCCACTTTCACTGCTCTTATCTTCTGCTGTCACTTACAAAGCTGTGTAATGTTGGTGAATTGCTTTGCAACGTATCCCAGGCCTCTCTGTCAGGGAATGGGTTACATTCGTACCGACAGCAGGTGAGACTCGTAAGAGAGAAGGGGTAGTATTAATTAAAGTGCAGTCTATCAGCTTTAATTTGGGGGTATTCACATCCAAATTGGAGGAAGGGTTTAGGAATTACATCTCTTTAATATGTAGCCCCCTCTTTTTCAAGGAACCAAAAGTAATTGGACAATTGACACAAAAGCTGTTTCATGGACAGGTGTGGGCTACTCCTTCGTTTTTTCATCATCAATTAAGCAGGTAAAAGGTCTGGAGTTGATTCCAGGTGTGGCATTCGCATTTGGAAGCTGTTGCTGTGAACCCACAACATGCGGTCAAAGGAGCTTTCAATGCAAGTGAAACAGGGCATCCTTAAGCTGCAAAATAAAAAGAAACCCCATCAGAGAGAAGCAGGAACATTAGGAGCGGCCAAATCAACAGTTTGGTACATTCTGAGAGAAAAAACGCACTGGTGAGCTTTGCAACACAAAAAGGCCTGGACGTCCACGGAAGACAACAGTGGCGGATGATCGTAGGATCCTTTCCATGGTAAAGAAAAACCCCTTCACAACATCCAGCCAAGTGAAGAACACTCTCCGGAAGTAGGCAAATCATTATCCAAGTTTACCATAAAGAGAAGACTTCACGAGAGCAAATACAGAGGGTTCACCACAAGGTGCAAACCATTCATAAGCCTCAAGAATAGAAAGGCTAGATTAGACTTTGCCAAACAATATCTAATAAAGCCAGCCCAGTTCTGGAACAGCATTCTTTGGACAGGTGAATCTAAGATCAACCTGTACCAGAATGATGGGAAGAAAAAAGTATGGAGAAGGCTTGGAACGGCTCATGATCCGAAGCATACCACATCAGCTGTAAAACACGGTGGAGGCAGTGTGATGGCATGGGCATGCATGGCTTACAATGGCACTGTGTCACTAGTGTTTATTGATGATGTGACAGAAGACAGAAGCAGCCGGATGAATTCTGAAGTGTATAGGGATATATTGTCTGCTCAGATTCAGCCAAATTCAGCGAAGTTGATTGGACGGCGCTTCACTTTACAGATGGACAATGACCCAAAACATACTGCGAAAGCAACCCAGGAGTTTTTTAAGGCAAAGAAGTGGAATATTCTGCAATGGCCGAGTCAATCACCTGATTTCAACCCGATCGATCATGCATTTCACTTGCTGAAGACAAAACTTAAGGCAGAAAGACCCACGAACAAACAACAACTGAAGACAGCGGCAGTAAAGGCCTGGCAAAGCATCACAAAGGAGGAAATGGCGTTTGGTGATGTCCATGTGTTCCAGACTTCAAGCAGTCATTGCCGGCAAAGGATTCTCGACAAAGTATTAAAAATGAACATTTTATTTATGATTGTGTTAATTTGTCCAATTACATTTGAGCCCCTGAAATAAGGGGACTGTGTATGAAAATGGTTGCAATTCCTAAACGTTTCATACGATATTTTTGTTCAACCCCTTGAATTAAAGCTGAAAGTCTGCACGTCTATTGCATCTCGGTTGTTTCAATTCAAATCCATTGTGGTGGCGTACAGAGCCAAAATTATGAAAATTGTGTCAGTGTCCAATTATTTCCGGACCTAACTGTATATGAGAACTCAGGGTTTCGGCAGGGATTGCTACTTTAAGGGTGAAGGGATACTTACAAAGATGTATTGAATTAGCTGTAACTTCGTAACAGATACAAGGGTTTTAAAAATTATTTAACCCCTTTACAGGCCTCTCTATCAGCAAATCCACACAGAACTGATTTTATTCTCTAATTTTTCTAGGTGTCGCTCCTGCTTCTCCTCTCTGGTTTTGGGATCTCTCTGAAGCAGCACATTTTATCACCCGGATTATAGTGCAAAGTGCAGTGCGTTTAACATTAGAAGTATAAGGAATTATTTTCTCCCCTATTGTACATCCCCATTATCTTTTTGATCTAACTCTTTTTTTTTAATCTGTGTATGAAAAAGTCAGATCTAAATAATGTGTCCGAAATGTGCCCTTTTGTACATGAAGTTACCTTGTGTCATCAACATGAATGTGTCACACTGGGGAGTGTATACAGTGTAAGGGAGAGGGAGTGGCTCAGTGAGTAAAGACACTGACTGGCACTCATTGTGACATTGTGACATTGTGAGCTCCACGGGGCAGGGACCTGTGTCTGCAAAATGTCTCTGTAAAGCGCTACGTAAAACTAGCAGCGCTATACAAGAACACGCTATTATTATTATTAGATACAAAAGTGGCAATATATATCAAACTAGTTGCCGTGGTTTATATTAGTTTAGAGCGGTGATGTCTAACAGGGTTCATGAGGGGTCTGCAGGGGGTTCGCCAAAACAAAGCTATATGGTGGATCCCAGGCAGTATTATCACTTACAGCTGGGGTTTCAAAAGTTGCTACCCACGATGCTTTGCATCCACAGCAAGGCATTGTGGGGCGTGACTTTGGAAGCTCCGGCAGTGAGTGACAGCTATACCCCCCATGCCGCCTGCGCACACTGAGGGGCAGTTTGGGGCCTTATTATGCGCGTGTTCCCCCCACGTGCCCAGGACACTGGCCTGGGATCGGTCACAGGTTCATTAGCGATAGTCTGAGGAGTTGATAAGATTAGATTTATTAATTAGCGGTTCGTGGCACAAATATTTTCTAGTGGTGGGGGGACGGAGGGGTAGGGGGGGGGGACGGAGGGGTAGGGGGGGGGGACGGAGGGGTAGGGGGGGGGACGGAGGGGTAGGGGGGGGGGACGGAGGGGTAGGGGGGGGGACACAGTGTAACAATGGCTGGGAACTGCTGGTTTAGAGGCCCACACAGTATGTGATTGCTTATTTTTCCCAGAGTAATAAGGAAGTGTAATAATCAGAGTTATCAGTCTTTATTTAATGGGGAGCACTTGGACAAGCTGTACATTCCCGTAATATTTTATTGGCCTCACATTTTACTTCCTGTTACGGAGGACATGCCTTAGAAATATGCCAGGGTTCTGTACGTGTTTCTGCAGATAATCACTAGCAATTATTCCCGGACACACCTGTGTGAGTTTAATGTGCCCTGTAATCCAGGTGTGTTATCAGACGAGCAAAGTATCTTATAACAGGGCCGATTACACCTCCCTGGCTCTGATTAAGTGGCTGTAAAGGAGATTGCCTGACAGATTATCTCTTGCCACCTTCCCATGCGAGCCCGCCATGCTGCAGGTTGCACGGCCGGATAAAAGCACTAAGCCCGGCTTTCTGCTCTCAGATACGATTAGGAAGAAAAGAAAAACTGGGGTCCATGCCAGACCTCTTCTTCCTCCCTTCCCCGGGTATAAAAGAGCCTCGCCCTGTACCTGTGCTTTGCACTAAAGGGGAAAAGCTCTTTGCCGGTACCAGGGGGCCATCGAGTGTAGCGCCATCGAGTGTAGCGTCATCGAGTGTAGCGCCATCGAGTGTAGCGCCATCGAGTGTAGCGCCATCGAGTGTAGCGTCCCTTCGTATTTCCTTTTTACGATCCTGTAGTCGCCTGTTAGAGATCAGTGATTTTAGGTTTTTTTCGCATCGTCCTCGGTAGTTACTCTCCCAAGTTCCAAGATGAGCAGAGGCCGCCCAGATTTAAGGATGGAGATGCCAGACGATTTCTACATCCCCGTCCCTCTGGAAACCACTAACATTACCTCTCTCAGCCCGTTCCTGGTACCCCAGACACATCTGGGGACCCCGGGCGTCTTCATGGGCATGTCGGCCTTCATGTTATTCACAGTGATCATCGGGTTTCCCCTCAACCTGTTGACTGTCGTCTGCACCGCCAAGTACAAGAAGCTTCGCTCCCACCTCAACTACATCCTGGTGAACCTGGCAGTGGCCAATCTCATGGTAATCTGTGTCGGCTCTACCACGGCCTTCTACAGCTTCTCCCAGATGTATTTCTCCTTGGGTACCTTTGCCTGCAAGGTGGAAGGCTTCACTGCCACTTTGGGAGGTGAGTGATCCCCCCGCCCTTCCCACATCAAGCACTACATGCCCACTCGTGAGAGGTCTGAGTCTGACCAGCCTTTGGCTGTATCTGGGTGTGATACCCTTATATCTTTCTGTACCACCCCCGCCTTAATGCCTCGCTCAGACAGGCTGCTATGTCCACGCGCTTGCGTGCAGGCATCCGCCGCGCGCTCCTGCAGCCCAGCGATCTGCGCTCAAGCTGCAGGAATTGGGTTGCGGCGTTTGGGGGCGTGGCGGGGGCGTAACGAACACGTGACAGAGCTGGTTCACCTTTATTGGCTGAACCAGCTTGCGTCATGCGACTGCCGCTCCAAATGTCAATTTGGGTTGTGGCGGCAAAATGTCGCAGCGTTAACGCTGTAGTTTGCCGCCACAAGCAGTTTCTAGTGTGACAACTGTCATCCACTAGACTGAAAGAGTGACGATCGTGCGCGCGCACGTTGCAACGCGCCTGTCTGAGCGAGGCCTAATGCCGGACGAAACCACAGTCACCGCAGGCCCACATATCCCTTTCTCCTTCCAGCCGATTCTTCTCACTGGAGCGTTCGGGGCCGTCTCTCACCGTTTGCTGTTCACATAACTGCCTAAGACATGCCAATGTCGGCATAACGTAGATAAACGCTGGCGTCTGAGCCATGTCGGGAGCACACGGTTTTACGTTTTATTGCTGTTGATGTTCGGGGGGAAATTTTTATTCCATTTTAGACTAAATTAAAAAGAACTTAAAAATAAATAATAATAATAAAAAAAATAATATATATATATATAGGCCAGGGGTGGGTGGGTGACTCCAGTCCTCAAGGGCTACCAACGGGTTTTCAGGATATCCCTGCTTCAGCACAGGTGGTGCAGTCAAAGACTGAGCCACTGGTTGAGCCACTTGTGCTGAAGCAGGGACATCCTGAAAAGTTGACCTGCTGGTGTCCCCTGGGGACTGGGGTTGCCCCCTCTGTATATATTATATATTTTGTATTAATCGTTCAAAAATGCCTATGAGCTTTTTAGGGAAACTGCAAAGTGTGGGCCCCTTCTGCACGTGCTGAGAACCCACGTCCCAGTCCCGGAGAAGATGTGAGTTCCGGTCAGTAGAATGGAGCTGATCTGTTCTCCAGCGCTGGGAAGCGGTTTCTCAGCGCATGGAATACGTTTCTTATACCCGATATCGATCTAGTAGGCAGGTTTGTGACGCCGCGGGCGGCAGATATTCTGAATGCAGGAAAAAGAGAGATAACTGACCCTAAACATACAGGGACGGGTTTACTAAGCGGTGTTACCCCAAGTAGACACCTTTCTGGGGCTGGAATCTGGTACCATATGGGAGTATCCCAACCTGCAGCGTACGCTGGCAAATGATACGTTTAAATCAGATATTTCAAATCCCGCTATCTCATTTGCAAATACAATGGAAACGCACATGTCCTGCTTGTACACACGGGCAGGTCTGTGGGGCAGAAAGCAGTGGCTCGTCTTATCCCACCTGTGGGAGGGAGGTACGGGGCATTTATAGGGGGCTATTCATTACACCAGGCCAGTGCATATTGAGGCACATTGAGGTCAGTGGTAGGTTCTGTGCGGTAATGGGGTTTCATGAAAAATCCCCCGTTGGGAGAAATGTGCCAACACGTGAATGCTGGAAGGTAGCACTCCTCACACGTGGGAACGGGCCGTGGCGACGTGGCTCTGTAAATATGGAGCAGGTATTAGAACTTTTGGAGGTTTCCTCATTTTGGAGGGTTTGGAAAGGACTGATTTTCAGGGATCACCATTTCCTAGCTCATTATCTGAGGCCCCGGCAGGGAGGAACTGAGAGTCT
Organism: Ascaphus truei; assembly: GCF_040206685.1. Lineage (NCBI taxonomy): Eukaryota > Metazoa > Chordata > Amphibia > Anura > Ascaphidae > Ascaphus > Ascaphus truei. The sequence goes on from NC_134503.1 coordinate 1,260,229, forward strand.
TTATTCCAGCTCAATGTCCACGGGTTTCCATGTAGTGCCTGCTGGACCTCACTTCCATTTCCTCTCTATTTACTTCAGCCTCATCGTCCCTTCCTCCCCTGTGGGCTCCACAATCTTCAGCCCAGTGTTGAGTTTTCTATTTGGGTGTCCCTCTTGTTTTTCTATCTATGGGCCATATTTACTTGGCACTCTTCTGCTTTAAGACACCTTACACCCCATTCACGTGAATGATCTGCACGGTGTCTTGGCAGACAGTTACTTAGTAGACATGGCCCTATATTGTATTGTATTGTATGTCTTTATTTATATAGCGCCAAAAGTGTACTCAGCGCTTCACAAAGAATACAGTACAGGGAATTATAATACAATAAGTGCAGCAAAAATCAGACAATAGGAAAGGAAATCCCTGCCCCGAAGAGCTTACAATCTAAGGAGGTTTATGGGGAAACTTACAGAGAGAGCAGGAGAGGGAATAAGTGCTGTAGATGGCAGTGCTTGGCCACAATGGGTGGTATAAGTGACTGTGGGACAGTAGCCATGAGTGCAGGCTTTTGGGATACTTGATTTGTGGGGCGAGTTTTAAGGTTAGTCAGTGTTAAATGAAATGGTTAACACCATTTACAGGGGAAGAGATGGCAGGGAGGCGTGGGTGAGAGGAGGTGGCAGGTAGGCGTGGGTGAGAGGAGGTATGTATGTCTGGGTTCAGGCTTAGGGGAGATCCCCAGCAGCAGGAAGGAGTAGATAGAGGGTGTGAATAGAGGATTTGTGTGGGTGTTTTTTATTGAGGGGTAAAGAAGTTGTTGGGAGATGTGTATAAATGGTGCAGTGGGGATGTTGTAGAGAACAGAAATGCTCACAAAGGAGTGAGGAAACAGTAAACAGAAAAAGAAATAGGGAGGGCATAGTGAGATACAGGAGGAGAGGGCACAGTGAGACGCAGGAGGAGAGGGCATAGTGAGATACAGGAGGAGAGGGCACAGTGAGACGCAGGAGGAGAGGGCATAGTGAGATACAGGAGGAGAGGGCACGGTGAGACGCAGGAGGAGAGGGCATAGTGAGATACAGGAGGAGAGGGCATAGTGAGATACAGGAGAAGAGGGCACAGTGAGACGCAGGAGGAGAGGGCATAGTGAGATACAGGAGGAGAGGGCACGGTGAGACGCAGGAGGAGAGGGCATAGTGAGATACAGGAGGAGAGGGCATAGTGAGATACAGGAGAAGAGGGCACAGTGAGACGCAGGAGGAGAGGGCATAGTGAGATACAGGAGAAGAGGGCACAGTGAGACGCAGGAGGAGAGGGCATAGTGAGATACAGGAGGAGAGGGCACGGTGAGACGCAGGAGGAGAGGGCATAGTGAGATACAGGAGGAGAGGGCATAGTGAGATACAGGAGAAGAGGGCACAGTGAGACGCAGGAGGAGAGGACATAGTGAGATACAGGAGGAGAGGGCATAGTGAGATACAGGAGGAGAGGGCACAGAGACGCAGGAGGAGAGACAGGCCAGTTATTGGAGGATAGGAAGAGTACAAAGAATCACAGCGTTTAGAAAGTAAAGTTCTCACAGTTGTAAAGTTGTTGTTCAGAGTTCAGATCCTCCTCAATCTTTACCTCCAATTTCAACTCCAAGATTAACTCTGCCACACACTTAAATGTTCCACTTTGATGTTACACAGCTATATGACATTGTACGTGTATGCCACGTGGTCCCATGTTCTGGAGAAGCTCCTCTTGACTTTGCGTTGGACTAACCTCTCTTTCCTTCACGTGGCCTCTCTCAGGTATGGTTGGTCTGTGGTCCCTGGCCGTGGTGGCTTTTGAAAGGTTCCTGGTGATCTGTAAACCGATGGGCAGCTTCACCTTCCGGGAGAGCCACGCGGTCATGGGCTGTATGTTCACCTGGGTGATCGGGCTGATGGCAGCGACTCCTCCACTCCTGGGCTGGAGCAGGTATCTCTCATCCTTACAGAGACACTGAGATCAAATCCTCCCCTCTGCACGGGTATCTACCCAGACTTACACCTCCCTGCCCTGCCCAGGAGATGGAATATACACACACTGTCCTGATATACACACACTGTCCTGATATACACACACTGTCCTGATATACACACACTGTCCTGATATACACACACTGCCCTGATATACACACACTGTCCTGATATACACACACTGTCCTGATATACACACACTGCCCTGATATACACACACTGTCCTGATATACACACACTGCCCTGATATACACACACTGTCCTGATATACACACACTGTCCTGATATACACACACTGTCCTGATATACACACACTGTCCTGATATACACACACTGTCCTGATATATACACACTGTCCTGATATACACACACTGTCCTGATATACACACACTTCCCTGATATACACACACTGTCCTGATATATACACACTGTCCTGATATACACACACTGTCCTGATATACACACACTTCCCTGATATACACACACTGTCCTGATATACACACACTGTCCTAATATACACACACTGTCCCACACACACTGTCCTACACACACTGTCCTAATATACACACACTGTCCTGATATACACACACTGTCCTGATATACACACACTGTCCTAATATTCACACACTGTCCCACACACACTATCCTAATATACACACACTGTCCTAATATACACACACTGTCCTAATATACACACACTGTCCTAATATACACACACTGTCCTAATATACACACACTGTCCTAATATACACACACTGTCCTAATATACACACTGTCCTAATATACACACACTGTCCTAATATACAAACACTGTCCTAATATACACACAGTGTCCCACACACACTGTCCTAATATACACACACTGTCCTAATACACACACTGTCCCACACACACTGTCCTAATATACACACACTGTCCCACACACACTGTCCTAATATACACACACTGTCCCACACACACTGCCCTAATATACACACACTGCCCTAATATACACACACTGTCCCACACACACTGCCCTAATATACACACACTGTCCCACACACACTGCCCTAATATACACACACTGTCCTGATATACACATACTGTCCTAATATACACACACTGTCCTAATATACACACACTGTCCTAATATACACACTGTCCCACACACTGTCCTAATATACACACACTGTCCCACACACACTATACACACACTGTCCCACACACACTGCCCTAATATACACACACTGCCCTAATATACACACACTGTCCCACACACACTGCCCTAATATACACACACTGCCCTAATATACACACACTGTCCCACACACACTGTCCTAATATATACACACTGTCCTAATATACACACACTGTCCCACACACACTGTCCTAATATACACACACTGTCCTAATATACACACACTTCCCTAATATACACACACTGTCCCACACACAGCACTCCATTCCCCCCTCTGGTCAGCCACAGCCCCAGATTCGCAAAACGCTGCTAAGCTTTAGCTCACTTTTACTCCCTTTTATATGAATGGGAGCTCAGGCGTGCTAAAATTAGCACCCTTTGTGGATCTTCAAGGGCCATGAACAGTTCAGGTTTTAATGATATCCCTGCTTCAGCACAGGTGGCTCAGTCTTCAACTGCACCACCTGTGCTGCAGCAGGGATATCCTTAAAACCTGGCCTGTTGGTGGCCCTTGAGGACTGGAGTTTCCCGCCCTGCTCTAGGGCCACAGAGAGAATCCTGCTGTATAACTGGGCTCATAAAACATGTTGTATTGTTTCTGTATTTTATTTGGACACAGCAGGGACAGTGTGTGTGTGATCATACCGGAGAATGCATTGTATTAATAACACACGTAGAACATTACAACACTGTTTGCCATACAGATATACACAGATACACCCTGTGCGCGCTACAACCTGGCTGCTTATTTCCGAGAGGAAGGAGAACTTGACAGAGGATACATTCGAAAGGTTGTTTAAGTGCGCAGATCACAGAAAGGTGACCCCCCGGGATGGGACGCGCGTCACCCACTGACACTTAGCGTCACTCAATGTCACTTAGTGTCACTCAATGTCACTCAGTGTCACTTAGTGTCAGTCACTCAATGTCACTTAGTGTCAGACACACAGTGTCACTCAATGTCACTCAGTGTCACTCAATGTCACTCAGTGTCACTTAGTGTCAGTCACTCAATGTCACTTAGTGTCAGTCACTCAGTGTCACTCAATGTCACTCAGCGTCACTCGGTGTTATTGTTAAACATTTCATTCATTCTGACAAACTAGAACATTAGAGATTTATAGACTCACATCCCAGCTTGAACAGCATAAAGAAAGTATGTACACGAGTATAGGGGTCCGTATTACAGTGGATATGAAGCAAACAGTGACACACTTTGAGTGCTCATTTGCGTGACATTACCCAGAATCCTCGGCTGCACAGAACACATGTTATGCTAACGGATAATGGGAAGGGTGGGTTGCAGAGCTGTGAGAGACGTGGGAATGTGTGCACACGTGGGTTTTTTTTTTTTATTTGCTATAAAATAGTAAAAACTTTACTAATACAGAAAAAAATACTAAAGGTAAATCTATATTTGAATGGTTGGAGAAATGCTTGTTTTAGACAATACAGGGGCAACGTTACAATTTGAAACACTAATTTCTAGAACAATCAGAATCACCGATTTAAAGGCACAGCCCATCTTTTTCATATTTTTACTTATTTTAATAATGATATATTTTACAAAATAATTGAGAAGTAGCCACGGCTGCTGGGTGACGGGACGTCTCCGTCAGCCCTGTCCCTCCTTTTAAGGCTCCTTCAGGTATTTGTACCCAAGGTCTGTTTCTGAAAATAAAAAGACTTTATTTCAAATAGGTATAAAAGAACAAGAAAGTCTCTGAGAGACATGATTGCACCTATCAGGGCAAATCTAACGGATGTCAATAATTCTTTAACAATGTATTTGTTTTTGGGGTAAGAAGCTCACTTATTGGGATCAGCGATAAAAAACCTGGGGTCAGAACTGCCATTTATTGCAGTGTACAGCTCAACCCCGTTATAACGCAAATCCGCTCATAACGCGGATCCGCTCATAACGTGATGCAAGCGTGGCTCCCAATTTTCGTATTTATGAATACTTTACAACACGATTATTGGTATCTTAAATACTTCATTGTCCAATGCACACAATTGTACATTATTTCTAACGCGATCCGCTTATAACGCGATGTGATTCTTTGGACCCCAAGCACCGCGTTATAAGGGGGTTGCGCTGCATTTCTTGGCCTGGGACAGTAAAGGAGTTCAGAGGTGACTGAGAATCCATCGCTCATGTAGTCTCCTTTAATTGTACTTGTGTGGAAAACCAGTGATAGGTTGCAGCTAAATCCAGCTGTGTTAGGCCTTGGGCTGCAGCCCCTCTCTGTACCTCCCTGTGGTGTGTCCCTCTGCAGGTACATCCCTGAAGGCCTGCAGTGCTCCTGTGGCCCAGACTGGTACACCGTGAACAACAAGTGGAACAACGAGTCCTACGTGCTCTTCCTCTTCTGCTTCTGCTTTGGTGTCCCTCTGTCCGTCATCGTGTTCTCCTACGGGCGCCTCCTGCTCACTCTCCACGCTGTAAGCCGCTGCCTGTGGGTGCAGGGATAAGAGGTCTTTGGGAAGCTCAGCGGTACCTCTCGTGTTGTGTGAGGTCTCTCCAGGCCTGGCCCGTGTACCGACCCGAGTGTCACGCGGCCGCTGCAGTGTAACAGGACTGGTTGCACAGGGCGCTGCCATTGTATCTATTAATCGCGGTTTGATTTTTTTCTGACAAACACACAATTCCCCTTTATTTTTTGGAGGAAGGGGATTAGTTTCACACTGCCCTCGCCTCATTTTCCCAACACAAACATTGCTTTATTATCATTTATTAGCGCCGCGGAATCTGTGGGGCGCTTTACAAATAAACGATAATAATAATCATTTCTTCAATCTTTTAGAAAAACGCAGGCCACGGAGCTGTGCCACTAATTTAAAATAGCACCGGCAGATAAGTACCCCCCTCCAGCACCTACGAGCGGTGTGCATGTGCTTCTATATACCACTAATTTAAAATAGGGCATATTTTTTGGGTGCCACTTTTATCAAAGCCACGCTCTGTGTTAGCCACAGCAAGCTTCATTGTATCACTGCTGCAGAACATATCACGTATGTCACCTGCTAAATAGACCTTTATACCACGGATTACTAGGTGTTTTTGCTCTATGTTTGGCAGGGAGATACACGGCATTTACTGCAAGAGGTTCTCAGGATACCCCTGCTCCAGTCCTCAGGGGCCACCGACAGATTCTCAGGAAATCCCTGCTTCAGCACAGGTGGTGCAGTCTTTGACTGAGCCACTGATTGAGCCACCTGTGCTGAAGCAGGGATACCCTGAAATCCTGTCGGTGGCCCCTGAGGACTGTCGTTTCCCGCCCCTGTTGTAGGCTGTCCCTGGGGAAAACAAGTGTAAACTCTACACTGAAAATGCATATGAGGATATGAATTAGGACAAGATTTTCTGGCACCAACACCCGGGCGTTTCCTGCCCGAAGGGAATGTCCGCTTAGGATTCTTACACTTGAGGCAAATCCGCGCTGGCGCCACTTGGTATTTAAGTGGTTAAATGAGTAGAAATCAGCTCTTGTCGCCTGTTCCCCCCGAGAGATAATCTGTGTTGACAAGTGAAGCTTTGAGCAGCGTCTCTAAATTAACCGTGAGGATTAAAATAGGGGAAGAGGAAGAGAGATTAGTCATTTTTTTAACCTGGTTTTAATTGGTGAGATTAGGCAATGGCTGGGAACTGATCGATTTCTCCCAGGAACACAGGTGGGTGAGGGAGGGGTAATGGCTGGGAACTGATCGATTTCTCCCAGGAACACAGGTGGGTGAGGGAGGGGTAATGGCTGGGAACTGATCAATTTCTCCCAGGAACACAGGTGGGTGAGGGAGGGGTAATGGCTGGGAACTGATCGATTTCTCCCAGGAACACAGATGGGTGAGGGAGGGGTAGTTACAGAATATCTGGGCATCTATCGCTAAACTGTGCGTGTGCAGGTCAGGACTCGCGGAGCCCCAAATCTACACGCAATCTCCATTAAGTGGCTTCAATTAAACCATCTAGGAGCAGGGGTGGCCACCAACAGGACAGGTCTTCAGGATATCCCTGTTTTAACACAGGTGGTGCAGTCATTGACTGGGCCACTGATTGAGCCCCCTGTGCTGAAGCAGGGATATCCTTAAAACCTGACTTGTTGGTGGCCCTTGAGGACTGGAGTTGGCCACTCCTGATCTAGAGAGATCCTGGCGTGTGAGCTTGGCTGGAGAGACAGAGAGACTGAGACTGATATATGGGGGCGCGCGGCCGGGGGGGGTACGGAGGGGGGGGGGGGGTAACGCCACCTTTATGTCAGACAGGCTTAATAGTGTAAATACAAATATAGGATAAGTATGTTGCCGACATTTTGTACAGGTTGAACTTGAGGGACATGTCTGTTTTCTAACTCGTGTAACAATGTAACACTGTGTTATCTGAAGATGACGTTAAGCCTATGCTAATAAGATATACAGCGGCTGTTATTTTTACATATAATTAGCTATGTGCATAAGTTAAAAATAAGAACCATTAATGACTATAGTAACGTCACGTAATGAACCCTGAGTTACTGAACCTCCTCGGATCCGACACTCCGAGAGAATGGAACTCGGACCCTTTTATTACCCTACAGAACACGTCCCGAATACCTGTGTATGTGTCTGTCCCAGGGGAAAGGCCAGCGCCTCGGGGCAGCGAGTTCTGCCTCCGTGTGTCTCTTTCTAGGAATGAAAATACCATTCTGTTACTATATCCTCTTCCTTTACTTCCCATTGTCTGTGTGTTTATATCAGGAATCACTGGTTCCCCGCAGAGGTCAGATCAGAAAACCTCCGGGATTAAAGAGGCCAGAACTTTAATATCAGTTTTAGATACCTTTAATGACTTAATTATTAGATTTCAACATTTTGCACAACTTTATACCATGAGCGCCATAAATATTTACATTATATTCATTTACAAGGGAGTGTCAGTGTGAAAAACGGCACGTGATAAAGGCTCCGTTGGGAGCCACTGATTGAGCCACCTGTGCTGAAGCAGGGATATCCTGAAACCCGTACCTGTTGGGGGGTCTTGAGACCCCCTCCTGTAGGGAATGACATTATAAGCACAGTACGAGCTGTTCCTCCGGTTCTTCCTGTTAGTAATAGTCGGCCCTCCCGCGTTACAATGTTACTGTTTTCCCCGGTCTGTGCGCAGGTTGCTAAGCAGCAGGAACAGTCGGCCACCACTCAGAAAGCCGAGCGCGAGGTGACCAAGATGGTGATCATGATGGTCATCGGATTCCTGGTGTGCTGGCTCCCTTACGCGTCCTTCGCTCTCTGGGCAGTGACGCACCGCGGCGAGTTGTTTGACCTGCGCATGGCCTCCATCCCCTCTGTGTTCTCCAAGGCTTCCACCGTCTACAACCCGTTCATCTACATATTCATGAACAGACAGGTGAGCGAGGAGCTGTGCGGGCCGAGAGCTGTATTTGTACATTGCCCTCGCGTGTCCTAGTTTGGGGATTCCATTCTTTGGTGGTAGAGTTGTTCCCGGTTCCGGTTTGGATTGTATATAGTGTCCCCTTTGGATCCCGCCCAATAACACACATTTATGGTATACACGTATTTTCCGGGGTACGGTCACACATTTTGGATACTGTGTAGGTGTTTGTATTACCTCTCTCTGAGCCGTATTCCATATGCTTCAGAGGAAGAGTAGAGTTAGACCAAGGGGACGTGCTCTGAAGCTGGAGGGGAAGTGTGAGGAAGTCCTCCTTCATGGAAAGGCCGGTGGTTCCATGGACTAGACTCCCAGCAGAGGTGGGAGGCACTAATACTGTAAGGGAATTCAACATTGCTTGGGACAGATACAAGGCAAGATCCTAAATACGGGAGAAACAAAAGGGATAAAATAGGGTGAAATAGGTTTTACAGAAGATGGGAAATTGGTAGACGGGAGGAAAGAGGTCCTCATCAAAGTCTATGTTTCTATGCTGTGAAGACTCATCCCCGGGCTGGAGAAGAGATTATCTCTACCCAAACGAAGGGGAATAAATCCTTCTCCAGCCCGGGGAGTCGGTTCCTCCTTGTTAACCCTTCCATGTCCTTCCCGCAGTTCCGTTCCTGCATGATGAGGCTGATCTTCTGCGGGAAGAATCCCTTTGGGGATGATGAGGATATGACCGCCTCTGCTGGATCTACCCAGGTGTCTTCAGTGTCCACGAGCCAGGTGGCTCCGGCATAACACCAGCCTCACCTGGCCTCTGTCCTGCCACGCCTGCTGCCACGGCTCGGTGCCCTCCAAAGCTTCCAGATGACACAGCTACCAGACAAGATCCCACACCCACCCCACATCATCTTCTCCCCAACACGTCCATGTAAAACCCTCTCACCCTGGCCACGCAGATCCACCCCCTGCACAGCATCAGGAGCCCCCACGTTTCTCCCGGTAGGTAGGGGCAGCCAATAGACCCCAGGGATTCAGCGCACGAGGTCTGCAATCCCGCAGGTCTTGGGGAGTCATTTATTGATGCAGCTAAAATGACGCGGTCGCACCAGCTGTAACATAGCTGCCATTGTGTGAAACCCACTTGTATTATTACGTGTTCCAGTTACCTTAACCCACTCAAGAGGTTATACAAATTCAACATTGCAACGGGGATTAAGAATGAAAAATATTTGAGAGAATATAGAGCTCTTGCCATCCCTTTCATTCAAGTTCGCATATTAATCTGTCTAATTACACATTTAATTCCTGTAACTGACAGTGGCTACAATGATGGTGTGAGCAATGGGATTATGACATTATCTGAACTTTGTATAAGCTGCTACTAATATTGTTTTTTGGGGTAGAATGGAAATAATGTAACACATTTTGTTGGTTGTTTAAAGATTGTATTAATTGTACCCAAAATAACGTCACAGAATCTGTGCAAGTGTTGTGCAATTTCAGCATTATTTATTTTAATCAGGAGCTGATTTTAAATCCCCCACAACGTATTATTCCGAAGCAGTATTACTGCAGGAGAGTGTTACGGGATATAGGTAGCGTGATGCTGTGTCCTTCCTGGCAGCACTGGGATACATTTTACTTCTAATGAATTTGCTGCAGGAGAGACCTCCACATGTGCCCAGAACATGCTGCATTTAATGAAGCGCCCCCATGTCCTCCGGAGAGAGAGGTACGAGGAGTGTACCCCTGTATAGACACTACCTGCTGGGAAATCCCAGCTCTGAGCACCTCTGAGAGGCAAAATTAGGGTGGAAACAATCTTTCTCGGACCCATTTTGCAGCTGAAAGCTGCTTTGTGCTGTGTTTGCCCAGTGGCTTCTTTGTTGGCTCAGTTCCTTTGTCTCCTTTGCTCTTCCCATCATCTCATTAACCCTTCCCACACTGGGACCCTGGCATCATCTCACTGACGCTCTGCATTGTACATAACGTTGGGTGGCGCCGCTCTCCAGGCCCGTGTCGGTATTTCTTTCTGTAAGGAGTAGCTTAGCTTCGGGTAACTGTCATTTCTTTAAATAAACATATCAGAGATGCATCTTTCTCGCCGGCTCCCGGGGCGTTCTTTCATTTGGGGGTTTGCAGCTGATCCAGCCGCCTGTTCTCTGAGCGCAGGAAACACGTTGTAGCAATCGCATCGCACGGGAGGTTACCGCGCGTTACCGCCTGTGGAACCCGCACTGTTAATGCCTTTATTATAAAGACAGACCTGCTGTTTGTGCTGCTAAAAACACAATATTGGGAGAGGTTAGGTTTCATTAAGGTTTCCTAAACCAACAAGCTTAACTCGGCTCCCGTCTCCTCATTGGAATAGTGCTTAGTGATAATTAATGCCAAGGAACACAGAATTCACAAATAATATTAGCATTAATGTCTGCAACTCCTTCCCAAAACTTCACATAACCGCTCCCTATAACTCCTCCTATTACCCCATGTACACTCCCTATAACTCCTCCTATTACCCCATATAACCGCTCCCTATAACTCCTCCTATTGCCCCATATACCCGCTCCCTATAACTCCTCCTATTACCCCATGTAACCTCTCCCTATAACTCCTCCTATTACCCCATATGCCCGCTCCCTATAACTCCTCCTATTACCCCATGTAACCTCTCCCTATAACTCCTCCTATTACCCCATATGCCCGCTCCCTATAACTCCTCCTATTACCCCATATACCCCCTCCCTATAACTCCTCCTATTACCCCATATAACCGCTCCCTATAACTCCTCCCATTACCCCATATAACCGCTCCCTATAACTCCTCCTATTGCCCCATATAACCGCTCCCTATAACTCCAATTGCCCCCTATAACTGCTCCATATAACTCCTCCTATTGCCCCATATAACTGCTCCCTATAACTTCTATTACCCCATATAACCGCTCCCTATAACTCCTCCTATTACCCCATATACCCGCTCCCTATAACTCCTCCTATTACCCCATATACCCGCTCCCTATAACTCCTCCTATTACCCCATATAACCGCTCCCTATAACTCCTCCTATTACCCCGTATAACCGCTCCCTATAATGATGACTGATAACCTCCGTACAGCTGGGAGGAGCCGCTTTCCCTGCAGATTTTTGCACGAGTGGGAAGCGGACAAGCGAATATCTCCGGAGCCAAACCGCGTTCTTTTCTCCTCCGGGATCCCCCGATCCCCGAGATACCTTACTGGTGAAGGTACCGCCAATTCCTCCCTCCAGGGGAAACAAAATGGAGGTTTAAATAACCCGGAAGTGGCAGCAGAGTCGTTGAACTCCGGAGACCCCCTGCTCCCCACCCATGTTAAAAACAAAGAGGTATCCACTGAGGGTGCAGCTTCAGTACGCGGACGTGCACACTGTCAGCACCTCGGTATCCCCAGGTCGGATCTAGCAGTCTGGTGATGTGAAGAAGGCTGGGCAGCAGCTGAGAGGCCTCAATGTCACTGACCAGGCTATCGTCCTCTTGTGATGTCCCAAGGAGAAACACTGCCAGCTAGTGGCCAAATGTTAGATTACACCGCCAGCGCCTTGGGGTAGAGAGGACGAGATGTAGAACAGGCCAGGTTTTCAGGATACCACTGCTTCAGCACAGGTGGCTCAATGACTGAACCACCTGTGCTGCAGCAGTGATATCCTGAAAACCTGACCTGTTGGTGGCTCTTGAGGACTGGAGTTGGCCACACCTGGCGTAGAACATGAAATGAAAATAACATTCTACTAAACACTGGAGCTTTCTAACTATTTATTTATAACGTGTTACCAGGGAGTAATACAGTGAGAGGTACCTCAGGGAGTAATACAGTGAGAGGTACCTCAGGGAGTAATATAGTGACAGTTACCTCAGGGAGTAATACAGTGAGAGTTACCTCAGGGAGTAATACAGTGAGAGTTACCTCAGGGAGTAATACAGTGAGAGGTACCTCAGTAAGTAATACAGTGAGAGGTACCTCAGGGAGTAATACAGTGAGAGTTACCTCAGGGAGTAATACAGTGAGAGGTACCTCAGTAAGTAATACAGTGAGAGGTACCTCAGGGAGTAATACAGTGAGAGTTACCTCAGGGAGTAATACAGTGAGAGGTACCTCAGGGAGTAATACAGTGAGAGGTACCTCAGGGAGTAATACAGTGAGAGGTACCTCAGGGAGTAATACAGTGAGAGTTACCTCAGGGAGTAATACATTGAGAGTTACCTCAGGGAGTAATACAGTGAGAGTTACCTCAGGGAGTAATACAGTGAGAGTTACCTCAGGGAGTAATACAGTGAGAGTTACCTCAGGGAGTAATACAGTGAGAGTTACCTCAGGGAGTAATACATTGAGAGGTACCTCAGGGAGTAATACAGTGAGAGTTACCTCAGGGAGTAATACAGTGAGAGGTACCTCAGGGAGTAATACAGTGAGAGTTACCTCAGGGAGTAATACAGTGAGAGTTACCTCAGGGAGTAATATAGTGAGAGTTACCTCAGGGAATAATACATTGAGATGTACCTCAGGGAGTAATACAGTGAGAGTTACCTCAGTGAGTAATACAGTGAGAGGTACCTCAGGGAGTAATACAGTGAGAGTTACCTCAGGGAGTAATACAGTGAGAGGTACCTCAGTAAGTAATACAGTGAGAGGTACCTCAGGGAGTAATACAGTGAGAGTTACCTCAGGGAGTAATACAGTGAGAGTTACCTCAGGGAGTAATACATTGAGAGGTACCTCAGGGAGTAATACAGTGAGAGGTACCTCAGGGAGTAATACAGTGAGAGTTACCTCAGGGAGTAATACAGTGAGAGTTACCTCAGGGAGTAATACAGTGAGAGTTACCTCAGGGAGTAATACAGTGAGAGTTACCTCAGGGAGTAATACAGTGAGAGGTACCTCAGGGAGTAATACATTGAGAGGTACCTCAGGGAGTAATACAGTGAGAGTTACCTCAGGGAGTAATACAGTGAGAGGTACCTCAGGGAGTAATACAGTGAGAGTTACCTCAGGGAGTAATACAGTGAGAGTTACCTCAGGGAGTAATACAGTGAGAGTTACCTCAGGGAGTAATACAGCGAGAGTTACCTCAGGGAGTAATACAGTGAGAGTTACCTCAGGGAGTAATACAGCGAGAGTTACCTCAGGGAGTAATACAGTGAGAGTTACCTCAGGGAGTAATACAGTGAGAGTTACCTCAGGGAGTAATACAGTGAGAGGTACCTCAGGGAGTAATACAGTGAGAGGTACCTCAGGGAGTAATACAGTGAGAGTTTCCTGAGGGAGTAATACAGTGAGAGGTACCTCAGGGAGTAATACAGTGAGAGTTACCTCAGGGAGTAATACAGTGAGAGTTACCTCAGGGAGTAATACAGTGAGAGTTACCTCTCGTTCTCAAGTATGTCCTGGGCACAGAGTTAAATTACAAATAATACACGGTTACAAGTACAGTTACATAAGGGAGCAGGGTACACATTATATACAAGACATGGCATGCACAGTAAGAGATAATATATATTATAGGCGTATGTAACAGTTACAGTCCAGGTTAAAATGTGAGACAGCTTTAGTTATGAAAGAACTTAGACTGGTGGCGGCTGTGAGAGTCTCCGGTAGATTGTTCCAGTTTTGGGGTGCACGGTAAGAGAAGGAGGAGCGGCCGGATACTTTGCTGAACCTTGGGAACATGAACAGTCTTTTGGAGTCAGATCTCAGATGATAAGTGCTGCGTGTGGTAGGGGTGAGGAGCTTATTCAGGAAGTATTTGAAGGCAAGGGCAGGTGAGATTAACTTTGCGCCTGGACTCGAGTGATGGCCAATCTAGTTCTCTGAGCATTTCGCAGTGATGTGTGCTGTAGTTGCATATTGAATTGTAGGGAGAACATGGCTCCCAAGTGTGTTATACAGGGGGCTGTCAGCGGTTATAAGGAGTGCTGAAGAGATGCAGAAGGGACAAAGCAGCAGCCAGTGCAGCCAGAACCTTGGACTGGAGATACAAGGACCTGAGCTGCCTGCTAAGGGGGGGGGGGGGGGGGGAGATGCCTCCATCCTGTGAGAGAGAGCAGCGGGAGGCACCGCAGTGAGAGAGAGAGCAGCGGGAGGCACCGCAGTAAGAGAGCAGCGGGAGGCACCGCAGTGAGAGAGAGAGCAGCGGGAGGCACCGCAGTGAGAGAGAGAGCAGCGGGAGGCACCGCAGTGAGAGAGAGCAGCGGGAGGCACCGCAGCGAGAGAGAGCAGCGGGAGGCACCGCAGTGAGAGAGAGAGCAGCGGGAGGCACCGCAGTAAGAGAGCAGCGGGAGGCACCGCAGTGAGAGAGAGAGCAGCGGGAGGCACCGCAGGGAGAGAGAGCAGCGGGAGGCACCGCAGTGAGAGAGAGAGCAGCGGGAGGCACCGCAGTGAGAGAGAGCAGCGGGAGGCACCGCAGTGAGAGAGAGCAGCGGGAGGCACCGCAGTGAGAGAGAGCAGCGGGAGGCACCGCAGTGAGAGAGAGCAGCAGGAGGCACCGCAGGGAGAGAGAGCAGCAGGAGGCACCGCAGGGAGAAAGAGCAGCGGGAGGCACCGCAGTGAGAGAGAGCAGCGGGAGGCACCGCAGTGAGAGAGCAGCGGGAGGCACCGCAGTGAGAGAGCAGCGGGAGGCACCGCAGTGAGAGAGAGAGCAGCGGGAGGCACCGCAGGGAGAGAGAGCAGCGGGAGGCACCGCAGGGAGAGAGAGCAGCGGGAGGCACCGCAGTGAGAGAGAGCAGCGGGAGGCACCGCAGCGAGAGAGAGCAGCGGGAGGCACCGCAGTGAGAGAGCAGCGGGAGGCACCGCAGTGAGAGAGAGCAGCGGGAGGCACTGCAGTGAGAGAGCAGCGGGAGGCACCGCAGTGAGAGAGCAGCGGGAGGCACTGCAGTGAGAGAGCAGCCGGAGGCACCGCAGTGAGAGAGCACTGGGAGGCACCGCAGTGAGAGAGAGCAGCGGGAGGCACCGCAGTGAGAGAGCAGCGGGAGGCACCGCAGTGAGAGAGCAGCGGGAGGCACCGCAGTGAGAGAGAGCAGCGAGAGACACCGCAGTGAGAGAGAGCAGCGGGAGGCACCGCAGTGAGAGAGAGCAGCGAGAGGCACCGCAGTGAGAGAGAGAGCAGCGGGAGGCACCGCAGTGAGAGAGAGAGCAGCGGGAGGCACCGCAGTGAGAGAGAGCAGCGGGAGGCACCGCAGGGAGAGAGAGCAGTGGGAGGCACCGCAGTGAGAGAGAGCAGCGGGAGGCACTGCAGTGAGAGAGCAGCGGGCGGCACTGCAGTGAGAGAGCAGCGGGCGGCACTGCAGTGAGAGAGCAGCGGGCGGCACTGCAGTGAGAGAGCAGCGGGAGGCACCGCAGTGAGAGAGAGAGCAGCGGGAGGCACCGCAGTGAGAGAGAGCAGCGGGAGGCACCGCAGGGAGAGAGAGCAGTGGGAGGCACCGCAGTGAGAGAGAGCAGCGGGAGGCACTGCAGTGAGAGAGCAGCGGGCGGCACTGCAGTGAGAGAGCAGCGGGCGGCACTGCAGTGAGAGAGCAGCGGGCGGCACTGCAGTGAGAGAGCAGCGGGAGGCACTGCAGTGAGAGAGCAGCGGGAGGCACCGCAGGGAGAGAGCAGCGGGAGGCACCGCAGGGAGAAAGAGCAGCGGGAGGCACCGCAGTGAGAGAGAGCAGCGGGAGGCACCGCAGGGAGAGAGAGCAGCGGGAGGCACCGCAGGGAGAAAGAGCAGCGGGAGGCACCGCAGTGAGAGAGAGCAGCGGGAGGCACCGCAGTGAGAGAGCAGCGGGAGGCACTGCAGTGAGAGAGAGCAGCGGGAGGCACCGCAGTGAGAGAGCAGCGGGAGGCACCGCAGTGAGAGAGAGCAGCGGGAGGCACTGCAGTGAGAGAGCAGCGGGCGGCACCGCAGGGAGAGAGCAGCGGGCGGCACCGCAGGGAGAGAGAGCAGCGGGAGGCACCGCAGGGAGAGAGAGCAGCGGGAGGCACCGCAGTGAGAGAGCAGCGGGAGGCACTGCAGTGAGAGAGAGCAGCGGGAGGCACTGCAGTGAGAGAGAGCAGCGGGAGGCACCGCAGTGAGAGAGAGCAGCGGGAGGCACCGCAGTGAGAGAGAGCAGCGGGAGGCACCGCAGTGAGAGAGCAGCGGGAGGCACCGCAGTGAGAGAGCAGCGGGAGGCACTGCAGTGAGAGAGAGCAGCGGGAGGCACCGCAGTGAGAGAGAGCAGCGGGAGGCACCGCAGTGAGAGAGAGCAGCGGGAGGCACTGCAGTGAGAGAGCAGCGGGAGGCACCGCAGTGAGAGAGAGCAGCGGGAGGCACCGCAGGGAGAGAGATCAGCGGGAGGCACCGCAGTGAGAGAGAGAGCAGCGGGAGGCACCGCAGGGAGAGAGAGCAGCGGGAGGCACCGCAGGAGAGAGAGAGCAGCGGGAGGCACCGCAGTGAGAGAGAGCAGCGGGAGGCACCGCAGCGAGAGAGAGCAGCGGGAGGCACCGCAGTGAGAGAGAGAGCAGCGGGAGGCACCGCAGTGAGAGAGAGCAGCGGGAAGCACCGCAGGGAGAGAGAGCAGTGGGAGGCACTGCAGTGAGAGAGCAGCGGGCGGCACCGCAGGGAGGAGAGAGCAGCGGGAGGCACCGCAGGGAGAAAGAGCAGCGGGAGGCACCGCAGTGAGAGAGAGCAGCGGGAGGCACCGCAGTGAGAGAGCAGCGGGAGGCACTGCAGTGAGAGAGAGCAGCGGGAGGCACCGCAGTGAGAGAGCAGCGGGAGGCACTGCAGTGAGAGAGAGCAGCGGGAGGCACTGCAGTGAGAGAGCAGCGGGAGGCACCGCAGTGAGAGAGCAGCGGGAGGCACCGCAGTGAGAGAGCAGCGGGAGGCACCGCAGTGAGAGAGAGAGCAGCGGGAGGCACCGCAGGGAGAGAGAGCAGCGGGAGGCACCGCAGGGAGAGAGAGCAGCGGGAGGCACCGCAGTGAGAGAGAGCAGCGGGAGGCACCGCAGCGAGAGAGAGCAGCGGGAGGCACCGCAGTGAGAGAGAGAGCAGCGGGAGGCACCGCAGTGAGAGAGAGCAGCGGGAAGCACCGCAGGGAGAGAGAGCAGTGGGAGGGCACTGCAGTGAGAGAGCAGCGGGCGGCACTGCAGTGAGAGAGCAGCCGGAGGCACCGCAGTGAGAGAGCAGCGGGAGGCACCGAAGTGAGAGAGCAGCGGGAGGCACCGAAGTGAGAGAGAGCAGCGGGAGGCACCGCAGTGAGAGAGCAGCGGGAGGCACCGCAGTGAGAGAGCAGCGGGAGGCACCGCAGTGAGAGAGAGCAGCGAGAGACACCGCAGTGAGAGAGAGCAGCGGGAGGCACCGCAGTGAGAGAGAGCAGCGAGAGGCACCGCAGTGAGAGAGAGCAGTGGGAGGCACCGCAGTGAGAGAAGAGCAGCGGGAGGCACCGCAGGGAGAGAGCAGTGGGAGGCACTGCAGTGAGAGAGCAGCGGGCGGCACTGCAGTGAGAGAGCAGCGGGCGGCACTGCAGTGAGAGAGCAGCGGGCGGCACTGCAGTGAGAGAGCAGCGGGAGGCCACCGCAGTGAGAGAGAGAGCAGCGGGAGGCACCGCAGGGAGAGAGAGAGCAGCGGGAGGCACCGCAGGGAGAGAGAGCAGCTGGGATGGCACCGCAGTGAGAGAGAGAGAGCAGCGGGAGGCACCGCAGGGAGAGAGAGCAGTGGGAGGCACTGCAGTGAGAGAGCAGCGGGCGGCACTGCAGTGAGAGAGCAGCGGGCGGCACCGCAGTGAGAGAGCAGCGGGAGGCACCGCAGTGAGAGAGCAGCGGGAGGCACCGCAGTGAGAGAGCAGCGGGAGGCACCGCAGTGAGAGAGAGCAGCGGGAGGCACCGCAGTGAGAGAGAGCAGCGGGAGACACCGCAATGAGAGAGAGCAGCGGGAGGCACCGCAGTGAGAGAGAGCAGCGGGAGGCACCGCAGTGAGAGAGAGCAGCGGGAGGCACCGCAGTGAGAGAGAGCAGCGGGAGGCACCGCAGTGAGAGAGAGCAGCGGGAGACACCGCAATGAGATGAGAGCAGCGGGAGGCACCGCAGTGAGAGAGAGCAGCGGGAGGCACCGCAGTGAGAGAGAGCAGCGGGAGGCACCGCAGTGAGAGAGCAGCGGGTTGGCACCGTAGGGAGAGAGAGCAGTGGGAGGCACCGCAGTGGGTGAGAGAGCAGCGGGAGGCACCGGCAGTGAGAGAGAGAGCAGCGGGCGGCACCGCAGGGAGAGAGAGCAGTGGGAGGCACCGCAGTGAGAGAGAGCAGCGGGCAGCACCGCAGTGAGAGAGAGCAGCGAGAGGCACCGCAGCGAGAGAGAGCAGCGGGAGGCACCGCAGCGAGAGAGAGAGAGCAGCGGGAGGCACCGCAGTGAGAGAGAGCAGCGGGAGGCACCGCAGTGAGAGAGAGCAGTGGTTCTATCTGCGCATATTTTCCCAGCACCGACATGTTCTCTGGATTTGGGATAATCCCCTTCAGTCGCCGCCTCGCTCCCTTATTTAATGCAATCTGTCTTTATATGGCTGTATGTCCTGACTCCTCTGGACCTGGCTGCCATGTCACCTGTCTGTCTGTCTGTCTGTCCTACCCCCGGCAGGGAGACCTGTTGTGAGTAAACGCTTGGTACCTCTTTCCAGAAACTAAGTCCAGAGTTGCACCTTTTTCTTGCAGATTCACCTTTCCAAGTTGCCACCGTCCTGACTCAGTGACCACAGGGGCGGGCGGCCACTAACAGCCCAGAGGTCAAGCCCAGCCACCTGTCCCACGCATCCCACTACACAGACACACACACACACACACCATACAATAAGCACGCTGCATACAAACGCACAAACACACACACCAGATACACACACACCATATAATAAGCACGCTGCATACAAAGCAGAATAAACACACACACCAGATACACACACACACCATACAATAAGCACGCTGCATACAAACGCACAAACACACACCAGATACACACACCATACAATATGCACGCTGCATACAAAGCACAATAAACACACACACCAGATACACACACACACACACTGACCACTGAATATCTGAGCGACAGTGTGTTTTTACACCCCCCCCCCCCCCCTTCACACTCTTTTCTTCGTGCTAACGCTTCTCCCCCCATCACTGGCCTAAATGTTGCTGCCCCCTTCTCCCCGGCCTGCGGAGATTAAACATTTCTTTAATCTTCCTCCCCTGCTCTGAACTAAGAAATCCCGGGGGGGATTAGTGATTCTCAGGGACATTTGGTGTCACGTTCCATCAGGCTGCTCCGGGGAGCGTGACACATTTATAAGATTGGGAGTTCTTTGTGTTAACCGGTTTCGCGGCCCGAAGCAGAGAGCAGAGATAATCTCAGGTGCATCTGCCAGATAAGCGCCGGAATTCAATTACCACCTGAAAATTATCGTTTCAGCCAAGGTGAACGTGTTCCTCTCAGACTGTCTCTTCCTCTCCCAGTGCTAGAGAAGATCTCAGCTTCATCCAAAAATTAATGGGACTCAAATATTCTCCAGCACAAGGAGCAGTTTCACAGAATATTGAATAATGTCCCCTTCTTCTCTCGCTCATCTCCACTTCCATATCTAATACAGTGAGTTAACACACCGTTTAAAATGCACTAACGTCCGCATTGAATAGGGGCATGGGCCTCTCTCTCTGTTTATTTTTAGCAACCACCCTCCCAAAAAATAAAGTAGGCACATTGTATGGTGAGAATAAGCCTCTCTAAACACTTCCCTACCCCACGTTAAGTTTCTATAGCGGTGTTTGGAAGGGAATATTATAAGCAGATGTAACGAAGAAAGGGGACACCAGTGACAATTCTGGGGAGTCTCTTCTCTCCCTGGGTCAAAGGTCTTGACGGTTAAAGACCTCGGTCATACTCCGTTGGTTTCATTGGTTTTGCATGGTGTTTACTTTCAAGGGGTTCAGGAGAAGCAGTGCCACTGTTAGCGCCTCACTGTCACTGGCGTGTGACGTGGAACGCGTTGTATCCTCGGAAAATGAACCTAGTGAGGGAGGAGAGGAAGGAGATGTCTGCTGAGTGAGGACCAGGTGTCCGCACACAATGTCACATTCTGCGGTCTCGGAATGACACAGATCTAACTGTTGGGACCAGGTGGCAGGAGAGAAGGTGTCTGACATTCTGAAGCTGTCTCCTTGCCAGAGGTTTCTCCCACAGATTCACTGCTCGTATGGAGGATCTCCAGGCAATCAGTGTAGCGGGTAGAGGTACTCAGCGTGAATTCTTCCAACAAGGGACACTGGTCTTTACTTTGTGTTCGATTTCGGCTTCTCCTAATTAACACATTTCCCCCAATTTCACAAAGTGTAGGACATTAGCAAATGGAACGACATGGAGAAGATGAGATGGGATTTGATGACTATAAACCCCCCCGAAGCCTCTCCCCTCCTTCTCTCTCTTTCATCCTATAGATAAAGCGCTGATCCTGTCACCTGGAGTGTCCAGAAAAGTCACTCTTAGCCTGATCCACTGACGTCAGGAGCCAAGAAGGAAAGAGAAGGGCCGGAGAGGAGGGGTGAAGGTAAAACCCCAATGCCAATTAAGAGATAAAAAGTTTAAAGGGGGTTTGAGCTGGTTTGTGAGTGTCTGGGTTAATCCTGCTGAGCTTGGTATATAACGCGCGGGAAGTCCCCCCCCACTACCCATCCAGGTGACAGCCAAGGACAGAGAACGCGGGGAGAGGCTAGGGAGTGCGCAGGATAGGGAGCGCCAAGGAGGTGGTGGAAAGGAATCACGGGATAGCTGAAACCGCACAGCAGACACGAGGAGGAAGCTGGTGGGACCCGCGGGTTATGGCGGCGCCGTGGAATGAAGCCGTATTTTCCGCCCGGCGGAGGCAGGACGAGGAGGAGACGACCAGGAGTAGCATATTCACATATACAAATAGCAACAACACACGGGGTGAGTAGTGCCGGGCCACGGAGGAGGCAGGTTGGGCCTGCGGGGTATATACAGTGGATAGAGCAGTGGTGACCAACGGCCACCAACAGGGCAGGTTTTCAGGATATCCCTGCTTCAGCACAGGTGGCTCAATCAGTGGCTCAGTCGAAGACTGCACCACCTGTGCTGAAGCAGGGATATCCTGAAAACCTGTTGACGGCCGCTGGGATAGAGGAAGCCAGCTGTCAGCACCATCACATAAAACTAGCGGTACTGAGCGCGGTGAAACGGCGGGGCTCTTTGGAAGCCTTTTTTTAATTGTTTTTATAAAATAAAAGATTTGCTCATTGTGGGGGGTCAAAGGCGAGGGTCTGTAGCACCCAGTATCAACTCCGAGGAAGTGGGTGCCAAGGACCAAACAAGCCCCAGAACAGGACTGTTTCTGGGCAACAATGTCTTTAATAAATTAACTCTTACTCTGCCCCCCCCCCACCCCTCCCCCTCTACCTCTATGAAATGCGCAGGAACCTCTATGTATTGTATTGTTCCCATTTATTTATAACGCACCAGAAAGATTCTCCTGCGTTGTCCAGCTGGGGTGTGAACAGAATAATAAAGCATTGCAATGTTACCCGTCGCTGCTACAGCAGGTAAGAAGGGCCCTGGTCTGCAGAGCTTACAATCAGAAAGGAAAGGGGAGCGTGGAAACACAGTGTGTAGCTGGAGAAGGAGGTTGGGTTGTTCCTGATGGCTGCTCGCCAAGAAGCCGCGAGCTGGGACCATGATTTCTTCATGGTAACATATTGAGGGCCATGTTTACTAAGTAATTCTACTCCATTATGGGCTGTAGCAAGTCCCCCATACGGAAGGTGTCTTATGGAGTAGCACTGTTTAGTAAATACAGCCCTGCAGGTGTTATGGGGAAGGTTGTCTGATACACTTCCAAGTGTTACCCGCCCTGGAGAGATTAATCCTGGCAGCAGGCCTAGTTTTCTTTGATACTGATAAATATTGGTCCCTTTTAAAGAATATACGTGCACTCAAAGAGACCAGACAATACTTGCAGGTGCTAAAACTCGGCGGTGAATTCCCACAGATATACGTGATAAGAGGACCACCCCCGGGCAGCGGTGAAGTGGTCAGTATTTATTCATCCAGCGTTTCGGGCCAGCACCGTAGGTTACCCTTGAGAAAGGTCGTGGGCTGGCCCGAAACGTTGGATGAATAAATACTGACCACTTCACCGCTGCCTTCGGGGTGATCCTCTTATCACGTATATCTACGGTACTAATGCAATATAGACCAATGTGGCAATTGGCTTGATTGGGTATTTTCGGTCAGTAACAATGCCGCTTCGGAGAATATTGAATGACACCCCGGTGTGCTCTGCGTGTAACCCCATTTCATCGCATGGTTTGTATAGTATAAATAAAGCAGGGGAGTCGTTAAGTTGCTGGACAAATAGCAGATTCTGCCACGTGAGAGGGCCTTAAATACTGAGATTCTCCAGCCCATTAAACTCGCACAATTCCCCCGAATCCAGGCTGTTCCGGAGGTACTTTTGGACTAAGCTTTTACTGGGACAAACCCGTTCCTACTGCAGATATTCCCCGGTGTTTAGCTCTCATGGACCAGATACATAAAAGGGTGCTAAGCTTTAGAACGCTTTGACTCCCATTGGAGTAAAAGCGTGCTAAAACTTAGCACCCTTTTGTGGATCTGGTCCATGGAGTGTCACTGCGCAGTTGTTATCTAACACTGAGGCACAGGAAGGTAAAGGGCTGGGATTGAACCCACCGGCTGGTGCATCTGTTCCGGTTTATTTTTAATATCAGTTACAAATTGCACGGATAGATCTGCCTTTGTGAGGAAAAGTTCCAAGGAGATATAGATTAGTGTAATTGTGTATTGTAGGAATGACCTCTGACCCAGCGATGTCACTTACGTCCGACAAATGCCGAGAGATATCGGGTGTACCCTGGAAACCAGATTTAAAAAAGCATGAATGAAAGGATAAATTGTCTGAAGGAGAAGGCACGGGGGGGGGGGGGGGGGGGGGCGCGAAACCAAACCACACCGAGTCCACTAAATGTTAAACCCCTCTGCTGCCAAAGTGGTTTACAACTCATTGCAAGCATTATAACAACACGCAAAGCGCTGTATTGCAGAATACTCCAGCAGGGACGAGGTTACTAGATACAAGGCGCTATATCAAATTACTATTGCCGGCGTAGTCGTTATTTTGTCGCACCCCACGCTAAGATACACCTGGGCGGGTGTTATTGCTCTTGCGTAATTTTCCGGGATGTCTGCGTCTGTCGGCGGGAAGATGAGGGATTGATGGAGCAGGGGGAGGGGTTTGGGGGGTGGAACATTTGCATACTGGCGCAGGTCTCTGCACTAAGAAACGCGCGGCCGGCGTTACGTTCCTTGGCCGTTTTCTGCGTTGGTTTTCGCCGGCACCGCGAAGGTCGCACAAATCTCGGAAAATATTAGCGCAGCGCGCGTCAAATTCTAAAAGCGTAGAAATACACCCGAGAAATGTCGCATTTCAGACAGAAACACTTTTCTTTTTTTTAAATGTATGCACCCGCGTCAGGGTAGACCCCTTCCCTGGGGATCCCCACCCTGGGGACCCCCTCCCTGGGGACCCCTTCCCTGGGGACCCCCTCCCTGGGGACCCCTTCCCTGGGGACCCCCTCCCTGGGGACCCCTTCCCTGGGGACCCCCTCCCTGGGGACCCCTTCCCTGGGGACCCCCTCCCCTGGGGACCCCCTCCCTGTGGACCCCTTCCTTGGGGACCCCCTCCCTGGGGACCCCTTCCCTGGGGACCCCTTCCCTGGGGACCCCTTCCCTGGGGACCCCCTCCCTGGGGACCCCTTCCCTGGGGACCCCCTCCCTGGGGACCCCTTCCCTGGGGACCCCCTCCCTGGGGACCCCTTCCCTGGGGACCCCCTCCCCTGGGGACCCCCTCCCTGTGGACCCCTTCCTTGGGGACCCCCTCCCTGGGGACCCCTTCCTTGGGGACCCCTTCCCTGGGGACCCCTTCCCTGGGGACCCCTTCCCTGGGAACCCCTTCCCTGGGGACCCTTTCCCTGGGGACCCCTCCCCTGGTACATAGATCCCACAGATTACAGACACATTTATTACGCTACCCTGAGGCTAAACCCAAATAATGCAGATGACCCACGCAGCAGGAACTCTGTCTGATGCATGTGAAGGCTTGTTGTCCTGGCGGCTGTGCACGGCGTTGTAACCCCTCGTGTTCATCCATTTGCAGGCCCGTTTGAGGGTCCGAATTACCACATTGCTCCTCGCTGGGTCTACAACATCACCACGCTCTGGATGGTCTTTGTGGTTATTGCCTCTGTATTTACTAACGGGCTGGTCTTGGTGGCCACTTTTAAGTTCAAGAAGCTCCGGCACCCCCTGAACTGGATCCTGGTCAACCTGGCCATCGCTGACCTCGGAGAGACGGTCATCGCCAGCACCATCAGTGTCATCAACCAGCTTTTCGGCTATTTCATCCTAGGACACCCGCTCTGTGTCATTGAAGGCTACACGGTCTCAGTCTGCGGTAAGATACCCCCACACACGCTCAGACTTGGGGCTCCGAAATATTAACACCGGGAGACCTCATTAAGTAATTAATCTCTATGTAATGTGTCTGAGGGTCTGGGAACTAAGAACTCTGCACATTGTTACTCATATTCACTCTTATAATGGGCCTACAATATCTTATCATGTCGTGCTAGGGGCCGTTACTGTTCTGGGCGGATTCAAGGAGTTTTATTTATTTATAAAATATTTAACCTGGAAATTTTTCGTTTTCAACTATGTCCTGGGTACAGCGTAATAAGTAGACAACATGACAAGTTACCGTTACAAACATGTTTCCAGTAGGAAACAGCGAAAGTCTTGGAAGAATGTAGTCAGGGGGAGGTTTTGAGAGACTCGGGTAAATTGTTCCAGAAGTGGGGTGTTCGGTAAGAGAAGGAAGAGCGCCCCGATTCTTTATGGAACCTCGGAACTATAAGCAGGTTTCCTGAGGCTGATCTAAGGAGATACGTGCCCTGTATAGCCCCCCTTCTCCACCCTACACAAGCCTGTTTGGCATAACCGTTCCAAATTATACAATGCGGAATGCACCATATCTGCAAGTGAGACCCCGTCAGACAAGCCCATCTTCCATGCAGGCCTGTGACATCGCTGCCCTTTGTGGTGGGTGTATCACTAATGGAAGACAGTCCCAGGCAGTTTGTGCTATTACTTTGTTAATGTTTTCTCTTTCAGAGCCGCAAACTTTTTATTTTTAAATCCTCACACACAACACGAATTCCTGTCCTGTGACCCCGATGTAACGCAGTATCACTGCTCCCCTGTGACCCCGATGTAACGCAGTATCACTGCTCTCCTGTGACCCCGATGTAACGCAGTATCACTGCTCTCCTGTGACCCCGATGTAACGCAGTATGACTGCTCCCCTGTGACCCCGATGTAACACAGTATCACTGCTCCCCTGTCCTGTGACCCCGATGTGACGCAGTATCACTGCTCCCCTGTCCTGTGACCCCGATGTAACGCAGTATCACTGCTCCCCTGTGACCCCGATGTAACGCAGTATCACTGCTCCCCTGTGACCCCGATGTAACGCAGTATCACTGCTCCCCTGTGACCCCGATGTAACGCAGTATCACTGCTCCCCTGTGACCCCGATGTAACGCAGTATCACTGCTCCCCTGTGACCCCGATGTAACGCAGTATCACTGCTCCCCTGTGACCCCGATGTAACGCAGTATCACTGCTCTCCTGTGACCCCGATGTAACGCACTATCACTGCTCCCCTGTGATCCCGATTTAACGCAGTATCACTGCTCTCCTGTGACCCCGATGTAACGCAGTATCACTGCTCCCCTGTGACCCCGATGTAACGCAGTATCACTGCTCTCCTGTGACCCCGATGTAACGCAGTATCACTGCTCCCCTGTGACCCCGATGTAACGCAGTATCACTGCTCCCCTGTGACCCCGATGTAACGCAGTATCACTGCTCCCCTGTGACCCCGATGTAACGCAGTATCACTGCTCCCCTGTCCTGTGACCCCGATGTAACGCAGTATCACTGCTCTCCTGTGACCCCGATGTAACGCAGTATCACTGCTCCCCTGTGACCCCGATGTAACGCAGTATCACTGCTCTCCTGCTCTGTGACCCCGATGTAACGCAGTATCACTGCTCCCCTGTGACCCCGATGTAACACAGTATCACTGCTCCCCTGTGATCCCGATGTAACGCAGTATCACTGCTCCCCTGTGACCCCGATGTAACGCAGTATCACTGCTCTCCTGTGACCCCGATGTAACGCAGTATCACTGCTCCCCTGTCCTGTGACCCCGATGTAACGCAGTATCACTGCTCCCCTGTGACCCCGATGTAACGCAGTATCACTGCTCTCCTGTGACCCCGATGTAACGCAGTATCACTGCTCTCCTGTGACCCCGATGTGACGCAGTATCACTGCTCCCCTGTGACCCCGATGTGACGCAGTATCACTGCTCCCCTGTGACCCCGATGTAACGCAGTATCACTGCTCCCCTGTGACCCCGATGTAACGCAGTATCACTGCTCTCCTGTGACCCCGATGTAACACAGTATCACTGCTCCCCTGTGACCCCGATGTAACGCAGTATCACTGCTCTCCTGTGACCCCGATGTAACGCAGTATCACTGCTCTCCTGTGACCCCGATGTAACGCAGTATCACTGCTCCCCTGTGACCCCGATGTAACGCAGTATCACTGCTCCCCTGTGACCCCGATGTAACGCAGTATCACTGCTCTCCTGTGACCCCGATGTAACGCAGTATCACTGCTCTCCTGTGACCCCGATGTAACGCAGTATCACTGCTCTCCTGTGACCCCTATGTAACGCAGTATCACTGCTCCCCTGTGACCCCGATGTAACGCAGTATCACTGCTCCCCTGTGACCCCGATGTAACGCAGTATCACTGCTCCCCTGTGACCCCGATGTAACGCAGTATCACTGCTCCCCTGTGACCCCGATGTAACGCAGTATCACTGCTCTCCTGTGACCCCGATGTAACGCAGTATCACTGCTCCCCTGTGACCCCGATGTAACACAGTATCACTGCTCCCCTGTGACCCCGATGTAACACAGTATCACTGCTCCCCTGTGACCCCGATGTAACGCAGTATCACTGCTCCCCTGTGACCCCGATGTGACGCAGTATCACTACTCCCCTGTGACCCCGATGTAACGCAGTATCACTGCTCCCCTGTGACCCCGATGTAACGCAGTATCACTGCTCCCCTGTGACCCCGATGTAACGCAGTATCACTGCTCCCCTGTGACCCCGATGTAACGCAGTATCACTGCTCCCCTGTGACCCCGATGTAACGCAGTATCACTGCTCCCCTGTGACCCCGATGTAACGCAGTATCACTGCTCTCCTGTGACCCCGATGTAACGCAGTATCACTGCTCTCCTGTGACCCCGATGTAACGCAGTATCACTGCTCCCCTGTGACCCCGATGTAACGCAGTATCACTGCTCTCCTGTGACCCCGATGTAACACAGTATCACTGCTCCCCTGTGACCCCGATGTAACGCAGTATCACTGCTCCCCTGTGACCCCAATGTAACGCAGTATCACTGCTCTCCTGTGACCCCGATGTAACGCAGTATGACTGCTCCCCTGTGACCCCGATGTAACGCAGTATCACTGCTCCCCTGTGACCCCGATGTGACGCAGTATCACTGCTCCCCTGTGACCCCGATGTAACGCAGTATCACTGCTCCCCTGTGACCCCGATGTAACGCAGTATCACTGCTCCCCTGTGACCCCGATGTAACGCAGTATCACTGCTCCCCTGTGACCCCGATGTAACGCAGTATCACTGCTCCCCTGTGACCCCGATGTAACGCAGTATCACTGCTCCCCTGTGACCCCGATGTAACGCAGTATCACTGCTCTCCTGTGACCCCGATGTAACGCAGTATCACTGCTCTCCTGTGACCCCGATGTAACGCAGTATCACTGCTCTCCTGTGACCCCGATGTAACGCAGTATCACTGCTCCCCTGTGACCCCGATGTAACGCAGTATCACTGCTCCCCTGTGACCCCGATGTAACGCAGTATCACTGCTCCCCTGTGACCCCGATGTAACGCAGTATCACTGATCTCCTGTGACCCCGATGTAACGCAGTATCACTGCTCCCCTGTGACCCCGATGTAACGCAGTATCACTGCTCCCCTGTGACCCCGATGTAACGCAGTATCACTGCTCTCCTGTGACCCCGATGTAACGCAGTATCACTGCTCCCCTGTGACCCCGATGTAACGCAGTATCACTGCTCCCCTGTGACCCCGATGTAACGCAGTATCACTGCTCTCCTGTGACCCCGATGTAACGCAGTATCACTGCTCCCCTGTGACCCCGATGTAACGCAGTATCACTGCTCCCCTGTGACCCCGATGTAACGCAGTATCACTGCTCCCCTGTGACCCCGATGTAACGCAGTATCACTGCTCTCCTGTGACCCCGATGTAACGCAGTATGACTGCTCCCCTGTGACCCCGATGTAACGCAGTATCACTGCTCCCCTGTGACCCCGATGTAACGCAGTATCACTGATCTCCTGTGACCCCGATGTAACGCAGTATCACTGCTCTCCTGTGACCCCGATGTAACGCAGTATCACTGCTCCCCTGTGACCCCGATGTAACGCAGTATCACTGCTCCCCTGTGACCCCGATGTGACGCAGTATCACTGCTCTCCTGTGACCCCGATGTAACGCAGTATCACTGCTCTCCTGTGACCCCGATGTGACGCAGTATCACTGCTCCCCTGTGACCCCGATGTGACGCAGTATCACTGCTCCCCTGTGACCCCGATGTGACGCAGTATCACTGCTCTCCTGTGACCCCGATGTAACGCAGTATCACTGCTCCCCTGTGACCCCGATGTAACGCAGTATCACTGCTCCCCTGTGACCCCGATGTAACGCAGTATCACTGCTCCCCTGTGACCCCGATGTAACGCAGTATCACTGCTCCCCTGTGACCCCGATGTAACGCAGTATCACTGCTCCCCTGTGACCCGATGTAACGCAGTATCACTGCTCCCCTGTGACCCCGATGTAACGCAGTATCACTGCTCCCCTGTGACCCCGATGTGACGCAGTATCACTGCTCCCCTGTGACCCCGATGTAACGCAGTATCACTGCTCCCGTGACCCCGATGTAACGCAGTATCACTGCTCCCCTGTGACCCCGATGTAACGCAGTATCACTGCTCCCCTGTGACCCCGATGTAACACAGTATCACTGCTCCCCTGTTCTGTGACCCCGATGTAACGCAGTATCACTGCTCTCCTGTGACCCCGATGTAACGCAGTATCACTGCTCCCCTGTGACCCCGATGTAACGCAGTATCACTGCTCCCCTGTGACCCCGATGTAACGCAGTATCACTGCTCCCCTGTGACCCCGATGTAACGCAGTATCACTGCTCTCCTGTGACCCCGATGTAACGCAGTATCACTGCTCCCCTGTGACCCCGATGTAACGCAGTATCACTGCTCTCCTGTGACCCCGATGTAACGCAGTATCACTGCTCCCCTGTGACCCCGATGTAACGCAGTAACACTGATCTCCTGTGACCCCGATGTGACGCAGTATCACTGATCTCCTGTGACCCCGATGTAACACAGTATCACTGCTCCCCTGTGACCCCGATGTAACGCAGTATCACTGCTCTCCTGTGACCCCGATGTAACGCAGTATCACTGCTCCCCTGTGACCCCGATGTAACGCAGTATCACTGCTCCCCTGTGACCCCGATGTAACGCAGTATCACTGCTCCCCTGTGACCCCGATGTAACGCAGTATCACTGCTCTCCTGTGACCCCGATGTAACGCAGTATCACTGCTCTCCTGTGACCCCGATGTAACACAGTATCACTGCTCTCCTGTGACCCCGATGTAACACAGTATCACTGCTCTCCTGTGACCCCGATGTGACGCAGTATCACTGATCTCCTGTGACCCCGATGTAACGCAGTATCACTGCTCCCCTGTGACCCCGATGTAACGCAGTATCACTGCTCCCCTGTGACCCCGATGTAACGCAGTATCACTGATCTCCTGTGACCCCGATGTGACGCAGTATCACTGATCTCCTGTGACCCCGATGTAACGCAGTATCACTGCTCCCCTGTGACCCCGATGTAACGCAGTATCACTGCTCTCCTGTGACCCCGATGTAACGCAGTATCACTGCTCCCCTGTGACCCCGATGTAACGCAGTATCACTGCTCCCCTGTGACCCCGATGTAACGTAGTATCACTGCTCCCCTGTGACCCCGATGTGACGCAGTATCACTGCTCTCCTGCTCTGTGACCCCGATGTAACGCAGTATCACTGCTCCCCTGTGACCCCGATGTAACGCAGTATCACTGCTCCCCTGTGACCCCGATGTAACGCAGTATCACTGCTCCCCTGTGACCCCGATGTAACGCAGTATCACTGCTCTCTCCCCAGGAATCACTGGCCTCTGGTCCCTGACCATCATAGCGTGGGAGAGGTGGTTCGTGGTGTGCAAGCCATTTGGAAACATTAAGTTTGATGGCAAACTGGCAATCGCGGGCATCGTCTTCGCCTGGTCGTGGGCGTCGTGCTGGTGTGCACCTCCTATATTTGGCTGGAGCAGGTAAACCCAGCAGTGCCTCTAACACCCGGTTTATTGGGCGCTTATTCTACATCTGTCGCAGCGGTCAGGAAGTCAATGGCGAGTTTTGTCTGAGAATGGCGCGATCGGACGCTGCCGCAGACATAGTACCAGCCCCTCCGTCTTTGCACCTGCCCACAAATAGTATTAGTATTCTGGGGCCACTGCACTTAGTTTGAATTTATAATACAGAAAGATCCCCCAAAAAACGCAATACAGGAGAACATTTCTTATTTGGTCATAGAAATAAAATACTTTGCAGATTAAAGCCCAGCATTACTAAGTGATGCTATCACTAAGGACACATTCACCATACTGGGCAGGAAGCTGTGTCCTGGAGAAGTCCTGTCCGCATTATCTGCCCCTGCTCATGGAACGAGGGGCACGTGTGTAACCAATGTTTTTGCAAATGATTATAACTGTCTACGGCTCATATTCCCTAAGCTGCAAATCTCACAGCTACTGCAACTAACCAGGCGATAACGACGCAATCAGGAGGCATCTCGCTAACGAGGACACATTTGTGAACTTTGAAGCTTTCAAATGTCTGATACAAAATGATTGTGAAGGAAAGAAAAAGACACAGAGCCAGCTTGTGACTGTAACACTTTAACACGCATGCGCAATATTTCTCATGCATCCAGTTCCCTTTTTAGAATAACAGCTCCTGCCATCCCATCCCAATCTGTCCCTGCAGGTACTGGCCTCACGGTTTGAAGACCTCTTGTGGTCCAGATGTGTTCAGTGGAAGTTCTGACCCAGGAGTGCAGTCCTACATGATGGTGCTTATGACTACATGCTGCATTCTGCCTCTGTCCGTCATAATCCTGTGCTATATACAGGTTTGGTGGGCCATTCGAAAGGTGAGCAAGTGCTTTTGATACATTGGGATATTGATACATTGGGATATTGATACATTGGGGCATTGATACATTTTGATATTGATACATTGGGGCATTGAGCTTTGGGGCATTGATACATTGGGGCATTGATACCTTGGGGCATTGATACCTTGGGGCATTGATACCTTCGGGCATTGATACCTTGAGGCATTGATACCTTGGGGCATTGATACATTGGGGCACAGACCTTGCCGCACAGACATTGCCGCACAGACCTCGCCGCACAGACCTCGCCGTTTCTTTTCTCAGGGTGTATAGGAGACATGGCTTAATGGGTATGTATATCTTTATGTATATAGTGCCTCACAGCAGTAATACACGCAACATAATCATATAACACATAATGAAAATAAGCGCTTCAGACATAAAGGTAACATTGGGAAAAGGATTCTGTGCCTCGAAGAGCTTACAATCTACGTAGTGATTAGGGAGAACTTACAGAGGCAATAGGAGGGCGCGTTCTGGTCAGTGCATCTGCAGGGGGTCAGTGCGTCTGCAGGGGGTCAGTGCATCTGCAGGGGGTCAGTGCACGAGGTGTATAGTATCCGCCACGGAGCTGCCCATAAGCTGCGTTACAGAGGTGTGTTTAAGATGGGTTTTAAAGGTGGAGAGAGAGGGTGTGTGTCGGATATTAAGGGTAAGGACATCCCAGGGGTGCGGGGCAGTGAGTGAGAGAGGTTTTAGGCGGGAAGGTATAGTGAGATATTAGGGTGAGATGTAATGAGGGGCAGAGGAGGGTATAGTGAGATATTAGGGTGAGATGTAAGGAGGGGCAGAGGGGGGTATAGTGAGATATTAGGGTGATATGTAAGTAGGGGCAGAGGAAAGTATAGTGAGATATTAGGGTGATATGTAAGGAGGGGCAGAGGGGGGTATAGTGAGATATTAGGGTGATATGTAAGGAGGGGCAGAGGGGAGTATAGTGAGATATTAGGGTGATATGTAAGTAGGGGCAGAGGAAAGTATAGTGAGATATTAGGGTGATATGTAAGGAGGGGCAGAGGGGGGTATAGTGAGATATTAGGGTGATATGTAAGGAGGGGCAGAGGAGGGTATAGTGAGATATTAGGGTGAGATGTAAGAAGGGGCAGAGGAGGGTATAGTGAGATATTAGGGCGAGATGTAAGGAGGGACAGAGGAGAGTATAGTGAGATATGAGGGTGATATGTAAGGAGGGACAGAGGAGGGTACAGTGAGATATTAGGGTGAGATGTAAGGAGGGGCGGAGGAGGGTATAGTGAGATATTTGGGTGAGATGTAAGGAGGGGCAGAGGATGGTATAGTGAGATATTAGGGTGAGATGTAAGGAGGGGCAGAGGAGGGTATAGTGAGAGATTAGGGTGAGATGTAAGCAGGGGCAGAGGAGAGTATAGTGAGATATTAGGGTGAGATGTAAGAAGGGGTAGAGGAGGGTATAGTGAGAGATTAGGGTGAGATGTAAGGAGGGGCAGAGGAGGGTATAGTGAGAGATTAGGGTGAGATGTAAGGAGGGGCAGAGGAGGATATAGTGAGATATTAGGGTGACATATAAGGAGGGGCAGAGGAGGATATAGTGAGATATTAGGGTGAGCTGTAAGGAGGGGCAGAGGAGGGGGGTATAGTGAGATATTAGGGGGAGATATAAGGAGGAGCGGGGGAGGGGGGTATAGCCTATAAAGAGAGAAGTGTGTGGGGTTTCTGCTAAGGGAAGTTACACCCCATGCGTTCTTGGGCCTTCCTTTATTGGAAGATGGTAAAGTAGCCGGATAAGAGACACAGCGCACGTTTTTATCCTGGAATATCTCAGGTTGCTCAGCAGCAGAAAGAGTCGGAATCCACCCAGAAAGCCGAGCGGGAGGTCTCCAGGATGGTGGTGGTGATGATCATGGCGTACATCTTCTGCTGGGGACCGTACACCTTCTTTGCTTGCTTTGCTGCTGCCAACCCAGGCTATTCCTTCCACCCCCTGGCTGCCTCGCTGCCCGCCTTCTTTGCCAAGAGTGCCACGATTTACAACCCTATAATCTACGTCTTCATGAACAGGCAGGTGGGTGCAGCGCTCGGTGCTTTCGTCCTACGGCAGGTAGCCTAGGGGGGTTTAGTATCGGAGAGGCGCACAGCCCAGCGCTCCGTTGGAGAACACGTACGCTAACCTTGGACGTGGGGGCTTCAGAGCCTGGTTACGGTAGAAAGTTACTAAATTAAAGGGATTATTACTGCTCATTGTAAATGTGACATTTTTGCACTATATTACTTCTCAAGGTGTCCTGGCTGCAGAATTGATGCGATATCCTGGCAACAACCCGCACCACGTCTATTATAATGCTGGGAATAGCTTCTCTGATATAGCTGGGAATAGCTTCTCTGATATAGCTGGGAATAGCTTCTCTGATATAGCTGGGAATAGCTTCTCTGATATAGCTGGGAATAGCTTCTCTGATATAGCTGGGAATAGCTTCTCTGATATAGCTGGGAATAGCTTCTCTGATATAGCTGGGAATAGCTTCTCTGATATAGCTGGGAATAGCTTCTCTGATATAGCTGGGAATAGCTTCTCTGATAAAGCTGGTGCTGTATTTTGGGTTCAGTGGTCCAGCCAGCACCATACATTACCCCGCTGTTCCGGGAATACATTGCTTTTTGCTGTTATACCCGGTGTAACTGCTGCTATAACAGGATGTCTCTCTCTCCTTCCAGTTCCGCAACTGTATCTCTCAGCTTTTTGGCAGGAAGGTTGATGACGGTTCTGAGGTTTCTTCTACGTCCCGGACAGAAGTGTCTTCTGTCTCCAACTCCTCAGTGTCACCCGCATAAACCGCGCACCCCCACCCCCCCATTCCATACTGTCCCCGTCCCCTCCCTTCTCTCTCACCCAGTTTTCTTCTCTGCATGTCTTTAAATTGTGTATATAGCCCTTTTTTCAGGGGCAGCAAAAACAATTCACCCATCGCAAACAATGATGTATTTCTTTGTATCTGACATTACACACAAACAGCAACATTTTGTATATCGCTGAGAAACTTAAAGTCCATCTGTTATTGTAACTTGTCTGTTGCTAAGAATAGGCCACAACATTATCTCATACAATGGGGGTAATAAAGGCAGTGCGGGGGGCAGCCGGGCTGTCCAAACTCGGAGGATCAAAACTGCAACACTATTTAAAAGTGCAATAAAGTGAAAGACACGCAAACATTACACAAACTACACAGAGGTTCAATAGTGCTGTTAATGCAGAACTCATAACTCATCACCTAAAGATCTTTTCTTGGCTTCGTGTAATATGTCCCATTTAGCATTGGAGGGGCACGCGATGTATTCAGTCACCGAAGAAGTTACATTAAAAACAAGATTGCCGATGCACTGAGCATCTCTCTGTGAGCCTCTGCTGAGTGAGGCCTTTACACTGCGAAGTCCTCCTGGCACACACACAGATTTGTGGCTAGAAATGATCCATTCACCACTTCCTCCTGTTTAAAGTTTTGGGTGACAGTAAAACCCCAGCCCATGCGATGTATATTACAAACACCTCCAAGGCCTGAGCTGCCCACCTCAGCTTCCTGGGGGCGTTCTTCCAGGCTGGCACCAGTGCAGAATGCATTATTCTCCATGTAAAAAGCAAGCCTTCCGAGGACAGCTGCCCCGTGGGCAGATAATTGTGGGGCCGCGGTTTCATCCCCTGAGGCTTCTGAACGTTTCTCTGACGGGTTTTGCATATCTTGTATTTTGTACCAGTCAAATGATTACCAATCTAACAGTATTACTTGAGACTTAGGAGGCTACTCTCGGCCCTCTGATATGTGGGAGCGCTGGTCACTCCGGGGCAACAGATCAACTATGTGTCTGCAAAATCAAGTCTGTGATAAAAAATAGAGTCAATTTTCCGTGTTTCTGGCATGTGGTTCGTTTTGTTCCTAGAATTTAGCAATTCTTCTGTGTCAAACAGTCTTGGGCTTGTACAGTTATTGTGGGATCGCTCCATCAAAGATCTCTCGGCTTGGAAACAGGCATATCCCACTGTCTCCTAATGTATCTCCCGTCCACATACTGAGTACATACCTAATTCCCCTGCCTTCTCTTGTCCATCTGTGAATTAACAACACACGGTTTCATGACAGGTTGTAAATAGCCTCATACATCCTTGTAAGAGATGTGTGCAGAGGTATGCAAATAGAGACCGTTTTAGGGTGAAATTAATATAAGGCTTTATTGCCTGTTCCTTTAAACACTGTAAACACAAAACATAAAAGAAAAACCTACTCCATTTTGGAGAAATAATTAAACCTTTACACCAGCCCTATCTAACTGGGTGGGTAGCTAGGCTGATTACCACCCCAAACAAATATATATATATATATATATATATATTCACACACAACAATCCAACAAGAAAGTCTCTGATCTGTTTCTGTTGTAGCTATAGGGGAAGGCCTCTCTGCTCTCCTGGGTCAGCACCGTTGTGTGCTATGGCACTCTCTGTGTCCAGGTATAGGGGTCTTGTCCCCTTGTCTTGCTGTCAGCATACAGTCAGCATACAGTCCTTCTGTGTGCATCAAGACATCATCTTTTCCTTAGGTCAGCCCAGTTGTAGGCTAAGGAAATCTCTACAGTCCTCCCTCTCCTTATGTCAGCCCAAATGTGAGCTAAGGAATTTCTCTCCTGTTTCCAACAGAACACTTTTCTTACAGAGTGAATTGGCCAGGTGGAGTCTGGTTAATCGCCTGCTGCACTTAACCAGATCCCTGCTGGATTTTAGAGATAGTTTCTTCACCAGGGATAAGTCCCTGTTACAGTCCTACAATCCTTTACAGTGTTTGTGGTGGGAGTTATGTAAAGGAACATCCACTCTTACAAACAAACACTAATATATTTGTAGGATTTCTTAGAACTGTTTAGATATTAAGCCCTAATGGAGGAATCTCCAAGCCATGTAGCAACATTTATTTCAGTTCTCTCCTAAGGCTGCGGCCGCCCTGCCGCTGACCGCGCTGCCGCTGATTCGTGCTGACCACGGTGACCACACGGTGCTTGACGAGGTTACTTCTCACAATTTAAATTTTGACGTTCCCGCTCACGCGGTGCGCGCGCACACACGTTCACCCACACATAAACAAAAAAAATGACTTTTAACCGCGCTCAGCTTGCCTGCAATGCCCCCCCCCCCCCCGCGTGCGCTTGCAAAATAGCACGACACCTGGCGCTCATGCTTGGAAAGCTGGTGACGTCACCGCTCTCCAAGCATGAGCGCGGTCAGCGCCAGCGGGGACGCAGTCTTAGCTTTCCTGGATAACCGTTTACACAAACACTGTGTTTATCTCAGGGCCGCCAGCTAAATAATGTACAGCTAAATAATGTACAGATAAATAACGTACAGATAAATAACGTACAGATAAATAACGTACAGATAAATAACGTACAGATAAATAACGTACAGCTAAATAACGTACAGATAAACAACGTACAGCTAAATAATGTACAGATAAACAATGTACAGCTAAATAACGTACAGCTAAATAACGTACAGATAAACAATGTACAGCTAAATAATGTACAGATAAACAATGTACAGCTAAATAACGTACAGCTAAATAACGTACAGATAAACAATGTACAGCTAAATAATGTACAGATAAACAATGTACAGCTAAATAATGTACAGATAAATAATGTACAGATAAATAACGTACAGATAAATAACGTACAGATAAATAACGTACAGATAAATAACGTACAGATAAATAACGTACAGATAAATAACGTACAGCTAAATAACGTACAGCTAAATAACGTACAGATAAACAATGTACAGCTAAATAATGTACAGATAAACAATGTACAGCTAAATAACGTACAGCTAAATAACGTACAGCTAAATAACGTACAGATAAATAACGTACAGCTAAATAACGTACAGATAAATAACGTACAGCTAAATAACGTACAGCTAAATAACGTACAGCTAAATAACGTACAGCTAAATAACGTACAGCTAAATAACGTACAGCTAAATAACGTACAATTGGGTCTGTCTGGGTTTTCTGAACTTTGGAACAGTGAAGAGATTCCACTGGAAATTGTGGCTGAGAAAATCATTGGGTGTCCAGAAGTAACTGTGAAGAGTAACACAAATGGCATTAGTATGAAACAGAGGAGGGGATTATACGGAGCGGGGAGGGAGGTTCTCTCCCCCCTCTCTATGATTATACAGAGCGCCCAGGTAAAGTCAGGGAGGAAACACTTCACACATATATTATTCAGTTCATAGTTTGTTTTAGAGTTTCCTACTATCAGTTCTCATATCCTATATTCTGCATGCCAGTAACAGCTGGGGCTGCCACCTGAGGTGTGCTGGTCCGCCTTAACCTCTGTCACATAACCCCCCCCGCCCCCATACGCTGCAGGGTCTCCTGGAACCCAATGGGTGAACACAGCAGCCTATCAAAAATAAAGTCTGACAGGGGAACACTTCCTCCTCACCTCCGTGTCACACTTTTTAGCACACTCTTTTCAGTAGATAGTGAAATATCCCGTTGCCTCTTATTGGATGTGTGTAACGCCTTCGCCCCTTGTATACCACCACTTTTTCAATAAAAGCCTGACTTGAAGTATTTCAGACAATGAAACGATGCCTGACCGTAACCATGTTGTTAGAAAATACTGACTCTGCCCGAGGGCTCTGCTGCCCACCATAACGCAGGAATGTATCTGGCTTTCTGAGAAAGATGCTATCATTTCCTTCGCCGGCCAACTCCGCCGATCTCCGTTCCCTGGAGGAGAGCACACAGGGGAGTCTTACAGTACAGTATGTTACATAGTTACATAGTTACAGAACAGCACGTTACATAGTTACATAGTTACAGAACAGCACGTTACATAGTTGCATAGTTACATTCTTACAGAACAGTATGTTACATAGTTACATTCTTACAGAACAGTATGTTACATAGTTACATAGTTACAGAACAGTATGTTACATAGTTACATTCTTACAGTACAGTATGTTACATAGTTACATTCTTACAGTACAGCACGTTACATAGTTACATAGTTACATTCTTACAGAACAGTATGTTACATAGTTACATTCTTACAGAACAGTATGTTACATAGTTACATAGTTACAGAACAGTATGTTACATAGTTACATTCTTACAGTACAGTATGTTACATAGTTACATAGTTACAGAACAGTATGTTACATAGTTACATAGTTACAGAACAGCACGTTACATAGTTACATTCTTACAGAACAGTATCTTACATAGTTACATAGTTACAGAACAGCACGTTACATAGTTACACAGTTACATTCTTACAGAACAGTATGTTACATAGTTACATAGTTACAGAACAGTATGTTACAGAACAGTATGTTACATAGTTACAGTCTTACAGTACAGTATGTTACATAGTTACGTAGTTACATAGTTACATTCTTACAGAACAGTATGTTACATAGTTACAGTCTTACAGTACAGTATGTTACATAGTTACGTAGTTACATAGTTACATTCTTACAGAACAGTATGTTACATAGTTACAGTACAGTATGTTATAGTTACATAGTTACAGTACAGTATGTTATAGTTACATAGTTACAGTACAGTATGTTATAGTTACATAGTTACAGTACAGTATGTTATAGTTACATAGTTACAGTACAGTATGTTATAGTTACATAGTTACAGCACAGTATGTTATAGTTACATAGTTACAGTACAGTATGTTACATCGTTACATAGTTACAGTACAGTATGTTACATCGTTACATAGTTACAGTACAGTATGGTATAGTTACATAGTTACAGTACAGTATGGTATAGTTACATAGTTACAGTACAGTATGTTATAGTTACATAGTTACAGTACAGTATGTTATAGTTACATAGTTACAGTACAGTATGTTATAGTTACATAGTTACAGTACAGTATGTTATAGTTACATAGTTACAGTACAGTATGTTATAGTTACATAGTTACAGTATGTTATAGTTACATAGTTACAGTACAGTATGTTACATAGTTACATAGTTACAGTACAGTGTTACATAGTTACATAGTTACAGTACAGTATGTTACATCGTTACATAGTTACAGTACAGTATGTTACATCGTTACATAGTTACAGTACAGTATGGTATAGTTACATAGTTACAGTACAGTATGTTATAGTTACATAGTTACAGTACGGTACGTTACATAGTTACATAGTTACAGTACGGTACGTTACATAGTTACATAGTTACAGTACAGTATGTTACATAGTTACATAGTTACAGTACAGTATGTTACATAGTTACATAGTTACAGTACAGTATGTTATAGTTACATAGTTACAGTACAGTATGTTATAGTTACATAGTTACAGTACAGTATGTTATAGTTACATAGTTACAGTACAGTATGTTATAGTTACATAGTTACAGTACAGTATGTTATAGTTACATAGTTACAGTACAGTATGTTACAGTTACATA
The DNA here is from genome assembly GCF_040206685.1 of Ascaphus truei. Lineage (NCBI taxonomy): Eukaryota > Metazoa > Chordata > Amphibia > Anura > Ascaphidae > Ascaphus > Ascaphus truei. Next base: position 1,300,803 of record NC_134503.1, read on the forward strand.
GTTACAGTACAGTATGTTATAGTTACATAGTTACAGTACCGTATGTTACAGTTACATAGTTACAGTACAGTATGTTATAGTTACATAGTTACAGTACAGTATGTTATAGTTACATAGTTACAGTACAGTATGTTATAGTTACATAGTTACAGTACAGTATGTTATTGTTACCTAGTTACAGTACAGTATGTTATAGTTACCTAGTTACAGTACAGTATGTTATAGTTACATAGTTACAGTACAGTATGTTATTGTTACCTAGTTACAGTACAGTATGTTATAGTTACCTAGTTACAGTACAGTATGTTATAGTTACAGTACAGTATGTTATAGTTACCTAGTTACAGTACAGTATGTTATAGTTACCTAGTTACAGTACAGTATGTTATAGTTACATAGTTACAGTACAGTATGTTACATAGTTACATAGTTACAGTACAGTATGTTATAGTTACATAGTTACAGTACAGTATGTTATAGTTACATAGTTACAGTACAGTATGTGCATTATTCTGCCGGAGCTGACACATTATCTCCGTGTGATCATTCAAACGCCCACAGTTCATGCAAAGGTATAGCACAGGACTGGCCAACTCCACTCCTCAAGGGCCACCAACAGGTCAGGTTATCAGGATATTCCTGCTTCAGCACAAGTGGCTCAGTCAATGACTGCGCCACTTGTGCTGAAGCAGGGATATCCTGAAAACCTGAGCTGATGGTGGCCCTTAAGGACTGAAGTTGGCCAGTCCTGCTATAGAAGCAATACAATGTTATGTTCATACTGCTAATGGATAGAAGGGTCTTTAAGTGTTGCCTTGTTATACGTTGTGTCGATCTCTCTGATTGTGTTAGTACCAGAGTAGCTTAGTCTGTAATACACTCCCTCCTAGCACCACAGTGATCTGTTTAATGGGCCCATCTGTGCAACTGATACTGTTTTGCATCCACATCTGACACCTCTTCCAATTCAGAGGCTCCTAAGGGAACATACGCAGGGGCTGTATTAGGGGACGTACACATGGGCTGTATTAGGGGACATACACAGGGGCTGTATTAGGGGACATACACAGGGGCTGTATTAGGGGACATACACAGGGGCTGTATTAGGGTCATACACTGGGGCTGTATTAGGGGACACACACAGGGCTGTATTAGGGGACACACACAGGGGCTGTATTAGGGGACACACACAGGGGCTGTATTAGGGGACATACACAGGGGCTGTATTAGGGGACATACACAGGGGCTGTATTAGGGGACATACACAGGGGCTGTATTAGGGGACACACACAGGTGCTGTATTAGGGGACATACACAGGGGCTGTATTAGGGGACACACACAGGGGCTGTATTAGGGGACACACACAGGGGCTGTATTAGGGGACACACACAGGGGCTGTATTAGGGGACACACACAGGGGCTGTATTAGGGGACACACACAGGGGCTGTATTAGGGGACACACACAGGAGCTGTATTAGGGGACATACACAGGAGCTGTATTAGGGGACATACACAGGGGCTGTATTAGGGGACATACACAGGTGCTGTATTAGGGGACACACACAGGGGCTGTATTAGGGGGGACACACAGGGGCTGTATTAGGGGACACACACAGGGGCTGTATTAGGGGACACACACAGGGGCTGTATTAGGGGACACACACAGGGGCTGTATTAGGGGACACACACAGGGGCTGTATTAGGGGACATACACAGGGGCTGTATTAGGGGACACACACAGGGGCTGTATTAGGGGACACACACAGGGGCTGTATTAGGGGACACACACAGGGGCTGTATTAGGGGACACACACAGGGGCTGTATTAGGGGACACACACAGGTGCTGTATTAGGGGACACACACAGGGGCTGTATTAGGGACACACACAGGGGCTGTATTAGGGGACACACACAGGGGCTGTATTAGGGGACACACACAGGGGCTGTATTAGGGGACACACACAGGGGCTGTATTAGGGGACACACACAGGGGCTGTATTAGGGGACACACACAGGGGCTGTATTAGGGGACACACACAGGGGCTGTATTAGGGGACACACACAGGGGCTGTATTAGGGGACACACACAGGGGCTGTATTAGGGGACACACACAGGGGCTGTATTAGGGGACATACACAGGGGCTGTATTAGGGGACACACACAGGGGCTGTATTAGGGGACACACACAGGGGCTGTATTAGGGGACACACACAGGGGCTGTATTAGGGACATACACAGGGGCTGTATTAGGTACACACACAGGCGCTGTATTAGGGGACACACACAGGGGCTGTATTAGGGGACACACACAGGGGCTGTATTAGGGGACATACACAGGGGCTGTATTAGGGACATACACAGGGGCTGTATTAGGGGACATACACAGAGGCTGTATTAGGGGACATAAACAGGGGCTGTATTAGGGGACACACACAGGGGCTGTATTAGGGACATACACAGGGGCTGTATTAGGGGACATACACAGGGGCTGTATTAGGGACATACACAGGGGCTGTATTAGGGGACATACACAGGGGCTGTATTAGGGACATACACAGGGGCTGTATTAGGGGACATACACAGGGGCTGTATTAGGGACATACACAGGGGCTGTATTAGGGGACATACACAGGGGCTGTATTAGGGGACACACACAGGGGCTGTATTAGGGACATACACAGGGGCTGTATTAGGGACACACACAGGGGCTGTATTAGGGGACACACACAGGGGCTGTATTAGGGGACACACACAGGGGCTGTATTAGGGACATACACAGGGGCTGTATTAGGGACACACACAGGGGCTGTATTAGGGACATACACAGGGGCTGTATTAGGGACATACACAGGGGCTGTATTAGGGGACATACACATGGCCTGTATTAGGGGACATACACAGGGGCTGTATTAGGGACATACACAGGGGCTGTATTAGGGGACACATACAGGGGCTGTATTAGGGGACATACACAGGGGCTGTATTAGGGACATACACAGGGGCTGTATTAGGGGACACACACAGGGGCTGTATTAGGGACATACACAGGGGCTGTATTAGGGACACACACAGGGGCTGTATTAGGGACATACACAGGGGCTGTATTAGGGACATACACAGGGGCTGTATTAGGGGACATACACATGGCCTGTATTAGGGGACATACACAGGGGCTGTATTAGGGACATACACAGGGGCTGTATTAGGGGACACATACAGGGGCTGTATTAGGGGACATACACAGGGGCTGTATTAGGGACACACACAGGGGCTGTATTAGGGGACACACACAGGGGCTGTATTAGGGGACATACACAGGGGCTGTATTAGGGACATACACAGGGGCTGTATATGGGGACATACACATGGCCTGTATTAGGGGACATACACTGGGGCTGTATTAGGGACATACACAGGGGCTGTATTAGGGGACACACACAGGGGCTGTATTAGGGGACATACACAGGGGCTGTATTAGGGACATACACAGGGGCTGTATTAGGGGACACACACAGGGGCTGTATTAGGGGACATACACAGGGGCTGTATTAGGGACATACACAGGGGCTGTATTAGGGGACATACACATGGCCTGTATTAGGGGACATACACTGGGGCTGTATTAGGGACATACACAGGGGCTGTATTAGGGGACACACACAGGGGCTGTATTAGGGGACATACACAGGGGCTGTATTAGGGGACATACACAGGGGCTGTATTAGGGGACATACACAGGGGCTGTATTAGGGGACGTACACTGGGGCTGTATTAGGGGACGTACACAGGGGCTGTATTAGGGGACGTACACAGGGGCTGTATTAGGGGACGTACACAGGGGCTGTATTAGGGGACGTACACAGGGGCTGTATTAGGGGACGTACACAGGGGCTGTATTAGGGGACGTACACAGGGGCTGTATTAGGGGACGTACACAGGGGCTGTATTAGGGGACGTACACAGGGGCTGTATTAGGGGACACACACAGGGGCTGTATTAGGGGACACACACAGGGGCTGTATTAGGGGACACACACAGGGGCTGTATTAGGGGACATACACAGGGGCTGTATTAGGGGACATACACAGGTGCTGTATTAGGGGACACACACAGGGGCTGTATTAGGGGACACACACAGGGGCTGTATTAGGAGACACACACAGGGGCTGTATTAGGGACATACACAGGGGCTGTATTAGGGGACACACACAGGGGCTGTATTAGGGGACATACACAGGGGCTGTATTAGGGGACATACACAGGGGCTGTATTAGGGGACATACACAGGGGCTGTATTAGGGACATACACAGGGGCTGTATTAGGGGACACACACATGGCCTGTATTAGGGGACATACACTGGGGCTGTATTAGGGGACACACACAGGGGCTGTATTAGGGACATACACAGGGGCTGTATTAGGGGACACACACAGGGGCTGTATTAGGGGACACACACAGGGGCTGTATTAGGGCACATACTCAGGGGCTGTATTAGGGGACACACACAGGGGCTGTATTAGGGGACATACACAGGGGCTGTATTAGGGGACACACACAGGGGCTGTATTAGGGGACATACGCAGGGGCTGTATTAGGGACATACACAGGGGCTGTATTAGGGGACATACACAGGGGCTGTATTAGGGGACATACACAGGGGCTGTATTAGGGACATACACAGGGGCTGTATTAGGGGACATACACAGGGGCTGTATTAGGGGACATACGCAGGGGCTGTATTAGGGACATACGCAGGGGCTGTATTAGGGGACATACACAGGGGCTGTATTAGGGGACATACACAGGGCTGTATTAGGGGACATACACAGGGGCTGTATTAGGGGACATACACTGGGGCTGTATTAGGGGACACACACAGGGGCTGTATTAGGGGACATACACAGGGGCTGTATTAGGGACATACACAGGGGCTGTATTAGGGGACACACACAGATGCTGTATTAGGGGACATACACAGGGGCTGTATTAGGGGACACACACAGGGGCTGTATTAGGGGACATACACAGGGGCTGTATTAGGGGACATACACACGGGCTGTATTAGGGACATACACAGGCGGTGTATTAGGGGACATACACAGGGGCTGTATTAGGGGACACACACAGGGGCTGTATTAGGGGACATACACAGGGGCTGTATTAGGGGACATACACAGGGGCTGTATTAGGGGACATACACAGGGGCTGTATTAGGGGACATACACAGGGGCTGTATTAGGGGACATACACAGGGGCTGTATTAGGGGACATACACAGGGGCTGTATTAGGGGACATACACAGGGGCTGTATTAGGGGACATACACAGGTGCTGCTATGGGACACATTATGAACACTCACTGGGTCATTTCTGTATAATGACCACTAGATGGCACTGGTTTCCCTGCGGCTGGAGGAGGCAGCACTCAGACCCGGCGCTGGGTAAGTGTTGGGTTCCCTGGGACTGACGCCTCTTCCTGGGCCCTGGGGAGCTGCTGGGGGTGAGGGGGTGACGGGTGGGCCAGCTGCTGGGGGTGAGGGGGTGACGGGTGGGCCAGCTGTGGGGTGGGTGGGGGTGAGCGGGGGGAGCTTAACCCATTCACTGCCAGCATGTCCTGGAATACGTTGCTGGCCTCTGTCTGGTTACAGGGAAAGTGCTATTGCTTTGCAGGATGCACCATGGTGGTTAGGTAGCCGCACTGACCCAGATGTCCCTGGCCTGATATGCCACTTTCTCCTCCCTGAGATTCACTATCTGCATCTCCTGCTCCTCGTGTCCTTAGGGAGAGAGAACAAGCTGACTGATGTCATTAGCACACACTGCAGGTGCCTCTAATCTCACCTGTCCCTCTAATCTCACCTGTCCCTCTAATCACACCTGTCCCTCTAATCCCACCTGTCCCTCTAATCACACCTGTCCCTCTAATCACACCTGTCCCTCTAATCTCACCTGTCCCTCTAATCTCACCTGTCCCTCTAATCTCACCTGTCCCTCTAATCACACCTGTCCCTCTAATCACACCTGTCCCTCTAATCACACCTGTCCCTCTAATCTCACCTGTCCCTCTAATCTCACCTGTCCCTCTAATCACACCTGTCCCTCTAATCCCACCTGTTCCTCTAATCCCACCTGTCCCTCTAATCTCACCTGTAATCTCACCTGTCCCTCTAATCACACCTGTCCCTCTAATCTCACCTGTCCCTCTAATCTCACCTGTCCCTCTAATCACACCTGTCCCTCTAATCTCACCTGTCCCTCTAATCTCACCTGTCCCTCTAATCCCACCTGTCCCTCTAATCCCACCTGTCCCTCTAATCCCACCTGTCCCTCTAATCTCACCTGTCCCTCTAATCTCACCTGTCCCTCTAATCACACCTGTCCCTCTAATCTCACCTGTCCCTCTAATCACACCTGTCCCTCACAGAGCTGCAGGTATATAAGGGAACTCCACAGGATATGTATATACAGATGCAGCCACATTAACATCCCCTGCAGGCGCTCTGGCCACAGTGAGAGCAGCAGATAGCCTCAGCAGGTCAGAGTTAGCCTACTGCAGGGTTTTTCAACAGGGATTCCTAGGACCCCTGGGTTCCCCGGGATCGCTAAAGGGGTCTCTGCAATTTTCATTTCAATATTATATCAAATACAGAAGAATTTACAAGAAAAGGTTGGGGTTCCTTACAATGCATCTGATCTCAGACGCGCTATTAGAGAGGGTTGGGGTTCCTTACAATGCATCTGATCTCAGACGCGCTATTAGAGAGGGTTGGGGTTCCTTACAATGCATCTGATCTCAGACGCGCTATTAGAGAGGGTTGGGGTTCCTTACAATGCATCTGATCTCAGACGCGCTATTAGAGAGGGTTGGGGTTCCTTACAATGCATCTGATCTCAGACGCGCTATTAGAGAGGGTTGGGGTTCCTTACAATGAATCTAATCTCAGACGCGCTATTAGAGAGGGTTGGGGTTCCTTACAATGAATCTAATCTCAGACGCGCTATTAGAGAGGGTTGGAGTTCCTTACAATGAATCTAATCTCAGACATGCTATTAGAGAGGGTTGGGGTTCCTTACAATGCATCTGATCTCAGACGCGCTATAAGAGAGGGTTGGGGTTCCTTACAATGCATCTGATCTCAGACGCGCTATTAGAGAGGGTTGGGGTTCCTTACAATGCATCTGATCTCAGACGCGCTATTAGAGAGGGTTGGGGTTCCTTACAATGAATCTAATCTCAGACGCGCTATTAGAGAGGGTTGGGGTTCCTTACAATGAATCTAATCTCAGACGCGCTATTAGAGAGGGTTGGAGTTCCTTACAATGAATCTAATCTCAGACATGCTATTAGAGAGGGTTGGGGTTCCTTACAATGCATCTGATCTCAGACGCGCTATTAGAGAGGGTTGGGGTTCCTTACAATGCATCTGATCTCAGACGCGCTATTAGAGAGGGTTGGGGTTCCTTACAATGCATCTGATCTCAGATGCGCTATTAGAGAGGGTTGGGGTTCCTTACAATGCATCTGATCTCAGACGCGCTATTAGAGAGGGTTGGGGTTCCTTACAATGAATCTAATCTCAGACGCGCTATTAGAGAGGGTTGGGGTTCCTTACAATGAATCTGATCTCAGACGCGCTATTAGAGAGGGTTGGAGTTCCTTACAATGAATCTGATCTCAGACGCGCTATTAGAGAGGGTTGGGGTTCCTTACAATGCATCTGATCTCAGACGCGCTATTAGAGAGGGTTGGGGTTCCTTACAATGCATCTGATCTCAGACGCGCTATTAGAGAGGGTTTGGGTTCCTTACAATGCATCTGATCTCAGACGCGCTATTAGAGAGGGTTGGGGTTCCTTACAATGCATCTGATCTCAGACGCGCTATTAGAGAGAGTGGGGGTTCCTTACAATGCATCTGATCTCAGACGCGCTATTAGAGAGGGTTGGGGTTCCTTACAATGCATCTGATCTCAGACGCGCTATTAGAGAGGGTTGGGGTTCCTTACAATGCATCTGATCTCAGACACACTATTAGAGAGGGTCGGGGTTCCTTACAATGCATCTGATCTCAGACGAGCTATTAGAGAGGGTTGGGGTTACAAAGAATTTCACAATATAATTATAGGGTTCCTTACCCCCAAAAAGTTGAAAACTACTGGAATCCTGGCTCCCTGCGGCTCTTACCCCCCCCCCCCCCCCCCGTTTCAGGGCGTGCTGCGATCTTCCCCCCATTTCAGGGCGTGCTGTGATCTTCCCCCCATTTCAGGGCGTGCTGTGATCTTCCCCCATTTCAGGGCGTGCTGTGATCTTCCCCCCGTTTCAGGGCGTGCTGTGATCTTCCCCCCGTTTCAGGGCGTGCTGTGATCTTCCCCCCGTTTCAGGGCGTGCTGTGATCTTCCCCCGTTTCAGGGCGTGCTGTGATCTTCCCCTGTTTCAGGGCGTGCTAGATCTTCCCCCGTTTCAGGGCGTGCTGTGATCTTCCCCCGTTTCAGGGCGTGCTGTGATCTTCCCCCCCCCGTTTCAGGGCGTGCTGTGATCTTCCCCCCCGTTTCAGGGCGTGCTGTGATCTTCCCCTGTTTCAGGGCGTGCTAGATCTTCCCCCGTTTCAGGGCGTGCTGTGATCTTCCCCCGTTTCAGGGCGTGCTGTGATCTTCCCCCCCCCCGTTTCAGGGCGTGCTGTGATCTTCCCCCCCGTTTCAGGGCGTGCTGTGATCTTCCCCCGTTTCAGGGCGTGCTGTGATCTTCCCCCGTTTCAGGGCGTGCTGTGATCTTCCCCCCCGTTTCAGGGCGTGCTGTGATCTTCCCCCCCGTTTCAGGGCGTGCTGTGATCTTCCCCCCGTTTCAGGGCGTGCTGTGATCTTCCCCCCGTTTCAGGGCGTGCTGTGATCTTCCCCCCCGTTTCAGGGCGTGCTGTGATCTTCCCCCGTTTCAGGGCGTGCTGTGATCTTCCCCCCGTTTCAGGGCGTGCTGTGATCTTCCCCCCGTTTCAGGGCGTGCTGTGATCTTCCCCCCGTTTCAGGGCGTGCTGTGATCTTCCCCCCGTTTCAGGGCGTGCTGTGATCTTCCCCCCGTTTCAGGGCGTGCTGTGATCTTCCCCCCGTTTCAGGGCGTGCTGTGATCTTCCCCCCGTTTCAGGGCGTGCTGTGATCTTCCCCCCGTTTCAGGGCGTGCTGTGATCTTCCCCCCGTTTCAGGGCGTGCTGTGATCTTCCCCCCGTTTCAGGGCGTGCTGTGATCTTCCCCCCGTTTCAGGGCGTGCTGTGATCTTCCCCCCGTTTCAGGGCGTGCTGTGATCTTCCCCCCGTTTCAGGGCGTGCTGTGATCTTCCCCCCATTTCAGGGCGTGCTGTGATCTTCCCCCCGTTTCAGGGCGTGCTGTGATCTTCCCCCCGTTTCAGGGCGTGCTGTGATCTTCCCCCCGTTTCAGGGCGTGCTGTGATCTTCCCCCCGTTTCAGGGCGTGCTGTGATCTTCCCCCCGTTTCAGGGCGTGCTGTGATCTTCCCCCCGTTTCAGGGCGTGCTGTGATCTTCCCCCCGTTTCAGGGCGTGCTGTGATCTTCCCCCCGTTTCAGGGCGTGCTGTGATTTTCCCCCCGTTTCAGGGCGTGCTGTGATTTTCCCCCCGTTTCAGGGCGTGCTGTGATCTCCCCCCGTTTCAGGGCGTGCTGTGATCTTCCCCCCGTTTCAGGGCGTGCTGTGATCTTCCCCCCGTTTCAGGGCGTGCTGTGATCTTCCCCCCGTTTCAGGGCGTGCTGTGATCTTCCCCCCGTTTCAGGGCGTGCTGTGATCTTCCCCCCCCGTTTCAGGGCGTGCTGTGATCTTCCCCCCGTTTCAGGGCGTGCTGTGATCTTCCCCCCGTTTCAGGGCGTGCTGTGATCTTCCCCCCGTTTCAGGGCGTGCTGTGATCTTCCCCCCGTTTCAGGGCGTGCTGTGATCTTCCCCCCGTTTCAGGGCGTGCTGTGATCTTCCCCCCGTTTCAGGGCGTGCTGTGATCTTCCCCCCGTTTCAGGGCGTGCTGTGATCTTCCCCCCGTTTCAGGGCGTGCTGTGATCTTCCCCCCGTTTCAGGGCGTGCTGTGATCTTCCCCCCGTTTCAGGGCGTGCTGTGATCTTCCCCCCGTTTCAGGGCGTGCTGTGATCTTCCCCCCGTTTCAGGGCGTGCTGTGATCTTCCCCCCGTTTCAGGGCGTGCTGTGATCTTCCCCCCGTTTCAGGGCGTGCTGTGATCTTCCCCCCGTTTCAGGGCGTGCTGTGATCTTCCCCCCGTTTCAGGGCGTGCTGTGATCTTCCCCCCGTTTCAGGGCGTGCTGTGATCTTCCCCCCGTTTCAGCGCGTGCTGTGATCTTCCCCCCGTTTCAGGGCGTGCTGTGATCTTCCCCCCGTTTCAGCGCGTGCTGTGATCTTCCCCCCCGTTTCAGGGCGTGCTGTGATCTTCCCCCCGTTTCAGGGCGTGCTGTGATTTTCCCCCCGTTTCAGGGCGTGCTGTGATCTCCCCCCGTTTCAGGGCGTGCTGTGATCTTCCCCCCGTTTCAGGGCGTGCTGTGATCTTCCCCCCGTTTCAGGGCGTGCTGTGATCTTCCCCCCGTTTCAGGGCGTGCTGTGATCTTCCCCCCGTTTCAGGGCGTGCTGTGATCTCCCCCCGTTTCAGGGCGTGCTGTGATCTTCCCCCCGTTTCAGGGCGTGCTGTGATCTTCCCCCCGTTTCAGGGCGTGCTGTGATCTTTCCCCCGTTTCAGGGCGTGCTGTGATCTCCCCCCGTTTCAGGGCGTGCTGTGATCTTCCCCCCGTTTCAGGGGGGAATTGTGTACGCAGCACTTTACCGACTTACAATACAGGGAAAACAAAGTACAAATAACGGGGTTAAAAAGCAGCAAGTAAATGATAACACGAGGCAAAGGGAGAGGACGCCCTGAGGAGCTGACAATCTAATTAGTTTATTGGTAGACTTACCGGCACAAAGGCGAGTTAGTAGTGCGGCGTAAATTGTAAATTCACCTTCTTTTCGAGGTGAATAGTGCCCGATGTATACGGAGTGGGAGAAGGTTCCTGATGTATACGGAGTGGGAGAAGGTTCCTGATGTATACGGAGTGGGAGAAGGTTCCCGATGTATAAGGAGTGGGAGAATGTTCCTGATGTATACGGAGTGGGAGACGGTTCCTGATGTATAAGGAGTGGGAGAAGGTTCCTGATGCATACGGAGTGGGAGAAGGTTCCTGATGTATACGGAGTGGGAGACGGTTCCTGATGTATACGGAGTGGGAGAAGGTTCCTGATGTATACGGAGTGGGAGAAGGTTCCTGATGTATACGGAGTGGGAGAAGGTTCCTGATGTATACGGAGTGGGAGAAGGTTCCTGATGTATACGGAGTGGGAGACGGTTCCTGATGTATATGGAGTGGGAGAAGGTTCCTGATGTATACGGAGTGGGAGAAGGTTCCTGATGTATACGGAGTGGGAGAAGGTTCCTGATGTATAAGGAGTGGGAGAACGTTCCTGATGTATACGGAGTGGGAGACGGTTCCCGATGTATACGGAGTGGGAGAAGGTTCCTGATGTATAAGGAGTGGGAGAAGGTTCCTGATGTATACGGAGTGGGAGACGGTTCCCGATGTATACGGAGTGGGAGAAGGTTCCTGATGTATACGGAGTGGGAGAAGGTTCCTGATGTATAAGGAGTGGGAGAAGGTTCCTGATGTATACGGAGTGGGAGAAGGTTCCTGATGTATACGGAGTGGGAGAACGTTCCTGATGTATACGGAGTGGGAGACGTTTCCCGATGTATACGGAGTGGGAGAAGGTTCCTGATGTATAAGGAGTGGGAGAAGGTTCCCGATGTATACGGAGTGGGAGAAGGTTCCTGATGTATACGGAGTGGGAGAAGGTTCCTGATGTATACGGAGTGGGAGACGGTTCCTGATGTATATGGAGTGGGAGAAGGTTCCTGATGTATACGGAGTGGGAGAAGGTTCCTGATGTATACGGAGTGGGAGAAGGTTCCTGATGTATACGGAGCGGGAGAAGGTTCCTGATGTATAAGGAGTGGGAGAAGGTTCCCTATGTATACGGAGTGGGAGAAGGTTCCTGATGTATACGGAGTGGGAGAAGGTTCCCGATGTATACGGAGTGGGAGAAGGTTCCTGATGTATAAGGAGTGGGAGAAGGTTCCCGATGTATACGGAGTGGGAGAAGGTTCCTGATGTATACGGAGTGGGAGAAGGTTCCTGATGTATACGGAGTGGGAGACGGTTCCTGATGTATATGGAGTGGGAGAAGGTTCCTGATGTATACGGAGTGGGAGAAGGTTCCTGATGTATACGGAGTGGGAGAAGGTTCCTGATGTATACGGAGCGGGAGAAGGTTCCTGATGTATAAGGAGTGGGAGAAGGTTCCCGATGTATACGGAGTGGGAGAAGGTTCCTGATGTATACGGAGTGGGAGAAGGTTCCCGATGTATACGGAGTGGGAGAAGGTTCCTGATGTATACGGAGTGGGAGAAGGTTCCTGATGTATACGGAGTGGGAGAAGGTTCCTGATGTATACGGAGTGGGAGAAGGTTCCTGATGTATACGGAGTGGGAGAAGGTTCCCGATGTATATGGAGTGGGAGAAGGTTCCTGATGTATACGGAGGGCAGAAGGTTCCTGATGTATACGGAGTGGGAGAAGGTTCCTGATGTATACGGAGTGGGAGAAGGTTCCCGATATATACAGAGTGGGAGAAGGTTCCCGATGTATATGGAGTGGGAGAAGGTTCCTGATGTATACGGAGGGCAGAAGGTTCCTGATGTATACGGAGTGGGAGAAGGTTCCTGATGCATACGGAGTGGGAGAAGGTTCCTGATGTATACGGAGTGGGAGACGGTTCCTGATGTATACAGAGTGGGAGAAGGTTCCTGATGTATACGGAGTGGGAGAAGGTTCCTGATGTATACGGAGTGGGAGAAGGTTCCTGATGTATACGGAGTGGGAGAAGGTTCCTGATGTATACGGAGTGGGAGAAGGTTCCTGATGCATACGGAGTGGGAGAAGGTTCCTGATGCATACGGAGTGGGAGACGGTTCCTGATGCATACAGAGTGGGAGACGGTTCCTGATGCATACAGAGTGGGAGAACGTTCCTGATGTATACGGAGTGGGAGAACGTTCCTGATGTATATGGAGTGGGAGAAGGTTCCTGATGTATACGGAGTGGGAGAAGGTTCCTGATGTATACGGAGTGGGAGACGGTTCCTGATGTATACGGAGTGGGAGAACGTTCCTGATGTATACGGAGTGGGAGAACGTTCCTGATGTATACGGAGTGGGAGAAGGTTCCTGATGTATACGGAGTGGGAGAAGGTTCCCGATGTATACGGAGTGGGAGAAGGTTCCTGATGTATAAGGAGTGGGAGAAGGTTCCCGATGTATACGGAGTGGGAGAAGGTTCCTGATGTATACGGAGTGGGAGAAGGTTCCTGATGTATACGGAGTGGGAGACGGTTCCTGATGTATACGGAGTGGGAGAAGGTTCCTGATGTATACGGAGTGGGAGAAGGTTCCTGATGTATACGGAGTGGGAGAAGGTTCCCGATGTATATGGAGTGGGAGAAGGTTCCTGATGTATACGGAGGGCAGAAGGTTCCTGATGTATACGGAGTGGGAGAAGGTTCCTGATGTATACGGAGTGGGAGAAGGTTCCCGATATATACAGAGTGGGAGAAGGTTCCCGATGTATATGGAGTGGGAGAAGGTTCCTGATGTATACGGAGGGCAGAAGGTTCCTGATGTATACGGAGTGGGAGAAGGTTCCTGATGCATACGGAGTGGGAGAAGGTTCCTGATGTATACGGAGTGGGAGACGGTTCCTGATGTATACGGAGTGGGAGAAGGTTCCTGATGTATACGGAGTGGGAGAAGGTTCCTGATGTATACGGAGTGGGAGAAGGTTCCTGATGTATACGGAGTGGGAGAAGGTTCCTGATGTATACGGAGTGGGAGAAGGTTCCTGATGCATACGGAGTGGGAGAAGGTTCCTGATGCATACGGAGTGGGAGACGGTTCCTGATGCATACGGAGTGGGAGACGGTTCCTGATGCATACAGAGTGGGAGAACGTTCCTGATGTATACGGAGTGGGAGAACGTTCCTGATGTATATGGAGTGGGAGAAGGTTCCTGTTGTATACGGAGTGGGAGAAGGTTCCTGATGTATACGGAGTGGGAGACGGTTCCTGATGTATACGGAGTGGGAGAACGTTCCTGATGTATACGGAGTGGGAGAACGTTCCTGATGTATACGGAGTGGGAGAAGGTTCCTGATGTATACGGAGTGGGAGAAGGTTCCTGATGTATACGGCGTGGGAGAAGGTTCCTGATGTATACGGAGTGGGAGAAGGTTCCTGATGTATACGGAGTGGGAGAAGGTTCCTGATGTATACGGAGTGGGAGAAGGTTCCTGATGTATACGGAGTGGGAGAAGGTTCCTGATGTATACAAAGTGGGAGAAGGTTCCTGATGTATACGGAGTGGGAGAAGGTTCCTGATGTATACGGAGTGGGAGAAGGTTCCTGATGTATACGGAGTGGGAGAAGGTTCCTGATGTATACGGAGTGGGAGAAGGTTCCTGATGTATACAAAGTGGGAGAAGGTTCCTGATGTATACGGAGTGGGAGAAGGTTCCTGATGTATACGGAGTGGGAGAAGGTTCCGGATGTATAAGGAGTGGGAGAAGGTTCCTGATGTATACGGAGTGGGAGAAGGTTCCTGATGTATATAAAAACAAAAACAACAGCGCAAAACCGCAATAGTGAAGTATATCAAGTATAATTGATTAAAGTATAAGGTAAGTATTCTGCGTACATTTAGTAGATAAAACAAGCGCATTGAGTGTGTAATACACAGGTTACCACACGGTAGAACTGCAGCAGATGAAATATGCCCTCTGATAGACCTCGAATGAGTTTGTGACGTCAGCTCCGCGTCTCGAACAGATGGCGCGCTGCAAACTCCGTCCTTCACTTGGCACAGACCTTGTTAATAGGGGATCCCCCTCGAAAAGCGAAGGCAATGAGAGTCCCAGAATACCCTGGGCTGCGTCACCACTCGGAGGTAAGGCAGTCACGTGATGGTAAGTCCTTTGCGCATGCGTGATGCGAGGTGTCAGTCCAAACAACACAGGACTCGGATCATAGAGCCCCACAGTGACACTTAGAGCGTAATGTGACCGCTAGCCCCGTCACAGGGGATGTCCACCGCTCTTCCGTCATATATAAGCGGAATATATGGCTGACAAATGTCCCACAATAAATTGGAATGTGCAATTGAACAGTGTAAAACACTAATCCTACGCGTTTCGTAGCTGAAACGCTACTTCATCAGGGAATAATTCAGCGCTCTAGATTCAGCACACTTGATAAAGTGCCATTCAGGTACGAAACGCGTAGGAGGGTACTTACCTCCGGGTTTTTTTAACTATGGACCAATAAAGATCATTTTTTACTTATTCTGTTTGGGACCCACGCCATTGGCTGTGCGCTGAATCATTTCTATTTGGACATATACAGTATATGTCTTGGCTCATATAGAATGCATACTCACTGTATAGTAGGTATAAATAGGCAAGTCCAAAACTGTGGCTACTGTATGTTTCTCTTGTGTAGGAAACCATGAATGCTCAAACCAAATCCCCATGCTCACTTTTATTATGTTATGCCTTGGCTTACAAGAAAATTAAAAAAAATACCCTTTTCTGGGTTCTATCTACTAAACATCGCAAAGGTTTAGCGTAAAATTGATGCATGGATATAACAAAAAGATATTGCTCTAGTGTGCGTTTGTGTACAAACCGTGTTTTCCTACTGTGAGCCCAAGGTGTAAGAAACAGTTTTAATCCGTTAATCTGGCACAATGAAGTGAGGTGCGTGGGTGCACAGGTGTAAATGGTATCTACTTCAAAGAATAGTTTAACCTGCATCAAAATCGCCGGCCAAGTAAAACCCGGGTCATTCCGAACAGTTTCCCGTGTTCGCACAGAATGAGGGTCTTATGTATCACACCAAATAATATGTAATGCCGCTTGGAAGTTTCGTTATGTAGATTAAGAAAATGAACTATGTCAATAATAAATAATATCACACTAATATTTACTAGTTATACTAGTTGTAAATAACAAAATACCCTTCATTCTGTTTTAATTTAAATTGTATCAATCGTGTATTCTACGTGATGCAACGAATCAAACATCATTTCACAAACAAACATCATGAAGTCGCAGAACAACCGTGATAAACACAGCATTATACAGTTTAGGAAGATTTGTACTACTTTTGAATGTAATATTTTGAGCACGTAGAGCCGTTCATCTTTGTCTTCTGAAAGAATTTGTTTTCTAGAGGCTTAGGTGGATGACGATGCGTTGCGTTGATATCTGATTGGATCTGATGTGACGCGCTCCCCACGCACACCAACCTAAACGCAGATCTCCTCCTGACATCACTCATTCTATCTACGAGGAGCGCAGCAGCCTGCAGAGAGGTGCTCATCCGTCGCAGATCTTACATCCAGCGGGGGAACGGGAAGAAAGACGAACAGGAGGAGAATAACACTGAGACAAGGTACCCGTAAAATGTGGCTGCTTATTCAATTGTCTGAGTCATTTGGTATAAAGACGGAGGAAGGGCACAGCAGAAATGTGTGGGGTTGTCTTCTGAACATTTATTCGAGATAATAGGAATATGTGGGAAGGAAACTAGTAACATATTGGGGGGGGGTTGTGCATAAAATGTTCTTACGAGACTACTTGAGTCAATGTAATTTCTTACTTCATTACTTGAACACAACTAAATGTAAAGGCAGTAAAACAAGAGACAAAGAAAAGGATTTCGGCCCCAAAAATATATCTCTAAATATGTTATTATTTGTCTGATTTCCATGCGCTCATATCTGATCTGTTATATCTCTGATCCTCTCTTGCTGTTTCCTGGTGGTGTAATTACTGATCCCGTGAATCACAAAAGTAATACTAATGAGACCTTATTATTATTATTATTATTATTGTATTGTATTGTATGTCTTTATTTATATAGCGCCATTAATGTACATAGCGCTTCACAGTAGTAATACATGTGGTAATCGAATAAATAACAGATAATATAAATAACAGATCATGGGAATAAGTGCTTTAGACATAAAAGTAACATTAAGGAAGAGGAGTCCCTGCCCCGAGGAGCTTACAATCTAATTGGTAGGTAGGGAGAACGTACAGAGACAGTAGGAGGGAGTTCTGGTAAGTGCGTCTGCAGGGGGCCAAGCTTTGTGTATCGTGTTCAGAATATCCACAGTGCTATTCATATGCTTCTTTAAGCAAGTGTGTCTTAAGGTGGGTCTTAAAGGTGGATAGAGAGGGTGCTAGTCGGGTACTGAGGGGAAGGGCATTCCAGAGGGGCGGGGCAGTCAGTGAGAAAGGTTTAAGGCGGGAGAGGGCTTTAGATACAAAGGGGGTAGAAAGAAGACATCCTTGAGCAGAACGCAAGAGTCGGGATGGTGCATAGCGAGAAATTAGGGCTGAGATGTAAGGAGGGGCAGAAGAATGTAAAGCTTTAAAAGTGAGGAGAAGAACGGAGTGTGAGATGCGGGATTTGATTGGAAGCCAGGAGAGGGATTTCAGGAGGGGAGATTATTATTATTATTATTATTATTATTAAACATACTTTACTTTGTATGCTGGAGCAATTTTATTCATTATTACCCTAACTTATGTCCCACTAGAACTGTTCCCACTCCCTCTCCCTGTCACGCTGCCGGGATATTCTATCCCTTGAGCGGTTGCTGCTGAGTTACAGATCCGTGCCAGCAGCTGTGCCGGAGGAATTGATATCTCGTATCGTGTGTAAGTCAGAAAGAAAACTGCTGAGAAGCGCAGGCAAAATACGAGCAGCTGAGAGAGCAGGGATCCAGAGATCGTTTTACATCGAGTTCAGAGGAGCACGCTAAATTACCCAAATGGCCAGTACCTTGTGATCATGCTTAATGCTCATTAGAGAGTGGATCACTGCGTGTTAGTTCTGAGTGGATCACTGCGTGTTAGGGTTAGGGTTAGGGTTAGGGCGGATCACTTACCTGTTAGTTCTGAGCGGGGAACTCACAGTTTTTCATTATCTGGCAAAAGTAAAAGTCTATTTTATTTCCAATGAATGGTCACTATCTCGCAGTGTCTGCTGTATGATGTAATGGTCACTATCTCGCAGTGTCTGCTGTATGATGTAATGGTCACTATCTCGCAGTGTCTGCTGTATGATGTAATGGTCACTATCTCGCAGTGTCTGCTGTATGATGTAATGGTCACTATCTCGCAGTGTCTGCTGTATGATGTAATGGTCACTATCTCGCAGTGTCTGCTGTATGATGTAATGGTCACTATCTCGCAGTGTCTGCTGTATGATGTAATGGTCACTATCTCTCAGTGTCTGCTGTATGATGTAATGGTCACTATCTCGCAGTGTCTGCTGTATGATGTAATGGTCACTATCTCTCAGTGTCTGCTGTATGATGTAATGGTCACTATCTCGCAGTGTCTCCTGTATGATGTAATGGTCACTATCTCGCAGTGTCTGCTGTATGATGTAATGGTCACTATCTCGCAGTGTCTGCTGTATGATGTAATGGTCACTATCTCGCAGTGTCTGCTGTATGATGTAATGGTCACTATCTCGCAGTGTCTCCTGTATGATGTAATGGTCACTATCTCGCAGTGTCTGCTGTATGATGTAATGGTCACTATCTCGCAGTGTCTGCTGTATGATGTAATGGTCACTATCTCGCAGTGTCTGCTGTATGATGTAATGGTCACTATCTCGCAGTGTCTGCTGTATGATGTAATGGTCACTATCTCGCAGTGTCTGCTGTATGATGTAATGGTCACTATCTCGCAGTGTCTGCTGTATGATGTAATGGTCACTATCTCGCAGTGTCTGCTGTATGATGTAATGGTCACTATCTCGCAGTGTCTGCTGTATGATGTAATGGTCACTATCTCGCAGTGTCTGCTGTATGATGTAATGGTCACTATCTCGCAGTGTCTGCTGTATGATGTAATGGTCACTATCTCGCAGTGTCTGCTGTATGATGTAATGGTCACTATCTCGCAGTGTCTGCTGTATGATGTAATGGTCACTATCTCGCAGTGTCTGCTGTATGATGTAATGGTCACTATCTCGCAGTGTCTGCTGTATGATGTAATGGTCACTATCTCGCAGTGTCTGCTGTATGATGTAATGGTCACTATCTCGCAGTGTCTGCTGTATGATGTAATGGTCACTATCTCGCAGTGTCTGCTGTATGATGTAATGGTCACTATCTCGCAGTGTCTGCTGTATGATGTAATGGTCACTATCTCGCAGTGTCTGCTGTATGATGTAATGGTCACTATCTCGCAGTGTCTGCTGTATGATGTAATGGTCACTATCTCGCAGTGTCTGCTGTATGATGTAATGGTCACTATCTCGCAGTGTCTGCTGTATGATGTAATGGTCACTATCTCGCAGTGTCTGCTGTATGATGTAATGGTCACTATCTCGCAGTGTCTCCTGTATGATTTCATGGTCACTATCTCGCAGTGTCTGCTGTATGAATGTAATGGTCACTATCTCGCAGTGTCTGCTGTATGATGTAATGGTCACTATCTCGCAGTGTCTCCTGTATGATTTCATGGTCACTATCTCGCAGTGTCTGCTGTATGATGTAATGGTCACTATCTCGCAGTGTCTGCTGTATGATGTAATGGTCACTATCTCGCAGTGTCTGCTGTATGATGTAATGGTCACTATCTCGCAGTGTCTCCTGTATGATTTCATGGTCACTATCTCGCAGTGTCTGCTGTATGATGTAATGGTCACTATCTCGCAGTGTCTCCTGTATGATGTAATGGTCACTATCTCGCAGTGTCTGCTGTATGATGTAATGGTCACTATCTCGCAGTGTCTGCTGTATGATGTAATGGTCACTATCTCGCAGTGTCTGCTGTATGATGTAATGGTCACTATCTCGCAGTGTCTCCTGTATGATGTAATGGTCACTATCTCGCAGTGTCTGCTGTATGATGTAATGGTCACTATCTCGCAGTGTCTGCTGTATGATGTCATGGTCACTATCTCGCAGTGTCTGCTGTATGATGTCATGGTCACTATCTCGCAGTGTCTGCTGTATGATGTAATGGTCACTATCTCGCAGTGTCTGCTGTATGATGTAATGGTCACTATCTCGCAGTGTCTCTGTATGATGTAATGGTCACTATCTCGCAGTGTCTCCTGTATGATGTAATGGTCACTATCTCGCAGTGTCTGCTGTATGATGTAATGGTCACTATCTCGCAGTGTCTGCTGTATGATGTAATGGTCACTATCTCGCAGTGTCTGCTGTATGATGTAATGGTCACTATCTCGCAGTGTCTGCTGTATGATGTAATGGTCACTATCTCGCAGTGTCTCCTGTATGATGTAATGGTCACTATCTCGCAGTGTCTGCTGTATGATGTAATGGTCACTATCTCGCAGTGTCTGCTGTATGATGTAATGGTCACTATCTCGCAGTGTCTCCTGTATGATGTAATGGTCACTATCTCGCAGTGTCTGCTGTATGATGTAATGGTCACTATCTCGCAGTGTCTGCTGTATGATGTAATGGTCACTATCTCGCAGTGTCTGCTGTATGATGTAATGGTCACTATCTCGCAGTGTCTGCTGTATGATGTAATGGTCACTATCTCGCAGTGTCTGCTGTATGATGTAATGGTCACTATCTCGCAGTGTCTGCTGTATGATGTAATGGTCACTATCTCGCAGTGTCTGCTGTATGATGTAATGGTCACTATCTCGCAGTGTCTGCTGTATGATGTAATGGTCACTATCTCGCAGTGTCTGCTGTATGATGTAATGGTCACTATCTCGCAGTGTCTGCTGTATGATGTAATGGTCACTATCTCGCAGTGTCTGCTGTATGATGTAATGGTCACTATCTCGCAGTGTCTCTGTATGATTTCATGGTCACTATCTCGCAGTGTCTCCTGTATGATGTAATGGTCACTATCTCGCAGTGTCTGCTGTATGATGTAATGGTCACTATCTCTCAGTGTCTCCTGTATGATTTCATGGTCACTATCTCGCAGTGTCTGCTGTATGATGTAATGGTCACTATCTCGCAGTGTCTGCTGTATGATGTAATGGTCACTATCTCGCAGTGTCTGCTGTATGATGTAATGGTCACTATCTCGCAGTGTCTCCTGTATGATTTCATGGTCACTATCTCGCAGTGTCTGCTGTATGATGTAATGGTCACTATCTCGCAGTGTCTCCTGTATGATGTAATGGTCACTATCTCGCAGTGTCTGCTGTATGATGTAATGGTCACTATCTCGCAGTGTCTGCTGTATGATGTAATGGTCACTATCTCGCAGTGTCTGCTGTATGATGTAATGGTCACTATCTCGCAGTGTCTCCTGTATGATGTAATGGTCACTATCTCGCAGTGTCTGCTGTATGATGTAATGGTCACTATCTCGCAGTGTCTGCTGTATGATTTCATGGTCACTATCTCGCAGTGTCTGCTGTATGATGTCATGGTCACTATCTCGCAGTGTCTGCTGTATGATGTAATGGTCACTATCTCGCAGTGTCTCCTGTATGATGTAATGGTCACTATCTCGCAGTGTCTCCTGTATGATGTAATGGTCACTATCTCGCAGTGTCTCCTGTATGATGTAATGGTCACTATCTCGCAGTGTCTGCTGTATGATGTAATGGTCACTATCTCGCAGTGTCTGCTGTATGATGTAATGGTCACTATCTCGCAGTGTCTGCTGTATGATGTAATGGTCACTATCTCGCAGTGTCTGCTGTATGATGTAATGGTCACTATCTCGCAGTGTCTCCTGTATGATGTAATGGTCACTATCTCGCAGTGTCTGCTGTATGATGTAATGGTCACTATCTCTCAGTGTCTGCTGTATGATGTAATGGTCACTATCTCGCAGTGTCTCCTGTATGATGTAATAGTCACTATCTCGCAGTGTCTGCTGTATGATGTAATGGTCACTATCTCGCAGTGTCTGCTGTATGATGTCATGGTCACTATCTCGCAGTGTCTGCTGTATGATGTAATGGTCACTATCTCGCAGTGTCTGCTGTATGATGTCATGGTCACTATCTCGCAGTGTCTCCTGTATGATGTAATGGTCACTATCTCGCAGTGTCTGCTGTATGATGTAATGGTCACTATCTCGCAGTGTCTGCTGTATGATGTAATGGTCACTATCTCGCAGTGTCTGCTGTATGATGTAATGGTCACTATCTCGCAGTGTCTGCTGTATGATGTAATGGTCACTATCTCGCAGTGTCTCCTGTATGATGTAATGGTCACTATCTCGCAGTGTCTGCTGTATGATGTAATGGTCACTATCTCTCAGTGTCTGCTGTATGATGTAATGGTCACTATCTCGCAGTGTCTCCTGTATGATGTAATAGTCACTATCTCGCAGTGTCTGCTGTATGATGTAATGGTCACTATCTCGCAGTGTCTGCTGTATGATGTCATGGTCACTATCTCGCAGTGTCTGCTGTATGATGTAATGGTCACTATCTCGCAGTGTCTGCTGTATGATGTAATGGTCACTATCTCGCAGTGTCTGCTGTATGATGTAATGGTCACTATCTCGCAGTGTCTGCTGTATGATGTAATGGTACTATCTCGCAGTGTCTCCTGTATGATGTAATGGTCACTATCTCGCAGTGTCTGCTGTATGATGTAATGGTCACTATCTCGCAGTGTCTGCTGTATGATGTAATGGTCACTATCTCGCAGTGTCTGCTGTATGATGTAATGGTCACTATCTCGCAGTGTCTGCTGTATGATGTAATGGTCACTATCTCGCAGTGTCTCCTGTATGATGTAATGGTCACTATCTCGCAGTGTCTGCTGTATGATGTAATGGTCACTATCTCGCAGTGTCTGCTGTATGATGTAATGGTCACTATCTCGCAGTGTCTGCTGTATGATGTAATGGTCACTATCTCGCAGTGTCTGCTGTATGATGTAATGGTCACTATCTCGCAGTGTCTGCTGTATGATGTAATGGTCACTATCTCGCAGTGTCTGCTGTATGATGTAATGGTCACTATCTCGCAGTGTCTGCTGTATGATGTAATGGTCACTATCTCGCAGTGTCTGCTGTATGATGTAATGGTCACTATCTCGCAGTGTCTGCTGTATGATGTAATGGTCACTATCTCGCAGTGTCTGCTGTATGATTTCATGGTCACTATCTCGCAGTGTCTGCTATATGATGTAATGGTCACTATCTCGCAGTGTCTGCTGTATGATTTCATGGTCACTATCTCGCAGTGTCTGCTGTATGATGTAATGGTCACTATCTCGCAGTGTCTGCTGTATGATGTAATGGTCACTATCTCGCAGTGTCTGCTGTATGATGTAATGGTCACTATCTCGCAGTGTCTGCTGTATGATGTAATGGTCACTATCTCGCAGTGTCTGCTGTATGATGTAATGGTCACTATCTCGCAGTGTCTGCTGTATGATGTAATGGTCACTATCTCGCAGTGTCTGCTGTATGATGTAATGGTCACTATCTCGCAGTGTCTCCTGTATGATGTAATGGTCACTATCTCGCAGTGTCTGCTGTATGATGTAATGGTCACTATCTCGCAGTGTCTGCTGTATGATTTCATGGTCACTATCTCGCAGTGTCTGCTATATGATGTAATGGTCACTATCTCGCAGTGTCTGCTGTATGATGTAATGGTCACTATCTCGCAGTGTCTGCTGTATGATGTAATGGTCACTATCTCGCAGTGTCTGCTGTATGATGTAATGGTCACTATCTCGCAGTGTCTGCTGTATGATGTAATGGTCACTATCTCGCAGTGTCTGCTGTATGATGTAATGGTCACTATCTCGCAGTGTCTGCTGTATGATGTAATGGTCACTATCTCGCAGTGTCTGCTGTATGATGTAATGGTCACTATCTCGCAGTGTCTGCTGTATGATGTAATGGTCACTATCTCGCAGTGTCTGCTGTATGATTTCATGGTCACTATCTCGCAGTGTCTGCTATATGATGTAATGGTCACTATCTCGCAGTGTCTCCTGTATGATGTAATGGTCACTATCTCGCAGTGTCTGCTGTATGATGTAATGGTCACTATCTCGCAGTGTCTGCTGTATGATTTCATGGTCACTATCTCGCAGTGTCTGCTATATGATGTAATGGTCACTATCTCGCAGTGTCTGCTGTATGATGTAATGGTCACTATCTCGCAGTGTCTGCTGTATGATGTAATGGTCACTATCTCGCAGTGTCTGCTGTATGATGTAATGGTTACTATCTCGCAGTGTCTGCTGTATGATTTCATGGTCACTATCTCGCAGTGTCTGCTATATGATGTAATGGTCACTATCTCGCAGTGTCTGCTGTATGATGTAATGGTCACTATCTCGCAGTGTCTCCTGTATGATGTAATGGTCACTATCTCGCAGTGTCTGCTGTATGATGTAATGGTCACTATCTCGCAGTGTCTCCTGTATGATGTAATGGTCACTATCTCGCAGTGTCTGCTGTATGATGTAATGGTCACTATCTCGCAGTGTCTGCTGTATGATGTAATGGTCACTATCTCGCAGTGTCTGCTGTATGATGTAATGGTCACTATCTCGCAGTGTCTGCTGTATGATGTAATGGTCACTATCTCGCAGTGTCTGCTGTATGATTTAATGGTCACTATCTCGCAGTGTCTGCTGTATGATGTAATGGTCACTATCTCGCTGTGTCTGCTGTATGATGTAATGGTCACTATCTCGCAGTGTCTGCTGTATGATGTAATGGTCACTATCTCGCAGTGTCTGCTGTATGATGTAATGGTCACTATCTCGCAGTGTCTGCTGTATGATGTAATGGTCACTATCTCGCAGTGTCTGCTGTATGATGTCATGGTCACTATCTCGCCGTGTCTGCTGTATGATGTCATGGTCACTATCTCGCAGTGTCTGCTGTATGATTTCATGGTCACTATCTCGCAGTGTCTGCTATATGATGTAATGGTCACTATCTCGCAGTGTCTGCTGTATGATGTAATGGTTACTATCTCGCAGTGTCTGCTGTATGATTTCATGGTCACTATCTCGCAGTGTCTGCTATATGATGTAATGGTCACTATCTCGCAGTGTCTCCTGTATGATGTAATGGTCACTATCTCGCAGTGTCTCCTGTATGATGTAATGGTCACTATCTCGCAGTGTCTGCTGTATGATGTAATGGTCACTATCTCGCAGTGTCTCCTGTATGATGTAATGGTCACTATCTCGCAGTGTCTGCTGTATGATGTAATGGTCACTATCTCGCAGTGTCTGCTGTATGATGTAATGGTCACTATCTCGCAGTGTCTGCTGTATGATGTAATGGTCACTATCTGCTGTATGATGTAATGGTCACTATCTCGCAGTGTCTGCTGTATCATGTAATGGTCACTATCTCGCAGTGTCTGCTGTATGATGTAATGGTCACTATCTCGCAGTGTCTGCTGTATGATGTAATGGTCACTATCTCGCAGTGTCTGCTGTATGATGTCATGGTCACTATCTCGCAGTGTCTGCTGTATGAAGTAATGGTCACTATCTCGCAGTGTCTCCTGTATGATGTAATGGTCACTATCTCGCAGTGTCTGCTGTATGATGTAATGGTCACTATCTCGCAGTGTCTCCTGTATGATGTAATGGTCACTATCTCGCAGTGTCTGCTGTATGATGTAATGGTCACTATCTCGCAGTGTCTGCTGTATGATGTAATGGTCACTATCTCGCAGTGTCTGCTGTATGATGTAATGGTCACTATCTGCTGTATGATGTAATGGTCACTATCTCGCAGTGTCTGCTGTATGATTTCATGGTCACTATCTCGCAGTGTCTGCTGTATGATGTAATGGTCACTATCTCGCAGTGTCTCCTGTATGATGTAATGGTCACTATCTCGCAGTGTCTGCTGTATGATGTAATGGTCACTATCTCGCAGTGTCTCCTGTATAATGTAATGGTCACTATCTCGCAGTGTCTGCTGTATGATGTAATGGTCACTATCTCGCAGTGTCTGCTGTATGATGTAATGGTCACTATCTCGCAGTGTCTGCTGTATGATGTAATGGTCACTATCTCGCAGTGTCTGCTGTATGATGTAATGGTCACTATCTCGCAGTGTCTCCTGTATGATTTCATGGTCACTATCTCGCAGTGTCTGCTGTATGATGTAATGGTCACTATCTCGCAGTGTCTGCTGTATGATGTAATGGTCACTATCTCGCAGTGTCTGCTGTATGATGTAATGGTCACTATCTCGCAGTGTCTGCTGTATGATGTAATGGTCACTATCTCGCAGTGTCTGCTGTATGATGTCATGGTCACTATCTCGCAGTGTCTGCTGTATGATGTAATGGTCACTATCTCGCAGTGTCTCCTGTATGATGTAATGGTCACTATCTCGCAGTGTCTCCTGTATGATGTAATGGTCACTATCTCGCAGTGTCTGCTGTATGATGTAATGGTCACTATCTCGCAGTGTCTGCTGTATGATGTAATGGTCACTATCTCGCAGTGTCTGCTGTATGATGTAATGGTCACTATCTCGCAGTGTCTCCTGTATGATGTAATGGTCACTATCTCGCAGTGTCTGCTGTATGATGTAATGGTCACTATCTCGCAGTGTCTGCTGTATGATGTAATGGTCACTATCTCGCAGTGTCTGCTGTATGATGTAATGGTCACTATCTCGCAGTGTCTGCTGTATGATGTAATGGTCACTATCTGCTGTATGATGTAATGGTCACTATCTCGCAGTGTCTGCTGTATGATGTAATGGTCACTATCTCGCAGTGTCTGCTGTATGATGTAATGGTCACTATCTCGCAGTGTCTGCTGTATGATGTAATGGTCACTATCTCGCAGTGTCTGCTGTATGATGTCATGGTCACTATCTCGCAGTGTCTGCTGTATGAAGTAATGGTCACTATCTCGCAGTGTCTCCTGTATGATGTAATGGTCACTATCTCGCAGTGTCTGCTGTATGATGTAATGGTCACTATCTCGCAGTGTCTCCTGTATGATGTAATGGTCACTATCTCGCAGTGTCTGCTGTATGATGTAATGGTCACTATCTCGCAGTGTCTGCTGTATGATGTAATGGTCACTATCTCGCAGTGTCTGCTGTATGATGTAATGGTCACTATCTGCTGTATGATGTAATGGTCACTATCTCGCAGTGTCTGCTGTATGATTTCATGGTCACTATCTCGCAGTGTCTGCTGTATGATGTAATGGTCACTATCTCGCAGTGTCTCCTGTATGATGTAATGGTCACTATCTCGCAGTGTCTGCTGTATGATGTAATGGTCACTATCTCGCAGTGTCTCCTGTATAATGTAATGGTCACTATCTCGCAGTGTCTGCTGTATGATGTAATGGTCACTATCTCGCAGTGTCTGCTGTATGATGTAATGGTCACTATCTCGCAGTGTCTGCTGTATGATGTAATGGTCACTATCTCGCAGTGTCTGCTGTATGATGTAATGGTCACTATCTCGCAGTGTCTCCTGTATGATGTCATGGTCACTATCTCGCAGTGTCTGCTGTATGATGTAATGGTCACTATCTCGCAGTGTCTGCTGTATGATGTAATGGTCACTATCTCGCAGTGTCTGCTGTATGATGTAATGGTCACTATCTCGCAGTGTCTGCTGTATGATGTAATGGTCACTATCTCGCAGTGTCTGCTGTATGATGTCATGGTCACTATCTCGCAGTGTCTGCTGTATGATGTAATGGTCACTATCTCGCAGTGTCTCCTGTATGATGTAATGGTCACTATCTCGCAGTGTCTCCTGTATGATGTAATGGTCACTATCTCGCAGTGTCTGCTGTATGATGTAATGGTCACTATCTCGCAGTGTCTGCTGTATGATGTAATGGTCACTATCTCGCAGTGTCTGCTGTATGATGTAATGGTCACTATCTCGCAGTGTCTCCTGTATGATGTAATGGTCACTATCTCGCAGTGTCTGCTGTATGATGTAATGGTCACTATCTCGCAGTGTCTGCTGTATGATGTAATGGTCACTATCTCGCAGTGTCTGCTGTATGATGTAATGGTCACTATCTCGCAGTGTCTGCTGTATGATGTAATGGTCACTATCTCGCAGTGTCTGCTGTATGATGTAATGGTCACTATCTCGCAGTGTCTGCTGTATGATGTAATGGTCACTATCTCGCAGTGTCTGCTGTATGATGTAATGGTCACTATCTCGCAGTGTCTGCTGTATGATGTAATGGTCACTATCTCGCAGTGTCTCCTGTATGATGTAATGGTCACTATCTCGCAGTGTCTCCTGTATGATGTAATGGTCACTATCTCGCAGTGTCTGCTGTATGATGTAATGGTCACTATCTCGCAGTGTCTGCTGTATGATGTAATGGTCACTATCTCGCAGTCTCTGCTGTATGATGTAATGGTCACTATCTCGCAGTCTCTGCTGTATGATGTAATGGTCACTATCTCGCAGTGTCTGCTGTATGATGTAATGGTCACTATCTCGCAGTGTCTCCTGTATAATGTAATGGTCACTATCTCGCAGTGTCTGCTGTATGATGTAATGGTCACTATCTCGCAGTGTCTGCTGTATGATGTAATGGTCACTATCTCGCAGTGTCTCCTGTATAATGTAATGGTCACTATCTCGCAGTGTCTCCTGTATGATTTCATGGTCACTATCTCGCAGTGTCTGCTGTATGATGTAATGGTCACTATCTCGCAGTGTCTGCTGTATGATTTCATGGTCACTATCTCGCAGTGTCTGCTGTATGATGTAATGGTCACTATCTCGCAGTGTCTGCTGTATGATGTAATGGTCACTATCTCGCAGTGTCTGCTGTATGATGTAATGGTCACTATCTCGCAGTGTCTCCTGTATGATGTAATGGTCACTATCTCGCAGTGTCTGCTGTATGATGTAATGGTCACTATCTCGCAGTGTCTGCTGTATGATGTAATGGTCACTATCTCTCAGTGTCTCCTGTATGATGTAATGGTCACTATCTCACAGTGTCTGCTGTATGATGTAATGGTCACTATCTCGCAGTGTCTGCTGTATGATGTAATGGTCACTATCTCGCAGTGTCTCCTGTATGATGTAATGGTCACTATCTCGCAGTGTCTGCTGTATGATGTAATGGTCACTATCTCGCAGTGTCTGCTGTATGATGTAATGGTCACTATCTCGCAGTGTCTGCTGTATGATGTAATGGTCACTATCTGCTGTATGATGTAATGGTCACTATCTCGCAGTGTCTGCTGTATGATTTCATGGTCACTATCTCGCAGTGTCTGCTGTATGATGTAATGGTCACTATCTCGCAGTGTCTCCTGTATGATGTAATGGTCACTATCTCGCAGTGTCTGCTGTATGATGTAATGGTCACTATCTCGCAGTGTCTCCTGTATAATGTAATGGTCACTATCTCGCAGTGTCTGCTGTATGATGTAATGGTCACTATCTCGCAGTGTCTGCTGTATGATGTAATGGTCACTATCTCGCAGTGTCTGCTGTATGATGTAATGGTCACTATCTCGCAGTGTCTGCTGTATGATGTAATGGTCACTATCTCGCAGTGTCTCCTGTATGATTTAATGGTCACTATCTCGCAGTGTCTGCTGTATGATGTAATGGTCACTATCTCGCAGTGTCTGCTGTATGATGTAATGGTCACTATCTCGCAGTGTCTGCTGTATGATGTAATGGTCACTATCTCGCAGTGTCTGCTGTATGATGTAATGGTCACTATCTCGCAGTGTCTGCTGTATGATGTAATGGTCACTATCTCGCAGTGTCTGCTGTATGATGTAATGGTCACTATCTCGCAGTGTCTGCTGTATGATGTAATGGTCACTATCTCGCAGTGTCTCCTGTATGATGTAATGGTCACTATCTCGCAGTGTCTGCTGTATGATGTAATGGTCACTATCTCGCAGTGTCTGCTGTATGATGTAATGGTCACTATCTCGCAGTGTCTGCTGTATGATGTAATGGTCACTATCTCGCAGTGTCTCCTGTATAATGTAATGGTCA
This sequence comes from Ascaphus truei, assembly GCF_040206685.1. Taxonomy (NCBI): domain Eukaryota; kingdom Metazoa; phylum Chordata; class Amphibia; order Anura; family Ascaphidae; genus Ascaphus; species Ascaphus truei. The sequence continues at coordinate 1,330,945 of NC_134503.1, forward strand.
CTATCTCGCAGTGTCTGCTGTATGATGTAATGGTCACTATCTCGCAGTGTCTGCTGTATGATGTAATGGTCACTATCTCGCAGTGTCTGCTGTATGATGTAATGGTCACTATCTCGCAGTGTCTGCTGTATGATGTAATGGTCACTATCTGCTGTATGATGTAATGGTCACTATCTCGCAGTGTCTGCTGTATCGATGTAATGGTCACTATCTCGCAGTGTCTGCTGTATGATGTAATGGTCACTATCTCGCAGTGTCTGCTGTATGATGTAATGGTCACTATCTCGCAGTGTCTGCTGTATGATGTCATGGTCACTATCTCGCAGTGTCTGCTGTATGATGTAATGGTCACTATCTCGCAGTGTCTCCTGTATGATGTAATGGTCACTATCTCGCAGTGTCTGCTGTATGATGTAATGGTCACTATCT